>NC_037329.1:49650137-50375137 GCF_002263795.3 Bos taurus
GTGATCGATGGCATCACCAACTCAATGGACATAAGTGTGAGTAAACTCCAGGAGTTGGTGATGAACAGGGAGGCCTGGTGTGTTGCAGTCCATGGGGTCATGAAAAATCAGACACAACTGAGCAACTGAACTGAACTGATAGCACAGGAAACTCTGCTCAGTTATGTGGTAGCCTGGATGGAAGGGGGTTTGGTCAGAATGGATACATGTATATGCATGGCTGAGTCCCTTTGCTGTTCATCTGAAATTATCACAACATTATTAATTGGCTATACTCCAATATAAAATGAAAAGTTTTAAAAAAACAAACAAAAAATACTTTATTCTGTATTTTTTCCCATTGAAATGAATACAATTCAGAGACAGAAATCCTTTGTAAGAAAAAAATATATATAGTTTAACTTACCTTTTCTTTTCTGGATTACTGAGCCAAACATTACAGCTGCCCATGTTGTCAAAATGCCATGAGAGAATTTAGTAGAAGAGAAGCCAATAAAATAGTCAGATTGTGACATTTAAATGAATGTTTTTACTGTTCCATCAAAATTAATGATTAACTTCAGCATTAGAAGCATGTATTTCAATAGTAGAGGGAAATTTCCCCACCATCACTTCAGAGCAAAAGTAACCCTATGGCGTTATAAATATATATTTTAAACTAAGAGAAAAGATTGATCCCACAGGATTTCTGTCTTCTCCAACCATTGATGATGTCAGTTGAGTCTCTGATTAGCTGCTGACATTTGAAATTATGGGGGGTCAGCAAGGTTAATGAAAGCTTTCTTTATATAGCTATGTCCCCATTGCCTCTGTGCCTTCCTGGGCTTTTGGCTTGTTTGCTGACCTCAAAAAGCAAGGCAAAAATAAGAATACACATCAAAAGAAGTGTAGTCTGAGCACTCATCTATTGATGATTTCTAATGCTGCTATTTAACAAGAAAAGGGAAGGTTAATGAATAGTGACTTCACTTATTTAGGAATGCTTGAGTACAAAGGGTCTAGTTAATAACCTCAGTGACCTTGTTGAGGATAAACTCCATGTGGATAAAAATATTTCAATAGAATTGTCTGGACTAAAATTTTTCTGCCTTTAAGTGACAGAGTTACATAAATTTTCCATGTTATAATGTTGAGTCATCATCTGTTGAGGCAAGGAGATGGTATAAAGCTGAATTAAGTTTCCTGACTCATCGATCATAGTGTCTTAGAGATACAGAGGGCCCTTGAGACCACATTTGGTGTTTTTCAAATTGTATTCTTTGACACTTTCAGGTTCCCCAGTGTGACCTTGTTGCAAGTTGCTGTATAGGAGAGGAAAGAGGTGCTTGAGGCTCTCATTCTTATCTGTGTTTATTATGCCACCTAGGATGTCATGTAATAAAAGGCTTTGCTGGCCAAATAAACTTTGAAAACCACTGAGCTACAACTAACACCTCCAATCTATAGTTTACGAAATTGAGGTATAATAGATAAAATGAAGTTGCCGAGTTCCTATAGCTCTTCTATGTCACTATAAAAGTGGGGGGATACTTGCATCTCGAAATATAGATCTTTCCAGTATTCATTTTTATTCCCAGAGAAAAGAGTGCCATGCATTTTCAGTCTAATCTTCTTTCAAAATGCCCTAGATCCTAACACAAGATGTGATGAGGGGGCTTATCGTTCCCCAACCATTCCCCCTCTCATTTTATCTCTGCAAATAGAAGGCTGGTTTTCAGTGTAATTCTATGTGAGCTGTTTAGTTTCCATTACATGGCAATTCTGAGGGGATGGAAATTGACTCTGGACTCAGCAAACCTCTAGTGGCTCCAGAAAAGATTATGTGGTTCTAGAGTTCTTCGCAGCATCCACTATAGATGTTAGCAACACATTTCTGCATCCAGTGGTAGGACAAGTGCAGGGCAAGTCCACCTTGGGGAGCTCAAAATGCTGGGGCGAGTGTATGATAAAATATAAAGATAAATCACTAAAGCATTTATTTTATTCATTTGAATCTAAAAATAGGAAAAAAAAAAAGCTCAGCATATCTATAAGGCCTGTCACTGGATTGGTGTGTTAGAAATCTGTCTCTAGAGCCAGAAAGGGAGGAGCAGGAAGTAGTCTTGATGGTGGCTCCTTCTTTCTCTGGTTTGCTCTCACTGTATTGCAATCATTTGCAATTCTCGTGTGCCAATGTTATGTATTTGGTATGTTTTTGATAAAATCTTTCTTATCTATGTGAAGAGATTGAGAGTGACCATGAAAAACTGTATTATACATGGAAATTCATTGTTTTATGACCAAGTATGTAGCAGTGTTTTCAAAGCTAATATTCAATTTCATAGAGAAAAAAATATACCAAATTTGCTGTAATTTTCTGGGAAGATAGATACCTTTCTGTACTATAGTATCAGTTCAGTTCAGTTCAGTCACTCAGTCATGTCCGACTCTTTGCGACTCCATGAATCACAGCATGCCAGGCCTCCCTGTCAATCACCAACTCCCAGAGTTCACTCAGACTCACGTCCATCGAGTCAGTGATGCCATCCAGCCATCTCATCCTCTGTCGTCCCCTTCTCCTCCTGCCCCCAATCCCTCCCAGCATCAGAGTCTTTTCCAATGAGTCAATTCTTCGCACGAGGTGGCCAAAGTACTGGAGTTTCAGCTTTAGCATCATTCTGTCCAAAGAAATCTCAGGGCTGATCTCCTTTAGAATGGACTGGTTGGATCTCCTTGCAGTCCAAGGGACTCTCAGGAGTCTTCTCCAGCACTACAGTTCAAAAGCATCAATTCTTCGGCGCTCAGCTTTCTTCACAGTCCAACTCTCACATCCATACATGACCACTGGAAAAACCATAGCCTTGACTAGATGGACCTTTGTTGGCAAAGTAATGTCTGTGCTTTTGAATATGCTACCTAGGTGGGTCATAACTTTCCTTTCAAGGAGTAAACGTCTTTTAATTTCATGGCTGCAGTCACCATCTGCAGTGATTTTGGAGCCCCCCAAAATAAAGTCTGACACTGTTTCCACTGTTTCCCCATCTATTTCCCATGAAGTGATAGGACCTGATGCCATGATCTTCGTTTTCTGAATGTTGAGCTTTAAGCCAACTTCTTCACTCTCCACTTTCACTTTCATCAAGAGGCTTTTGAATTCCTCTTCACTTTCTGCCATAAGGGTGGTGCCATCTGCATATCTGAGGTTATTGATATTTCTCCCAGCAATCTTGATTCCAACTTGTGCTTCTTCCAGCCCAGCGTTTCTCATGATGTACTCTGCATAGAAGTTAAATAAGCAGTGTGACAATATACAGCCTTGACATACTCCTTTTCCTATTTGGAACCAGTCTGTTGTTCCATGTCCAGTTCTAACTGTTGCTTCCTGACCCACATACAGGTTTCTCAAGAGGCAGATCAGGTGGTCTGGTATTCCCATCTCTTGAAGAATTTTCCACAGTTTATTGTCATCCACACAGTCAAAGGCTTTGGCATAGTCAATAAAGCAGAAATAGATATTTTTCTGGAACTTTCTTCCTTTTTCCATCATCCAGCAGATGTTGGCAATTTGATCTCTGGTTCCTCTGCCTTTTCTAAAACCAGCTTGAACATCTTGAAGTTCACGGTTCATGTATTGCTGAAGCCTGGCTTGGAGAATTTTGAGCATTACTTTACTAGTGTGTGATGAGTGCAATTGTGTCATAGTTTGAGCATTCTTTGGCATTGGCTTTCTTTGGTATTGGAATGAAAACTGACCTTTTCCAGTCCTGTGGCCACTGCTGAGTTTTCCAAATTTGCTGGCATATTGAGTGCAGCACTTTCACAGCATCGTCTTTCCGGATTTGAAATAGCTCAATTGGAATTCCATCACCTCCACTAGCTTTGTTCGTAGTGATGCTTTCTAAGGCCCACTTGACTTCATATTCCAGGATGTCTGGCTCTAGGTGAGTGTGAGTGATCACACCATCGTGATTGTCTGGGTCTTGAAGTTCTTTTTTGTACAGTTCTTCTGTGTATTCTGCCACCTCTTCTTAATATCCTCTGTTTCTGTTAGGTCCATACCTTTTCTGTCCTTTATCGAGCCCATCTCTGCATGAAATGTTCCCTTGGTATCTCTAATTTTCTTGATGAGATCTCTAGTCTTTCCCATTCTGTTGTTTTCCTCTATTTCCTTGCATTGATCACTGAGGAAGGCTTTCTTATCTCCTCTTGCTATTCTTTGGAACTCTGCATTCAGATGCTCATATCCTTCCTTTTCTCCTTTGCTTTTCGCTTCTCTTCTTTTCACAGCTATTTGTAAGACCTCCCCAGATAACCATTTTGCTTTTTTGCATTTCTTTTTCTGGGGCATGGTCTTGATCCCTGTCTCCTGTACAATGTCACGAACCTCAGTCCATAGTTCATTAGGCACTCTATCTATCAGATCTAGGCCCTTAAATCTATTTCTCACTTCCACTGTATAATCATAAGGGATTTGATTTAGGTCGTACCTGAATGGTCTAGTGGTTTTCTCTACTTTCATCAATTTAAGTCTGAATTTGGTAATAAGGAGTTCATGATCTGAGCCACAGTCAGCTCCTGGTCTTGTTTTTGCTGACTATATAGAGCTTCTCTATCTTTGGCTGCAAAGAATATAATCAGTTTGATTTCGGTGTTGACCATCTGGTGAACTCCATGTGTAGAGTCTTCTCTTGTGTTGTTGGAAGAGTGTGTTTGCTATGACCAGTGCATTTTCTTGGCAAAACTCTATTAGCCTTTGCCCTGCTTCATTCTGTATTCCAAGGCCAAATTTGCCTGTTATTCCAGGTGTGTCTTGACTTCCTACATTTGCATTCCAGTCCCCTATAATGAAAAGGATGTCTTTTTTGGATGTTAGTTCTAAAAGGTCTTGCAGGTCTACAGTATACAGTATACAGTGTATAGTATACAGTAGGTATTTTTAAAACACATACACACTTTCCCTTATGTTTTGCTGTTCTTTCAAGATACAGTACATGACTGAGAAAGTACAATTTTCTGAAAAATTCCTGATAATGTTGAAAGTTGTTCGAACATGCTGTGGAAATTTCTTCACCTATCAAATCTCTTATATATATATATCTTCATGTTTGAATAGAGATAAGAAATGGGACCTATTTCACAAAATTGCAGGATAGAAAAATTTAAGAGACTGCCTGATATTGGGAATTTTTCAATTACTATTAGTTATTATGATAGGCTTCCCTTAGGGCTCAGCTGGCAAAGAATCTGCCTGCACTGTGGGAACCTGGGCTCAATCCATGGGTTGGGAAGGTCCCCTGGAGAAGGGGAAGGCTACCCACTTCAGTATTCTGGCCTGGAGAATTCCATGGACTATGTAGTCCATGGGGTCAAAAAGAGTCAGACACTACTGAGTGACTTTTTTCTAAAGGGCTTTGCTGATGGCTCAGTTGGTAAAGAATCTACCTGCAATGCAGGAGAGCCCAGTTCCATCCTTGGGTTGGGAAGATCCCCTGGAGAAGGGAAAGTCTACCCACTCCAGTTTTCTGGCCCAGAGATTTCCATGGACTATACAGTCCATGGAGTTGCAAAGAGTTGGAAATAACTGAGCAACTTTCACTTTCACTTTCACTTTCTGTTCAATACTTGGAAACTTACAATATTTTAAAACACACCAAGTGAAAAGCTCAATGAATATTGAATGGATTTTATCAATATGCTATAATTTACAAATAGTAAAGAAAAAATGGGCTGACATCAAGGACAGTGGAAATTTACTAGATAATTTTAAACATATAACCTTTGCATAATTGGTAGTTAAGATTGAAAAGATGGATATAAGTAGAAATTAAAATATGGACATTCCAATTCTGTCTATATATTCCTGCAAGATACACTTTTAACCTATGAGAACCATTAAAATCAGTGATTGGAATAAACTGAATCAAGAATTGTATCTCATTAAAGTGTTAAAAATATTTTCACAAATAATATAGTGAATTCAACCACATTATTTCACTAAAATAGGTTGACAATATTTTTGTGAGGACACAAAGCTTTTGGTACTTTTAACAAAAAATTAAAATACAAAGTATAAATATTGTTTATCTTATCTCACCCTTTAAAGGTGTCTGAATTTTGTATACATTCTAATTATGCACAAGTCATTATTAGAATAATAATTTATGATTAAGTTATCTGATAAATAAGTAAATATCCATAACTAGAAAAAGTCTGTTCCAAAAAGTTTGAAGGCCATCAGATGTGACTTATTTAAGATATAATAAAAAGAGAACTGAGGTTTGAGAGGAAAGATGAAGTTGGTTCTAAAAATGAGGCCATTAGGGAACATTAGTGCCTTTGGTTAGAACTTCTGAAGCTTGGTAAGCAGCTTGAGTAAACAGTTTTCTTCCTGCTCTAGGTGGGCTCTGAAGTAGAGATATCTAGGGAAAAGTCAAATTCACTGCACACTGAGGATGGAGTGGAGAATCCTTCTTATCCCCTTGGTACTTCTGTTACTTAAGAAGGTCTAAGCAGGTCCCCCATAGTTTTGTCAGAGCCAAAAGTACCTGGGTTGACTGTACTACAAGGTACCTACATTTCTTCTCAAGTCTTCCCTACTATGAAAACTGATTAATATGTTTAGGTCTAGATTAATGGTAATTTTCTCTTGACAACCAATGGCTCTGTTAATGTTGCATTAGTTTAAAATTATGTGATATCTCTAAAGAACATATTGTTCTCATGGCTATGTTTTATTTTTCAGTCCTCACAATCTGGAATGCCATATTCCATAAAGATTCCATTTAATGAGTGAATGACTATATATATGCCTGGAAGCTCTTTCATACAGGTACTAGGAAGGGCTGCTGCTGCTGCTAAGTTGCTTCAGTCGTGTCCGACTCTCTGCGACCCCATAGACAGCGGCCCACCAGGCTCCCCCGTCCCTGGGGTTCTTCAGGCAAGAACACTGGAGTGGGTTGCCATTTCCTTCTCTAATGCACGAAAGTGAAAAGTGAAAGTGAAGTTGCTCAGTCGTGTCTGACTACTAGCGATTCCATGGACTGCAGCCTACCGGGCTCCTCCATCCATGGGACTTTCCAGGCAAGAGTACTGGAGTAGGGTGCCATTGCCTTCTCCGACTGGGAAGGGAGAAGGAAAAAAAAAATTATTAGAAGATAAGTCAATAAACTCACGAGGAAAAGAAGACAAAATATTTCAGTGATAATAGGAATTGTTAAAAATTATGCTGGAATGGGAATCTGGTGTCAGACATCCATTTAATTGCATGGCATTGTTGAAAACCCTCATCTTCTTTATTTCTGTTTCTTAAGTTGTAAAATGAGAGGATTCATGAGATATCTTGTAAGTCTTTGTCTCTAAAATTCTTTAAATAAGAAAATTATCAACAGAATTAAGCTTCCTATCAAGGATTTAAAATTGATTGAAAATAAAGAAAAATACTATTCACCCTAAATTTTCTCCCAATGCAATGTGATTAAAGTTTAAAGGGAAAGGTGGGAGAAAGGAGATTGCTGATTTAATAGGTGTTGGGACTCTATATCAGTGTCACAACCACTTCCTCAGTCATTTAACTATGCTATAAGCTCCTCTCCTGATTAACCAGTTTTCACCAAGTTTATTGTCAGTTAGGATACAAAAATGTGTTTAGCTTCATATGGAGAGGAAACAAAAAAATCAAAGTTTTTAATATAGAAAATTTTCATTCCAGTTTTCAAGGTTATTAAATGTAAATAAAAAGCCTCTGAGAACAATAATTGATTCTATGTAATTTCTTTGCTTAAAACTAATCCAGCACCAAATGAAAGTAATATAATTCTTGGCAAGATAATAGTGGGTCTGATGACATGAGGGCAGAATTTAGATTCAAGTCTGAGGTTTAAGATAAAGGCCATTCTCAACTTGTTTTCCATTCACAATATGTACAATTTTCAACAAATATGAGTTGAATTTTGAGATGTTTCTCTTTTGATCCCTATGGGAAATAGTTGTGTTTTCATGTTTGCATATTTCCTTCTTTCATTAAAGGCTGGTTTTGAAGGTACTTAGGCATTTGTGATGCCCACAGAATCTTTGCAGTACAAGCATCCTCCTTGCTTCTCTGAAGTTATAAGTAGACTGTTTCTAGAGCTCAGTTTCCTAAGTTTTCTTCTGCTTCCTTTTAAGGTACATCTCCAGAAGGGAGCTTATTTCTTGAAAATTAAAGCTGGCCAAATTTATTCAATGAGAATTAACATTTTTTTCCTCCTACAAAGGGAAAAGTAGCAAAGAAGACACACAAAAAGTAAAATAAAGGCTGATTAGTAGCTGAACATGGTAGCAAAGTCTAAATAAACCCTTTTAAAACCATGTGAATTAAAAGTAGAGTTCTATGAGGGTTACTGTTGAGCCCTCTGCCCAGAACAATATGCCACATAGTTAATTGTGACAGATGATTTGAAAAGAGGCACAGCAGAATAAAATATATATGTCATTTTTCTTCTGTATTTGGGGATTATATACTAATTCCTTTGGCAATAATAGTTAAATTGATACAGTATTTTCACAAGAAATATAAGAAATGAAATTAATTTTACAGTTCAATTCCAGATGTTGTGGCATGGAGAGTTTGTTAAGAATGACTCTAACACCCTATAACAGTTTGAAAGGAAAGACCAGTTCAGTCGATTAGCAATATTTGCCATGGTAATTTTTGGTTAAGTGATGACATTTATTTCACCTCCCTCTATGAGAAAATTTATTGATTCGAGCCACTTATAACATTTAATGTTAAAAATTTTGTCTGAACTATCACTTCCTGATTTTAGGTGTATGTGTGTTTTGATAGCAACATTGGTGAAGTTTGTTTTGTTTTTGGTTGAAGAGGCTAAAGGTAGTTAATAAAAGACTAGTTAATAAAGAAGTGGCAGCTGCCAGACTGCGCAGGAGTGGCCAAGAGGAGCTACCCCACATCCAAGGTAAGAGAAACCCAAGTAGGATGGCAGGCACTGAGAGAAGGCATCAGAGGGCACACAAACTGAAACCATAATCACAGACAACTACCCAATCTGATCACACAGACCACAGCCTTGTCTAACTCAATGAAACTAAGCCATGCCCTGTGGGGCTACCGAAAATGGATGAGTCATGTGGAGAGGTCTGACAGAATGTGGTCCACTGGAGAAGGGAATGGCAAACCATGTCAGTATTCTTGCCTTGAGAACCCCATGAACAGTATGAAAAGGCAAAATGATAGGATACTGAAAGAGGAACTCTTCAGGTGGGTAGGTGCCCAATATGCTACTGGAGATCACTGGAGAAATAACTCCAGAAAGAATGAAGGGATGGAGCCAAAGCAAAAATAACACCCACTTGTGGATGTGACTGGTGATAGAAGCAAGTCCGATGCTGTAAATGGCAATATTGCATAGGAACCTGGAATGTTAGATCCATGAATCAAGGCAAATTGGAAGTGGTCAAACAGGAGATGGCAAGAGTAAACGTTGACATTCTAGGAATCAGCAAACTAAGGTGGACTGAAATGGGTGAATTTAACTCAGATGAGCATTATATCTACTACTGTGGGCAGGAATCCCTTAGAAGAAATGGACTAGCCATCATGGTCAACAAAAGAGTCCAAAATTCAGTACTTGGATGCAATCTCAAAAATGACAGAATGATCTCTGTTCATTTCCAAGGCAAACCACTCAATATCATGGTAATCCAAATCTATGGCCCGACCAGTAACACTGAAGAAGCTGAAGTTGAATGGTTCTATGAAGACCTACAAGACCTTTTAGGACTAACACCCAAAAAAGATGTCCTTTTCATTATAGGGGACTGGAATGCAAATGTAGGAAGTCAAGAAATACCTGGAGTAACAGGCAAATTTGGCCTTGGAATACAGAATGAAGCAGGGCAAAGGCTAATAGAGTTTTGTCAAGAAAACACACTGGTCATAGCAAACACTCTCTTCCAACAACACAAGAGGAGACTACACATGGAGTTCACCAGATGGTCAACACTGAAATCAGATTGATTATATTCTTTACAGCCAAAGATGGAGAAGCTCTATATAGTCAGCAAAAACAAGACCAGGAGCTGACTGTGGCTCAGATCATGAACTCCTTATTACCAAATTCAGACTTAAATTGAAGAAAGTGGGGAAAACCACTAGACCATTCAGGTATGACCTAAAACAAATCCCTTATGATTATACAGTGGAAGTGAGAAATAGATTTAAGGGACTAGATCTGATAGACAGAATGCCTGATGAACTATGGATGGAAGTTTGTGACCTTGTACAGGAGACAGTGATCAAGAGCTTCCCAAAGAAACAGAAATGCAAAAAAGCAAAATGGCTGCCTGAGGAGGCTTTCCGAATAGCTGTGAAAAGAAGAAAAGTGAAAAACAAAGGAAAAAGGAAACATATACCCATTCAAATTGCCGAGTTCCAGAGAATATCAAGGAGAGATAAGAAAGCCTTCCACAGCGATCAGTGCAAAGAAATAGAGGAAAACAATAGAATGGGAAAGACTAGAGCTGTCTTCAAGAAAATTAGAAATACTAAGGGAATGATTCATGCAATGATGGGCTCAATAAAGGAAAGAAATGGAATGGACCTAACATAAGCAGAAGATATTAAAAAGAGGTGGCTACAATACACAGAAGAACTGGGCAAAAATGATCTTAACGACCCAGATAATCACGATGGTGTGATCACTCACACTCACCTAGAGCCAGACATCATGGGATGTGAACTCAAGTGGGCCTTAGGAAGCATCACTATGAACAAAGCTAGTGGAGGTGATGGAATTCCAGTTGAGCTATTTCAAATCCTGAAAGATGATGCTGTGAAAGTGCTGCACTCAATATGCTAGCAAATTTGGAAAACTCAGCAGTGGCCACAGGACTGGAAAAGGTCAGTATTCATTCCAATCCCAAATAAAGGCAATGCCAAAGAATGCTCAAACTACCACACAATTGGCACCCATCTCACACACTAGTAAAGTAATTCTCAAAATCCTCCAAGCCAGGCTTCAGAAATATGTGAACTGTGAACTTCCAGATGTTCAAGCTGGTTTTAGAAAAGGCAGAGGAACCAGAGATCAAATTGCCAACATCCGCTGGATCATCGAAAAAGCAAGAGAGTTCTAGAGAAACATCTATTTCTGCTTTATTGACTATGCCAAAGCCTTTGACTGTGTGGATCACAGCAAGCTATGGAAAATTCTGAAAGAGATGGGAATACTAGACCTCCTAACGTGCCTCTTGAGAAACCTATATGCAGGTCAGGAAGCAACAGTTAGAACTGGACATGGAACAACAGGTTGGTTCCAAATAGGAAAAGGAGTACATCAAGGCTGTATATTGTCACCCTGCTTATTTAACTTATATGCAGAGCACATTATGAGAAATGCTGGGCTGGAGGAAGCACAAGCTGGAATCAAGATTGCCGGAAGAAATATCAATAACCTCAGATAACACCACCCTTATGGCAGAAAGTGAGGAGGAACTAAAGAGCCTCTTGACGAAAGTGAAAGTGGAGAGTTGGCTTAAAGCTCAACATTCAGAAAATGAAGATCATGGCATCCGTTCCCATCACTTCATGGCAATTAGATGGGAAAACAGTGGAAAGAGTGGCTGACCTTATCTTTTTGGGCTCCAAAATCACTGCAGATGGTGATTGCAGCCATAAAATTAAGAGACACTTACTCCTTGGAAGGAAAATTATGACCAACCTAGACAGCATGTTAAAAAGCAGAGACATTACTTTGTCAATGAAGGTCCATTTAGTCAAGGCTATGGTTTTTCCAGTGGTCATGTATGGATGTGAGAGTTGGTCTGTGAAGAAAGCTGAGTGCCAAAGAATTGAGGCTTTTGAACTGTGGTGTTGAAGACTCTTGAGGGTCCCTTGGAGTGCTAGGAGATCCAACCAGTCCACCCTAAAGGAAATCAGTCCTGGGTGTTCGTTGGAAGGACTGATGTTGAAGCTGAAACTCCAATAATTTGGCCACCTCATGCAAAGAGCTGACTCATTTGAAAAGACCCTGATGCTGGGAAAGATTGAGGGCAGGAGGAGAAGGGGATGATAGAGAATGAGATGGTTAGATGGCATCACCAACTCAATGGACATGAGTTTGGGTAAACTCCAGGAGTTGGTGATGGACAGGGAGGCCTGGTGTGCTTCGGTTCATGGGGTCACAAAGAGTCGAATATGACTGAGCGACTGAACTGAACTGAACTGAGGGCAGAGGGAACAAGGTATTATTGATACATGGAACTTAGCATGTTTTTGTGTGTGTGTATGTGGAAGATTCTTTCTGACTTATCCCACCCTAATTTTATTGTTGTATGTCAATAGTATTTCTAGATATGAAATATTTTTTAATAATGATTTTTAAGGCATTCTCCCTAGATTTTACTTATTTATCAAATACATGTCTGCAGTGGATTTAGAGAAGCCAAATAGTAAGTACAAGGTGAGATTCTGCCTATGGACATAGTTACCCTCATGGGTAAAAAATCCGTTTCCCTTGAACCTGATTTTGATTCAAATGGAATTTGATGACAATTCATATAATATTGGCCATCTTGTGGACTTGGTGGTATACTGCTTAAAATGTTGAGGAGTAGGAAGAAGAACATGACTACTATCTCTGTATTTTGATCTCCTCAATCTGTCTGCAGTGACCTCATTTGTCTCATCAGTAAAATGGGATTTTGAGAACTGAATGAACTAATCCAAATAAAGAACGTGCAATATAAGCTATCTATCTCAAAGGGCTCAGAAACAGAATTTGTCTTTTATATATAGGTGGTATTTGTCCCAATAAAAGAGACTCTCCTTTCTGAGATTGCTGATTCAGACAAAAAATAAAAGGCTTTAAAATAATTATGGAGTAGCATGAGAACTCAAAGGAAGTCTGCAATGAACATGACAGTGTAGGATGATGTTAGTTGATACCTTAGAGAAAGTGTAATGAAAATTTGATTATCAGTACTTGAACTTGCTTATGACTTTTGAGATGTAGAGAAGAAGGTGAGTAGACTGGTATGTAGAGAGTAGAGAAAGGCTCATTGATTACAATGATCTTTCCCACCAAGCCCCTATAGAATAATAGATTCTCAAAGTCTCTCACACAGTAACATGTGGAGATGGAATGCAGGCTGATATAAACCTCCCATCTTTAATCACATTCTATCATATGCAAATTTCCCAAGACAGGGAGTATGATTTACCAGTTTCTTGACACCTGCAGTGGCCTGAACGTTTGCGGGTCTTCTTAGAACAGCACATAGGGATCTTTATGACTCCAATTTGCCAGCACTATTATTTTAGTTATGATGATGTGGGCATCTGCTCCCTAATGGTTAAGACTCTCTTCTCACCAGATGTGGTCTTTTGGAAAAGAGTTCAAACTGCTTGGCAGGTCAGTGGAGGGGAAGCAAGTATTGTCCCTTCAAGTGCTCTGCCTATTTTGTGGATAAATGGATGACTTTACTTTCCAAGGTTGTCAGTCTTTCACAAGAACTTACATTTAAATCATAATAATGATGCTATTTAAACTCTAGTTCATTCTGCCAGTATTTGATTAGCAAGCTGGCTGGATGTAGTGATAGAGAGGATGGCAGATTTTTATTTCATCTAGGGTATCATTACAGCTCAAACTGGCTCTCACATTACCATTATTATTATTGTTAATTGTTATTTGAGAGAGGTACTGATAAAATTCCTACAATTATTTTCAATAGGGGAGATGACATGATCCCTTTCCTAGGGCTTCATGATCAAAGTTAAGTAGACATTGATATTATCCCACCTCAGAAAAAGCTGAGAAAGCTTCAGTTCTACCATTTTCATGTATATAGTTGGAATTCAGATAAAATCACCTGTGGAAAATTGAGTTCAAAGACATTGACAGTGTGAATTTTTGTATTTGTAAGCTTGTATATGTGTTTGTATGTATATATGTTTTTGCATATGGATATAGCTAGTCCTTATTCCTGAATTGTTGTATTTTTAATAGATGGGAATTTCAAATCAAAATTCTGTGTATGCAACACTGATGTCTGCAAATGCATACAGACATCACTTATACACATTTTCTTGTCATACATGTGATGACTGGCTGTATTTACAGCTCATTGTGCATAAGATTTCAGTTTTTGTTTTAATCATTTCAGATGGAATGGCTTAAGAGTAAAGGATATAGGGATTCTTTGAGTGAAGAAAGATCATGAATCTATCTCTTCGTCTTTCACTCTGAGTAGTTATGTGAACATTTTATGGACTTGTTGAATCAGAGGCTCCCTTTTACTAATTCTGTAAAAAACAAGTTTCATGGAAAATTGAAAGGACATGTACAATATATTTTATGATACAGTTGTATTTTTTAATTAATATTTTTGAGCAGCTTTAGGTTTAAAAAAATGAATAAAAAATAGAATTGGTATACAATATTGTGTAAGTTTAAAGTTTACAATGGGATGATTTGTATATATTATGAAATATTTAACAAAAAAATGTTAGTTTACACATCCTTTATTACATATAATTAAGATTTTTGTTGTTTATGGTGAATGCATTTAATATCTGCTCTCATAGCAGCTTTCACGTATACAATACAGTATTGTTATTTGGACGGAGGAGCCTGGTGGGCTGCAGTCCAAGGGGTCGCCAAGAGTCAGACACGACTGAGCAACTTCACTTTCACTTTTCACTTTCATGCATTGGAGAAGGAAATGGCAACCCACTCCAGTGTTCTTGCCTGGAGAATCCAAGGGACGGGGGAGCCTGGTGGGCTGCCGTCTATGAGGTCGCACAGAGTCAGACATGACTGAAGCGATTTAGCAGCAGCAGCAGAAGCATGCTGTACATTAGATCTCCAGAACTTATTCCCCATATAGCTAGAAATTTGTACTCCTTGAGTAACATCTCATTTCCCCCAACACCCAGCTCCTGAAAACCACTGTTCTACTTCATACATCTGTGAGTTCAACTTTTATGGATTCCACATATAAAATCATACAGTTCTTGTCTTTAATTATTTGATTTATTTCATTTACCAAAAAACTCCCACAGTCTATCCATGAAGTCACAAATCTTAGTATTTTTTTCTTTATTATGGCTGAATAATACTTCATTATATTTTCTTTATCCATTTATCTATCAGCATTTAAGTTATTCCATGTCTTTCATTGTAAATAAAGTTTCAGTGAATGGGACTGTAGATACCTCTTCAAGATACTGATTTCATATCCTTCAGATACGTTATTTAGAAGTAGGCTTATTGGTTTATATGGTAGTTCTATTTTTAACTTTTTGAGGAATTTACATGTTGTTTTCCATAGTGGTTGTACCAACTTACATTCACACAGTTAGTGCACAAGAGTTCACTTTTCTCTGCATCATCACCAGCACTTATTATCTGCTGTCTGTTTGATAAAAAGTATTCTAACGGATGTGACGGAGAAGGCGATGGCACCCCACTCCAGTACTCTTGCCTGGAAAGTCCCATGGATGAAGAAGCCCTGTAGGCTGCAGTCCATGGGGTCGCTCAGAGTCGGACAGGACTGAGCTACTTCACTTTCACTTTTCACCTTCATGCATTGGAGAAGGAAATGGCAACCCATTTCAGTATTCTTGCCTGGAGAATCCCAGGGACAGGGGAGCCTGGTGGGCTGCCGTCTGTGGGGTTGCACAGAGTCGGACATGACTGAAGTGACTTAGCAGCAGCAACAGATGTGAGGTGATATATCACTGTGGACTTAATTTCTGTTTTCCAGATGATTAGTGACATTGAGCATGTTTTTGTGTCCTTGTTGATCATTTGTATGTCTTCTTAGGGAAATGTCTGTTCAGGTGCTTTCTCTCATTTTTAATTGGATCATTTGCTTTTCTGTTATTGAGTTCCTTATATATTTTAAATGTTAACTCCTTATTATACACACACACACACTTATACACAAATATATATGTGTAAATATTTTTTCTAATTCTGTAGATTGCCTTTTCATTTTAATTGTTTCTTTTCCCAAGATAGGTTTCTGAAGAAGAGATGTTTTCATTCAGTAAAGGTCCTGTGGACAATCATATTTTAATAAGATTCCCAATTTGCATTAGGAAAAGCTGGCAGACTTTCCTTCATAAGGCTACTTACTGCACTTGCCCTTTTGGTAACATTACTATGTGTTTGTACTGAAGCCTATTATTAAATGAATAAAGAGCAGGAAAATGCAGTTTTAGACTAAAGAAAATGTTGGGCTTTCAAATGGCAAACAGATGTGTTAAAAAGTCTTGTCTTTAAATGTGGCTCTTTGGGCCTCTGAAAGACTATACAAATGACATAGAAAACCTGTGATGCGCAGATAGAAAATGTGATTGTGGCTACATGAACCTTACAAACAAATAATCTATGGAGATATGACACAAGTTTTCTTTGTCAGGTACAAATTACTTCCAGCATTTTAATGGATATCTGTCTACAAAAAAAGTTGCTGTTGAGATTCAGCTTTGTACTGAAGAACTTATAGAAAAGAATTTCCAGTGCCTTGGTTGCCCTTATATCTCTCAGAGTTAGGCTTTCAATCCTCATGCCCCTCTTAATTAATCACACTCCTTTTGATAATCCACAGTAGACCATAAACTGTAAACTTTCCTATAAAAATAAAACTGGACCACTGTATGGTTTAACAAATAAGAAAAGGAAGGATTCTAAGGGCTTCCTTTTGAGTCTTCTGGCTATTTGCCATTCCCTGAATGGTGGCTAATACAAAATCAGGGTCCAATTTTATGCCAATTTTGTGCCCCAGTTAGCAGTGCTAATTGGGGCACACAAGTAAATTGTGCTCTGCCCTGTGGAAATTTTCAGTTAGTCAACTAAATCAGAAAATCATTGAGAACACTAATCCATTGCTCAGTCACTACTTAATTAAGTGCAAAATCTATGGTCCCTCCAGGAAGGACAAAGTTCAGGCATGCACTCTCAGTGGTCAGTTGTTTGGAATTTTGTCTGTCTTTTATCTTTTGTTGTAATCTAAGTTACAGTATAAGTATGTTTGTTTTTGAAGAGTGGGACATGGAACATTTTATTGATAATTAACAATACAAGCATTATTAAAGTAGACAGGAGTAAAGGTCATTTCATTTCCCTCACACTTGAAAGACATAGATTTCCTGAGGGCGGGGGAGGATGATTTTTACACATACGGAGCATAAATGCATTGATAAATTTAACAGCAAATGCTCCACATGTCATAGGGTCAAGTTATAGTTGGGTTCAACATCGTAATCTGAACTGCAACCATATTTAATGAGAGGGCAAAGATGTTTCTCTGTTTATTCACTGATACATCCTAAGTGCTCAAAAAATATTTTTTAGTGAGTGAATGAACAAGAACATGATACCTAGGCAAAAATTTATTAAAAAATATTATATTTACATGATATCCTAAAATATAAAATAATATTTGTAATGTGCCTGGTACATTGGCCACAGCACTTAAAGAATATTATGACACTGGTGGAATGTTTCAGTAAATCTGAGAGAAAACATGACCTTTAAAATATGATTACTTTTCTAGAATGCAAGAAGTTGATTTTGCTCCTGAAAACTTTTGTTTTGGGTACAATATAATTAAAAAGTCTTTAAAAGCCAAATATATTTCTTTTTTTTTTTTAAGTTAGGAACTTTTTTTCTTTTTTTTTTTTCATTTTATTTTTAAACTTTACACTATTGTATTGGTTTTGCCAAATATCGAAATGAATCCACCACAGGTATACATGTGTTCCCCATCCTGATCCCTCCTCCCTCCCCATACCATCCCTCTGGGTCATCCCAGTGCACCAGCCCCAAGCATCCAGTGTCTTTAAATATATTTCCTTTATTGATAGAGTATATAGTTTTCTGTTTGTTTTTTTTTTTGTACTATGTAAGTTACTTACAGCTCAAGAATAGCTAGAATCCTAAGGGAACTAATCTTGGTAAGAATCATTGCTAAAATAAAGCTACATTTTCTTTCAGTGTTTTTGTTTTTTTAATTAAACTGTCCCAGTTACTTACAGGTTTTAATGAAAGATAATTGACAGTTTTAGAATTTAAATTTTGATCATGAAGATCTAATTATATTGCTGAAATAGTCACTGATTCATGTTTTGAAAAAGGGGACTTCCCTACTGGTACTACTTTGAATGTTTTCTAATTTCACTGAACTTTCTAAGCAGTTTCTTTGCTGGGTCATTTTCTTTTTGTTTTTTATTTAAATCCTTCTACTCTTTTCCCTTAAAGAAGTCATTCACTATAATCCGTGATCTCTTTCCTGTAATATAATTCTAAAATTCCAAATCCTATAGAACATTTCCAAATGGGTGTCCAAAGGGTATCTCAGGGTTAAGAAATATTATTCTATCTTTATCTTTTTTTTTTCTTCCAATACTTTCTTTGACTTCTGACATTCCAAGTTTTGCTAACTGTAATTTTCTTTCTGCCATTCATCCTTGGCTTGAACACTTTTGCTCCTCCCTCCCCTTCACCTGTCATTTTCAGGAAGAGTTGTCAATCTCTTTTGATTTCTCATTTTTTACCGTAGATCTCATATGCATCATTTCATTCCCAAAGACTTCCCCTATTCTCACTTATGACCTGCTTATACTAGACTTATTGTACTTAGACAACTGATTCTAACAGTGTTCTGTTCCTTTGATGTCTTTCCTTCTGCAATAGCTCCATGCAAATCAATTTTCTCTAAATTTTCCTGAAATATATCTTCTAAGATCATGTCACACTCTTACTGAGGGACAATTACCTATAGATATCTTTTCAAAATCCTTCTGCTTTCTTATATTCCACCTCCTATCCTGGCTATAACCTATATTTCTACCATATGATTCATATCTTTTCTATAAACAAAACCTCAATGTTGTCTGATGTACTTTGCATCAAAACAGTGAGCTTTGCAAATTTCACATATTTTTCAGGTCTCCAATTTCTATTTGGGCTGCTGTAACAAAATTTCATAGACTGGGTGACATACAAACAACCAAAATTTATTTCTCACAGTCCTGGAGGCTGGAAGTCCAAGATCCTGGTGTCAGCAGATTTAGTATATTTCTGGTTCACAGATGACTGTCTTTTTGCTATGTTTTCACATGGTGGAAGAGCTGAGGGATCTCTCTGGCATCTCATTTGTAAAGGCACTAATCTCATTCATGAGGACCCCAACCCCAGGACCTAACAACCTCTCAAAGGCCCCACCTACAAATACTGTCATATTGGGGGTTAGATTTCAACACTGGGAGTATATAAACATTCAGTCTATAGTACCTCCATACCTCCTCTGACCTATTAAACTCATTCTTTGTTTGGATTCATTTTAAAAAATCACCTTTTCTGAATCCTTTCCTGATTGAATGTTTTAAAGGACTAGAAAATGGGTTGATATGAGACAAATTTTTCTCCTTTTTAGGCACCACATTTTTAAGTAACTCTTTATAGAGAACAATAAGAAAATTAAGTTTAAGGAATAAACATTATTCAGGAGGACTTAAAAGTAGCTAAATATTAACTTAAGATAACCTTAGTTTATACCAGGCTTTATACTGTCACTTCATACCTCTAATAGTTATTTCCCTTTGAACAATTTCAGAGTGAGCAGAACTAATTGACCACTATGCTCAGTATGCCTTCCATTTGAGGTGACTTGTTTTTGATAACTGATGTTTGATAACTGATATTTTTCCTTCCTCTTTAGGGCCCTGAGTAGATTTCTTCTTGTTAGTATTAGAGAATTAACCAAATAGCATGCTCAAAACATAATACAAGGCATAAAGACTGTGAATCATCTTGTGCTTCTGTCTTATTACCATATTAGACCAGTAGAATATTAGACTTTCATAGGCTTCAAACAGTCTAGATATTGTTGGTGACAGAATGCAAACCCGTATGTTTTCAGGGGAAGGCATACACAGAAAATAGTAAAGAAAGCCCTTGGGTGGGCTGAAGTAGAACTATTCAAGAGTTTTCTGGTGTGTTACCTGTAAAAAAGATACTCTACTCCTTCATATCAGGGGTTAGATTTCAACACTGGGAGTGTACAAACATTCAGTCTATAGCATCTCCATACCTCCTCTGACCTATTAAACTCTTATTCTTTGTTTGGATTCATTTTAAAGAGATCCTCCTATGAAATTAAAAACCCTTGAGTCTTCTCTTTTCCCACTAAAATGTTGGTTGTGCTATCATCAGATGAAACTTGTATTTAGAGTTAGTAAATTTGGATTTGACCCTCATCCCTGCCCCTTTCTACCTTTGAGAACTTGGGTGAGATTAAGAATCTCTTAATGAATAATCTCTTAAATGACTAAACTTCATTTATTCATTCATTTGATATACATTAAAAAGATTCAGAAAAGCATATTTTTTGTGGAAACAGGAAATATTTTTAAAAAAATTTTGCCACTTACAAAGTATCAAATATATTTTAAAGTTAGTAAGAATGATACTTTTAAAACATTATTGGATTCAATATCCAGAAGTTCATCTGTAGTATGAGGGAAAATTATTTCATTAGAATGGGAAATATGTACGCTGCTGCTGCTGCTGCTAAGTCACTTCAGTCATTTCCAACTCTGTGTGAACCCATAGACAGCGGCCCACCAGACTCCCCCGTCCCTGGGATTCTCCAGGCAAGAACACTGGAGTGGGTTGCCATTTCCTTCTCCAATGCATGAAAGTGAAAAGTGAAAGTGAAGTCGCTCAGTCGTGTCCGACTCTTAGCGACCCCATGGACTGCAGCCCATCAGGCTCCTCCATCCATGGGATTTTCCAGGCAAGAGTACTGGAGTGAGGTGCCATTGCCTTCTCCAGGGAAATATGTATATGTGTGTATATATGTGTGTGTGTGTGTGTGTGTGTGTGTATGTATAAGTGAGTGATAGTTGCTCAGTCATGCCTGACTCTTTGCAACCCCATGTATTGTAACCTGCCAGGCTCCTCTGTCCATGGAATTCTCCAGGCAAGATTACTGGAGTGGGTTGCTATTTCCTTCTCCAGGGGATCTTCCTGACCAAGGGATCCTGCATTGCAGGAGAGTCTTTACCATCTGAGCCACCAGGGAAGCCTACTATTAAGAGGCATTTCTAAGTGTAAAGACAGGTCAACTTAAAAAGTATCAGCAGATACATGCTTGACTTTATCTTATAATCTATAGACAATACATTAGAATATGTAATGAATCCATACACCTTTTTCAAACGAATACCCAAGACAGAAGTAGCATAAAGTTATAAATGACACTTATCAATCAGATGAAATAATTTAGAAATATATATATATATATATATTTATATATGTATATGACCTTGATGTTTCTGCATTTTCAAAATAACTGTAAATGAGAGAGAAAAGTATTTGTGTGATCATGTCTCAGTTTCTTCATTTTTAAGAAGAGAAGAGGGATTAATATTTTTTTTTCTTTTAACTGGAACACAAACTCAGTGTCTTCTTTAGTTTGACCCCCTCAGTAGATTAAATTACTTTCAAAAGAAAATCCTGGGAAGTTTCAATTACGACAGTTCTATGGTCTGTGTCCTGCCTTTTTGTCTCTAGTTTTCACTTGCTGTCACAAAGGAAGCCCGCTAGATGGTGTTAAAACCACAAGCTACCTACTTTGATTTTATTAAAAAAAAAAAAAAAGTCTTCCAAGGAGAGTGCTCACAAGATTGTATTTTGCCCGTTTTTTATTCAATGAAGAAGAGGCAAGAAAAATTAGAATGGTATTTTCCATGCAACTTAATTGTATATAGTTATGAAGTAAAATACCTTTTGGCCTTGAATTATTTTCCAATGAGCTGCCTTCAAAATTAAGCTATTTTGTCAGGATAAATATCGAGTAAAATGATTATGAATCATTGTGGCAAGTTTTAATACAAATCAGAAAGTAAATTAATCCAACTCTGTCTGACTCTTCATGGTTTTCTTTCTTCAGATACAAATGAAGAGTAAACAATGTTTTGGTAATTTTTAGGTTAATCATGTAGAACTGATTACTCAAAAAGAATGCTATTAACATTTAGTCAATTTATATCCTACAATATGACAAATTAAAATTAATGTTGCTGTTTTTAAGATATCAAATGGGTCATGGTTTTAAGAAAAATGAAAATTGCTAAAGAAAACTGGTTATGTTGTCTGTGGGCCCAGTGAATGAAGTTACTTTTGAAAAGCCTACTGAAATTCCCCCAAGAAAAAGTGCATATAATTGAGTAAAAATAACTCTGATTTAGGTAGTCTGTATCTTTAAACAGGTCCTCTTTTAAAATGTAACAAGGAATAATAATCAAATTTCTCTTGTGAAATAGCTATGCTAAAATCTTGCCAACAGCTTAATAACAAAAGTAAGATTTTCTTTTTAGATTGAGTATATATTCTCCTGATGAAGCTCTATTTGATAATTTCTTCAGTGTTTATAATCAGTTCCCATTAGTATTCACTTAATTAGCTCATTTCAATACACTTCCTGATGGCATATGTATGTAAATATATATTTTAAATCATTCCCTTTATTTCCAAGTAATTGATGTAATGAAAATATGTAACTATTAACTTTTGAATCAGGTCTTAAAAAGTACAATACTATACAATATAATATAAATTACTTTACAGGACAGATAATTTTTTTTTTTTAATTTTGCACATCAAACATCTCCATAACTGTCAACTTGGTATCTTTCTACATGTATCTATATCAAATGCTTGCACACTCCCTCTGAGCCCCTTACTGTTAAAATGAATTTAATAATAGTCATGACCATCATCTAAGAGTCACAGAGTGACAGCCAGTGACCTTCTCTACACTGTTAGCAATGTCTAGAGATCATAAAAAAATGATCTCCTGACTGGAGATCATTTAAAAAAATCTGCTTCCCTTTTATATTGGCATATGCATTGGCATAAGTCTATTGAGCTTTATCTACATGTTGTCACTTTCAGTGGTGAATTTATCCATCTCTGGTGGCATGACTGCTCTGCTCTTCTATTATTTAACTGAATTAAGTAATTTTAAAGCCCTTTGGTTTTCTGCATTTTATTCTAGAACATAACAGGAAGATATCTGGGAATTATTTTTGGTCTAGGGTAGTTAAAGTTCTTCAAACAAAGATTATGTTAATCTGCTGATCATATTGACCTGCTGTCCAATTCTGGACACATCATCTCTGAAACCTGCCTCATCTGCTCAAGCTCTGTTACTTCTCAATAGTTTAGCAATACTGAGGTCAAATTCGAGAGATTAGACCACTTTGGTTTCTTCTTAGAAACTGGACTCTGCTTTCTGTTCTGACTTCACATTTAATAGTAAGATTGTTGTTGGTCACTTATGCAAACGACATCTCCTGGACTATTTTTAAACATTTATTATGATGTAATTTTAAAACTATAATTTGCATTTTTAAAGTGATCAATTTCATGTTTTTTAAAATTATATTCACAAAGTTGTACAACCGTTACCACAACCAATTTCAGAACACTTTCACCATCCCCTAAATAAATCCTACATCTATTAGCAGTCACTTCCTATTTCTGTACCACCCTTTAGACTCGATCAATCTCTAATATATTTTCTGTTTTTCTACATTTGCCTCTGGAATGGAATCATGTAATTCATTGTTCCTTGTGACTGATGGGCTTCTTTCATTTAGCATAATGTTTAAAAGGTTTATTCATATCGTAAATATGAATGTAGTATGTTATCAGCACTTCATTATTTTTATAGCTGAATATTACAATATATGTATATGCCAGATTTTATTTGTGTATTTATCAGTTCATAGATATCTGAGATGCTTATACTTTTTAATCTATTATAAATAATGCTTCTATAAACATTTGTGCCCAAATTTTAGAGTGATTGTACACTCGTCTTTTCATTTCTTGGTTATATATTGAGTGTAGAATTGCTGGTCTGTTTTATAACTTTGCATTTAACATTTTTAATGAACTGCCAAATAGTTTTTCTAAGCAGCTGAAACATTTTACCATCAACAATAGGAGTCCAATTTCTCTATAACTTTGCCAACACCTGTTGTTACCACCTTTTTGATTATAACTATCCTAGTAAATACATGTGAAGTGTTACCTCATTGTGGTTTTGATTTATATTTTCCTAATGGCTAATGATAGCACTTCTTCATGTATTTACTGTCCATTTGTATATTTTCTTTGGAGAAATATTTATCCAGATTGTTCATTTTCAATTGAGTAGTTATTTGTATTGTTGTTTTGTCAGAGCTCTTTATATATACTTGATTGTCATTGTTTAGTCACTCAGTCATGTCTGACTCTTTGTGACCCCATGGACTACAGCACACCAGGCACCCCTGTCTTCCACTGTCTCCCAGTATGCTCAACTCACGATCACTGAGTCAATGATGATATCTAATCTCTGCTGCCCCTTCTCTTTTCACCTTCAATTTTTCCCAGCATCAGGGTCTTTTCCAATGAATTGGCTATTTGCATCAGGTTGCCAAACTTGTGAAGCTTCAGCTTCAATATCAGTCTCTTTAATGAGTATTCAGGGTTGATTTTCTTTAGGATTGACTGGTTTGAGATTTGATCTCCTTGCAGTCCAAGGGACTCTCAAGAGTCTTCTCTAGCACCACAGTTTGAAAATATGAATTATTTGGCTCTCAGCATTCCTTATTGTCCAGTTCTCACATCCATACATGACAGCTTTGACGAGATGGGCCTTTGTCAGCAAAGTGATGTCTCTGCTTTTTAATACGCTGTCTAGGCTTGTCATAGCTTCCCTTCCAAGTAGCAAGCATCTTTTAATTTCATGACTGCAGTCACTGCCCACAGTGATTTGGGAGCCCAAGAAAATAAAATCTATCACTGTTTCTATTTTTTCCCCTTCTATTTACCATGAAGTCGTGGGACTAAAGAGGCTTCTTTGGTAACTCAACTGGTAAAGAATATGCCTGCAGTGCAGGAGACCCTGTTTTGATTCCTGGGCTGGGAAGTGACCCTGGAGAAGGGAGAGCTACCCACTCCAGTATTCTTGGGCTTCCCTGGTGGCTCAGATGGTAAAGAATCTGCCTGCAATGTGGGAGACCTGGGTTCAGTCCCTGGGTTGGGAAGATCCCCTGGAGGAGGGCATGTCAGCCAAATCTAATATTCTTGCCTGAAGAATCCCCATGGACAGAGGAGCCTGGTGGGCTACAGTTAATGGAGTTGCAAAGAGTGGGACATGACTGGTGACTAAGCACAGGCACTTAGGACTACATGTCATGATCTTAGTTTCTTGAGTGTTGAGTTTCAAGTCAGCTCTTTCACTATACTCTTTCACCTTCATCCATAGTCTCTTTAGGTCCTCTTTACTCTCTGCCATTAGAGTGGTATTATCTGCATATCTCAGGGTGTTGATATTTCTCCTAGCAGTCTTCCTCCAGTTTGTGATTCATCCAGCCCAGCAGTTCACATGTGTACTTGGCATATAAGTCAAATGAACGGGATGACAATATACAGCTTTGTCTTACTCCTTTCTCAATTTTGAACCAGTCAGTTGTTCCGTGTAGGTTTCTAACTGTTGTTTCTTGACCCACATACAGATTTCTTAGGAGACAGGTAACGTAGTCTGGTATTCCCATCTCTTTAAGAATTTTCCAGTTTGTTGTGATCCACACAGTCAAAGACTTAGCATAGTCAATGAAACAGAAGTATATGTTTTTCCTGGAATTCCCTTCCTTTCTCTATGATCCAAAGAATGTTGGCATTTAGATCTCTGGTTCCTCTGCCTTTCTAAACTCAGCATGTACATCTGGAAGTTCTCTGTTCACATACTGCTGAAGCCTACCTTGAAGAATTTTGAGAATAATCTTACTAGCACATGAGATAAGTGCAACTGACTGGTAGTTTGAACATTTTTTGTCATTGCCCTTCATTGAGATTGGAATGAAAACTTACCTTTACCAGTTCTTGATACAATTCCATTTTCAGATATATCATTTGCAAGTATTTTCTCCCATTCTCTGGGTTGTTTTTTTCACTTTCTGATGGTGTCCTTTTAAGCACAAAAAATTTTAATTTTGATAGAGTTTAATTAATTTATTTTGTTTTTGTTGTTGAATAAATACTGCCTAATCCTAGGTCATGAAGAATTAACTCCTATGTTTTTGTATAGGATTTACATATATTTAGCTTTTCATTTAGATACATGATTCCTTTTCAGTGGAGTTTTCTGTCCAATCCTCTTATTCTCATTTTTTTCTTTATAAGATAAAGGGATGCCCTCCCCTAAAAAAAAATGTTCTGGTTAATTGTTCAGTGGAGATATAGATTTTAGCCAGGTAATATCTGCATTCCTTTCTTCTCATTTTAGGCAGTGACTTTATAAGTCATCTAACATTGTGAATTATTTTTAATCTATGGATTGAAGCAACCAAGAGAAACCTTTCTAATATTGGTTAGAGAGATCTGGGATATGGAATTCAATATACTTCTATCGTTTTCCTTTTTTAGGATACTGAATGTTTGGGTGGACATGGTTGAATTCAGTTCAAGACTTTCCAGGACTGAGGAGGAAGTGCTATAGATCACAAAACATCAAGTTTCCACAAAAAGATAATGAAACCACCTGATAGAAATTCATAAGGGCAAATAACTCCAAATTATAGGAAAGGTTTTGCTCAAAGACCTGTTCTTCTCATGTCTTCTCATAAATTCTTGCTTCTTATAAGATATGGATTATTTCAGCAATTGCTATGTCTATGGGGAGATGGAGAAGGGTGGAATGTAAAAGAATTGTGAAGTGTAGTAAAAGATATACCTTTGCCCAAGCTACTGCTTTGAGCAGGACTTGAAATGTAGCAATGCCACTCTTCCAGTACCAGCAGGCATTATTAGGTCACAAGGATTTCCATGATACTGAGTACTAGGATGAGCCCTATCATTTCTAAATTGTATCTAAATTATCTAGGCAGAGATGTTGGCCATGTCCACATATAGTTTATTCATCCCTGGCTCCCACAGCAAGTTGTTTGCTACTTATTTTATTACCAAGGGACCCTGAGATTCTGTATAAAAATCAAGCATTGCTTTTTCTGAGAAATTAAACTGTTGAGTATTTTTTTTCTGTGTAGAATGTGTTAATGTCTTTAATACATATTATAGATTATGTCATCTAAATATTTTAATTAGTAAAGAAGCCATACCTTATTATCCATGCATATGGCAAAGTCAGCAGAAGCAAATTATAATGTCATGTAATGTGGGTAAGTAGCTTTATTGGGAAAATACAATTCAAGGGCCAGTTAAAGAGAGGCAAATGGTCTCTTGTTGCCTCTTAATCCAAAAGAAAGACAAATGGGAGCTCTGGCACTGCTGGATACTCAGTGGAATAATCCTCCAGGAGGGAACCCAGCCCCCCTGCTCTTCAACATTCTTTTGGTACATGAGTGAGAACAGCCTTGGATATAGGATATAAAAAGATAGCACTTAGCTTGCAGATCATTTTAATGAGAGTTCCAGCTGTAGAGGAAATTAGCTGAGAATGCTGGTGGTTAGCACCTGGTGATCCCCCTGATAAATCTGACTCAGATTTTTGGGGAAAGGAAGCCTTTGCTCCAGACAGGCAACCTTAGCTATTTTGGGGATCTTTTACATGAAGACACTTTGTACTGTGCCCTAAATTATAACTCAGTGCAATAAGAAAAATGGTTTATGAGCAAGTGCTTGCTGAATAAAACTTGCAGTATCTACATATGTAAAATAAGATGGATAACTATTCAGTTCAGTTCAGTTCAGTCGCTCAGTCGTGTCCAACTCTTTGCGACCCCATGAATCGCAGCACGCCAGGCCTCCCTGTCCATCACCAACTCCGGGAGTTCACCCAGACTCACGTCCATCGAGTCAGTGATGCCATCCAGCCATCTCATTCTCTGTCGCCCCTTCTCCTGCCCCCAATCCCTCCCAGCATCGGAGTCTTTTCCAATGAGTCAACTCTTTGCATGAGTCCTTTCCAAATATGAAACTAGAATCTATTTTTTAAAATATATTTCCTATATAATAATTGATTTGCTATATTAAACATCATAATGATATATTATTTAGGTATTATTATCCACATTTCCTGAGGTTCATTGAAAGCGAAAGTGTTAGTAGCTCAGGTCATGTCCGACTTTTTGTGACCCCTTGGACTGTAGCCTGCCAGGCTCCTCCCTCCGTGGGATTTTCCAGGCAAGAATACTGGAGGGGGCTGCCATTTCTTTCTCCAAGAATACTGGAGTGCGTTGCCATGCCCTCCTCCAGGGGATCTTCCCAATCCAGGGATCGAACCCAGGTCTCCTACATTGCAGTTGAATTCTTTACTGTCT
The DNA here is from genome assembly GCF_002263795.3 of Bos taurus. Taxonomy (NCBI): domain Eukaryota; kingdom Metazoa; phylum Chordata; class Mammalia; order Artiodactyla; family Bovidae; genus Bos; species Bos taurus. The sequence goes on from NC_037329.1 coordinate 49,678,462, forward strand.
AAGCCACCAGGGAATTCCCGAGGTTCAATTAGAGGTTGAATAAATTGCCTGGTTCTAGATTATTTAGACAATCTATAACTTAAATTTAGATGTACCTGATTCCAAAGCCCACATACTCTCATTTTGATTTGTCAAGTGATAATCTTCTAAAACTCTACATATCTGTACCCACTTTTGTCTCTTGCCATGCATTAAAAGATTTCTGTTTTCCACAGTGGAATTCTTCATTTTTGCTCTACCAGTTTTCCACTGTTGCTTGAACAGAGCTTTCCTCTGAGTTTGTTACAAAACTGAGGATTATAGGATTGGTATTGTGGCAAGAAGAGATGAAAAATGAAGAATAAGGAGATTTTTGCTTCTATTCTTTTTTGTTCCATTCTATTTAGAACAAATTTGGAATCTGAGTAAAGGTCAAAGTGAAGGTAGAGTACAGAATACCATAGGTTGTTGTTGTTTTTGAGTGTCTACATCGTGTCTGACTCTTTGCCATCCCATGGACTATTGTTTACCAGGCTCCTCTGTCCATGGGATTTCCCAGGCAAGAATACTGGAGTGGGTTGCCATTTCCTTCTCTAGTACCATGGCTAACATCTCTTAATTTTTGAAAAACTGTTTCAGGAAACCCTGTAAAACAGAATACTGGGAGAAGTTAATGTCAAAGAAATTCACAGGCATAGAAAGAGGGAAGAACTTGTCTCAGTTACAGTATATTGATCTGTAAACTGTGAATAGTGAGAGGGATTTACAGTCTGATGGGTTTTGGACTCTGTTTAGGCAAGAAATTCTTGGTTCAAGCCAAATATTACTTAGATTCACAATGAAATAACAAATAAAACATAACTGTTCTGTTTGTTACTATGTGATTGGGAACTATACTCTATGTTCCATTTTCATGATTTTTTCTCCCTCTGACATCTTCAAGTCAATGATTTTATACATCCCTACTTAATATAGTTTAAGATTGGTAATTATGTTTCACATTAAATTTTATGTCCCTTGAAGTCTAAGGCCATATTTTGACCTTCTCTGTGGCTTTACTCAGTGCCCAATAAACAGTGTTATGTATTTAATAACTACTCACAGTGTTGGTTGAAAATTACTGAGTGATCATCTACTGAGGAGAGAAGAGTGTACAATACCTGCATGACTTAATTTTGCATCTGTTGTCAACCTCTGCCTTCGTTAGGTGGTTGGCTTATCTATCTGTAGTATCTACTTTGATACCTGAAATTCAGCATACTCACAAAAAATGTGTTGGATAAAAGGACTTTTCAAATTCCAACTATAAATTGGTTACTGTTAAGGTTTGAAATGGATTTTATATGGAATTTGGTAGAGTTCAGCAGCATCCATGAAAATTGCTTGACATGGAGTCTGGTAACACATATGTCGAAATGCCTCCAGTTTTAACTTATTTAATCATCATACCAACCTTATGAAGTATGTGTGGTTAATACTCTATTTTACAAATAAGGAAACAGACAAAATCGATTTTATTCCCGAGGTCACACAGTCAGTAAATGGCAGAGGATCGGAGGCCACGACTGACTCCGGTATGATTTCCCCAAACAAAACATATCCTGCAGAATAAACCTTAATTTTTATGTTTTTGACTCTGCAGACTAGTTAATTTTTAACTCTTGGAGAAGGAACAGTTTCTACCCTGTTTGGAAATCCATGAAGTTTATAACTTGGTCAAATATCCTCTCAGTTTCAGACTGTCTTTGAGGTTTCTTGATGCTTCCCAGTGGTTTGCGTGCATCTCTGGGTTACTGACAGGCTGCCTTCTCTTGACCTCTAAAGCAGGTGTATTTCTTATTCCCACTTGTGTTTTTGAACCTATGATGACTGATAGCTGGCCTTTAATTCTCAAATTATCCACCACAATTTTACTTTGTGTCGTATCCGACTGTGACTCCAAGGACTGTAACCTACCTACCTAAGTTTTGAGTGACTGTTAATATTCTGTCTATGTTTCCATCCATCCTTTGTGGAATAACTTCTGCTCTACCCTTTTTTCTGAACCTGTGTCAGACTACACATCATTTATAGGCTCAGTAGTACAGAATAAGATAGTATGACTCCTGTTTATTATTGATGTGAGTTATCCATGTGTATTTCAGGCTAATATCTTTTAGCCTCTAGCTCTAAATGATGTGGGAAGACTAAAGAAAAAAGACATTTACGTTTCTTATAAGAAGGGTCATATAATGCAGAGGCCAAGATACCTGTTAAAACATAATTTTGATTATTCTATCAATAACAAAATTTCACATTTGAATAAAGCTTTCAGTTTATAATTTCACAAAGTTTTCAAAGTTATTTCTGACAACGGATGCTACTAGTAGTATGATTATTGCCATCAGTAATTAGGAATAATGGCCAGGTGTCTCTGAAGAACCTAAAAATATTCTTTTCCTCTCTCCAAGTAGTAGTTTTAAAATCAACAATAGATGAAGAAAGAGCTGAGCAGAGTCACCTGTAAGATTCAGCTCAAAACTTTATAGAATATATTGCTATATTAAAAAAAATTCTGTCAAAATGGGCATAGATGAGTCATGAATATAGGATAATTATTCACAAAGAGATATCTTAGAAGTAAGTATTATTCCAAGCACCATCCAGAAGAGAGAGCCTAAGAAATGGACTTGAAGTACATTCAAGTACTACAATCCCATTGGCAAGTCCTCGCTATTATGACATTAAAGCATAAGGCTATGTGATTCTGATACTATTAATGGTTCAGTTTAGATAACTTATATTGTGCTGCTTACACATTTCAGCAAACAAAAATCTTATGCTTTACCTTCCCCCATAGGTCTACCTATAGAAGAAAAAAAAGACTGTGCAGCTTCAAGTATACTGGGTTATAGGATAGTTATTATATTAATTGTGTAATTGGGGCTGCAAGTAACAGAAACCTATTCATGCCAGCTTAAACAGACAACTAAATGTGAGTATGTGACTTAGTAATGAAGATGCGCTGCAGGAAAAGAGTGTGTCTTGGAATTTGTGGGGATGCTTGCAGACAGGTCTCAGAAGCAGGCTAAAATGAAAAACTGGAAAGCACAGAATACACATAAAAATCCTCTCTCTCCAGTTCTCATTTTTCTTTTCCACGTGGATGCTTCCTTTTTCATTTTCTAGAAACAATTATTTCTGTTTCTCTAGACTACATGGGAATTAAAAGATTATTGCTTTATATTTCCTTGGCATGCATGTTTTTACATTTAGCCATGCAAATAGAAATTATTCTAATTTTTCTTTTTATTACTGAAGTATAATTGACTTACTGCTCACAGGTCTATGGACTGAAGACCTTCCTCTTCCTGAGAAGTTTACAAAAGCCCTTCTCTTTTTGGTTTGAATGACCAATCTGGCCTTAGCCTAGGAATATCAGAGAACTCCACTCATGGACCCTGATAAAGACATTTGCCTTAGGTTCTGCCTTTGTCTTTCCCTAGATAATGCCTTGATGTCTCCAACGTGGCCCCTCAAGGTGTGCCATTTACCTGTGAGTCCAAGACCTGTGAATAATAAGCTCTTCTATTTCATTTTCTTGTGCTCTTTGGTTAAATAATTTACTTAATGAGTATTAATTTAATGAAGTTACAACAGGTATGAATTTTAAGGTCAACTTGTCACTTTCTGCAAAGAAATCCTTCTGGAATATTTCTTGAAATTATGTTGAAACCATACATCAATTTGGACAGAACTGACAGATGGTGATTGCAGCCATGAAATTAAAAGATGCTTACTCCTTGGAAGGAAAGTTATGACCAGCCTAGATAGCATATTCAAACACAGAGACATTACTTTGCCAACAAAGGTCCGTCTAGTCAAGGCTATGGTTTTTCCAGTAAAGTCATGTACAGATGTGAGAGTTGGACTGTGAAGAAAGCTGAGCACAGAAGAATTGATGCTTTTGAACTGTGGTGGTGGAGAAGACTCTTGAGAGTCCCTTGGACTGCAAGGAGATCCAACCAGTCCATTCATTCTAAAGGAGATCAGTCCTGGGTGTTCTTTGGAAGGAATGATGCTAAAGCTGAAACTCCAGTGCTTTGGCCACCTCATGTGAAGAGTTGACTCATTGGAAAAGACCCTGATGCTGGGAGGGATTGGGGGCAGGAGGAGAAGGGGACAACAGAGAATGAGATGGCTGGATGACATCACCGACTTAATGGACATGAGTTTGAGTGAACTCTGGGAGTTGGTGATGGACAGGGAGGCCTGGCGTGCTGCAGTTCATGGGGTCACAAAGAGTCGGACAGAACTGAGCGACTGAACTGAACTGAAATGACTCGTTAAAAAAGTTTGTCTTTTGACTAATGAATAAGTTTGTTTTGGGTCTCGGGTCTTCTAAAATTTTTCTTTCAGTAAAATTTTACAGTTTTCAGTACATATAGACTTTGTACATTTCCAGCCAGATTTATCTCTGCATATGTTATAATTTTTAATCTATTGTAATGGTAATTTCTATTTAAATTTTAAGTTGTTTGTTGTTAGCACACAGATACTAAATTATTTTTTAATTAATTATTTCTCTTTGTTATTGCATTGGTTAGAAATTCCACTAGAATGTTGAAAAGTAGTGATGGTAGACATCATTTTCTTCTTCCTGATAGTAGAATTAAACATTCAGTCTTTAAAATATTAAACATGCTGTTAGTTGTAGGTTTTTTCTAGATGCCATATATCAGTATTAGGATACTCTCCCTTCTTTGCTCAAAGGTTTTTTCAGGAATGGATGCTGCATTTTGTTGAATGCTTATACTAAGATGATCATGTTTATGTTAGTGTTTGTTTTGGGTAGGTCATGTTTTAGGTTGGTAATATGTTGACTAGTTTTCTCTAGTGGCTGAGATGGTAAAGAGTCTGCTTGCAATGTAGGAGACCTGGATTCAATCCCTGGGTTGGGAAGACCCCTAGAGAAGGGAATGGCAATCCAATGAATGAGTATGTTGAATGAGCATGATTTCTAATGTTAAATTAACCTTGTATTCCAGAGATAAACCACATTTGACCTTGATGTGTTTTTTTTTTTGATATGTTGTTGGATGTTTGTTTATTTGTTTGTTTGTTTTTAGTTGTTGAATCCTGAATATTTATGCAGTTTTGTCCATGAGGTATATTTATCAGTGATTTTCTTTCTTGTAATGCCTTTGGCTTCTGAATCAGGGTAATACTGGCCTCTGGAATTATTTGGAAATAATTTCATTTTTATGCTCTTATAATGGATTTATTTTCTTAATTTCCTTTTCAGGTTGTTTAATGCACATCGATCCTGTACCTTGAGACATTGCTGGAACCATTTGTTAGTTCTGATAGCAGTTTTATGGACTCTTTGGGATTTTCTATATATATTATGCCATCTGTGAAGGATAGTTTTACTTTTTTTCCACCAGCTTGAATGTCTTCTGTTACTTTCTATTGCCTATTTGCTCTTGTTAGATCGTCCAGTGCAAAGTTTAGTAACTGTGACATGGGGAGCATCCTTCTGTTATTCTTCATCTTAGGGTGGAAAACTGTCATTCTTTAATTCACTACTAAGTGTACTATTAGCTCTCAGTTTTTATAAATGCCCTCTATCAATTTGAAGAAGTTTCCTTTTATTCCTAATATTCTGAGTATTGTATTATGAAAGGTGTTGTCTTTTTTCTGCATTAATCAAGATGATCCTGTTTTTTCTTCATTGTATTTATGTGGTGTATTACATTGATTGGTTTTCATATGTTCAACCACTCTTACTTTCCTAAGATAAATTCTACTTTGCTCTGGTCTATACTCCTTTAGCATGCTGTTGTATTTAGTTTGCTAACATTTTGTTGAGAAATTTTCCATCTGTGTCCATACAGTATGTTGGCCAGTACATTTCTTTTCTTATGATATCTGTATCTGACTTTAGCATTAGGTAATGATGGCATCATAGAATGAGTAAGAAAGTCTTCCCTCCCCTTCTCTTTTGGAAGAGTTTAGAAGAATTGGTCTTAATTAATTCTTTAAATGTTTAGTAGAATTTGCCATTGAAGCCATCAGGTCATGGGCTTTTCTTTGTTAGAAAGTTTTGTTTTGTTTTTTGATTATTGAATCAATCTATTTTTAAAAATTTTTATTGGAATATAGTTGATTTACAATATTGTGTTAGTTTCAAGTGTACAGCATAGTGAACCAGTCATATATATGAATATATCTACTCTCTTTTAGATTATTTTCCCATACGGGCTATTACAGAGGATTGTGTAAAGTTCCCTATGCTATGCATTAGGTTTTTATTAGTCATTTCTTTTACACATAAGAATGCCAGTCTCCCAGTTTATCCCCTCTCCCATTCCCTGGTAACCATGGTTGTTTTCTACATCTCTGACTCTACTTCTGGTTTTTAAAATAAGTTCATTTGTACTATGTGAGATTCCACATATAAGCAATACCATATGCTATTTATCTTTTTGTGTCTGCCTTACTTTACTTAGTATTGTATCTCCAAGTCCATCCACATTGCTGAAAATGGCATTATTTTGTTCTTTTTATGACTGGGTAATATTCCATTGTATATTGATATATACCACATCCTTTTTCTCCATTCCAGTGTTGATGTACATATCGGTTGCTTCCATGTCCTGGCTATTGTAAATAGTGGTGCAGTGAACACTGGAGTGCATGGATCTTTTCCAATTTTTGTTTTCTCTGGATACATACCTAGGAGTGGGGTTGCTGGGTCATATGGTAGTTCTGTTTTTAGTTTTCTAAGGAACCTCCATACCATTCTCCATAGTGACTCTACCATTTTAAATTCCCACCAACAGCATAGAAGGGTTCCATTTTCTCAACACCCTCTCCAGCATTTGTTGTTTGTAGACTTTTCGGTGATAGCCATTCTGAATGATGTGACATGATACCTCATTGTAGATTTGAGTTGCATTTCCCTAGTAATTAGTTATGTTGAACATCTTTTCATGTGCATTTTGTCCATTTGTATTTCTTCTTTGGAGAAATATCTGTCTAGATCTTCTCCCCTTAATTGATTGGATCGTTGGTTTTCTTGATATTGAGCTATATGTGCTATTTGTGTATTTTAGAGATTAATCCCTTGTCCGTTGCTTAGTTTGCAAGTATTTTCTTCCATTCTGAGGGTTGTATTTTTTGTGTGTGTGTGTGGTTTCCTTTGCTGTGCAAAAGCTTTTAAGTTTAATTGGATCCCATTTGTTTATTTTTGTTTTTATTTTCACTACTCTAGGAGACAGATTGAAAAAGGTCTTGCTGTGATGTATGTCATAGAGTAGTCATCCTGTGTTTTCCTCTATAAGTTTTATAGTGGCCAGCCTTACATATAAGTCTTTAATACATTTTGGGTTTATTTTTGTGTATTTTTTAATTTTATTCTTTTCTGTGTAGCTGTCCAGTTTTCCCAGCATCACTTATTAAAGTGATTGTCACTTTTCCATTGTATATTCTTGTCTCCTTTGTATATTCTTGTCTCTGGTCATAGGTTGGGTGATCACAGGTGTGTGGGTTTATTTCTGGACTTTCTATTCTGTTCCATTGATCTATATTTTGTTTTTGTGCTAGTACCATATTGTTTTGATTACTGTAGCTTTGTAGTATAGTCTGAAGTCAAGGAGCCTGATTCCTCCAGCTCCTTTTTTCTTTCTCAAGAATACTTTGGCCTTCAGGGTCTTTTGTGTTTTCACATATATTGTAAATTTTTTTGTTGTTCTAATTATATGAAAAATGCCTTTGGTAATTTGATAGAAATTACATTGAGTCTGTAGATTCCTTTGGGTATTATAATAATTTTCACAATTTTGATTCTTCTAATCCAAGAACATGTTATGTCTCTCCATGCCTCTGTGTCATCTTTGATTTCTTTCACCAAAGGTCTTTTGCCAATTTAGGTAGGTTTATTCCTAGGTATTTTGTTATTTTTGTTGTGATGGTAAGTGGGATTGTTTCCCTGATTTCTCTTTCTGATCTTTCAGTTTTAGTGTATAGGATTGCAAGAAATTTATGTGTACTTATTTTGTGTCCTGCAACTTTACCAAATTCATTGATTAGCACCAATATTTTTCTGGTGACATTTTTGAAAATTTTCTATGTATAGTATCATCATCATCTGCAGACAGTGACGGTTTTACTTTTCTTATCCAGTTTGGCTTCCTTCTATTTCTTTTTCCTCTCTGATTGTCATAGCTACGACTTACAAAACTGTGTTGTACAATAGTGGTGAGAATGGACATCCTTGTCTTGTCCCTAATCTTAGAGGAAATGCTTTCAGTTTTTGACCATCGAGAATGATGTTTGCTAAGGGTTTGTTGTATATAGCCTTTATTATGTTGAGGTAAGTTCACAGTATACCCACTTTCTGGAGTATTTTTATCATAAAAGGGTATTGAATTTTGTCAAAAGCTCTTCTGCATCTATTGAGATAAACACATAGTTTTTATTCTTCAATTTGTTAATATGGTTTATCACACTGAGTGATTTGCATATATTAAAGAATCCTTGCATCCCTGGGATAAATCCCACTTGATCATGGTGCATGATCCTTTTCATGTGTTGTTGGATTCCATTTGAAATAGTATTTTGTTGGGGATTTTTGTGTATACATTCATCAGTGATATTGGTCTGTAATTTTCTTTTCTTGTAATATCTTTGTCTGGTTTTGGTATCAGGCTGATGGTGGCCTTGTAGAATGACCCTGGGAGTGTTCCTTTCTCTGTAATTTTTTGGAAGAGTTTGAGAAGGATAGGTGTTAGCTCTTCTCTATGTTTGATAGAATTTGCCCGTGACACCATCTCATCCGGGACTTTTGTTTCTTGGAAGATCGTGGAAGATTTTTAATCACAGTTTCAGTTTCATTACTTGGCATTGGTCTGTTCATATTTTCTAGTTCTTCCTGGTTCTGTATTGGAACGTTGCACCTTTCTACGAATTTGTCCATTTCTTCTAGGTTGTCCATTTTATTGGCATAGAGTAGCCAGTAACAATCTCTTAACATCCTTTCTATATCTGTGGTGTCAGTTGTAACATCTCCTTTTTCATTTCTAATTTTATTTATTTGAATTCTCTCCTTTTTTCCTTGGTATGTCTGGTTAAAGTTTTGTTATTTTTGTTTATCTTCTCAAAGAACCACCTTTTAGTTTTATTGATCTTTGCTATTATTTTCTTCATCCCTATTTCATTTATTTCTGTTTTGATCTTTATGATTTATTTCCTTCTACTAGCTTTGAGTTTTGTTTCTTCTTTCTCTAGTTTCTTCAGGTGTAAGGTTGAGTTATTTATTTGAGATTTTTCTTGTTTCTTGTCATAAAGTTTATTGCTATAAACTTCCCTCAGAATTACTTTTGCTGAATCCTGTAAGTTTTGGATCATCACATTTTCATTGTCATTTTTCTCTAAATAATTTTTAATTTCTTTGTTGATTTCTTCAGTGATCCATTGGTTATTTAGTAACATATTGTTTAGCATCCATGTGTTTGTGTTTTTTTCCCCCTGTAATTGATTTCTAATCTCAAAACATTGTGGCCAGAAAAAGTGCTTAAACAATATCCTGGAGAATATTCCCTGTGCACTTGAGAAGAAAGTGTATTCTGCTGCTTTCAGATGGAATGTCCTGTAAGTTCCAATTCATTTTATTTATTCTAATGTGTCATTTAAGCCTTGTATTTCCTTATTAATTTTCTGCCTAGACAGTCTACCCATTGGTGTAAGTGAAATGTTAAAGTCTGCCACTATTGAGCTGCTCCTATATTGGGAGTATATGTATTTGCAGTTATTATATATTCTTCTTGGATTGATTCCTTGATAAGTATGTAGTGTCCTTCCTTGTGTCCTGTAACAGTCTTTATTTTGAAGTCTGTTTTGTCTGACATGTGTATTACCTCTCCAGCTTTCTTCTGATTTCCATTTAAATGTAATATTTTTTTCCATCTCAGTCTCTTCATTGTAAATTTACTATGACTTTTTTTTTTCTTTTAGTCACACTGCAAAGCTTGTAGGATTTTAGTTCTGTGTCAGGGGTTGAACCTGGGCCCTCAGCAGTGAGAGTGCAAAGTCCTAGCCCCTGCACCACCAGGCCATTCCCTATTCTGATTTTTATTTCTTCTTGAAATTCATTTCAGTGGTTTGAGTGTTTCTAAGAATTTGTCTATTTAATACAGGTTATAGCATTTATTTGCATATAATTGTTCATAGTATTCTCATAATCTTTTCTCTTTCTGAAAGTCAGTAGGAAAGAGCCTACTTTCATTTCTAATTTAACTTATTTGTATCTCTTTTTATTAATCAGTCTAGGTAAATGTTTAGCAACTGAATCTAGCTAAAATTTTATTAATCAGTCTAGCTAAAACTTGGTTGATCTTGTGAAAGAACAAGCTTTCCGTTTTATTGATTATATTGTTTTCCTTCGTTTGTTTATATATGCTCTAATCTTTATTATATCATTATGGTGGAAAAAGCCATGAATTAGTCATTTTACAGTATGACAATGCTTCTTATACCCAGAATCTGGACATTTAGATTAGGACTTAAGTTTAGGATTTCCAGCCCAAGTTCTTACCTTGGTTTTCTTGAGGAAACTTTTAAAATAACCACTTAGATTTGACCCCATGAAAAGTTTGTAACCACTTCCCCAACTACTTTATAGTAATAGTTGCTTGCTCTCTTTTCTGTTATGTCCTGCTAGCCAGCTAACTGGGTCAAAGGGTCTAAACTGGGTTGCTCACTCACTGGGACCCTGTTGTTGTATTTGTAAGTAACTATGACTTTATTTTCCTTTTGTGAGTGTGTTGAAACTGTACCTTCATTCAAAACGAGTCCTGGGTTTTCACTTTTCCAAAGTTGAAACTTGGATGCCAAGGAAGCTACATGCCACCCTTATTCAGGTGGCTTGAGCCTCATCATTCAGCATGTTATAATTGGTATATTCTTAACAACATACCAGCTGCAGGTTTTCCAATGTAATCCTTCCTTTTGCTGGCTCTGGGTTTAGTTTGATCTTCTTTTTCTAGATCACTTAGATGTGAAGTTTGAGCTGCTGATTTTAGATTTTCGTTTTTATATGTTGGCCTTTACAACTATAAGTTTACGTCTAAGCACTGTTTTTCTATGCCACTAAACATTTCTCTGCAGTAATACCTTTTGGTATGTTGGGCCTTCGTTTTCATTTGTCACAAAGTATTTGCTAATCTTCCTTTCAATTTCTTCTTTGACTCATTGTTATTTTAGGAATGTGTTGTTTAATTTCCACATATTTTTTAGTATTCCAATTTTTTGTCTGCTGTTGATTTCTAGCTTTATTTCATTATGATTAGATGAGATATTTTTATGATTTCAGTTTTTTTATGTTGAGACGTATTTTGTGGCCTAACACATGGTATGTCCAGAAGAATGTCTCTCATGTGTTTGAGAAAAATGTGTACTCTCCTTTCCTGTTATTGGGTAGAGTATAGCAATTGTGACTGTTAGATCTAGTTGGTTTGTAATGTTGTTCAAATTGTCTTGTTGATCTCTCTGTATACATTCTGTCCATTACTGAAAGTACAGTACTGACATCTCCAACTATTACTGTAGAATTGTTATTCCTTTGAATTCTGTCAATTTTTGTTCTTATTTTGCTGTATTATTTACTGAGAGGGAATGTTGAAATCTCCAACTGAATTTGTGTATTTATCTAATTCTCATTTCAGTCTTATCAGTTTTTGTCTAATGTATTTTGAAGCTCTAAAGAAAGGTATTATGCATTAAGGATTAATTTTCCTCTTAGCTAACTGACCTCTTTGAGCATTACTTTACTATCATGTGAGATGAGTATAATTGTGTGGTAGTTTGAGCATACTTTGGCATTGCCTTTCTTTGGGATTGGAATGAAAACTGACCTTTTCCAGTCCTGTGGCCACTGCTGAGTTTTCCAAATTTGCTGGCATATTGAGTGCAGCACTTTCACAGCATCGTCTTTCCGGATTTGAAATAGCTCAATTGGAATTCCATCACCTCCACTAGCTTTGTTCGTAGTGATGCTTCCTAAGGCCCACTTGACTTCACATTCCAGGATGTCTGGCTCTAGGTGAGTGATCACACCACCGTGATTATCTGGGTCATGAAAATCTTTTTTGTACAATTCTTCTGTGTATTCTTGCCACCTCTTCTTAATATCTTCTGCTTCTATTAGGTCCATACCATTTCTGTCCTTTATCGAGCCCATCTTTGCATGAAATGTCCCCTTGGTATCTCTAATTATGTTGAAGAGATCTTTAGTCTTTCCCATTCTATTGTTTTCCTCTATTTCTTTGCATTGATCGCTGAGGAAGGCTTTCTTATCTCTTCTTGCTATTCTTTGGAACTCTGCATTCAGATGCTTATATCTTTCCTTTTCTCCTTTGCTGTTCTCTTCTCTTCTTTTCACAGCTATTTGTAAGGCCTCCCCAGACAGCCATTTTGCTTTTTTGCATTTCTTTTCCATGGGGATGGTCTTGATCCCTGTCTCCTGTACAATGTCATGAACCTCAGTCCATAGTTCATCAGGCACTCTATGTATCAGATCTAGGCCCTTAAGTCTATTTCTCACTTTTACTGTATAATCAAACTACTGCACAATTGCACTCATCTCACAGGCTAGTAAAGTAATGCTCAAAATTCTCCAAGCCAGGCTTCAGCAATACGTAAACTGTGAACTTCCAGATGTACAAGCTGGTTTTAGAAAAGGCAGAAGAACCAGAGATCAAATTGCCAACATCTGCTGGATTATGGAAAAAGGAAGAAAGTTCCAGAAAAACATCTATTTCTGCTTTATTGACTATGCCAAAACCTTTGACTGTGTGGATCACAATAAACTGTGGAAAATTCTCAAAGAGATGGGAATACCGGACCACCTGACCTGCCTCTTGAGAAATTTGTATGCTGGTCAGGAAGCAATAGTTAGAACTGGACATGGAACAACAGACTGTTTCCAAATAGGAAAAGGAGTACGTCAAGGCTGTATATTGTCACCCTGCTTATTTAACTTCTATGCAGAGTACATCATGAGAAATGCTGGGCTGGAAGAAGCACAAGCTAGAATCAAGATTGCCGGAAGAAATATCAATAACCTCAGATATACATATGACACCACCCGTATGGCAGAAAGTGAAGAGGAACTAAAAAGCCTCTTGATGTAAGTGAAAGTGGAGAGTGAAAAAGTTGGCTTAAAGCTCAACATTCAGAAAACGAAGATCATGGTATCTGGTCCCATCACTTCATGGCAAATAGATGGGGAAACAGTGGAAACAGTGTCAGACTTTATTTTTTTGGGCTCCAAAATCACTTCAGATGATGACTGCAGCCATGAAATTAAAAGACACTTACTCCTTGGAAGGAAAGTTATGACCAACCTAGATAGCATATTCAAAAGCAGAGACATTACTTTGTCAATGAAGGTCCATCTAGTCAAGGCTATGGTTTTTCCAGTGGTCATGTATGGATGTGAGAGTTCGACTGTGAAGAAGGCTGAGTGCCGAAGAACTGACGCTTTTGAACTGTGGTGTTGGAAAAGACTCTTGAGAGTCCCTTGGACTGCAAGGAGATCCAACCAGTCCATTCTGAAGGAGATCAGCTCTGGGATTTCTTTGGAAGGATTGATGCTAAAGCTGAAACTCCAGTACTTTGGCCAACTAATGCAAAGAGTTGACTCATTGGAAAAGACTCTGATGCTGGGAGGGATTGGCGGCAGGAGGAGAAGGGGACAACAGAGGATGAGATGGCTGGATGGCATCACTGACTCGAAGGACATGAGTCTGAGTGAACTCCGGGAGTTGGTGATGGACAGGGAGGCCTGGCGTGCGGCATTCATGGGGTTGCAAAAAGTTGGACACGACTTAGTGACTGAACTGACTGAACTGACCTCTTTATTATCATTTAGTGTTTCTGTGGTAACATTTCTTGTTCTGAATATTTTTATCCAATATTAATACAGCTCTCCCAGCTTCCTTTTGACTAGTTTTTGCACAGTATGTATATTTTCCACTCTTTTTCTTTCAATTTATATACATCCTTATTTTTAAAGTTTGTTTCGTGTAGAAGACATGCAGTGTGTCTTAGTTTAGTATACAATCTAGCAATCTCTATATTTTACTGATATATTTAGACTGTTTACATATAGTGTGCTTATTAATATGCCGGATTAAAACCTACCATCCTGTTATTTTTCATTTGTTGTTATGTTTTGTTTCTTTTTGTCCTTTATTTTCTTGCCTTACTTTAAAACTTAATGTTGTATTTTTGATTCCATTGTATTTCCACTATAGCCTTACTAAATTTGTTTCAATTTTTAAAAAAATTAAGTGGTTACCTTATAATTTAAAATATTTATTTTTAGTTGATCAGATTATATATTTATATACCATCATATTGCCTCATGTGTTGTGAAAATACCTTAAAGCAATATTCTCCTTTTTTCTCCTTTTCCTCCTTTATAGGTATGTCATGAACTAGACTTTGTAATATATGTAACATATATGCAATACCATTGGTTCTATTTTTGCTTTTTTAAAACAATTAAAATAAGAAAAATAGCTTTATATAAATGCCATTTATTCCTTTTCTCATACTTCCCATTTTTTTTGTGTCCAGTTACACATTTCTACCTAGTATTATACTTTTATCTTAACAACTACTTTAAAAAATCTCTTGTTACGCAAGTTCTGGAAATGCACTCTCTCTCTCTCTCTTACTTTTCTTCTCAGAAGTTTTTGGATTCTTTTTTTTTTAAGATAATTTTGCCCGGTAGAGATTTTTGCGTTGATTGTTCTGATTTGTTTAGCACTGAAGATGTCACTCCATTGTCCTTTGGTTTCTTTGGATTATGCCATGAGCAATAAATTACTTTATTTCTCATTTTAATATCAAGTAATGATAACATTGTACATAAATAATTCATGTACAATTCTAATAGTCTTCAAGTATTATTTTATATTTAAATGTTAATTTTAACCTCCTGGTTTAAGAAAGTGAATTTAACTGTCTTTTACACTTCTTGAAGGAGTAAACATGTGTACACATATAAATACATACATATGTATACATTAAAAAGAAAGGTAAATGACTAGTGTCAAAAGTAGCTAACAGAGCTACTGTAAAATCTAAACACTGGTTTTTAATTTAGAAAATGAGTGGTTGCTAATGTTCTTAGTAAAATTATCCTTTGTAAAATATTTATAGTGCTAAAATCAGATTATACAATGTTGCAGATTTAAAAGCAGTTGAAAGGAAGATAGAGTGATAAAAGCTTTTTTTAAAGTTTGCATGGGGAAATGGAAAGGTGTGAAAAAAAAAAAAACAGTGAGAATAATTATAAAATTGATGTCTCTGCTGAGTTGCTCAGTTGTCTGACTCTTTGTGACCTCATAAACTATAGCCCGCCAGGCAAATCCATTGGGATTTTCCAGACAAGAATACTGGAGTGGTTTGCCATGCCCTCCTCTAGGGGATCTTCCCAACCCAGGGATTGAACCAAATTCTCCAGCATTGCAGGCGGATTCTTTACCATATGAGCCACCAGAGAAACCCATAAGATTGATTATTGTTATAAAATGAATATATAGTGTTAATTTTAAGCATTACTTACTTATAATGGGGACTGTAGATATAACATTTTAGTTTGTTTTCATTTTTATAACAATATTTTGAGGAGGATTGTTTTAATTATCTCAATTTTACAAGTAAACTGAAGCATAAAAATGTTAAGTAACCTATCTATATTTTGAGAGCCTTGTTTTGAGAGCTTTGTTACAAACAGCACTAGGAATATTCTAATTAATTGAAGACAAATTCTGTTTCTTTGTCTTGGTTGAGATAAATGGCTCAGGATAACTGTCATTTAAAATATATATATATTTTAACATTAAAAAGTCAAATGTTTACCTACTTATAACTGCCATTTAAAGCATAAATTGTAAAGCCATTTGTTGAACAATTTGGCAATATCTGCTGAAATGTTAATGCTCATTTTCTTTTCCTGCAAATGGGATTTTCCAGACATGACTGCCCCAATGTGATGATGACATTATTTCATCAAAAGTAACATCTCTGATTCATTTCCTAGTTATTAGACAGCTGAGGCCTTAGACATCATAATGCAGACATAAGCCATCTCTGTTATACCTGTTTGAATATCTGTCTCAGAGAAACTATAAGAGTTAAAAAAATAATTATTGTGTATAGCCATGAGGTTTTGAAATAATTTGTTATTGGTAAGAGAACAGTAAGGTACAGAAGCGAACATAACATGTATCTAAAACATGTACATACATACCTCTAAAATAATATTCCACATTTTCAACTGTAATATAAAAGTAAATAAAGAGTGGTATATGGTATGGTGGTGATTTAGTTGCTAAGTCACATCCGGCCATTGCAACCCGATGGACTATAGTTGGCCATGCTCCTCTGTCCATGGACTTTACCAGACAAGAACTGTACTTGGTTACCATTTCCTTCTCCAGGGGATCATCCTGACCCAGGGATCAAACCCAGGTCTCAAACCCAGATCCATTGGAGGAGGATTTTTTTTTTTACCAACTGAGCTACCAGAGAAACCCAGTATATGGTGTACACTTATCTAATGCATTAAAGAGATGAATAGTATCATGCTGCTGCTGCTGCTGAAGGTGCTTCAGTTGTGTCCGAATCTGTGTGACCCCATAGACAGCAGCCCACCAGGCTCCCTCATCCCTGGGACTCTCCGTGTAAGAACACTGGAGTGGGTTGCCATTTCCTTCTCCAATGCATGAAAGTGAAAAGTGAAAGTGAAGTCGTTCAGTCGTTTCTGACTTGTAGCGACCCCATGGACTGCAGCCTACCAGGTTCCTCCATCCATGGGAGTTTCCAGGCAAGAGTACTGGAGTGGCTTGCCATTGCCTTCTCCAGAATCGTATCATAAATTCAACTAAATATGAGTTAAGTAAAAAGAGAAAAGTTATTTGGTGGCCTGTTCTATGCTAGTTACTGATCTATGAGTCTCTGATATTTTATGTATCTCTCAAATAATCCTATGAAGTACAATTATTATGTATTTTAAAAGAAGATAAACTAGGGTAAGAATATTTAATATGGTGGTACAGAGACTAACCATGGTTAATCAACTATATAATTGCCTCTGGAGTCTAATTTCTGTCTGCTTAGTATATATGGACCCCTTTAAAGGTCATATTGCTTTTGAAATGTATCCTTAATTAAATAATTTAGTAAACCTACCTAGGCTTATTTTCTTCATGTATATTACCAAGAGGCTATCTAGATATATTACATGATATGTTTAACTCTGAAATTCTGAAAGCACAGTGTACTTTAAATCAAACAAAATGGACACAAGTTAGTGTTTTCAGGTTGTTGTTGTTTGAAGATTTCAGTAAATATTTCATAAATATCAGTAGTTTTGTGTGGTGTGTGTGGTAAGTCGCTTTAGTCATGTCTGACTCTTTGCGTCCCTATGCACTATAGCCCGTGAGCGTCCTCTGTCCATGAGATTTTCTAGGCAAGAATACTGGAGTGGGTTGCCATGCCCTTCTCCAGGGGAGGACATGTTCAAATTAAGGACATTTAGAATTCTTCAACATTCTCTTTGAGGATTATGGAGAATGATGAAGAAAGTTTCCATGCCTGTTCTGAAAATAATTTCTAAATGTTACTTGTATGAAGCTTGTTTATTTATTGATACCAACCCCACAGGTAGATGCAACAGATCACCCAGCTGAGTGTTAGCAGAGTTTGGGTAAGGCCATATTCAAATCTCATCACCATGTGCGAGGGAACTGGAACTTCATCTGTGAAAGCCTCATCAAGACTATTTCCTAATCACTGGGCTGTACCGTAGTTCTGTGAGAAGTGGCTTGTCTCACGTGGCATCCACAATATGACTTGTTAGTTCCAGTTCAGTTTCTTTTTCACTGCAAATCAAATGTTTCTGGAAGAACCAGATCTACTCTGGTCTTAAATTAGTAGAGCAAAGAGTAAGGAAAGGAAAGTTTTAAGTGGAGGGTATTAGCAGAACAAAACCCTGGTCGTGTACAAAAGTAGCCAGACTGAGGGAGGTCAGGGTGGCTGGTTACAAGTGTGTCTTTTCATGAGTCTCTTATGAGTACTGCATGTGTATGGACAGATATGAAGCAAGAGAATAGGCAGGGGGAATGGGCAAAAGAACGAGCATCACATGATGAGATTCTCAGGAAAGGATCCAGGTAATGTTGGCCTAAGGCATAAAGAATTTGTTATATTCAGATTTTCTATAATGTTGGTTCTTCTTAATTCTCCATTGCGCTTTTCTTAACTGAATACAGTTTAATCCCCATGAATGTTCAGGTACTCCAGTTTATCATCTTATGTCAATGCTATCCATCTTGTGTGTATAGTGCCGTGCTTTGTCATGCGGCCATTATACTACCCATTAGTTTCCTCGAACATACTCTTTTCTGTAATAACGAGACAGTGTCAAGAAATCTGGTGGTAAGATCTTGATATATTTTTAACTGGAGGACTCCTTTAAAAAATGAGTCAATGATGAAGGATTATCTTGTACAGAAGGGAAAAAAAAGAGGAAAGGTAATGAATCTAGGCTTTGACATGCCATATATCTTATGCGGGGACACCCAAGAATTGTTGAAAAATGTTGGAAATGTGCCAGAAATCATCGTGCCGGGATGGTCGCCAGGTTGGTGATGATGCATTGTCATTTTACTTTTGGAAAATCCTGTGAGGCTCACTATGGAGTCTGGCAATAGCAATTACAATTACTGTACTTCATTTTATTCACTTGGGCAAAATAATGTCATTCCACTTAAAACATACAAAATTACAAACTAATAATAAAGCGCTCTTAATGGCCCTTAGAGTGAGGAGTTAACCTTGATGATAAAGTGATCTAAGGCTTAATAAACCTTGTTTCTGGCTAAGTCCCAGAGAGAGTGAAGTCTGTGTGATTCAGCTGTGTGGAATCAGTAATAACTGGCTGCTGCCTGGTGCTAGTTGAGTATGAGGTACTTACGCACAGTACTTACACAGGTACAGAGATTCCCAGGCTTTCTCTTGTCACCCTAACTTTTTTGCTTTGCTAGTTGTCAGATTACTCTCCTCTGTGAGGTGCTCTTGGTCTGTGTTTGACTATGCTTCCCCAGCAAATAGAGTCTCACTTACAGAAACAAGTTAAGCACAGTTAAATGTTTTAGACATTTATGTGCTAAACAATAGTGTTAAAGAGTTAATCACGCAGTTGTTTCCAACTCTTTGTGACGCTATGGACTGTAGCCTGCCAGGCTCCTTTGTCCATGGAATTGTCCAGGCAAGAATACTGGAGTGGGTAGCCATTCCCTTCTCCAGGATATCTTCTTGACCCAGAGATTGAACCCTGAGTCTCCTGCATTATAGGCATATTCTTTACCATCTGATCTCCCAGGGAAGCCCAAGTAACAATAAACCTTGGGTAAATATTTATAAACAGCCAATAACAGCCAAGTTTTGCAGTAAATTGGGTAAATACACCAGAATTATAGTCAAAGATCCGTTATCATTGAGCAACTCTACTTCAAGTGGTCACTTAAAAAATTTACACAGTGTTTATACTAGTAGATACTATAGATCAGGAATGTGCATACTGTAGAATTTTGAGGAAAGGACATTGGGACCCCATGTAAGAAGTCACTTTCGTAAGTAAATTCACTATATTTTCAGTCTTGTAGACACAGAAAAAAGTCTTTCTCGTAAGTATTCTGACATCAAATAGAAAGTAAAACTCTTGAGAGTGTGGTGCACAAAATATGCTGATGTATTCATATACAATAAAGTGTATGAGTGTCTACCAGTACATTACTTGTACAATTTAAGGTAAGCTGTCAGAATACTATTTGCTGCTGCTGCTGCTGCTAAGTCGCTTCAGTCGTGTCCGACTCTGTGCGACCCCAGAGATGGCAGCCCACCAGGCTCCGCCGTCCCTGGGATTCTCCAGGCAAGAACACTGGAGTGGGTTGCCATGTCCTTTTTCAATGCATGAAAGTGAAAAGTGAAAGTGAAGTCACTCAGTCGTGTCTGACTCTTAGTGACCCCATGGACTGCAGCCCACCAGGCTCCTCTGTCCATGGGATTTTCCAGGCAAGAATACAAGAGTGGGGTGCCATCGCCTTAGATGAGTTTAAATAAGTATAGGAATAACCAGTTGTGTGGTCCAAGTGTGGGGAGGCCTGGTGGTATGGTATTTGAGGCAGACAAGATTTCTTGGGTTACCTTGACAGGCATGAAGTAACATATCCAGTGAAAGGCTATCACGCTGATCAAACCAGAAGAACAATGAGAGTGCTGATAGTTCAGCTTGCAAAGGGAAGATGCTACCCAACACTGACCAGAGGTATGCATGCCTGTCAAGGTCATGTCCGACTCTTTGTGATCCTATGGACTGTAGCCTGCCAGGCTCCTCTGTCCGTGGGATTTTCCAGGCAAGAATACTGGAGTGGGGTGCTATTTCCTTCTCCAGGTGATCTTCCAACCCAGGGATTGAACCCACATCTCTTGTATCTCCTTTACCACTAGCACCACCTGGGAAGTTTTGTTTCGCTTAAATTGTAACAAAAGTACATTTATCAAATAAATAATGATGATGATTGGGTTTAAATCTAAGACAGGTTTAACTGCTGAGAATTTGTAAGCATAGAATGAGGGTCTATAAATGGGAACTCTGTGCTCAGAATTCCAGGCTGAATTAGGGGTGTGAAAAAACACCATGGTAGTTTTGTGGACTGTGAAACTATAAGGGCTGTGTAATCCACTTCCTATATGGATGACTGAGACAGTAAGTGACGGAATTTTTACATTGCACATTGAGTGGAGAAGAATACAGCATTTGCAGGGCATGAGAAAGAGTTCAAATGAGCTGGCCAGGATGCTAGAAAATATCAGATTGGGTTATGTAATTGGTGGCCAGTGGAAACTGTGTCCAGTAAAGCAGTTGGCAGTGTGGAAGAGCCATGATATCTGGGATGTAAGGAGAAGATTAGAACTCAGCAGGGCCATCACAGACAGAAACTAACCCTTCATCAGACTTTTCCTCTTGAGGTCATGATAAGTTTAAGCATGGATACCTAAGTTATCCAGCCCATGGAAAGGGGAGAGTGAGAGAGAGAAAAAGAGAAATCTTGATTGCCTGAATTTAAACTTGAAATGACTGAAAAAAAAAAATACTAGAGTGATCAAGTTTATCTAATGTTAACTAACTGATTTTTCTACCATAGTGAGAAAAGAGTCTGAAAATTAAAATGAATTTAATAATATACAAAACTAAGTTATATTTCACCCATCAGAATTTGTGGCTTGAAAAGCCACATTTGCCTTTTGTTTGCATATATGTGTAAGTGATTATGGAGTTTATATTGGGATTTCAGGCACTTAGAGCATTATAAAAAAGACGAGTTGTTGAGTTTTTTTGAGGAATACAGAATTTGGGCAGCTATAATTCAAATTTATAAAACAACTGTTTGCAAATATTTCGATATTATTGGTTTAATGACAACAGATATGCTGCTTGATACAATTTTGTGATGAGATTTGTAATCCCGAAGTAATGTTATTGACTTTGCTGTTGGGTTTCTTTAAAAATTCTGTTCAGTAAGTGTGTAACAATGATGGCATGTGGTGAAGAGGAATTGGGACATTCCTGACCAAATTTTGAGCTATAGTGGCCTCAAGATAGCTTTAACTTCTTTATTTCTCTTATACAGCAATTTATACTAATTACAACAATTCATTTTAGCTAACACATGTGGAAACAAATAAAAATGTGGAACTATACATAATAAAATTGAAACCAATCATAAAATTTTAAAATAAATTTTAATATGTGCAGTTCCATGCAGCTGCATATTCAGACTTTCCTTCTTCCTGTTTAGTTCCCCACGTAGTTTGTTGGTTTTAGTTTTTTCATGATCAGTGTGAATGCCGTAGCCCAAACAATTCTGAGCAATAAATAAAATAGGAGAAATTCATTATCATATAAACTTCCTAGAAATAACACTGAGTTTCAAAACATTGGAAATAGTAAAAACCAAATTGGATGTTATGAGACTTTACTAATATAAAATATGTTTCCACATTCTATTACTTGAATCCTTGAGCAATTAGATGCCTCTAGCAATGTTAGATGTTGATTAACGGTTTTAGGCCTAGTTAAAAAGCTTAGCTATGAATATAGCCAACTACCTTTCAGAGCTAGGAAAAATAAGCAGATATTACCAATACATCTGATAGCTTTTGATCATATATGATTGTATGATACCATAAATCAGGACAATGAAGGTAATAATAGTAGCAGAAATTAACAAATTTGCTTCATCAGTAAATAAGTGAAATATACACTTATTTTTTCCTTCCCTGTACCAGGTAAAATTCTGGACTCTGAGAAAACGCAATTATCAGAGCTTTATGTATTCTCACAATAAATTCAGAATCTATTTGGAGAAAAAATCATGAAAAAAATAATGCATAATGTAATTCAGTACAACAGATCCTATAAAAGAAATGATGTGTAAGGGGCAGTGAGGGCTGTAAGTACTTAGGTACCACGTGAAGAAGAGTTAATTGACCGCTAACACAGAGTTGTCCAAAAAGTTGTTTTCCCATAAAAGGGCTGCATTTTCTTATATCAATGTGCCATCGATTCTTTTTCTTTAACATTTGCCTGTGCCAACAAGGAAAGTAGTACCTTGAGATGGAAGGATGCGATCCATAAATCATTACTGATCAAGAACATAGTCACTGGACTAAGTATGTGAACATACCAGTTTTCTGATGTTACAAGGAAGTTTATTAAAGAAACAAAGGGCTACTCTAACTAATTGCCAATTTCTACCTAAAAGGATTAGGGAATACGTCAAAGCTGACTCCTTAACTATATGTGAGGGTTTTTTTTTTTTCCTTTAAGGCATACATATAGAAGAGCTGGGAGGGGGTGAAAGTGGATCAATTATACGTAGAAAACAGCATGAATAAAGGCATAGGAATCTGAAAAATCTTCCTATGAAATGTTTCCCATCATTTTGTATGTCTGCCTTATCTGTTATAAAGAGAGAGGTATGGAGTAGGCTGGAGCCATATTATTGAGAATCTTGTAGTTCCATGCATAAATTTAGGGCATTATGTTCATGCTGATTATTCTGATAGACATTTCACAGAAGTATAGGGTTCACTTAATCATTGTGACTGCCATTTTCTTAAGAAATAGAAAGAAAACAAATTAGGGTTGCTTATGAGTCTTAACGGGATATTGACCAATAATAGTCAGTGAGGAAAATGGTAAAGTGTGTAACAAATAAACAGGACAGGTGTTTTAGAGTGATGTGGGGTTTAACTAAGGTTATGCATCAGAATTTGTTATTTTGCCCATAGATAGTTTTATTCAACTGGGTCAAGCAGCCATTATATTGGAATAGAAATGCTGAAAAGGAAAATTGTTCAGAGGTGGTATTGTTGTCAGTTGCCAAGTTGTATCTGACTCTCTGCAACCCCATGAACTGCAGCATGCCAGGGTTCCCTGTCCTTCAATCTTTCCCTGAGTTTGCTCAAAATCATGTTCATTGAGTCAGTGATGCCATCCAACCATCTTATCCTCTGTTGCCTCTTCTCCTCTTGCCCTCAGTTTTTCCCAGCATCAGGATCTTTTCCAGTGAATCAGCTCTTTGCATCAAGTGGTCAAAATATTGGAGCTTCAGCTTCAGCGTCAGTTCAAAAGCATTAATTCTTCAGTGCTCAGCCTTCTTTATGGTCCAACTGTCACATCTATACATGACTACTGTGAAAACCATAGCTTTGACTATATAGATTTTGTTGGTAAAATGATGTCTCCAGTTTTTAATATGCTGTCTAGGTTTGTCATAGCTTTTCTTCCAAGTGCAAACATCTTTTAATTTCATGGCTGCAGTCACCATCTGCAGTGATTTTGGAGCCCAAGAAAATAAAATATGTCACTCTTTCTACCTTTTCCCCCTCTATTCGCCATGAGGTGATGGGACCAAGTGCCATGATCTTAGTATTATAGCATAGAATAAGTCAATATAGTATAAGATAAGAACAGAAGCTATCCTGTGGTATATTAAAAAAAAAAAAAAACTCAATCCTTATATCTCAGTGTGCTGAAATGTTAAAGATTGATTTCTTGGTTTCATATGTAATGCAGGTTGAGTAGTTCAAAAGGTTTAATTGTGTCCCTGCAAAAAAAAAAAAAAAAAATGTTGAAACCTGAAGCCCTAGTACTCAAGAATGTGACCTTACTTCAAAAAGGGTCTTTGCAGATGCAGTGAATTTAAGATGAAATCATTAGAGTGGGCCCTTGTACAATTTAACAGTGCTGTTATAAAATGGCAAAATTTGGGCACAGAAACAGATACACACAGAGGGTGGTCAGTGTGAAGAAACACAGGGAAAATGGCTATTTACAAGCCAAGGGATGTCTGAAACTACCAAAAGCTAGAAGGAGGTAGAAACCCAGTTCTTCTCTGGAACCTCCAGAGAGAGCACAGCCTTCCTGATGTCTTGATTACAGAGTTCTGGCCACAAGAACCATGCAATAATGAATGGCTGTTCTTTAAGTCACTTGGTTTTGCAGTACTTTGTTAGGTCAACCCTAGGAAACTAATGCAAGTGGGTGTCTACACTTTTGTAATTTCAGCATCGGAAACATGTCTCCAAACTAGCCTTAACAAAAAGAAGCACTTCCTTATCTGCCTTGGTGAGAAGCTACACTCTTCACCTCGATTCGTAGTCCAGTAACTAGAGATAGACATTTGGCCTCAGTTTAACTGCAAGGGTGCTTGGCATATGTAGAAAAGTACTTTTAGTATTTGGCATACAAATACTGTCTTCAGTGCAGTAGCCATTGAAACACATATATCTCATCTGTTAGTTCACTTTAGGCCTCTTAATAACAATGGGGAAATTATTCATATCACAAACATTAATTTCTAGCTATACTAATTGAGAGTATTTGTGTCAAATTGGTAAGAAGCACTCAGAAGAGCACCTGACACAGAGAAAATAAATTCTCAATCAGTTCAGTTCAGTTCAGTCTCTCAGTCGTATCCAACTCTTTGTGACCCTATGGACTGCTGCACGCCAGGCCTCCCTGTCCATCACCAATTCCTGGAGTTTACTCAAACTCATGCCCATTGAGTCGGTGATGCCATCCAACCATCTCATCCTCTGTCGTCCCCTTCTCGTCCTGCCTTCAATCTTTCTGAACATCAGGGACTTTTCAGATGAGTCAGTTCTTTGCAACAGGTGGCCAAAGTATTGGAATTTCAGCTTCAACATCAGTCCTTCCAATGAACACTCAGGACTGATCTCCTTTAGGATGGACTGGTTGGATCTCCTTGTAGTCCAAGGGACTCTCAAGAGTCTTCTCCAACAAATTCTCAATAAATTATTGTTATTTTGTGAATTAGGTGTTTACAGAGTGAATTCTGCAGAAGGCTATAAAGACTAAGAATTTTAGTGTTCTGATGGTACTTCGAATATTTTGAAAATTGGGGGAAATAATTTAGATTTTGCATATTACCAAAACATTGGTGAAATTCAGTAAGGATCCAACAATTTAGGAACACCTATTTAAGCACTCAGTCCCTTTACTTTCACTGACTCCTCATCATCCTTATATAAATTGATATATATCGTATCTGATAACTTACTAATACTTAAGTTTCTTCATTTTCTGTTTTGATCACTAAAGAACAAAATTTAAAAAGTTTAAGAATAGACCAAATATAAGAGCATGTAGGCAAATAACCAATAATTTATCCTGGATAAAAGTCATGTTACTTGATGTCTGTTTTTATATTGAATGCTTCTACTAGCCTGACATATTTTCTGTTATACTGAAAATGAAAGATAAAGAAATTCTGAGTTTATTCTTTATCAAGTAAAGTTTTAGAAATTTACGTTTCCAAATGAGTTTATTTGAAACAAAACCATCGTGCAATTATATATCGATATTGGAAAGAGAAAATGTCCTACAGTCTCTGTTCGTTAACCTTCTAAACATAATATTTATTTGTATATTTAAAGACTTTCATTTAAAAGAATGGTGCCAGGAAAAAACTGCAATGAACAGCATTTTTTTCAAGTTGTTCTCAGTGATCTTCATCTTAATAAATTTCTGAATAATGAGCTGAGTAGTGTGGCTTATATTAATGAAGTCAGATAAATAAAGATATTATCAGTATGGGAAGAACATGTCAAAAGGAATCCATTTGCAAATTATTACTTAATTTTACAAAGGATTCCAAGACTAGGAGAAAACAGCATAAATAATTGTAAAACAGAGCTGGGAAGAGACACAGAAAATCATTTGGAAGTGTGCTTGATGTTTTGACAGTTGAAAAATACAGTTCCAAGAATATTACAAATAATTGCAACATTACAATAATCTATTAGGATTACAGAAGGAATATGATTTTTTTTTTTTTTGGTTAAATCAT
Organism: Bos taurus; assembly: GCF_002263795.3. NCBI lineage: Eukaryota > Metazoa > Chordata > Mammalia > Artiodactyla > Bovidae > Bos > Bos taurus. Next base: position 49,704,936 of record NC_037329.1, read on the forward strand.
GAGACAAGTTTCATCTTCTATGCTGTCGCTAAAAGTGTGCCAGAAACAAGTCCTTGCCATCCACAAAGTAGGAACATCACAAAGAATAATCATGGAATTGACAATGATTAAAGAGAAAGGCCTATTAAAGAATAAAGCAAATTAACATTTAATGTTGCAGGATGATTAATATAACTTCCGAAAGCCATTGATTCTACACCATGCTATACATTTATCATGGGGTGATAAAAGAACAGTCAGGTATGACTGTTATTTAATGAATGTGATCTACTGTGAAATCTTCCCTATCATGAGAGACCTTGGTTGTCTCCTACAATTGCAGAAAACAGCTTTTCTCTGTTTTGACAGGTTAGAAACTTCCACTTTCTCTGAGAACATTCAATCTTCTATTCAGTTCTGCTCCCCTTCACACATTGTGAGTATAAGACATGGGAGCTTATGATTCACGAGGCTGAATTTAACTACATGCCTGGGTTTGCCCCAAAGGTAGATTAATGGCAGCAAGTCACTATAAAGCTTACCTCCTAAAACCCTTATCATTTTGCTTCAACAGAGGTAGTGTTTTAGACCTAACAGGTATACCAGAGAAAGGCAAAACAGATGACTAGGTTAAGACTAGAATATCGTGCCCTTTGAGTGATGTGGAAAACCAACATGTATGAATGATCCGAATCCTGGAATGTCATGCCAGTTTTTGTTTTGTGAAAGTCAGAAATTTGACAAGCCTAAACCTGGTGGGCTACAGTCCATGGGGTCGCGAAGAGTCAGACATGACTGAGTGACTTCACTTTCACTTTTCACTTTCATACATTGGAGAAGGAAATGGCATCCCACTCTAGTGTTCTTGCCTGGAGAATCCCAGGGATTGCAGAGCTTGGTGGGCTGCCATCTATGGGGTCACACAGAGTCGGACACGACTGAAGTGACTTAGCAGCAGCAACAGCAATTAAAGAATGGTGGGTGAAGAATAATATTAATAGCTAATATTTATTGAGTATCTATTATATGCTTGATACTAAGTCTTTCACATCTGTCAAATAATTGTTTTTTTCAACAATATTATGGGAGTTGGTGCTATTCTTATTTCTATTTTATTGAAGGAAAAACTGAGGAAGATCCAAGGTAAATGACTTTCCCTGGGTCACATTATAGAGAACCTTAGGCCAAGATGCAGATTTAGAGTCATACCCTCCATTACCTAGTGATGCTGGTCTACGGTAGAAGCAGGTTTCTGCCATGTATCTGTCTTGGATCATTTTACTGGTAATAAGTAACACAAAGAGAAAAAAGACTTATTCAATTCAAGCTTCCCAAATTCCTTATTTATCAGGCCCAGTGGAGACTTTGTTAAATGAATTCCTGAGCCCCATGCCCAGAGATCCACATTCAGGGAGCTGAGGCCCACACATTTGCATTGTCACAACTTTCCAGGGTCCTATTGGTACTATTGATCTATAGACTACATATTCAGTTTCACTAGATTCATTTGAGTTCAGTTGAGTCGCTCAGTCATGTCTGACTCTTTGCGACCTCATGGACTGCAGCACACCAGGCCTCCCTGTCCATCACCAACTCCCGGAGTTCACTCAAACTCATGTTCATTGAGTCGGTGATGCATCCAGCCATCTTATCCTCTGTCATCCCCTTCTCCTTCCACCATCAATCTTTCCCAGCATCAGGGTCTTTTCAAATGAGTCAGCTCTTCACATCAGGTGGCCAAAGTATTGGAGTTTCAGCTTCAGCATCAGTCCTTCCAATGAATATTCAGGACTGTTTTTCTTTAGGATGGACTGGTTGTAGCTCCTTGCAGTCCAATGGACTCTCAAGAGTCTTCTCCAACACTACAATTCAAAAGCATCAATTCTTGGGCACTCAGCTTTCCTTATAGTCCAACTCTCACATCCATACATGACTACTGGAAAAACCATAGCCTTAACTAGACAGACCTTTGTTGGCAAAGTAATGTCTCTGCTTTTTAATATGCTGTCTAGGTTAGTCATAACTTTCCTTCCAAGGAGTAAGCGCCTTTTAATTTCATGGCTGCAGTCACCATCTGCTGTGATTTTGGAGCCCCAAAAAATAAAGTCTGTCACTGGTTCCACTCTTTCCCCATCTATTTGTCATGAAGTGATGGGACCGAATGCCATGATCTTAGTTTTCTCAATGTTGAGCTTTAAGCCAACTTTTTCACTCACCTCTTTAAAACTTTCATCAAGAGGCTCTTTTGTTCCTCTTTGCTTCCTGCCATAAGGATGTATCATCTGCATATCTGAGCCTATTGATACTTCTCCCAGCAGTCTTGATTTCAGCTTGTGCTTCATCCAGCCCAGCGTTTCTCATGATGTAGATTCATTAGATTTTATTTAGTTGTCATTATCTGTTCCTTAGTTACAATATATCCCAACTGTTTATCTTTTGTAATCTAAGAATGTGGTTGTGCTTTGAACCAGATCCTGAGTTAAGTACATAAAAAGCCAGGCCCTAAATTAGAATCAAGAGTTTGTTCATTTAGACCAGGCAGTGCTACTTTGTATTCTTTTTCTTAGTTGTGGGGAAATCATTCATATGAATAGATGGGAGCAGCAGAGATTTAGGTTAATGTTAAGCATGAATTTTCAAGAATACTTCTTCATGTCATAAGAACAAGTTACGAGAGGGATTTAAGCTAATTCATTTTGGCCTCAAGATTATGAGCTTTCTACTTAGCTATGTATATTTTGTTGGTTTAAGAGGAAACTTTATCTTGAGTCTATTGTTGATGAAATCACTTTTTTCTTTCTAATCTGTGTGTTTCATCACACAAATTACCAGTCACCTGAGCTAATAACTGAAGCATAAATGGAAAGGATCCTATAGGAAGATAGTAGAATAGTGTTTTCAGGGCAATTATTGTTTCTCATTTTAACATTGTCATTTTTCCCCAAAGCATTTTTGTCCATGACATTGAGTTTATTTAAATATTTCCCTAATGTATCAACTGAGCAATGAATCAGTTAAAACAACAAAAAAATGTTTTTTTGTGTTTTTTTTTGCTGTCTCATTCCACTCAAGCCTAAATAATTTTCCCCCCTTTAGAAAGAGACATTTTAATATGTCACGTTTCAGTTCCAGCTCAATAAACAGCCATTTATTTACAATTTTAAAGCAATCTTCAGCCTAGTCAGGTAAGAATTATATCAAAAGAATAAAAACATTTTCATTTCCCATCACTGCCAAAAAAGAAAAGAACATGAGTTATGAGTCTTGCTATGTTGTCTTAAGTTGATTACTATGGAATGATTAAAAAACTAGCTGTGCTGTCAGTACCGAGGAGTACATTATAAGTGTAATAACAGCTTAGGGATACAATCCATCAATGCCGCACTTGGAAGAAGAAAAAAAGTTGATCTATTTTTTTTGGTCATCATTTTCAGCATATTAGATGACAAATAATTGTACATTCATCAATAACAATAGATTAAAGTTGAAATGATTTATTGCTATTACACTGCTGTTATGATGGAGCACCAGGTCAGTCAAGCATCAGCAAGGTCTGTATTTAATTTTCACGGGTCTCTTAGCAGAAATAATAGACAGAGAGTAAACCACCTGAAACAAGGTAGATCAAAGTTGTTGACAAGTGATTTGTAGGTTGGTTCTTCATGGGTGGAAGAGAGGCAATAGGACCTCTTTGGCGGGCTTGTTGAACCACTAAATCAAACAGACCTCATGGAGCTCAGGCTAACATTCAGTCAGGCAGCACATGGAAATATGAAAGCTACGCAAGTATGAGCTTCATTTAATATTACTTGATGGTAATGGAATGCAGTACACGTTCCTGGGACCAAACCAGGCAATTTAAATTGTCTGCACACATCTCAGGTAGGCTAATTAGAATCTGCTCCTCAGGAAGTAGTTTAATTGTTCTTATATTCACTGATGGTCAGTCAATAGCTTAGTGTAATCATGGAAAATTATGTAATATATTCATCTTAATTTTATTATGGCTTCCTTCTTAAGCAAGGTAAAAATTATTTATATTCAGTATGTTGGAGCATTTAAATTTAGATTCAACAAGAATTTATTAGGTACCAAATAGACTAGATTTTATCAAAATGTAATCTGTGAACTTCCCATTTCAGAATCACATGGAATTCTTAGAGAAACTCAGTTTACTGGGCCCTACCCAGATGTAATTAGTGAAAATTTCTGGGACTACGGTTAGTAATGTGCATTTCTAAAAATTTCCTGGGTGATTCTGATGGAATCCAAATTTTAAGAACCAGGGCCAGATGTTGTGGAAAACAAAAATAGCTATACTGTATTAGTGGGTTTCAGGAAAGCCTGCCCATCTTGGAGTTAAAGCACCACCCCCCCAGATATGTAAATATTGTTTACCAAAATCCAACTGTACATGGAACTTTCCCTCTTTACCTTGGGCTTATGAGTGATTTCTTTACATCTTAAAGAGCCTATGTGGATTTCTCGTGAAACATTGTGACGTAATTCATTTTTAAAGATATGTCTTTTGTTTCAAACTCCTCTCAGATTACTCTGTTTTGCTAGTCTAGTAAATAATAAGTTTTTACATTATATCAGTCAAAATGCATTATTTTATTAATTTATGTTATATTTACTGATCTCTGTGTTTGTTTTTTTATAAGTGAGGTGTTTTTGCTTTACAGTGTTGTTAGTATCTGCTGCACAGTGAAGTGAATCAGCTATATGTATACATATATCCCTTCCTCTTGGACTTCTCTCCCACTTCCCCCTATCCCATCCATGCCATGCTCTAGGTCATCACAGGGCACCAAGCTGAGCTCCCTGCACTACCCAGCAGGTTCCCAATAGCAACCTGTTTTATGTATGTAGTGTATATATGTCAATCCCAGTCTCCCAGCTGATTCCACCTCTTAGCCCCCTATCCCACCACAGGGTCCACACATCCTTTCTCTACATTAGCATTTCTTTTCCTTCCCTGCAAATAGGTTCATCTGTACCATTTCTCTAGACTCCGCATATGTGTATAAATATGATACTTGTTTTTCTCTTTCTGACTTCACCCTGTATAACAGACTCTAGGTTTATCCGCGTCTCTACAAATGACCCAATTCCATTCCTTCTCATGGCTAAATAATATTCCACTGCATATATGTATCACATCTTCTTTATCCATTCATCTGTCAAAGGACATTTAGGTTGCTTCCAAGTCCTGGCTATGGTAAATAGTGCTACAGTGAACACTGGGGCGCATGTGTCTCTTTGAACTGTGATTTTCTCAGGGTATATACCCAGTAGTGGGATTACTGGGTCAAATTGTAGTTCTGTTTTTAGTTTTTTAAGGAACATCCTTATTGTTCTCAGTTGTTGTGTCAATTTACATTTCCACCAACAGTGCAAGAGGGTTTCCTTTTCTCCACACATTCTCCAGCATTTATTGTTTGTAGATTTTTTTGATGATGATAAATGTAGTCTTCATTTTATGTTTCAGCATAATCTCAAGTATACAATTCATAGTAGGCATAAAAGTGCTTAACAAAAACAGATAAACAACATATATAATTAATAGAATGTATGATATTGAACTTTAAAGTAACTATGTCCATTTATATAGAATTTCCAGTTATTAAAAAATGGATGCCAGTTTTTGAATTGAAAAATAATAACATTTTTCCTATTTAAAGTTGTGGGAAATTTGTCCTTCTGAGAATTTATTCTCTGAGGTTTTTTTTTTTTTTTTTTTTTTTTTTAAGCAGGGATTTACCTATGAAAGGTCATGTGAAACTTTATAAGGTACCTTTCATCTAATTCGTAAGTGGAATAATTGGGGATATGCCTAGCCAAAAGAAAAGGCTCAAAATAATTTGGTCTTGTAATTATAGAGAAATGACCAGTTAAGAGTAGAAGGAAGTAAAGTAATAGAGCAATGCTTTGTTTATTGCTGCTGCAGCAGAAGTCAAGATTTAGTGTTGCCAGTTCCCAAGGCTGGATTGCCAGAGAATTCCCATCTCATAGGCAACAGTGGTGACTGGTAATCTCTATCCGGAGTACTGTGTTGAGAAGTCACTCCAAAGTAGACCCAGAGATGAGTATCTTATTGGGCAGATTAAATGAGAAAGTGAAAGGAGAAAAGGTAGCAGTGGCTAAGTTAATGTGAAATTATTGCTTTGGGCCACTGGGACTCAAGTCTTCCTGGAGACGCCTTAAAACACTGTGCAGAATGTGACTCAGATCTGTCATTATGAGGGGTAAGGAGTTTAGGTGTTAACACCACTTTCATCATTCAGTGTGTGAGGGTTGCTTCTCTGACATGCTCTTGGGTTTTTAACACTTGGCGCTGTCTCTTACCCCAGTTCAGTTCAGTCACTCAGTCATGTCCGACTCTTTGTGACCCTATGGACTGTAGCATGCCAGGTTTCCCTCTCCATCACCAACTTCTGGAACTACTCAAACTCATGTCCATAGAGCCAGTGATGCCATCCAACCATCTCATCCTCTGTTGTCCCCTTCTCCTCCTACCTTCAATCATTCCCAGCATCAGGGTCTTTTCCAATGAGTCAGTTCTTCATATCAGGTGGCCAAAGTATTGGAGTTTCAGCTTTAACATCAGTCCTTCTAATGAACACCCAGGACTGCTCTGCTCTAGGATGGACTGGTTGGATGTCCTTGCAGTCCAAGTGACTCTCAAGAGTCTTCTCCAACACCATGGTTCAAAAGCATCAATTTTTCGGTACTCAGCTTTCTTTTACCCCACACACTAGTAAAACAGACTTCTTAGAAATAGGTGCTGGAGGTAGAAAGCCACTGGATGAAAGTAAGTACTGGAACTGTCCACCGAAGTCTAAGCTGACCTCTGAAGTGGGTCAGGGAGATTTGGGCAGGGCACCAGCAGTGTCTGCTTAAAAAAGATTCTCAGGTCAATCTGAACTTAACAAATGAGATTGTGTCCATAGATGTCTTAGCTGTACTTGCTAGTATTTGATACCTCTTAACTTATAAACTGGAGAAGGCAATGGCACCCCACTCCAGTACTCTTGCCTGGAAAATCCATGGACAGAGGAGCCTGGTGGGCTGCAGTCCATGGGGTCGCTAAGAGTCGGACACGACTGAGCGACTTCACTTTCACTTTTCTCTTTCATGCATTGGAGAAGGAAATGGCAACCCACTCCAGTATTCTTGCCTGGAGAATCCCAGGCGTCTATGGGGTCGCACAGAGTCGGACGCGACTGAAGTGACTTAGCATTAGCATTAGCATTAGCAACTTATAAACAGGAGCTTTCCAGGTGGCACTAGTGGTAAAGAACCTTACTACCAATGCAGGAGACATAAGAGACATGGCTTTAATCCTGGGTTGGGAGGATCTCCTGGAGAAGGGCGTGATAACCCAATCCAGTATTCTTGCCTGGAGAATCCCATGGACAGGGGACCTAGTGGGCTACAATCCATAGAGTCGCAAAGAGTCAGACACTACTGAAGTAACTTAGCACACACACACAACTTAGAAACATCATGATTGCAATTCGTGGAAACTAAACCTTATCAAAATTTTCCTTAGTATAAGTGTGTTCCCTCTGCATGGTTGATTGACATAAAAGGCAATGCTGGAGTGCCATGTAGATGCTCATGTGCTGTGCTGCATCATTAGGGACATAGAAATGAATTTACTTAGTAGAGGGATAAGGACCAGTAATGTTTCTATTGTTTAATGATGTTTTGGAGTGGTGAAGGCTGAGTTCTCAGATTTCATTTGGCAAACATAATTTTATATGAGGTGGTTGTCAGAATACTGCAAATATTTGAAATCATGTCATTACAGTCCCCAAATTAAGGCTTTAAAAAAAGACATATTTAATAATCTTAGTTGTGAAGGTGACAGTGTCTAATAAGAAATCTGTCTACTGATGTTGTCATTTGTAACAGTTTCCCTGTACAGAGAAGTGTACTAACTATCTCAGATAGTATTAATCATTAATTACTCCTTTCAGTTTAACGAGAAAATGAGAAGTGCTTAATAGTCAAACTCAAGTTTATTAGCAGCCAAATTCCACATGAGGTGAGAGACAGTTTTGCAGTAAGAATGCCAGAGGACCACATTCAGAGCCTCAGAGCCCCACTGAAATGAAAATCATTAGAAAACAATTAATATATGTGGATTTAGCAAACTAGATAACTAACTGGCTAAATTTTGCTTTGAAAAATCCCACACCTGTCAATAGTTATCACCAGCAAAATAGTACATATACTTAAAAAAAAAAGGTTTAATTTTCTGTCCAGTCAAATCTAAACATATCACATGCAATTTTCCTTCCTTAGTCATCTAAATAATTTCCCACCTTGCTCATGATGAATGTCTTGCCAGTTCCTACTCAGTTCCTCCACTTTACACGACCTAATTAAAGAAAACATTCCATGATTGCCTATTTTTTCTCATGCATGACAACCTATTATTTTTTCTACCACCTGATTAGGGTGTTATTACCCTTGAATTTAGATTGATTTGCTGAGCACTTTAATAAAACACTACTTAGTTTGATTTAAAGGGCTACAGGTTTCCTTCATTCATACAATTATTCTTATAACCATCTCACATTCCAAGTATACCATAGTCCCACAGAAAAGCAGTTTTAGACTGCCAGTGAACAAGGTTATAAAATCAGAATCACAGGTGACATTCCTGTTGAATATGGCAGTGTGGTTTCCATTGTGGGCAGCCATGAGAGGACATTTTGCAATATAATTTGTCAAGAGTGATAAATCTATTTCATCATATCTGTCAGGAATGGCTCCTGTGTATTAAAACCACTATAAAGTTTGCTCAAGATAAACCAAAACTTTCATATGATTAAATAACAATACGTTTATGATGACAAATTACATTTACTGTGTTATCTACAATGCAAGCCAAAATTAGATACAGTCCAAATGGATGATACTGCATTTGATTTCATATCCAGTGAATTTTTATTAAATAAATGAATGTGCAGCATTTATAAAACTGTCTTTTATTTTGGATCTTTTATTAAAAAGTTGTATCCTACTTGGAAAAAATAAAGGGACATACGTATCGACTTTGAGTTCCTTACTAATTTAATAAATTGCCAACAGAAAGAAAATACTCAGAAATTAACTGGTGAACACACTCTGCTTTTTGGAGACTAAGCAGTCACAGATGAAAATTCTAGTCCTAAGAATGAATCATAAATCCCACTTTATAGTGTCAAAAGACAGGTGTTATTCAGCAGTACATAGGAAAACAGCCTTGTGAACCCCACTGAAGTCCAAGGGCTAGAGAAATATTGACAGAAGGCTCAGTTCCATATAATCTAATCAGAAATTCAATCAATTATCTATTTATTAAATGCTCTGTGCAAGGTTCAGAACAAAATGTTTTCCAGGGTTTTAAAGAACCTAAAGGGTCTTGCAGTCTCATTGGAATAACTGGGTTTATTTGTCAGAGGGAATTTAAGGAGGCCAGGCTTGGAATATGCCCTAAGAGTGTAAGATATCTTATAAATCCTACCTATTCAATTTTAGGATTTTTTAGTGAGGGCTTAGAGAATGCAACTGTGATGTGGCGTTTGGTCAAAGGGAAATTCCTGTGACTTTTAACAGTACACGCATGCGTAGACACTCACAGGTGTACACATACTTTCCTTTGCTTGTTAAAATCAGAAATGGCTGCTGTTCAAACTTGGTCGGATTTGTGAATCATATCAGGACATTTTAAAGTAGATAAGTTCCCCAGCAGCTGCTTCAGATGTTCTGAACTGGAGTTTCTCCCTATAAACCAAACCTATACCAGTTAGCCTATGGAAATTTGGGAGTCATTGTGTAGTCAGTTCCTATTTTGGTCAGTGAGAGAATTCAGAAACAATGCAAGCATTCACCTGTCTGAATAGCCAGGATAGAGGAATACAAGTGTGAAGACCTCTGATTTCTGTGGAGCATAAGGTAAAGATGAGTCTGGACAAATATTTTGAGGAACATATGAAAGAGGAGTTCAAAATGTAGTAGATGTAGAGTGACCAAATAATATATTGTATAATTTAGGACAGTTTTTAAAGTAAAAGTGGATTCTGCTAATAGTTATCCTGATGTAATATGCATGACCCTCGATAGTCCCAAGCTAACAAGATATAAGGTCACGCTAAGTATGTACCTTCAGGTTTCCCATTGCCCTTTCTCCTAATTCCTTCTCAGACACCACAAGACATGCATCAGGAAGAGCAGCTTCAGTTTCACTGATGCTCATATCATCATCTTTACCGTCTGTGCTCTTTATGGCTGCCATTTTGTTTTTAAAAAAGAATGATAATTCTTTTTTATTCCATTTCTACTCTTTGTCCTTCTCAACACCATCCATCTTGATCCTTCTCATACCACCTCGCCTCTGGATCTTGAATTTCCTTGCCTGTAAAATCACACTGGTTGTTTCAGCTATACTCATCTGTTCATTTCAGTTATCCTACTCTAAACCCTATCATCACAGATAACTACATTACCAGAAAAATCTTGATTTCAAATACTTTATTTTCTGACCACCGTATCTTATTTTTCTACTTCCTTACTTTAGTACTCCTGCTATAGCAACTTTTAATAATTCCATACCTTTTACCTGCATCTTTTTTCCCCATTTTTTGTCAACATATAGCTCCTTCCATATTTCTTATCTTACTACCTTTGAGTCTATGGCCAATTATCATGACTACTTACCTGAAAATACCCTAAAAAAAATTTACTTCACTCTTACCACTCTATACTCAGGCCGAGCCCAATTGTAAACCCATTTCTCCAAGTCTCCATCAGAACAACTGAAATTTTTAGGATGGAAATCACTCTACAAAGCAACTATTTTCTTTCTTATCAACCAGTAAAACAGTCACATATGGATCAGTGTCACAATGGACACCAGAAGTATTGGCCAAAGGCTAGTCATGGATAAGCCTTAAATGGGTACCATATACCTAATTTCCTTGCATTGCTGAGGCAAGATCATTTTTCCTACCCAGAGAAAATTGTACTTTCCTCTTTCTTGCCAAATTTTTCCCACTTTTCCCTTTAGTCGGTCACACCTGATTGAGAAAATAGAAACAATCAGAAACAGATTATCTCATATTCTCACTAGAAGCCTATCTCTATAATATTTGGATTCTTAGTGTTACTCTGAATTCCATGCATTCTCTGCTTTCAGTGGCCCTCTCTTCCATTATCAGTTCCTTTCTTGCTCTCCCTACACTGCCACCTCCCTTGCCATAATCATTTTTTGAGTATACTAAACACACTTTAGTAAAGTGTGTTTGCCCATACCAAAAAAAAAAAAAAAAAATCTTGAAGCTTGCATCGTTCTCTAGCTACCATCTCATTTCTCCATTCCTTTTGAGGTAAAACCTGTTGAAATAAACATGTTGAAATAATTGTTCACTCTCACAGCCTCCATTTATTTGCTTCTCATTCACTAACCAAGCCCTTTCTATCTTGTTTCATAACCATCACTCTATGGAAAACATTCCTAAAGAATTCATCAACAACCTTCATGTGGTCCAATCCAGTATGCTTAAACTTGCCTGACCTCTTAGGAGTATTCTATACAGTTGGACCCATAACTTCTCATTGTACTGCACTTGCCATTGTTGGCTGTATCCTTAAAGTCCTATGATCTTCTTGTCACCTTCTACCAACCTCCTATTTTAGAATCACCCAATGGTTTAGGCCTTGTCTTCTTTCTCTTCTGTCTATACTAGCAGGTTAGCATAGACTACCAGGTTAGTTAGTATAGACTACTATCAGGTTAGTATATACTAAGGTAGTATATCATAATCTAATGACTTTCTTTCACCCTGAATGACATTTATATATCATTTAAATGTGTACTTCTCTACATCGGCATTCTCCTCTGAACTCCAGATTTTTATTTACAGTTTGTTTTCAACTACCCACTTGATATTGTGTTTGATTGCTATCATTTATTTTGAACAACAATTTTGTTTCTGACCCTTCTACCCAAACCTGTTCCTCTTTTAGTGCTGTCCACCTAAATAAGTAACACTGTCATTCAACTGGGCTTCCCTGGTGGCTCAGTAGTAAAGGATTTGCCTGCCAATGCAGGAGATTTGAGTTCAGTCTCTGAGTCAGGAAGATCCTCTGGAGAAGGAAATGGCAACCTACTCTAGCATTCTTGTGTAGGAAATCCTATGGACAGAGAAATCTGGCAGGCTACAGTCTGGAGTCGTAAAAAGAGTTGGGCACGATTTAATGACTAAGCAACTAGATCATCCAGTCAGTCTCTTGGCATGGAAATATCCAAGATCCTCCAATGGCTATATGGGTTCCAAACATACTCTTCCCCATGCCCACTGTGCAGTCGTTACTATATCCTCTTGGTTATCAGGGTTAATTACCCTCACAAGTACAACAGCACTTTTATTTGCTCACTTGTCAAATTGTGTGAAGAGCCCAAAGTATATACTGTAGTTATAGCTTCTAGTTCTAATCAGTTTGTTTGATGTAACACAACAGAAATGTGTATCAACTCCCCCTAGCCTCTGGAAACTAAAGACCTTCTAAAACAGAGCGTAAGGTTGTTGTTAACAATATAAATTCCACAAGTGTGTCCCTTAGGGTAGTGATGAAAAGAGACATTCCTACTTGAAATTCTTTGTTCTTCTATGTTCTACCTGTTGAGTAATGGGCTAGTGGTTAAGCGTGTAGACCTTGTCATATGGGGCTGCCACTCGGTCTTGTAAGGATTTGTTCTTGAGCTGGCATCTTAGCTGAGCCTTCAATATATAATTCCACTATTATATCAGGGTGGCTGTGTACATTGTTGGGGCAAAAACCACAATTCTCTCCTTATATGCTTGTGTAGTAAAAGGAGCTCTGAGTCTGAGGCAGTACTGTATGTGATACCGTAACAATGAATTAAGACCTTGGATGGTGCTGGCAGAGGCATTTGAGCAGGGAAACTGAACTTTAAACACAATATTCTGTATTCTATTGCTTTCTTCCATCAGGCAGCTGCTTCTGAGTGATGGAATGCATAGGGACTAAAGATATAACTACTACGTGGGTCTGAGTGGCTTCCCTGATAGTTCAGTTGGTCTGAGTACCTATGGAAATCAATAGGAGGTGGACTCAATCCACCACTCATGTAGCCCCAGATAAAAGAAACAGCGTTGATGTTATTTCAGGTTGTCTTCTATTATATCGGCTTAGAATCTGTGTCTAAAAGTCCTTAACAAGTCTGTTTATTCCCATTTCTATAGTGCACAGTTTCCCTGTTAAATAGATTCAAATTTCTTGGGGAAACATTAAAGTTCTGTCTTTATATCTTGCCCTTGCATTGCAGAATCTCCTCAAGGGGAATCCCAACCTCCCTTTAATCAGTAGGCTTTAATCAGATATGAGGAGTGACTTAAATCTGAGAACTGAAATAAGACCATGATTTTAGTTTGAGGTGAGCCTTCTCTTCACCAGCTTTTCTACTATAATTAAGATTATGTTTATTAATATTCAAGTCGAGAATATCCTATTGGGTATCCATCAATATTAACCTTCAGAACATCAGGGTATATTAGCCATTGTTACAGATCTCTTTGGTCAAAATACTGTTGCTTCTATTTTTTTTTCCTCTGTGTTCTTCATTTTATTTTACTTAAAAATTTTAATTTTAATTTTTTAGTACCAAAAACATTTTATAGTAGAATATAGCGAATTAACAATGTTGTGGTAGTTCAGGTGAACAGAAAAGGGACTCAGCAATACACTTGATGTATCCATTTTTGCCCAAAACCCTTCCCGTCCAAGCTGGCATATAACATCGAGCAGAGTTCCATGTGCTAAATAATAGGTCTTTGGTGGCTATCCATTTTAAGTATAGCAGTGTGCACATGATCTTCCCACAGTCCCTAACTATTCCCCCTGGCCACTATAAGTTCATTTTCTAAGTCTGTGCATCTCTTTCTCTTTTATAAGTAAGTTATCTGTTTTTTAAGATGATTGATGACTTGCTGTTTACTTAGTTTCATTTACCACTCCCTTGTTGCTTAAGTTCTTCCACCTTATCCAGTTCTATACAGCATTCTAATTCAATGGTGGCATCTCTTAAGGGGGTTGGAGATGGACAATAATCTGGGTTGAGGATGGACAATAACCATTATCAGATTTCTCAAATTTGTCAGTGCTGTTCCTCATAGACATATTCCTTATTTATTGACCTAGTAAGGCCAGAGTCCCCTGGCTCCTTGGAGAAAATAGGTTGTGGTTTATTCAGTTCAGTTCAGTTCACTTTAGTCACCCAGTTGTGTCCGACTCTGCGACCCCATGAATTGCAGCACGCCAGGCCTCCCTGTCCATCACCAACTCCTGGAGTCCACCCAAACTCATGTCCATTGAGTCAGTGATGCCATCCAGCCATCTCATCCTCTGCCATCCCCTTCTCCTCCTGCCCTCAATCTTTCCCAGCATCAGGGTCTTTTCAAATGAGTCAGTCCTTCGAATCAGGTGGCCAAAGTAATAGAGTTTCAGCTTCAACGTCAGTCCTTCCAATGAACACCCAGGACTGTTCTCCTTTAGGATGGACTGGTTGGATCTCCTTGCAGTCCAAGTGACTCTCAAGAGTCTTCTCCAACACCACAGATCAAAAGCATCAATTCTTCGGTGCTCAGCTTTCTTTATAGTCCACCTCTCACATCCATACATGACTACCGGAAAAACCATAGCCTCGACTAGATGGGCCTTTGCTGACAAAGAAATGTCTCTGCTTTTTAATAAGCTGTCTAGGTTGGTCATAACTTTCTTTCCAAGGAGTAAGCATCTTTTAATTTCATGGCTGCAATCAGCATCTGCTGTGATTTTGGAGCCCCCCAAAATAAAGTCAGCCTCTGTTTCCGCATCTTTAGTCCTTACACAAAAAGTAGCTTCATATCTATCACCTCTTAGCTAACATATCACATGTAAACATATGCAAAGAAGTCTTCACTACTGCTTCTTTATCATATCACTTGGTTTAGTTCCTTCAGCACACTTAAGGAGTATCTGGAAATTATCCTATTTACGTGATTACTTGATAATTTTCTGGCTCCTCAATAGAATGTGAACATCCCAGGGACAGGAATGTTGTCTGTCTTACCAGACAGAACTGAAAAAAAAATTTATTTTCAGGAAAATGAATTTTTAAAAATAGATAATGGCCCTTAGAAAGCTCTTACACCTTCTTTTAATGAGCAGAAAATGCTTTAACTCACAAGGGTAGAAGGATACCTGCCAGGGGCTTAGTAAATTGTGCTAATTTTTCTGGTTCACAGATGATTAGCCAATGGAGCAAACCTCCATATGCTAATAAAAGTTAATTTTATTCTTTGTGTGTATTTGAAATATTATTACTATTATATTATACTCTTTTCTCTTATGTGAAAAATCAGAGGGCCAATGGATTGCATCTGGTACTAAACATTTCACAGTAATAGATACTGTAGTATATAAGAGAACACCCTCATCCAAATTTCATAAAGAAAACAAATAGCAATATTTAGAGACTTAAGGTCTTCTGTATTGTGGCCTGAGATAGTGATAAAAATGTGTGTCTCCTTTAAAATATCTTTTCACACAAGGTATTCTTTTTTGTTAACTGCTAATACTCTTTTGCTAATTCAAAATTATGGAAACATACGTGCCTTAATTGGGA
This sequence comes from Bos taurus, assembly GCF_002263795.3. NCBI lineage: Eukaryota > Metazoa > Chordata > Mammalia > Artiodactyla > Bovidae > Bos > Bos taurus. The sequence goes on from NC_037329.1 coordinate 49,720,597, forward strand.
GTGAGAAAAGAAAGATAAAAATACCATAAACCAATAAGAATTCTGGGATGAGAATTCTGAAATTTTACTGTAGTCAGAAGATGCATACTGATGCATCTTTTACATGCAAAGGTCATAGAAATAAATTTAGTTATTACATAGGAAAACTCACTTTAAGGAAATATCTCAATGGAATAGAAACTTTTAGTAATGGTTTAGCAAAATGCTTTCTCTTTTCTACAGGTAAAATAGGCAGTGCATAATGCCCTTAGAAACAATAAACTAGGCCATGATTTGAGGTTATTTTGTATCATATCCTATAGTCAAATAGTTTTCACATTTTCCTGTTTTTTTTTTTTTCTCCCAATTATTGAAAAGGAAATCTCAATACTTAGGTCACTCACCATGCATGGAAATGGCCAAATTACTGGTTTTGAATAAAATATTTCATTTTTTACAATCCTTTGTGGTGAACATTTTCACCATGGCCATATGGAGTCATGCTTTGTCAAGGGTAAATGAGTTACAGATTTCAGTCTATTTAAGTTAGCTTCAAAATGGAGAATCTGGAAATTCACAGTGTAGTTAAACTGGAGCCACATGAGATCTTTTTAACTGTATACTTAGACAAATTGATAAGAAAATTGCTTGTGCTTTGTTAAATTCCAGAAATTATTGATCAGTCCATGGATAGATTGATAGGTAAATAAAGAAAGTCTACAAAAGTCCAGGCTGATAATCTTGAACAAAATAAGAACAATATTCATAGGATAAGAGTAGGCAAGTTTTTCAAATATAGAATAGATCTTTTTTTTTCAAATAGTTTAATTGCTAACACTGACAATTGACTAGAGCAAAAGTTTCGAATTAAGCTTACAGTAATACTTCTTTTCTTTTTTTCTTTTTAAAAAATTTTTTAATTATTATTATTATTTTTTACTTTACAATATTGTATTGGTTTTGCCATACATCAACATGCATCCACCATGGGTGTACATGTGTTCCTACTTCTTTTCAGTTCAGTTCAGTTGCTCAGTTGTGTCCGACTCGAGACCCCATGAACCAGGTGGGGTTGATGCTTGAATTGATGCTTTTGAACTGTGGTGTTGGAGAAGACTCTTGAGAGTTCCTTGGACTGAAAGAAGATCCAACCAGTCCATCCTAAAGGAGATCAGTCCTGGGTGTTCATTGGAAGGACTGACGTTGAAGCTGAAACTCCAATACTTTGGCCACCTGATGTGAAGAGCTGACTCATTGGAAAAGACCCTGATGCTGGGAAAGATTGAGGGCAGGAAGAGAAGGGGATAACAGAGGATGAGATGGTTGGGTGGCATCACCAACTCAATGGACATGGGTTTGGGTGGACTCCAGGAGTTGGTGATGGACAGGGAGGCCTGGCGTGCTGCAGTTCATGGGGTCACAAAGAGTCGGACACAACTGAGTGACTGAACTTAACTGAATATTACTTCCAAGACAGTACATATTTTATGAGAAATGAGTAGTAGATTACTGGTCAGTAATCAATCTTGAGAAGAAAATATCGGGCAGATCACAGATATGGACAGTGGTTTTGTTGCTGAGTAACATGCACTTGGGCTGTTTAATTTTAGTCCTAATATTTCAATTTGTAAGTTTAATTTTCACACTTTGTAAACTTAGGTCATAATTTTTGATATTGGAAGATATTTATCATGAAGCTCCAGGACCCAAAAAAGAGAGTACCCTTAAGTGTGATGTGGAAAGGAGTGATGAGGGCAAGGACAATGTTGTCAGTTGTAGAATTCATCTTCCTTGGATCTATGGAGCTGAAGATTTCCAAGGCTATAAGATGTCCCAGATGAAGAACACTAATTTACAAGCATACAACCTAAAAACAAGACAAAAGAAACATACAATGAAATGATTGATAGATCCAGTGGCACAAATAGCAACTAAAGTTTCTTCCAGTGTTTAACTCTGTTCTGATGACATTGTTCTCTATGCCTGGCCCTTTGATGCAGCTAATTCAATCTTAAGGAAGGAAGCAAGAACATTTTCATATATATGTATTCCAATGCTCAAGTACAACATACAAATAAGTGAGTATTATTACACATTACAGTATTGTTTCAGTGGTAGTTAATTGTTCTCATTTTATGAAATAAACAATCCTATGAGCAATACACAAAAGTTGGGTATCTTAGTGGACTATAAAGTACAAGCATTTTACTAACTGATCTTTTTTGTGCCCTACTCTGCTCTTTTGAATAAATGATCATAAAGAGAGTTTTGTCCAGTGTAATTTGATTTCCAACACACTTTTTGAAAAGTTTGTAGTCTTTGATGGCAAATGGAACTTCCAAGAAAAAGTTGTTGAGTGGTGAGATTGTAGGTTTGCATGATCTTCTTGATTTATGAATTAAAGGGATGCTTGCTTATTTACCATCTCATTTTGTTCTGTACTCATCACGGAGAATGAAAAAATTGACATGTAGGAAATATACCGCTTCAGTTCCAGACACCCTGACCTATTTTAAAGCTTAATAGATGAAGTTATTCAAATGCAAAACAACTGCATTCAAGTCAGTACATGAAAACATGTTGAAATTTTCCTTTTATCAAAATATTAGACAAGGCCTGCCCAGATTCAAAACAATTATTTTTCTGGGATAAGACAATATAAAAAATAATTCTCTGCATGTGCTGGTGTTACAGTAAGGTGCTTTATCAGTGTAATAGTTGAGAATGATATGCTCTAGTAGTATTTTGATGAATTACATGATTATAGTTAAAATGAACAATTTCATCATGCTTGAATTAATAATGGTACTATGATTTGGCAAGAATTCTTGCAATGTTCTCTAACTCATCATTTCAAAGACAGACCCATACAGTTCATCCATTGTTTTGATGTATCAGCTCAAACTACAGTTTCAAAAAAAAAGGGGGCAATAGAAATATGTCAGCTATGGGATATAATGCTTGCCTAGATTTTTATAACACCATTGCTTGATTACATTTCTTTTTACTGCTCATGTTAAACTCTTGCATAACTTATAGTAATTAAAAAAAGACCTCTTAAAAATGTTTGTGTTTACCAAATTTAATTGAAAATATTACACACCCCAAGGTACTCCTGAGACATAGAAATTTTATGTGTTATTTTGCTTTTAGATTTAAGAGGATTAGAAAGGATAATATATAATCAATGCAACATTCATTTGGATATCAATCAAGTAAAACAGACACACAGAGCTGAACATTACATAATTTCAGTCATAAAGAGTAGAACTAGTGAATTGATTTAATATATTCATAACTAAGTACTCTCCTTTAATGTAACTTGTAATTCACTTACAAAATTCTTCTGTTCATTTACTTTAAAACCTTGCATGCCTGGATACATTTTCTTAAAAGAAACATATATAAAGGCACTATTTTAAGGATTTATACTTATATCTACATTGTAGATGAGAGATAGTCAAAATTAACTTTTAAATATCTTTTTACAGAGATATTCAAATGAAAAGCTAATTCACAAATAGATGATTCTTCCTGCTTGAAATAATGAATAGATATTTTAATAAAAAAATTACTATAATGTAGATACATAATGAACATTCAAAAGCAATCTACATTTATCATTTAAGTGTTTTTTTTGCACATTTAAACTTTCTTATGTGAGATCCAGGTTTTATTTCATTGTTTAAATACATATGGGCTTCCCTTATCACTCAGCTGGTAAGGAATCTGCCTGCAATGTGGGAGATCTGGGTTCGATCCCTGGTTTGGGAAGATTCCCTGGAGAAGGGAAAAGCTACCCACACCAGTATTCTGGCCTGGAGAATTCCATGGACTGTATCATCCATGGGATTGCAAAGAGTCGGACATGACAACGACTTTCATTTTCATTCACTTAAACAGATATGTGTTCATTTGTTTTTTGATGCCTTTTCAAGAAATCTCAAAATGTATCTACATTCTGAAATGAAACCTATAACAGTTTCAGTTCAGTTCAGTTCAGTCACTCAGTCAGTCGTGTCCAACTCTTTGCAACCCCATGAATCGCAGCATGCCAGGCCTCCCTGTCCATCACCAACTCCTGGAGTTCACTCAGACTCAGGTCCATCGAGTCAATGATGCCACCCAGCCATCTCATCCTCTGTCATCCCCTTTTCCTCCAGCCCCCAATCCCTCCCAGCATCAGAGTCTTTTCCAATGAGTCAGCTCTTCTCATGAGGTGGCCAAAGTACTGGAGTTTCAGCTTTAGCATCATTCCTTCCAAAGAAATGCCAGGGCTGATCTCCTTCAGAATGGACTGGTTGGATCTCCTTGCAGTCCAAGGGACTCTCAAGAGTCTTCTCCAACACCACAGTTCCAAAGCATCAATTCTTCGGCGCTCAGCCTTCTTCACAGTCCAACTCTCACATCCATATATGACCACAGGAAAAACCATAGCCTTGACTAGATGAACCTTTGTTGGCAAAGTAATGTTTCTGCTTTTCAATATGCTATCTAAGTTGGTCATAATTTTCCTTCCAAGGAGTAAGCATCTTTTAATTTCCTGGCTGCAGTCACCATCTGCAGTGATTTTGGAGCCCCAAAAAATAAAATCTGACACTGTCCACTGTTTCCCCATCTATTTCCCATGAGGTAATGGGACCGGATGCCATGATCTTCGTTTTCTGAATGTTGAGCTTTAAGCCAACTTTTTCACTCTCCACTTTCACTTTCATCAAGAGGCTTTTGAGTTCCTCTTCACTTTCTGCCTTAAGGGTGGTGTCGTCTGCATATCTGAGGTTATTGATATTTCTCCAGGCAATCTTGATTCCAACTTGTGCTTCTTCCAGCCCAGCGTTTCTCATGATGTACTCTGCATAGAAGTTAAATAAGCAGGGTGACAATATACAGCCTTGACGTACTCCTTTTCCTATTTGGAACCAGCCTGTTGTTCCATGTCCGGTTCTAACTGTTGCTTCCTGACCTGCATACAGGTTTCTCCAGAGGCAGGTCAGGTGGTCTGGTATTCCCATCTCTTTCAGAATTGTCCACAGTTTATTGTGATCCATGCAGTCAAAGGCTTTGGCATAGTCAATAAAGCAGAAATAGATGTTTTTCTGGAACTTTCTTCCTTTTTCCATGATCCAGCAGATGTTGGCAATTTGATCTCTGGCTCTTCTGCCTTTTCTAAAACCAGCTTGAACATCTGGAAGTTCACGGTTCATGTATTGCTGAAGCCTGGCTTGGAGAATTTTGAGCATTACTTTACTAGCCTGTGAGATGAGTGCAATTGTGTGGTAATTTGAGCATTCTTTGGCATTGCCAAAGAATAACTGTTTAGGTGGTATCAATAGGAAAAAAATCTCTCATACATTGCAGCGTACACTACTTATAAACTGGTGTATCTTTACAATTTTTTTATCTCAATGTACATTAACATGTGTGTTGCTTTGAACTTGAATTATAAATTAAAACAATAGCTAATTTATATTTCATTTATATCAAAGACATTTATATGTATGGATATGTTTTTACCTCAAAACACAAAAAATATACAAAACTAGACAATGATTTTGGTCTCCATAGAAAGCTATCCGGACAGGGTGAAAGTAAAAAACTTGATAGTCGTTTGTTTAATGTGATTATCTTACACAATTGGATGATTCAAACCGTGGAACTATTATACAGCGTCTCAGAGTGTATTTAACAATTGCTAGATATTTGGTTCCTAAATCTAAATACAACAAGTTTGAAGTTAAAAAAGCTAAGCAGTGCCATATTTTCCTGTATTTTCTGTTTAAGTCAAAAGAAATAAGACTTATGTTTTTACAAGTTGTGTTTATCCACTAAAATTAGCAAGTCTTAGCAACTAAATTCTCTTTTCCATGAGAGTCAACCTCGTGTCATTCATGAGCCTAAGAAGGAAGTCATATTTAAGGTTAATGAATGACTGAAAATGTGGTCTTGAAAGCTTCTTGGTGTAAGCATGGCACTCACATTTCTAACCAGAACATATTACTCTGGCAGGGAGAAATGATGTTTATATTAGTGCCTCAGAAATGAGTTGCAATTTCTTAAGTCCTCAGAAGCCTGCACAGTCAGTTAAAAAAAAAAAAAATCAATGTTTTTTTGTTTCTTAATATGTTTGCTTGTTATAGTCTATCACTAACAACTAAATGTCTTTCACCCATTAATTCAAATTCCTACATTTTGCTCATAAACTTTTAATTGTCCTTTGTTGCATTTTTGCTGCTGTCAACTACTTAAGTACTTGTGGTGGTGGTTTAGTCACTAAGTCAGGTCTGACTCTTGTGACCCCATGCACTATAGCCTGCCAGGCTCTTTTGTCCACAGGAATTTTTAGGCAAGGATGCTAGAGTTGGTTGCCGTTTCCTTCTCCAGGGGATCTTCCTGAGCCAGGGATTGAGCCCAGATGTCCTGCACTGCAGGCAGATTCTTTACTGACTGAGCCACCAGGGAAGAAAGCCAAGTACATCCTTAAAATTCTTCTTTCAGAAGAAACTGAAGTATATGTCCTTAAAATTCTGTGTAGAGTCTTCCCCATCTCAAAGTGATAAATTAGGTAAAAACTGAGCAGCCTTCTCTCTGAGAACAATAAAACTGGATGGGGCGGGTGTGGAGGGGTGTTGGTAGTTGCTAGAAGCATCTGCCTCAAGGTTACTAAGTCACTTCAGTCCTGTCCAACTCTTCTGTAATCCCAAGGACTGTAGCCCGTCAGGTTCCTCTGTCCATGGATTCTCCAGGCAACAATACTGGAGTGGATTGCCATTTCCTCCTCCAGGGATCTTCCCAACCTAAGGATCAAACCTGCGTCTCGTCTTTTACGTGTCTTTTGCATTGGCAGGTGTGTTCTTTACCACTTGTGCCACCTGGGAAGCGGCATCAGAGAGCTAAAAGTTATGAAGTGTTTTCAGCTTAAGATCCTAGAGGAAGTGAAAGTCTATAGAATTAGGGTGCTTTTCCCCTGGGGAAGTGAAAGTCTATAGAATTAGGGTGCTTTTCCCCTGGGGACCTGTGCAAATTCCCCAAGAGGTGACTGAAGACTGAGTGGTTCCTTTGATTCTTTCATGGCCAGGAGCCAGTTTAGAATAGCAAGCTCACAATGACACTGACTCTGGTATATCCTTTATCTTTAAATTGGTACAGGATGACTCCACCTAGAAATAAAAGTGAACTGGAAGCAAATTAGGCCTCATAATGTTTTAGCTCATCTTTGTTGTTGTTGTTGCTAAGTTGTCCAACTCTTTTGCGATTCCATGGACTGTAGCCCTCCAGGCTGCTCTGTCCATGGGATTTCCCAGTCAAGAATACTGGAGTGGGTTGCCATTTCCTCTTCCAGGGGGTCTTCCTGACCCAGAGATCGAACATGCTTCTTATGTCTCTTGCATTGACAGGTAGGTTCTTTACCACTAGCACCACCTCAGAAGCCCATAGGACATCTTGGTAGCTTCTAAATTTGGGCAATTATGAAAGAAGCTGCCATAAAAATTCAACTGCAGATTTTTGTGTGTACATGTTTTCAACCTATTTGAATAAATATCAGGGACTGTGTCTCTTCATTGGCAGGTGGATTCTTTACCACCAAACCATCAGGGAAACTGTTAGCCCATCTACTAGTTGTTTAAGTAGCCTAGAAAATTCCTGCTCAAGTTGAATTTAGTTATTCTGGATGTCATTTCCCCCCAGGTATCTAACTAGAGGAAAGCAAGAACCTAGACTTCAAATTATGTCTACAGATAAGTTATCAAATACAGTGTAATGCATCAACTCGAAGATAACCAAAGAGAAAATAAAATATCAATGAGAATCAGCACAACAGAGAAGGAAATAGAGAGCTATAGGAGTCATTGATGTTGGAGCTATCACATATAGACTGAAAAACCAACACTTATTATGTTAAAAGTTATTTTATAAAGCACAAGTTAACAGAGAATGTAAAATGACAAAAAGACAGAAGGCTTAAACAAATATGAATTGTAGAACTGTAAATTGTAAAAGATAGGGTAAAGAAGTGTATGGGTAGTTTAACAAAAGAGTAGATGTAAATAAAAGAGAATTGGAGAATTTAAAAGAGATCAGAAGGAAATATAAGTAGTGTATTATGGAGAGACAAAAAGATAAACAATATAGAAAAAAGAGTAAGAAACATAGATGTTACAATCATTAGACATAGTATACTTTTATTTGGAGTCCACATTCAAGTGATGATAGCTGACAATTTTCTAAAACTTATTGAAAACCAATTCATAGATTCAAGGGATCACGCTAAATCCTAAGGAAGATTCTAACAGAAACTCAGTTAGATTTTCATAGGAAAAACTACTGAAAACAAAAGACAAAGATAAAATCTTAAAACCATTCAGAGGAAAAAAGAAATTAAAAAAAGGAAGGATTAGTTACATGGAAAAACAAAAATAAATGATAGACGACTTCTAAACAATTAATGGAAATAAGAGTAAAGAATTTTTAATGTAATGAAAGAAATTAATAGTCCAATGTTTTTAAGGCTGCTGAATATTTACACCTACAATGTACATTTTTAAAATGAAAAATTATTAAAATATGAAGATTTTTTTAGACAAATAGAATTGAGAAAATAAGCAATAAATTGAATATTTGGTTTTCCTTCTCAACCAAGATTTTTAAAATATATAAATAGTATTATATAAATTATTATTTTGAGTCAAGCATAAGGCTAGAATGGATTTCTAACACATTTATATTATGTGGATCCAGTTATGGTCACATATTAGAGTATAATTTAGAAGAAGATATCAGAAAATCTTCTATGTAAAACAATATTTTGTTGGATCCCTAACTTACCCCACTTACAAAAATTAACCTGAAATGGAATAAGAAATTAAATTTAAAGCCTGAAAACATAAAACTCCTAGAAGAAAACCTAGAGTAAAGGTTCCTAGAAATTGGTTGTGGCAAGGATTTTTGGATATGACACAAAAACACAAGGAACACAAACAAAAACTGACAAGTGGGACTACATCCAATTGAAAAGCTTCTGTACAATAAAATAATCAACAACATGAAAAGGCAGCCTATAGAGTAGAAGGTAATATCTATAAACCACACATCTGATAAGAGATTAATATCCAAAATTAATAAGGAAATTATACACTTCAACGGGAAAAATAATCTGATTTAAAAATGGGCAAACAACCTGTATAAATAATTTTCCAAAGATGTCAAAAAAAAGGTCAACAGTTATGTAAAAATGCCCCAAATCAGTAATCATCAGGGAAATGCAAATCAAAACCACAATAAGATATCACTTCACACCTGCCAGATGGTTATTATCAAAAGAAGAGATAACAAGTGTTGGCAAGGATATGGAAAAATGGGAGACCATATGCATTGTTGATAGGACAGCCATCAACACAGCCACTGTAGAAAACAGGATGGAGGTCCCTTAAAGAGTTAAAAATATAACTACCATAGGATGTAGCAATCCAACTTCTGAGTGTTTATCCAGCAGAAGTGAAATCACTACCTTAAGGAGTTAGCTGCACACAAACGTTCATTGCAGTATATTCCCAACAGCCAACACATGGTAACAACCTACCTATCTCTCAATGGATAAAAGATAAATTGTGTCACTGGTGACTACATGGATGGACCTTGAGGGCGTTATTCTGAGTCAATCAAACCAGACACATAAAGACAAATAAACTGTGTAATCTCATTTATATGTGAAATGTTAAAAAAAAAAAAAAAAAGCACTGAATTCACAGAAGCATAGATTGGTAGTTGCCAGAGGCTGGCAATAGAGGAGGAGTGATGGTGAGGAAATGATGGTCAGAGGGTGCAAACTTCCACTTGTAAGAGGGATAAATTCTTGGTGACTAAATTCATGCTGACTATAGTTGATAATACAGTATTATGTACTTGAAAGTTGGTGTGAGAGTAGCTATTAAATGTTCTCACCATAACAATAACAACAAAATAGTAACTATGTGAAGTGAAGAATATGTTGATTCACCTTATTGTGGTAAGGCTTTCACAGTATACAAGTGTATCAAAACTTCATTTTGTACACCTTAAATTTACACAGTGATATATGTCAATAACATCTTAATAAAGCTAGAAAAAAAAATATTTTCTGGCTCAGATGGTAAAGTGTCTGCCTGCAATGTGGGAGACCTGGGTTTGATCCCTGGGTTGGGAAGATCCCCTGGAGAAGGAAATGGTAACCCACTCCAGTATGCTTACCTGGAAAATTCCATGGAGAGAGGAGTCTTGTAGGCTACAGTCCATGGGGTGGCAAAGTCAGACACGACTTAGCAACTTCACTTCACTTCAATAAATTATTGCATATATCTGTATTTTGGATGAAATAGAGCTTTAATGTTGTTATATTAGGTATTAGAATCAATACATTGTGTTCATGAATACTGTCCTGCATATTCTTATATTATATACTACAAAAAGGGAAGCCTCAATCATCTGCAGAATCCATTAGTACTTATTTAATGCCTATTGTCAGCAAGTAGCCTGCTAGACATTTCAAATTGGAATATGAAGAAAGCAAAGATGTTTATGATCCATGTTTCTCAAAAGAGTTTTCTGTCTAGTGAAACTGGAGTTGCCTGGGTAGTCATGCATGAATAAGACAGAAGTGAACCAAGGTGAGTAGAGTTAAGTCCTGAATGTGAACTGAGAATAGAAGTCTAAAGCTTTCCAATCCTGTTGTTGAGCCTGGGCTTTTTTGAGGTGCTGCCTTTCCTTGTAAAATCTCTTGTATCTTTCATCACGTAGAAGCTTTGGCATATAAATCTATGCCCTCTCTGAAACTCTGGATGTATTTATCATCTTTGGAACATCAGAACGTATAGAGGTTTTCCAGATGAAATCTTACCTCCTCTGGAAGACTCCCTTGAAATTACATCTCAGAACTTCAGCGATACACCTTTACCAACCTTCTTAATTGTTCTTCATATTATAGTCACTTAAATTTCATGGGTTGGTTTATTTATTTATCCACTAAGTCTCAAAATGTTTGATTTTCAAGGATTTTATTAGACAGTTGGGAGTGATAGAAAATAAATGATATACATCTTGCATAAAAGTTTCGCTTATCTTGCTTACTAGTCTCTCTGCTCCTCTTTGATTAATTTTATATAGAACTGTTTTTTAAAGAGTGCTATCTTTTGCTAGTAGAATATTGATGTCACTTTCCCCCTTGTTTTCACATATAATATATGTCCTGTAGTTCCAACCATGGATCAACTGAGTGGACCATCTGTGGGCACCTTATGTCGATGTACCTAAATTAAAAGATCAAGTTATGAGACCTTAATTAATTCCTTGAAAGTAAATGTGTGTAGTTTTCAGATTCAGTGTAATGGAACAAACTTCCTCTTGTTAATTGTAGAGTCATTATGAAAAGAAATCTATTTCTGTACAGATTCTTTTCACAAATCAAAAGAAGCTGAAACTGTGTAACTACAGATTATAAAGCGTGCTTGGTTTTATGATCTTTATGCATATGTCTGAATTTATAAGTTAATTTGTCCACTGTCTGCAGCAAATAATTGTGGTTAGATCATACATATAAAATTTTAAATGCTTAATTAGTATTTAACTTTTTATTTTTAGAAGATTAATATATGTTTACTGTGGAGAGAAATAGAAAATATTCAAAAGCAGAGGTTAACTTAAAACTACTGATTATCTAACCAATCAGAATCAAATTTAGCACATTTTTTTCCTAGCTATGTATGTGTGAGTATATTTATGAAAATGAGATTATAATGTAATGGAGATAATATCTCATGGGGCTGCCAGTAGGATTAAATGAGCTCATGCAGCAGAGTGACTGGTACACCACAAGTACTCAATAATGTAGCTATTAGAAGGTAGTATTTACAATTTTTAACCCTACTTTTATCACTAGACTGCAAATAATGAACATTTGTTGTAAGTGGATATTCATTTACAATTTCTTTTTTTAAAAGGATATGACTATATTCAGTTTTATAAATAAACCAAGTTAATTTTCCTTATTTCTGGAATTATTTTCATTTTTATTATAATAAACAACAATGAGGCAAAATCCTTATTATTTGTTGAGCTTTAAAAAACTCCTGTTATACCTTGTCTAATTATTTTAGCATGACAATATGCACCTCTAAGAAGCTGCAGTCTAATTTATGATTTGACCATTTCTCCAAGAAAACAAGTACCTCACATAAATTTGTTTATCCTCCCCAAAACTTTGTGCTATATTAGTCAAATATTTTATAGCCTACAGAATATTGTTATATTATATGCCAGTTATAAATTTACCTCTCATCTTTAAATCTATCCTGCATTGCCCTGCTTGGTAATACTGGAAATTGTGTTATTCACTCAGTTGTGCTACTCTTTGAGACCCATGGACCGTAGCCCACCAGGCTCCTCTCTCCATGGAATTCTCCAGGCGAGAATACTGGAGTGGGTTGCCATTTCCGCCTCCAGGGGAACTTCCCCCAGGGTTCTAACCTGCGTCTCCTGCATTGAGGCAGTTTCTTTACAGTCTGAGCCATCAGGGAAGCTGCTGGTGATACTGGAGATGGGCCCTGAAAACATTTCTCCTTTGCCAGTTGGCTCAATATTATATATTGTAGTAAAAGGGCTGAGACACCCACTGCACCACAGAGCAAGGCACTGGGCTTCTCTTTCTGATTCTGCTGTGCTATTCTTTTTGCTTTTGATGGCAGAGCTCTCAGCATATGGGATAAAGTCCGGTGATTTTCAAGCTTCATAGTTTCACTAGAAATCAAATGACTTCCTGCTAATCAATCACAGTCCACTGGGTATGGACCATCTCTTTCTGCAAACATCCAGGGAACTTCCTTACCTTCCAGTAGGCCATAGTATTTCCCCCTTCAGCAAGGTCTGAATCTCAGCTTCATGGTGGTAGTTGGCTAGCAAGAGGTCTTCCAAGTGCATTTCTTCCTTCGGTAGTCTTCCTCAGCCTTTGGGGTAAAAATTCTCCCATTTACTATTCCTATGTTGTTTAAAGGTCTCTTAACCTTTTTTAGTAATTAAACCATCTCTTACAAATTACTAATTCTTTATATTAATATGTATTAATTTATATTCAAATTATTTATGTTCAAATTGCTGAGTGTTTTATGTTTCCTGATAGAACTTGATCCACACTGTAGTTTTAAATAGCTAACATTCATTTATATTTACTTATATATTTATCATTTCCTGATCTTTATTACAAGCTAAAGGTTTGAGCGTCCACCTGAGGGCTCTTTTCTTCATTGTGATGCAATCTGTTTAGTATTTTGTAGAGTGCAAGTGTGAGGGGTACAAAGTCTTTTGTTGATTTGGCCTGAAAACTTCTTTATTTAACCATCATATTAAAATCATATTTCCAGTGAATATATACTTCTAGATTAATAATGCCCCCTCCCTTTTTCATACTTTAAATATTTAATCCATTGTCTTATAGCTGCCTAATTTTGGTTGATATTCAGCCATTAGGATGTGACTTCAGTGCAAGTACTGTTTTGCTTCTGCCTGCTGGCTATTTTATTGTTTATATTTGATTATTAGCAATTGACAAATTGTCATTAGCAAGTGAGTAGTTTTCTTTGAAATTATCTCATGGAATTCAATGACATTCTTGAGTCCATGGATTATTCTTTTTTTTTCCTGTGCCATTATCCTTTTCTTCTTGTTTTAGGAATCTGAAATTTGTCTGATCTTCAGGTTGAGTTTCACCTACTCTTTTATTTTCATTCATTTTTCTCTCTGTTCTTTAGTTTGGATGTTCTTTGTTGAGTTCATTAATCCTGTTTTCTGGTATATACAGTCTGTTTTTAAACCCATCCCATGAGATCACCACCAAATTGTGAAGAAGGTTGTTAGTATTTTTTACTGTAGAGGCTGAATCTTCATGTGGTATACAGTTCAATGACTGTTGACAAATTGTGTACACCTTGGTACAACAACGAACAAGATATAACCTATTTTCTGTCATCTCAGAAATTTCCTTCACATCCACTTTCAGTCATTTCATCTACTTCATAAATAATCCTTATTTCAGAAACTATAAATTAATTATGCAATACATTAACCATGAACTTCCAGATGTTCAAGCTGGTTTTAGGAAAAAGCAGAGGAACCAGAGATCAAATTGCCAACATCTGCTGGATCATCAAAAAAGCAAGAGAGTTCCAGAAAAACATCTATTTCTGCTTTATTGACTATGCCAAAGCCTTTGACTGTGTGGATCACAATAAATTGTGGAAAATTCTGAAAGAGAAAGGCATACCAGACCACCTGACCTGCCTCTTGAGAAACCTGTATGCAGGTCAGGAAGCAACAGTTAGAACTGGACATGGAACAACAGACTGGTTCTAAATAGGAAACAGAGTACGTCAAGGCTGTATATTGTCACCCTGCTTATTTAACTTATATGCAGAGTACATCATGAGAAATGCTGGGCTGGAGGAAGCACAAACTGGAATCAAGATTGCCGGGAGAAATATCAATAACCCCAGATATACAGATGACACGACCCTTGTGGCAGAAAGTGAAGAACTAAAGAGCCTCTTGATGAAAGTGAAAGAGGAGAGTGAAAGAGTTGGCTTAAAGCTCAACATTCAGAAAACGAAGATCATGGCATCCGGTCCCATCACTTCATGGGAAATAGATGGGGGAACAGTGAAAGCAGTGTCAGAATTTATTTTTTTGGGCTCCAAAATCGCTGCAGATGGTGATTGCAGCCATAAAATTAAAAGATGCTTACTCCTTGGAAGGAAAGTTATGACCAACCTAGATAGCATATTCAAAAGCAGAGACATTACTTTGGCAGCAAAGGTACGTCTAGTCAAGGCTATGGTTTTTGCAGTGGTCATGTATGGATGTGAGAGTTGGACTGTGAAGAAAGCTGAGCACCGAAGAATTGATACTTTTGAACTGTGGTGTTGGAGAAGATTCTTGAGAGTCCCTTGGACTGCAAGAGATCGAAGCAGTCCATTCTAAAGGAGATCAGTCCTGGGTGTTTTGGAAGGAATGATGCTAAAGCTGAAACTCCAGTACTTTGGCCACCTCACACGAAGAGTTGACTCATTGGAAAAGACTGATGCTGGGAGGGAATGGGGGCAGGAGGAGAAGGGGATGGCAGGATGAGATGGCTGGATGGCATCACCGACTTGATGGATGTGAGCTTGGGTGAACTCCGGGAGTTGGTGATAGACAAGGAGGCCTGGCGTGCTGCGATTCATGGGGTCGCAAAGAGTCGGACACGACTGAGCGACTGAACTGAACTGAGGGTATGATAGTGGAAACTCATTGTCATTTTAATTTATATTTCTCTGATTACTACAATGTTAAACACTTTGCTTATGCTTATTAACTAGTAATTTATCTTTCTTTTAGCAACAGCAATGGATTTTACCCATTTTTATTGGTTATTTTTTGTTGCTTATCATGAATAAATAGTTGTTTACATGGTCTAAATCTGTCTATATATATACATATATATATATATATGTATTATATATATATCCTCCAAGTGTGTTCACAGGGAGAAGTTTTTAATTTTAATAAAGTTCAATTTATCTTTATTTTTCCTTTTATTGAGTCTCTAACTCTCCCAAGTATTCTTTTAAAAATAAGTTTTATATTTTTGCTTTTATATTTGTGTCTATGACCTATTTATAATTAAGGTTTTTGTATGGTATGAGGTATGGATCAAAGATTTTGTTTTGCTATATATTTACCTACTTTTTCAAGGATCTTTTTTTTAAGTTAAATTTTTTCCCTCTTTTTATTACCTTAACCCTTTGATGGAAATCAATAAACATTCTGGACTCTATTCTGTTTCATTTAGTCTTAACAGTATTAAGCCTTCCAATTTATGAATATATATTTACTCTTAAGATTTGCTTAGGTTTTAACTTACCTGGAAAATATTCCAGGAGTCCTGGATCTTGCTCTCTTAGATGATCTCCATCTGTGCCTCTCATATGTGGAAATATTTTTATTCAACTTACTGAATTATGCAAGCAATTTATACATAATCAGATTTTATTTTCATAGATTTTGTTCCTAGAAGAAAGGAGCTGGCCCCCAAAAGTTATCATTTATATAATCATTGGGAATAAATTATTTCATTAAGATGATTTTAAAGTATGCAACTAGACAAATTTAGTTTCTATAATTTTGGCACAAACAAAAATGGAGTTAATTCTTTGATAACAATACCAATTCATCTATAATGCTGCTTTAGGAGGAATTTAAATCTATAATATTTAAACACTTAGAGCCAGGCATTACTCTTCAGGCTGAAAACATAAGTACAATATGAATTGTAACCTCACAAACATGGGGCTGGTAGGATTATTAACTTTGTTTAAACAAATTTCTCAACATTCTAAGTATATTAAATTGCAAGAGTATTACTTGATATAATTTTTGTTTCCATTTTTCATTCATTTCTTTGAACTTTATATCTCAGTTGTAACTATTATTATGGAGGTATATGTGTGCATTTGTGTGGATTTGTGAAGAAAGCTGAGCACCGAAGAATTGATGCTTTTGACCTGTGGTGTGGGAGAAGACTCTTGAGAGTCCCTTGGACTGCAAAGAGATCCAACCAGTCCATTCTAAAGGAGATCAGCCCTGGGTGTTCCTTGAAAGGAATGATGCTAAAGCTGAAACTCCACTATTTTGGCCACCTCACACGAAGAGTTGACTCGTTGGAAAAAACTCTGATGCTGGGAGGGATTGGGGGCAGGAGGAAAAGGGGACGACAGAGGACGAGATGGCTGGATGGCATCACCCACTCGATGGACATAAGTTTGAGTGAAATCCGAGAGTTGGTGATGGACAAGGAGGCCTGGCGTGCTGCGATTCATGGGGTCACAAAGAGTCAGACACGACTGAGCGACTGAACTGAACTGAACTGATACCAATAATTTATTAAATGCTGCCTGCCACCTGTTTTATAGGATTTTTAAGACATGCAACTTGTCTCTTCCACCTCTATCTTCATTCTTTGATTACCACTCTCCCCTTCAAATCCTTCTGAATGAGATTCATATTATGTCCCATTTCACTGACTAGCTCTTCAGTTTAATAGGTAATACTTACCTATTTGAACTATTTATTGAGTTGTCTATTTTAACTGTGATATTTTCACACCCATAACAACTTGATACGGCTGTTTTGTTTTACTATTTTATGTTTCTATTTCATGTTTACAGTATCTACCTTTGCTATTTGACCACACTTAAATGCTTGTTGAATCAACTTCCTTCTGTAGGTTTGGAGTTTGTTATCTTTCTCTTATATCTGTGGAGCTCTCAAGATGTCTTTTTTGCTTTTCTTGTAAGTGTATATTGCCTTGGGGTATTAGTCACCTTTACTGGGTTCCTGACCTTTGTTTCCCTTGGTGACTTTAGAGGGTAGAGTCATGTCAAGGAACTGTCATGGGATAATTTTTCCATTTACCCAGACTCTGTTATTTTTATTTTATTTATTTTTTTTTCTAATTTTATTTTATTTTTAAACTTTACATAATTGTATTAGTTTTGTCAAATATCAAAATGAATCCGCCCCAGGTATACATGTGTTCCCCATCCCGAACCCTCCTCCCTCCTCCCTCCCCATACCATCCCTCTGGGCCGTCCCAGTGCACCAGCCCCAAGCATCCAGCATCGTGCATCGAACCTGGACTGGCAACTCGTTTCCTACATGATATTTTACATGTTTCATTGCCATTCTCCCAAATCTTCCCACCCTCTCCCTCTCCCACAGAGTCCATAAGACTGTTCTATACATCAGTGTCTCTTTTGCTGTCTCGTACACTGGGTTATTGTTACCATCTTTCTAAATTCCATATATATGCGTTAGTATACTGTATTTATGTTTTTCCTTCTGGCTTACTTCACTCTGTATAATAGGCTCCAGTTTCATCCACCTCATTAGAACGGATTCAAATGTATTCCTCCCCTTCCTTTCTCTCCTAGCCAGCACTGTACCTGTTTTCTTTCGCTTTCTTAAAAAACAAACAAACAAACAGAAAACCCGATAATGTCTATCAGTCTAGAAGCAGGCAACAGAAGATGAGATGGTTGGATGGTATCACTGACTCAATGGGCATTAGTTTGAGCAAAGTTAGGGAGTCGGTGATGGACAGAGCAGACTGGCGTGTTGTGACTCACGGGGTTGCAAAGAGTTGGACATGACTTAGCGACTGAACAACAACAGCACTGTTTCCACTCCAGGTTCTTCTGCTTTTTGTTCTCATTACCTCTACCTGCACCTCTCTGTCACTCCCCTACCCACGCACTGCACTAATTATCTTCTTTTGCCCCCAACTGATCCGCCAACCTCTCTATGATTTTGACTGGATGAGAGATTCAGCAGCCTCTTCTGGAACATCTTCAGGATTGGATTACATAGAAGGAGCCAGAGACCATATTATATTACTGTATTTTCAGGAGCTAGAACTTGGAATAGTCCCTCAGTAGATAAATATGCATGTATATGTGCTAATTTGTTTCGGTTGTGTCTGAGTCTGCAGTGGTAGCCCAACTGGACTGTAGCCCACCAGGCTCCTCAGTCCAAGGGATTCTCTGGGCAAGAATGCTGGAGTTGGTTGCCATGCCCTCCTCATTGGATAAATATAGAGAAATATAAATTAACTCCTTAAATTATTTTTACCACTGTAGAATCTCAGAAGTTAAACAGCATTCTAAAGTTAAATGAAAAACCTTTTTGTCAGTTCTTTGAGGACAAATAATAAAACATACCCTTTCACTTATAATTCTCTTATTCAAGCTATAGCTCAGAATAGGGGGTCTATAAATGTTATGTCATCTGTGAATCAGTTTCTGTATAATTTGTTATTAAATCTCAAAGATCTTATGATCAAATTAATTGGAATAGCTAGGAAAAGCCTAACAAAAATACTATGCTTATTGTGAGCTATTTTCAGAATAGCTCAAGTCATTGAAAATTTGTTAGTACACAGTCACCCCATGACACTACACATTCCTCACTGATAAATACAGCATACATCCAAGACTTCAATATGTACCGTACTTACAATATTGATGCTTTCATGCTTTTAAATACTGAGTTTTGTACTTATTAATCTGATATGATTCTGTAAGTAAGTCTTTGAAACTTAATACCAAACAAATAAGAAATAAGAGATGTGAGGATTTCTATAAACTTGCTCAACAGTTTTAAAAAGAAATACAATCTGATAGTGATTTTATCTTCTCCCATTCTATACACTTAAAAGGATGGGGCTGATTTGATGAGAGGAGATGGCATTCGCCCATCCATTTAAAATCGGTGCTATATTTTCAAGGGCTAAAAGAGTTACAGTTGCACTGTTCATTACTTTGGAAGTGTCACATTTCCTAGTATGACAAGATGTATTATGGATAGGGTGTTTTACAGATGTGGAGAAATCTCTTTCCAAGTTTTTTATTTGATTTTCTCCTCTTCTGCCTATTTGTACTTTAGCGGCCAACCTTGGGATAATGGGATTACTTTATGCCTTCCACATCAGGCTCTGGATGAGTGCACAGAGGCCAGTGGCAAGAGAAATAAGATGGCTGTAAAAATGCAAACATTGGAAGTTAAAAAAGGTGCACCCAATAACTTGCCCTTAAATTTAAAGGGAACTAAATGAGGAACTTCTGGACAATTTATCTTGCTGTTTACTGATAACAAGTCACTTTGTTT
This sequence comes from Bos taurus, assembly GCF_002263795.3. Classification (NCBI taxonomy): domain Eukaryota; kingdom Metazoa; phylum Chordata; class Mammalia; order Artiodactyla; family Bovidae; genus Bos; species Bos taurus. The sequence goes on from NC_037329.1 coordinate 49,740,295, forward strand.
TTATGTGCTCAGTCTAGTATTCCATAATTTATTTGAAAGAAGATGAGAAATAATGTAGATAAATGATGAAGTGTCAGGGTCTGACGCTCTTAAATGAAGCTATTATGGTCAAAGAGAAAACGTAAAACCTGCGGCTCATTATGAGAGCGTTCTACTTGTCAGTTAAGTGAAAAGGCCTGGAATGATTTCCAGTTTATTTGTCATTGCAGTTATTAAAGCTGTCTTTTTGGTGCCATGAAAATGAATTGAAGACTTTATTCGAAGTAAATTTGTACTAAAGCTTTCAGATGTATCTTATGTGAACTCAGTGAGGCAGGGAAGCAGCTTAAAGGCTGAAATATTATGAGGAGACAGCAACCAAAGCCTTTGAAACACCAGAATATTTAAGTGCCAATAAATAATAAAGTATTTTCTTGACTAGGGAATAAACTTTTTGACTGACATCTTGGATAAGATTGGTAACAGTTGCTAATTGTTAATAGATATTTTATTCCAATAAGGAATAAATTGTCTACATCTTTTAGTAGCAGTTATACCAGAGTATCTTTCATGAGATTGATTTCTAAGAAAAGTGAAAAGATGTATCATTTAAAATAAGATATAAACATATAATGAGAATTAACAGAAAAAGTACATCACAGAAAAAGAAAAGACTTAATTCCATCTGAATAAAATAACTACTAAGGCTCTAAAAACATGCTTTTATAAAGTTTAGAAAAGAAGACATTCAGAAAACCTAAATTGTATAATCTGTTTCCTAATTGATTTATTGGATTGCAAAGGCTACATCTTACTACAAGGAATAAATATATTATTGACATTTTTTATCTCACATGTCTGTTCTTAAAATACTCCCTTGCTGAGGTATGAGAAAAACTTATATTTTAGTTTATGTTAGAAGGAGATCAGATCGGATAGACTGCGATATGGTTGAGATGAGCTATTCTTTTTGAAACACTAAAAAATTAACTTTTTGTGTGTGTTATTTCATGTTTAGGAAGGAGGCCTTTGGGGTTTCCCTAAACTAGACTGGCAGGTAAAAATACTTTTTTGTATAGTTTAGCTGTGATTTTTCATAGTTTAAAATAGCAATTAATAGGTGTAAAGGAAAATTAAAAGACCCTTTCTCTACATTGGTTTCAACCCCATCACACAAAATAAGTAGAGTCACTAAGCTAAATGTTTACTTCAAGTCTGAGAAATCTTCCAGCCATGTTTTTGACTCTTTATTGTGGATATTATAAATATTTTGACACACCTTCAGCATCAGTTTAAAAATAAAATGGATTCTGCATCCCCTTCAGAGGTCAACTTTCAGTGTTTCCTTCAGATTTTATAGCCATTTTTAGTTGTTTTTGTCAAAGTAAAAGGTCTACCAGGCTCTTCATTATATGCCTTATTATCAGGTATTTAAATGTACAACAAAATATTCTTTTGAAATAAAACTCAATGTTATAGGGATATTTTAAATATTTCCATTACTTTTATATGCTAATAACTATAAGAAGTCACTGTGATTTAAAAATAAATGCTTTAAAAAATCATAGTTGTGATGTGACAACAGAGAAGTCTACATCATAATAATAACTCCTTTAAGGTACAGAGTTTAGATTGATTCAGGCTAATTCAGTCTAAGATTGTATCTATACTCCCAATAAAACTTGAAAAAAATGATTGAATTCTGTTGGATAAGCAGTTATTTGGGGAACATTTTTGATGATTCATTTATTAATGTTTTTGCTTATAGATCCGCTTTTTGTTTGTAGATACATTCCATAGTTCAGCTCAGTTCAGTTGCTCAGTCATGTCCGACTCTTTGCAACCCCATGAGCTGCAGCATGCCAGGCCTTCCTGTCCATCATCAGCTCCCGGAGTTTACCTGAACTCATGTCCATCAAGTCAGTGATGCCATCCAACAATCTCATCCTCTGTTGTCCCTTTCTCCTCCTGCCCTCAATCTTTCCCAGCATCAGGGTCTTTTCCAATGAGTCAGCTCTTCACATCAGATGGCCAAAGTATTGGAGTTTCAGCTTTAGCTTCAGTCCTTCCAATGAACACCCAGGACTGATCTCCTTTAGGATGGACTAGTTGGATATCCTTGCAGTCCAAGGGACTTTCAAGAGTCTTCTCCAACATCACAGTTTAAAAGTATCAATTCTTCGGAACTCAGCTCTCTTTATAGTCCAACTCTCACATCCATACATGACTACTGGAAAAACCATAGCCTTAACTAGATGGACCTTTGTCAGCAAAGTAATATCTCTGGTTTTTAATATGCTGTCTGTGTTGGTCATAACTTTCCTTCCAGGGGGTAAGTGTCTTTTAATTTCATGGCTGCAATCACCATCTGTAGTGATTTTGGAGCCCCCCAAAATAAAGACTCACTGTTTCAAATGTTTCCCATCTATTTGCCATGAGGTGATGGGACCAGATGCCATGATCTTCGTTTTCTGAATGTTGAGCTTTAAGCCAACTTAAATACATTAATGTATTCCATAAAGTCCTTTTAATTTTGAGCATACTCAAGTTTTTATTTCAAGTTCATCAGTTAATTGACTTTGGGTGGTCAATCAAATATATTTTATCCCATTTTACTTATATAATATAGATGCCAAACTCTAGTTGAATTTTAAATATAATCTCTTTATTGAGCACATGGAATAGAGGAAATATAATAATAAAATTATATATATATATGAAATGTGCAATTAAAAGAATGGCATAGAGACTCAGAAGCATATAATTCTGTCTAAATCCATAGTTAAGAAAGACTTTACAGTGGGAAAGATCCCATGAACAGAGGAGCCTGGTGGGCTACAGTCCATGGGGTTACAAAGAGTCAAACCTGACTGAACACACACACATAATTCCTATTAAGGATTCAGTTTACAGATTAGACTGTTTATTAAATACGTCAGCATAGGATATTTAATAAATGAATACATGTTTATTGGTTATGTTTAAGTATTATTTTCAGGAAGATAAATTTATACCCCTGAGGCAAATATCAAATGAACATTTGTCAAAGAGTCTATTTAACTCATTAATGAATTAGTGATTAAATGGTCAAGTTTAATCAGTTCAAATGGCATTTTATGAGGAATAGGTACAGAGTTAATTTTAAAAAGAAATATTAGGGTAAGATTCTTGGGTTAGATATAAAACTGGGTAGTATCTTACATGACAATAAATTATAACTTTTGGGGGTTATTTCTTTCACTGGACAGAAATTACTCACATTTCTACCTGACAAAAATCTATGAGTTAACCTCTATTTGTACATAGTTTGAAAACTGACAAATACCAAATTTGTATTGGTATTTGTATTGGTATTGGCAAAAAAGAATACCTAGTAATCTTTTGTCTATTTCTGAACTTCTGGTAATTTTTCTGATATTTATATGTTTGTATTGTGGTCTTTTCCTTCAAAGGTATTGCTCTAGAAGAAAGTTATACCCGCATGTCAGTGTGGCTTGGTTGGATTGGTGAGGCATTTCTATAGTGCACCAAAGTAGACAGTGTTCTTGACTTTCTTAAAATTATTGGTTTGATCAATGTCTTATTTGGAATTTAATTTTTTTCTAATATATTCTCTAAAAATGCCCTGATAAATATAGTTACATTAATTCCATTAAAAGGGAAATTAAAACTTAAATCTTAGCGATGCTTATCTTATAGATAGATGAATAAGTAATAATAATAAGATATTACATAAAAAATGTCCTACAGTTACTGAATGTTTTTTGTGGATTGGACTGTGTCCCTACAAAATTCAGATGTTAAAAACTCAACTCCCAATATGACTATATTTTGAGATATGGTCTTAAATGAGATAATTAAGGCTGAATGAAAGAATGAATAAGAGGCCCTAATTTGATAGGCTGGCCTTAATCTGATAGGCTGGTGTCTTTTTAAAGAGGAAGAGACCTCAGGGATGTGTGTGCATAGAGGGAAGATCCTGTGTGGACACCTTGAGAAGGCCATTCAAGCCAAGGAAAGAGGTATGAAAAGAAAACCAACCATGCCAGCACCTTGATCTTCAATTCTCAGCCTCCACAGTTGTGAGAAAGTAAATTAGTGTTATTTAAACCATCCATTCTGTAGTGTTTTGTTCTATTTTAGCAGCCGAGCAGACTAATATAATGCTATTTGTTTACTAGAATATCTGTGCTATTAAGCATCTTACAATTCATATAAATTTAAATCGAATTTATATAAATGGTCATCATCACTTCATCCCTGGAAGCGCAGATAGACTAGAGGAAAAACAAATCAAATAAAACTATATAATAATATACTACCAAAACATTTACTATACATCTTTAAAACCTCTTAGCTTATTCCTTTGCCATTACCAGAATATCTCTTTTATTTTTTAAAAACCAGTTCGTAGTTTTTTCTCACTTCTCAATATGGATGTTTTCCCATTCCTTGAGCTGAAGCAAGGATAAATGTATTGTTTATTTCAATGACTTCTCAGAGAGAATACCACTAGTTTCAAAGAGTCTGACTTCATTGGACAGCTGGTCATGCCCCTTAATCCCAGCTTGCATTGCTTCTGGCTAGTTCTACTCACAAGAGGGTGTAGAATAAAAAGGACAATTTGAATCACAGTCTTATCTTGCTAAGGCTTTGTTCAGGGATATCTGTTTATATTTCTACAAGAGGCTTAGAAATGGACTAAATGTGACAAATATGCAACCATCTCCAGACTTAAATATTGTTGAGAAAGCCAGACCCTGGCTTTTGGGCAGTGATATATTATTTTTCCTTGAAAGATGGTGGACCAATGTAGAGGGGAAAAAAAAGAATCAATAAATATGAACAACAAGTTGTTCTTTTTAACCTATTTGTACTTTAGGGAAAAAAAAAAACTGTATTAAAAATATCTAATTGAATGTTATACAGTAACTGAAAGTCCTATTACTTTCCCTCATTTTTCCTTTCCTTACCTTTATTCTTCTTTATTACCCCTTTTAATTGTCCACATACTGCATTTTTAAAAAAATATAAGATTGCTTACTTTCCTCCCATTCATTAACAATCTGTGATTTCAAACTTCTGAGAGCTTTCCAAATGATAAAAATATAAAGCGTATCAGAGTCTCTTATGGAAGCAGTTCAGTGTAAAGTCTCTTTTGTAGCCCAAAAAGGAAAAGTCAGCCACCACTATAGTTAATGCATGTTAAAATAAATAAAACATGGGTGCATACTTATTCACTGGATTTGCTTCTTTGAGTCCCACCTTCACTTCTAAATCAAGAGCAAACAGTATGTAAATGAAATTATTTATCCCAGTAGATGGAGCAGCGCACTACAGTGTGTAGCTTGGTGTGTTTGTCTTTTCTTTCAAATGGATAAACTCAACTTTCACTCTTAATTACACTGATCTTAGATTATACAGTTAGAATATACAGTATCCGTGGTCCCATATGTTGGGTTCATGTACTGAGCTTGTGTGTATGTGTGTGTGTGTGTTCAGTCACTAAGTCGTGTCTGACTCCTTGTGACTTATGAACTCTGGCCCACCATGCTCCTCTGTCTATGGAACTGTCCAGGCAAGAATACTGGAGTGGGTTGCCATTTCCTTCTGCAGGGGATCTTCCTGACCCAGGGTTCAAACCTGTGTCTCCTGCATTGGCAGGCAGATTCTTTACCACTGAACTACCTAGGAAGCCCTATACTGAGCTTAAGGGAATTAAATGACTTATAAGATCACCCAACAACCACTGGAGGAGTCCCGCTTTTCCATTTTGCCACCTGGTTTTAGAAACCTATATTTGATCTTAATTATATTTCTCTGAATAAGGGTAATCAGTGTCCAGACATGTGGTAAGTTTTTAGGTGGCTGCTGTTACTCTGGTATGCTGTTATTTGGGATTATGAATAAGAAATGCAGTCTCCAAAGGAATTTTACTCAAATGTTCTTTGAAAGAATGAAAATTTTGCTTTGAAAGGAGTTAGGATGACAAAAACCTAAGATTATTAGAAACCTGGTAACAGATAATTCCTTGGTAAGATTAGTGTGAGTTATTACCAGCAAGTGGTAAACAGGATTCATTCATTTTTCTTTTGTAAATTGAACTTAAAAGGAACAGTTGCCAAAGGCAGGTGTTTTTGGAAAATTTTAAAGCTTCTTATTTTAAATCATTTCACTAGACTATTTTCTAAGAAACTAGTAGGCATTAAAATGCCCCTTCTTCACATAATATCAGAATTCTTAATATGCTATACAATTTGTACATAACCATGTCAAACATTTTCTTCCATGCAGTGATAGCCTTGTTTGTGTGTGTGTGCGTGTGTGTTAACCACTCAGTCGTGTCCGACTCTTTGCAACCCCACAGACTGTAGCCCTTCAGGCTTCTCTGGCCATGGGATTCTCTAGGCAAGAATACTGGAGGATCTTCCTGAACTAGGGATGGAACCCTGGTCTCCTGCATTGCAGGTAGATTCTTTACCATTTGAGCTATAGGGAAGTTCACTGTGATAGCCTTAGTGATTATCTTTTTATTTATAAATACCAATTTCAGTAACTTGATTTAAGAAACTGAAACAATAAGGATTCAAGAAATTGACTCATAAATAGTTTATACTCTTTCCAGCCTTTTTATGAGTAAAGAACTTCCTTCCGTGTAGATTCTATATGTTTTTCACATAAAGAAATGGTCTCTTGTGACAGATGCTCTCCATCAAAAAGTACCTTCATTGCCTCAATCACAAAGGTAGCATTTGACTTCCTAATGGTTACAATATTTTTTTCCTATTCACTAATGGGATAATGGAGTCTTTATTTTTTAGGATATCATTTATAGGGGTGTATATGATAAATCTTATGGGACACTGACTGCTTAATCCAAGTACATTTCACAATATACCATAGAAAATGCAATAAAGAATTTAGGAATCATAAAATCACATCCTAGAGATAGCATTATCTTGATGTTGGCTTGAAAATTCTAGCAAGGAAAATGAAACTTTCATACCAACTCTGAGGTAAAGGTGGGCAAAAGAGTGAGTCAAGTGTTACTGGGATCTTGAAATAAATTTTAGTTTTTAGTCAGCTGAAAATTTTAACTAAATGCATGTAATAAAACTTGATGCAACTTGTATTCAAAAACGCCACCTTTTATTGACATGATTTTGGTCCTAGGATATTTATACAAAGCAAAGTGGGCATTTTTATTCATTTAAGAAGATAAATTTGACAGGAAATGATTATTTTTGCTCTTAGAATTGGTTGTAAGGATCATGTTTCTTATTTTGAAGCCAAGATTTTAACTTGGAGAATCCCTTTATGTTGCTGACTCCAGGGAATATAGTGCTGTGTGTATTAGTTACTATTTTTTAGAATTATAAGTAACTGAAACCATAAATGAAAACAAAGAAAAAACAACTTCAGCTAGCTTGTAGATCCGAGAAGCAGATAAAGAACAAAGAAGCCAGATTCAGGAAAGTCAGAAGCTTTCATGGGAATTCTGTTTTAAATGCGATATTTAATTTGACTCAGTTTTAAAGGTATTTAGAAACTGCCCTCTCAGTTACTAATGGCCAGTTGCAATGATACAGAGAAAATGAGTGTGGTTCCTTGTACAAGAATGACATGCAACTTCCTGAGTCTTCTGTATTTTTCTGAGATGACAGGCTTACTCCTGCTGCCTGCAAAGAGAGGGACTCAGATCATGAGCAGGGAAGAAAAAAGACAAAGGAAAAGAGAGAACCAAAGTAGCTCTGGGGTTTAGTGTCCAGCCTTCCTGCTCTTCATCTGTGTACCTTTGAGCTTTCAAGTGGGGTCAAGCTGTGTATATATGTTTTATTTTATTTATGAAACTGTAATATGAAAACTGAACTCAGGAAAACTGTTGTACCTCTAAGATTTTTGAGAGAAAAGTTTCCCTAAGTTTACTTATGAATTTTTTTGTCATGGGATATTAAAAATAAAATGGAAATTGGATACTAATAATAGGAATTTGATAATTTAAAAATACTGACCTTAATTTTTTAAATTATATTTATTCTGTTGTAGAGATATTTTCTCTCAGCTTTTGTTACTTTGCCCAAAGGAAATAATGTATCTACATGGCACTTGCTTTCTTTGTATATTTGTGGGTATTTTTCTGTGTCATAGGTATCTCTTCAAATTGGGGTGTTATTGCATATGATACATGCTATGTCCTAAAATATTTATTACTTAAGTTAGTAATAGAAGTAAGTAACATTTTTCCAGGTAATGTCATGTTTCAACAAGCATCAATAATTCTAAACTAATAAAACAGTAACTTATTAAGCACTGTGCAAAGCTTGTCTGTGAAGTAACAGAGCCTATGCACTATAGTTCTGAAATTACATATATGTGTAGAAACTTATTACCAGTTGAAGGAAATATTGTGTGCCCTGTGATGAGATGCTTGAACTACTCTACCAAGTACTTTAATAGGCTCAAATCAACTATGAGTATTAAGGATAGAACTGCATCTTAACTTTACACAAATTGATAAATTTATGAAGTCCTTTAAAAATATACATTTGATTCTGAAATTAGAAAACAGCACGCATTTTAACAATCTTAAGTGTACCACCAAAAGTCTTAAAAAAACTATTTTTGTGTAGAACAAATCCTATTGCATTTCCAAGTAAGTATGTAAAACCATGTTTACATTTTGTGAAAGATTTGGCATAAGACAGGAATCCTGATGGGTAATAAAGGTCTGTGGAGAGGGCATATTTCTATTAATATGTCTCAACCAGTAGAAATATTGGAAATAACCGACAGTGGGCAGTATAAATTGGCACCATGTGGTCGCATTCTAGAGTCATTGCATCGATTTTATCAATTAAGTAGAAAAATATTTTGACATGTTGCCTTCTCCATTCTAACAAATAACAAAAAGCTTTTATTCTGCTATCAGCTACTCATTTAAAGAATTTACAAAAATATATTAGTATAACTGAATAAACTAGTTTTATAGTTATAAACTCCTCTGCTGGAGGAAAAATACTTGAAATATTTTTATTCTGATTTAGAGAAAGCAAATAACTGAGTTTCACTTTATCCCCCAAACAACATCCTCTAATTGTGTACTTGAAGGTGTTTCATCTGGTTTCATCAGCCTTGTCATTAAGACATTCTCTATAAAGTCAAATCTGTACTCCCTTTATGGCAAAGAGTGACCGAGTACTTAAACTATTACATTAAGGCATGACCTTTCATCCCCCTGAATAAATTGCTCGTGTTCTTTATCATTCTTCAAAAGAAACACAAGCCCTGAGCTAGGCAAAGTTTACCCCGGGGTTCTCAGGGTTCTGATTCTTCATTCTTGTTCTCCACTTCTGGACACTTTTTTCTGCCTATTGTTACATCAGTGTCCTTTTGTAAATGGTTATCAAGGAAGAATAGAAATATTTTTCCAAGGACAGTAAATGACTGTCAGCAATTTCAAGCACTGTTTTCTGGCAATGTTTACATATCCACTATAATAGAAACCAAAGCCTTGACTTTAAACTTGGGTATTAACACCTTTGAGACTGTAGGTATAATAATGCAATCAGGCATTTCTTGAGGAAAAAAAAATACAATTTAATGCAAATTCCATTTTTATATTTTTTAAGTAGAAAAGAGTAAATTTCTCCATTTAGGTGTCTAGCAATGTAGCATACATTAGCAATATTTGTAAACTTCTATCTTGAAAATGATACTCTATTTTAATTGCCAACTATTGAACTAGAAACTTTTTAAATCAATAGAAAAAACTGAAGGCCCAGTGTTGACTATGCATTGAATTTTTCCTTCGTAGTCACTTTACATCAAGAATGATTTCAGCATATTTACTAGTATGTCAACAGCAAGATTTTCTTAAGACATACTATGTAAAATTAATACTGCAATCAGTAAAAACTATTCTACAGGGAACTCAGTCCTGAAAGTTATACATGAGTTAAAGATAAAATCTGTGATATTTTACTACTTTTTTTCCCAGTCCAACCTGTCTATAATTCAGATTGCGTAACTAAACTTAAATATAGATATGAAAGTTAGGGTATTTGCAAAGTACTAAGCTAACAAATACAGAAGGCTGGCCATTATTTCTGTTTGGAAGTCAGAGATTTGAGCTATTCATTTTGTAGTCTGACAGTCATCACTACAATTTCTAGAATTCCCAAAGCTTTTCATATAGCCTCCTCAAGGACGACTATCATGTCTTAGCTACTGCAATGACAGATGGGATATAACATGTCATGTGATGGATAACTCTGGAGCCATAGTACTTAATCCTTCTAATACTAATAGCTGCATTATCATAGAGATTTATGGGAATGTCAGTTTCAAGTTCCCAGTTCCATTCATGGGTTTTTAAAACTTCAGCTGCAAAAAACATGCATCCATCCCATTAATTCTAATTATCATGGTTCATCTTCTCAGCAGTTTTGCACTCCGGAACCTTTCAGTGCAAATTAACGTACCAAAAAAGTGTATTAATTAATATTTGTAGCTTTTAATTTCTGCAAGAGTGTTGTCTGGAAGCAGCTGGCAGTACAGGGCCTCTGCTATTGAATCTTTGCCAAACAAGTGCAGATGTAATTTTGTTATCTCTTGCTTAGTCATTTACGCAAATTAATTTGAACAATTAGCCTTTTACTGGTCCTTCATGAATCATGCAAAAGGGATCTGCCAAAAATTGCTAGTTGACAGAAAAGAATTGGTTAATGCTGAGCATTTTGTGGGAAGGTAATGCAGAGTGAAGCTCAGTGTTATTTTAGACTGTAGACAATTGCTTAAATATTCTATTGTAAGATTTACTTAGCACTCTAAAACAAACTTGAAAATTCTTCTTCACAAAGAATAAACCTGTATACTAGCAAAGGTTCAGTTCATATGGGGATTCAAATTTTTGTGAAATATCCAAATTGAATATGTCTTAATCGAGTCTATATGCAAAATCAGAAAGGAGTTTTCATTATGAAATAGAAAATAAAGAACTAAATTTTAATGTTTCTCAGGTCACAGTTCCTCATTTCTACTTACTTATTGTTTGGGTTCATGTTTGTGTAATTGTTTATTATATAAGGTAGATAGAAAACATATTTATAGCCTCTTTTGGTGCTTTCTAATAATCTACTAACCTGAGAAGTTAGAGATGAAGAATATTTTTAAATATTTAAATACCTAGTTATTAAATTTTCAAGAAATAACTGGATTAAACAGACTTTAAGTGTAAGATACACAATTAAATTACCTAAGAAATGACAGAGATCTATTTTTTGTTGTTGTTTAGGTGAAGTTACCACTTTCTTAAAGGAATAAAAATAAAAATAATACTTGTAAAATTTGCAATTCATTTCCTTGGAAGTGGCCCAAAGTATATTTAATTTTAAGTTTTCCATTTCATTCTAATCTTTTATTTTTGACATTTTTAATCACTGAAACTACGGGAATTTTCACCTACAGTTACATACAGGTGTTTGTGTATTGCTATAATTTCAAACAAAAGCTCACAGAAAAATAAGAATTTCTTTACTTTCTATAGGAATAGTTAGAAAGGGTCCAAGAAATCTTTCATGGTGTTTCCTTAATGTTAAGGAATTTGACAGCTATACATTTACATGTTTTAAATACATGTGTAAATGCTTACATGAAAAGTATATTTGTTTAAAATGGGTCATTGTATTTCCTACTTATTATTTATGAAAGAAAATTATTTATCTCAGACTATAACTTTGAAAAGGAAATAAAATTCATTTAGCTGCCTGTTTCAGCCTAAATAGATCTTAGAAGTGAGTCTACTTGCAGTAGGACTAATGAATCATCTACTGCAGAATATTTCTAAAATCCCAGTTAGTGGCAACTAATGGGTAATAAACCATTGTATGCACAACTTACGCACATTGTACACACAAATTAAAATCATCATTAATGTCTAAAACTTCAAAATGGTTATTTGTCAGTTTTTTGCTCCATAATGAACTTTCAATTTTTCCAAATATGATTTCTATAAATCTAACAATTATGAAAAAAATTAAAAATTTAAATCAAATATTTTAAATATTTTAAATTCTTTATAGAAAATCTTATTTTAACCCCTTTTTTTTTTGGTCTCAGTCATCTTGATAGTAAATTATTTTGGAGTGAATAAATAGTAACAAATCAACTCCATGTAGAAATAAGTTCAGTGAATATTTAGATGATTTACAGTTTTAAAACACAATCAGAAAAAAACCCACAGTTTTAAACAAGTCTCTTCTTACAGTTGAAAATCTAAAAGCTACAACAAAGTAGAAATATTGTAAAAATCACGTTCCCTATCACTTTTACAGAATAACTGCAGTTAATATTATTCCTCTTATTTCACCTTTGTTCTACATATTTTTTTAAAATAGCACCATGTTATAAATAGCAAAATATTCTATAACATGAAAAGTGGGCTTGCTATTATTAAAATTGTTGCTGATATAATTTTAATACATTTATGGTTTTAATGCTCATACATAATAAGTTGTATTCTTTTCTTTTAATTATAAATAATAAAGCAGTGGACATCTTTACTCATCAACCCTTCCTTTATTTCTGTTGAATTCTTTAGGCCTGGTTTTCAAAAGTGGGATTATTTTGGTGTGAATATATTGAAATTTTACAGGGTTCATTATTTTCCAAAACAATTGTACTTTTCCCTAGATATGAACAAAAACTTATATTACCACATCTCTAACAGTATTAAGTATTAGCATCAAAACAATAACAAAATCTTTAATATTATGGGTTAAAATTAAAAGCGATGTGTTCTTATTTGCTTGTTTTTGTTTAGTCGCTAAGTCTTGTCCAACTCCCCATGAAATGTAGCCCACCCCCAGCCCTCTCTCCCTGATTCCTCTGTCCATGGGATTTTTTCAGGCAAGCATACTAGAGCGGGTTGCCATTTCCTTCTCCAGGGAATCTTCCTGATCCAGGGATCAAACCCATGTTTCATGCATTGGCAGGCGGATTCTTGAGCACTGAGCCACCTGGGAAGTCCCTCTTATTTGCTAACCTCTCATTGTTAAAGTTGAACATTTTCTCACATACTAGCTGATGAACAATTTTCTCATTTATAAAATAGTTATTAATATGAAGTTCAGTGTTTATTTTGAGATTCAGTTGCGATAATTTGCTTAAAAGAGCTTTGTAAAATCTTATGCAAAATTTAAGCTATTATTAGTAACATACAAATAAATAACTTCTACCTAAAAAATACTGGTTTTGTAAAAACATTAGTTTTTCCAAATTAGCATAAAAGTAATAATAAGATTGTATGCTTCCAGAATTATATGTTCATTTCTTTGGCTAAAACTCTTTATGGAAAATTTTTCTCTCATATTACTGTATGGATCACTGTCAATGGAAATAATCAAAATTTAGTTTACACTAACATAATATAAGGTAATATGCAATTATGAACTTTTCTAAATCAAGCTATGCTGCTTCAACCAATTTTTAATTTCATCATATTTTCACTAGCAAATGCTACTGCCATGTAGTTACTGTACAGAGTTATCCTGTATTTTATGTACGATCTATAGTAAAATTCCTTGGCATTAATGTTATTAAAAAATAATTATCTCATACAGAACATCAAAAATTGAATGGAAAAAATAAATCAACAAAATTATAATTTTTTTACAGAATTTACCAACATAATGATCATCTTCACAATTCACTAAGCTGCATGTGTGCATAATCTACATTATTGTCACAAACATCAGCTGTTACACAATACCTGTTCAGATCTTATTTTTGTGAACACTTATGTGACTTGGTGTAATGTTCGTTATGATAAAAGATAGAACAACATATTTCCATTTTTCCTTGGCTATGTTGGTACATTCTTAACTGTAAAATGAGATTAATTAATATCATTTACCTAGCTATGAAACAATGTGTATTTGTTGTTAAGAATGCAGAAATAAGGAAATAAGTGTGATTCATAATCATCAAAAATAAGGGCTGGTCATATATAGGTGATTATTTATTGTCAGTCACTGAGTGATGTATACTTAGTTTTGTTTTTTTTTTCTTTTTGTACTTACATATGTTTTAACAAAACAAACTGTCTTTTTTTTCCATTCACTATAATAAAAATATTTCTCATATTAGAAAAGTTTTCTAAATATACTTTTATATTATTCAGTTATTTGGAAGGATGATTCATAATTTATGTAATCAATTTTCTATTTTAAATATTTATATTGCTCTAAAAGTTTGGTGTTATGAGCAACACTGAAACGGACATATTTGCATTTACCCATTATGATTTTCTTGAAATAAATCCCTTAGTTGAATTTTCTACTGTAAAGCCTATTTCAGCATGTTTTTTAATGAGCACAGGTTTTAAAATACTAATAACTCATTGTTAGCAGTGAACAGCAAGGAACTCAGACTTGTAATCATTCTTATAAATGATTAATAGTTTAAAAATAGTTTATAATGCTTCGGTTTGTTGTTAGCAAATCTACAACTAATGTCTTAGTAATGTGTGTCTAAATAAAGTTTGCAGTTTATTTCATTGCGGGATAACTGACTAATCAGAAAAAAAAACCAAAAAACAAAAAACTTCCCCACATCTATACATACTGAGAATGACGAAGCTAGTCTCTCTGTAATTGAAAGTATCAGTGGTAAACTTGGCTGGAGCTTGATTAATAGTATATTAAAATCAGAGTCTTCTTGGTGAGTGCTAGATAAGGAGTTTTGGGCAAATTACTTGGTTACTGGGAAGCCTTTAAATTTTAATCATGGGAGTACTTCATTGTCATTAGAAGCTGAAAGGACAGTGGGGTCTGCTGGCAGGTTCTCTGAATTGTTGTGCTTTTCAGGCTCTCTTTCTGCCATGCTACTGAGAGCCAAGCATGGACTGCAATCGAAAATCCTTTTGCTCCCCATGACTTTGATTGCTATTATTGTAATTTAATATTACACAGTATCTTAGAAAAAATAGCCCATGGAAATGAGAAGAGATAATGCAGGGGGTGGGGGTGGGGGTGAGGAAACAACTGAAACTGACTCTAAATTAGCCCTGAGAAATAGTTTTAAGCTTGTAAATCCTTCCTCAACCCATAGCAATTGCAGTGAAAAAATTAGAATACTAAAGATGTTTAACTTAAAATAAGCAACAGGCCTAACAGACAGAAAACTTTGTTCCATTCTTGAACCTATCAAACGATGTTATCTGACTAGTTTCAAGGTGAGAAATGTAATGCATAGCAGAGAAGGCTATCCTAGTCTCAGCAGGTTTTGGCATTTCATGTATAGTATTTATATAATGGGAGAAGGCAATGGCACCCCACTCCAGTACTCTTGTCTGGAAAATCCCATGGGCGGAGGAGCCTGGTAGGCTGCAGTCCATGGGGTCGCTAAGAGCCGGACACGACTGAGCGACTTCACTTTCACGCATTGGAGTAGGATAATACATGACATATATATATATATATATGTTTAAATTTGGCTGTATTTTTATTTGAGGAAAGACACATAATGCAGTTAGCTATTAAGATTTTGTCTTTTAGTTATACCATGAGATTATGTGATGTCCCAAAAGGAAATTAATATTATTTTTCCTGTGTATGTAAATTCTAGTCAGTTTGAACCTTGGTTGAATCAGAGTTTTGAACAAGATAAATAAGAGAAAGAATTGTAAACAGTAAAGTTAGGATTAGTAGAGAGAATAGAGTGGAAACATTACCTGATCTATATGCTACAACTGAAACAAGCTTCTTAGAACATTTTCAGCATATTTTATAAGCTTGGAGGATTTGTTTATTGTGTTTGATTTCTTTGTAAGAAATAATTTTAAATGACCTATGCAGATATTTTCTAGAAAATATCACAGAGAACTTCCTAGATTTGGAAAGAATTCTCTGAATTCTAAAAAAATCAGTGCGCTTCCTCTGTGCATTGGTGAATTGCATGTTTTGTGTTTGTGCACTGAGAGTTGTTCCAAAGTTTCTGAATCTTCTTTTTAGAAGAAACCTCTTTGTCGAAACTTTTCTCTTTCACGGAAAAAAAGACAAACCAAGGTAGGTTAGTTATAATCCAACTATGAACAAACCATGACCTACTCAACTATAGCTATCAACTCTTTTAAGCAGTAGAGCCATGAATATGTATCACAGAGTAGATAGGTAGCAGGAGAACTATTACTTGTATTGTATTGGCAAATACAACTTGTATTGGCAAACTAGTTTTTCAGTGCAATATAGCACACAGGTTGGCAGTGGCATACATTATAAGACTGAATAGTGCTAGGAAACTGATATAATCATTGTTTGATTATCCTCAACTCCCTAACAGAATGTTTAGTTATTTAATTTTTTCAATATAATTATTTAATCACAAGCTTATAGAAAAGTTGTAAGTATGACACATGTAACATTTTGGTTGTTTCTGTGGCAACTGAGTGTACATTGATGCCCTGATGTCTCTTCACCCCTAAATATTTTAGTATTTGTTTCCTACATGGCCAATCAAAATCAGGAATTTAACACTGGTATATCACTGCTACTTCTCAGAGGATCCAGTTTAGAATCAAGAAACATAGTTATTATATTTCCTTGGTTGCCTACAGCCTAAAGCAGTTCATCAACCTTTGACCTTGACCTTTTGAAGATGATAAACTATTTGTTTTGCTAAATGTTTTCAACTTGTATTGGCTTTCGTGAGTATACCAGATTATGTATCACCGAAAGAAATTTCAAAGTATCAAGGCTATGTTTTATCACTACTTTCTATCAACTCGATCACCTTTTTTCCTGTTTGTCCCATTGCTTATGCTATTCACTTTATTACTTGACCAAAGTAGTGTTGCCAGAATTGCTACTGTAAGTGTACATCATGCATTTCACCAATGATTTTATACAATCATTCAGAGGAGTCTTTACAAATCTTGCAAGTCCTCTTTACCATTTTTATCTTTGGGAGTGAAAACACTTGTTTTGTGAAGAAGTATTTTCAAAGTATGTGTATGCTCCTTATTTATTTGTTTGTTCCTTTATTAGTATCTGTTTGGACTCATTATTTACTGTTTGATTCAATGGCTTCTAATTATCCACTATCACTTATCTTGGCTTATCTAGTGGGAGCTCTTCAAACTAGTTTCTGTGTCCCATCATTATTTGAGCACTTCTTTTTTGTTTGTCTGTTTTTTTTTTTTTTTTTTGCAGACTAAGATTTCTTGTCTTATCTCATACTTTCCCTGATCCAGTATTGGAAACAGCCATTTTTTTCCAAGGAGCTCTGGCTTTTTCCAATAGTGAGTAATATTTAAAAGCCAAGATTTGGTTACTCTGTAATTCCTTGTTGCTTTTGGGGTATCAGTGTTCTCAGGCCCTTCAGTGGAGGAAGCTAGAGAATGTTTGTGTATGAGTTTCATATACACTATGTTGATTCCTATTATATATATATACTCAAGATATATCTCTTAGATTTGCATCTATATTGTCTACAAATACCTATCTGTCTATCTATATGGCATATATATATGTGTGTGTGCACATACAGACATGCATGTGTATATGTGTATTCCCACCAATGACTTCAGTTCCAGTCTATTACCACAGGGTTTTCTCTAACTGTTTTACTTTTCCATATTTGTAAGTCACTATTTACATATTTGTAAACACTGTTTGCACATTTGTAATTCCATATTTGTAAATCACTTCTACAATGAGAAACCTGCCTCCTATTATCCTCAAAATACTTATTTGATTAAACCACTGTAGGTACACAAACTACTGTCTGCATTGCACTCACTGCCTGCCATGGAAACTCTGTTGACTCAGCTTGAGCTTCAGTATTCAATGATGAGCTTATGTTCTATAAGTCTACCTTCCTTGATATCTAGCCACTCAATTAGACTGTCCCTCCATGTGGATGCTTTCCTTACTCTACTTAGGCAGCCACAACCTCTTCTGGATCACAACTGACACATCTCTTCTCCATTCACTCACTAGTAAGTTGTTATGCTGCACTAAGAGGCTTTGCTATTGCTAAGTCACTTCAGTCGTGTCCGACTCTGTGTGACCCCATAGACAGCAGCCCACTAGGCTCCCCCGTCCCTGGGATTCTCCAGGCAAGAACACTGGAGTAGGTTGCCATTTCCTTCTCCAATGCATGAAAGTGAAAAGTGAAAAGGAAGTCGCTCAGTCGTGTCCTATTCTTCACGACCCCATGGACTGCAGCCTACCAGGCTCCTCCGTCCATGGGATTTTCCAGGCAAGAGTACTGGAGTGGGGTGCCATCACCTTCTCCGAAGAGGCTTTAGGGCTAACTAATTTAGAAGAAAGACTAAGAGAGAAATGGAAAGAAAGAGGGCAGAATAAAAAGAGAGAAAACGAGTAAAAGCACTATACATTCACCAACTCATCTATTTCTTTGTGCTAATTATGGTCATCCTACACATTGTTCATTATTTTTTGCACTAAGAGGTATTAGGAGAATTTCACTGACTCCCTGTAAGAGTATGCTAAGTATGTCCATGCCCTTCAGAAATATAGGGTATAATGTTTTAAGAGAAAATCAAGTCAAATAGCTCAAGGGAAGTCACTGGAAGGAAAAGGAGCAAGTAAAGTAAAAAAAGAACATTAGATATTGTCAGTTTAGGGAGTAGCCTATGAAAATGTCCAGAGGTGAGTAAGACATTATTTGGATAAAGAGCAGAAATGTGGTCTGCATTTTTTTATAGTAGCAGAGGAAGATAGTCATCTAAATAATAGCACACAATAATTTGAGCCCCACTTCCAGACTTTTGATTAGTTATGATAGTAGTACATAATGATTCCCCAGCTGTCCAATTTGACAGTCTTCTCAGCTCTACATATTTTAAGTATCCATTAGCTGAATTAGACAGGATGTTTTGGGCACAATTTATTGACCCAAGGGATAGAATGGCCAGTTCCCAATTGCCTCGCCAAAGGACTGTCAAAATTGTCCCATATTAATGTATGAGTATGTGCAAAAGACAGCTAGAATAGAGAACTAAGGAATCTTTAGAATATGAAAAGTTGCTATTAACTTGTAGAGAATCCCTCTCAAATTCTTATTTCCACACATTCAAAATTCTAATGTTATGGATGGTCAGAAATTAGGTCAGCATTGTTGAGTAAGCATATTTGAGAAAGCAATAACTTTTTTCAACCTTGATTTTAAATATCCCATGTAAGTCAGGAAATAGGTTTTACCATTAAGTAATCAATAACATAGGCAACTTGATTAAAGATAATAAATGCAATTTATAACAGTCTTAATCCACAAGCTGACACAGAACACTATTAGATTGTGATAATAAACAGGCGTATTGAACAAGTCTTTGATTTGTAAAGATATCCCTAAGGAAATGGCCCAGAGAGAAGCAATGATCTCAGTCCTTAATTCCTGTGAATGATGCTTTATCTGAACTGGTGATATTGCTGTTATTTTGGCATAGTATAATTATAATTTTAGTTAATACAGGGAGATCTTTATAGGATTGTAAACTTAAGAACATGAAATCTTCCAACAATGATTTATGATGCTTCCCACATGGCACTAGTGGTAAAGAACCCGTCTGCCAATGTAGGAGATCTAAGAGACATGGGTTCAGTCCTTGGATTGGGAAGAGCCCCTGGAGAAGGGCATGGCAATCCACTCCAGTATTCTTGCCTGGAGAATATCAGGGACAGAGGAGGTTGGTGGGTTACAGTCCATATCATTGCAAACAGCTGGACACAACTAAGCAACTTGGCACGCACACACAATTTCTAATGCTGGAGTCATCGGTCAACCACACCACAGAATTTTTCTTTCTCTTTGGCTCTGGAAGTATAACTGGATCAAAAATTTTATTTTTTCACCTTGTTTTTTCTTTTCCTTTTTCTTTTCTTTTTAGAATGGTCCTATTGGTATACTACTACTTGTATGGTTAAAGTTATATAAAATTTCCTTTGAAAAAGTTTGAAAATTTTTTGTGAACATGACCTCCCCTTGCCCTAAGCCACCCATATTTTAGTCTTATTAGTGCTGCACTCTGAATCCATACTCTTTCTCTGTTTCTTACTCTTATTCTGCCCATGACACAGTGGAATCTTAGGAACAAGGGTCAAGGGATGCCATAGTGTAACCTGATTACTGTGTGTGTGTGTGTATGTGCGTGTGTGTGTGTGTGTGTATGTGCGTGTGTGTGCATGCTCTCGTGCATGCCAATTTGGTATGATTGCCAAAGGCAAAAATGAATTTCAATATAACACTCAGGTTTTGAAATTGAATTTTGGGGGAAATTAAATACGAAGGCAAACAGGGTTAGGATATAACTGGGGCACTTGAGTGTATCCTCAGGCTAGTATACAACATCCTTGTGGAAATGTCCAGCAGGCCCTAAAAATCAGAAAGCATTCATTTAAAACTATTTCACACTTAATAATGTTTGATGCTTAGAGGTTTTGCACATTGGAATAAAACAGCGTCTTATTCTGTACCTGTATCCTTCTAGATGAAGTCGAGGTTAGATTCCTTTGAAATATTGACTTTGCTTGTGGTTTTCATTGGGCAATGTGAAAATGACTACTAGTTCTTTTGAAGTTGACAAAGTTATACTTAAACAATTGAAAGTTTTTAGACTTAATTTACCATAGATAGTTGCAAACTTATTCCAATTATTTCAGTTAAGAAATGAAGTACAGACCATATTAAAAACAAAATCAGGAAATGATTCTGATTAGGATGAAAGTTCTATCACAGATTAAGAAATAAAAGTTGTAACGCTGGTACTTCATGTTAGAACAGGCCTTTTAAAAAATCATGAAGTGAAACATAAGAAGGCTAGAAAAGTTTGGAGTAGGCTAGATAAATTATTTAGAAGGCTCTGTGCTAATCTGCCATAAGTGTAAGAATCAATTTGGCTGATAGGCAATGAATGACTTGTATTTGATATCTGAATTTTTCAATCAGCATTTTCTGAACATGGGTTCTCATTATGATAATGACTAAAGGATTAATTATCACCATGAGAACAGTGATAATAGCACTTTGAACTGTACTTGTCACCATATGACACAGACTATTACTTTTTTTTAATATATTTTAAGAAAGATACGTGCATTTGGAAGCATTTGATTCACTTGGTGAAAGTGATACTATTAAGTTATTGGAGTTAAATGATGAGGAGACAACATTTTAAAAACACTGCTTTCACACTGGCCATCGTTTTTACAGTTTTAATTGACCAGTTAAAGTCGACAGTAATTAACGGTATCAGTGCAAATGCTTATGTCAAATAAATAGTTCAATTAGAATATTTGCTGGTTTCTTCTAAAACTCTCTACTGTAGCAGATAGAATGTTGTAGGAAATAATATTGCTAATTACCTTTCCAAAACAATATCCTTCACTAGCTCAAGTGCAGCAGATTAGATGTACGGCATTTAATGAGAATGGCACAGCATACTGGATTTTAATTTTAGATACATGCGTGGTAGGCAATGAAATAATTGAGAAAAGACTATATTACTAATTGATACTAATGGAGGCAAAGTGTAGGTTTTTGGTATCATGGTTTTTTATAGAGACTAGAAAAATGTTTATTAAAATAATCAAGTTAATTATGAAAATCATTATATTTTCCTTATTTTTCCTCTAAAGCACTCCATATTTGCCACATTAGGGAATTCTGTTGAGTGATAAGGATAAAAGTTCTGAAATACGGGGTACATCTACTGTAGCTAGCTGCTGTTCTTTGCTTTATACAGTGACCCTATGGCAGCATGAGCAAGGTGACCGCTGGACAGTAACACATGATACTGCCACTTTGCGCCTAGGTGAACTCTACAGCAATTTGTTTTCATCCTTCTGTACTTCTGTTTCTGTTTTCATAGGTTTAGCACAGTAGTTTTCAAACTTTCCTTATCTGGTCCCATGGTAAGAAATACATCTTACCACCCATACCAACATATTTTACATGTAAAATAGGAAAAAGTTTCACAAAAATACTTTCTTAATACAGAATACATACTAATTTCTTTTTTTCTGATCAATTTTGACTATTTTAATATAGTTATGACCACTAAACTGATGGATTCAAGTCTGTAATTAGAAAAAACTCTGCTAAGAGCACCTTGATACTAGCTTATTTATCCCTTCAGACTGGTGGAGGATGATCTGAAGGAATAAATAAGTCAGAGATTGCAAGTCAGTAATTCTATGTACAATACATAACAAATAATACAGATAAATGAGAACAAGTTAATAGGTCTTTGAGAATAATATTTCAGTGAAATAAAAGTATACTTCCTACTCAAAACAAAATCTTTTAAAATACCAAAGGACCAAGCTGGGATAAAAGTCACTAGTAATTGTGATATGAAAATATAATTGTTAATATGTGGCATAAAAGTTTTAGGTAATTTTTTCATATATATGTATATAGATCCTTAGTAAAATTATATATATATAAAGCTTGCAACCCCATGGACTGTAGCCTACCAGGCTCCTCCCTCCATGGTTTTCTCCAGGCAAGAGTACTGGACTGGGTTGCCATTTCCTTCTCTAGGGGATCTTCCCGACCCAGGGATCGAACCCAGGTCTTCCTCATTCCAGGCAGATGCTTTAACCTCTAAGCAACCAGGAAAGCCCTATATAAAGCCTACTTTTTGTTAAATATTACTTTGCAATATGATTTTTAATAGCTGTAAATTATAATAAACTGTAATTGGGGAGAATTTCAGTTTGAGTCCTGGGTTTAAAAGGAAAATTCAACTGCTTAGCTACCCTACCAGAGACTGGCTTCTTCCTGGCTATACCAGAAATCTAGAACTTCCTTTTCCAAGTCATAAATGAGTGAATTCTTAAGATCTAGTATTTGTTTTTCCGTGTTAAAGGTAGTAGATGAAAATTTCTCAAAGTACATGAAACACTTAATTATAAAATAAAGTTACACTATATAAGAATTATAAGAGGCTAGAGAAAGAGGGAAGTTTCACCAACATAAGACTGAACCCTTGACTTATTGAGGAAAGGGGAACATTAAATGATCTCAGATCAGATCATAACTCCTTTTCTGCACTGGAACTTTACACAAACAGTTATATCTGCAAATGGCCTTGGTCTCAGGATGCATTAATAACACCTGCTATAAGCCAATAGTGAAACCATTAATGTGTGTCCTCAATGTAAGTATTTTAAGTGACATATACTTAACTCATATCTGTATATACCTAATTAACATGCAATGACTCTATTAGTAAATCAAAATTAAATGCTTTGCTGAAGACACAAAGTTTAGAATGTTACTCTCTAAGTCTTTCATGATTTATCCACTTATAGCTCTCTAATGATTAGTGTATACGTCCTTGAATTGTGACAAACTTTGCCAGTAAAAACAACAGCTCAGAAGGCTAGTGAGCAAGGAATAGTGGGTTCAGTTAATTTGGTGGGCATAAGTATTCATTTTCAGCCCAGGAATTTTGCCCTACCGGTAGGATACAAGTCCAGCTGGTTCTGTTGGGTGTGCGGATGGCTTCTAGGCCACAGTGTCCCTTTATTTGACTTTTGGGACAGTTTTGCCCTCTCGGATTAGACATTTAGGTGTTTCCTTCTAAATTCAAGTTTTAATCCCAGAAATAGTTTTTTTTCAAGTTCTGAAGAAATCCACGGGCCATCTATACTATGCTTCAGTGGTTCCCAACATTTTTGGCACCAGGGACCAGTTTCATGGAAGACAATTTTTATACGGACTGGGCTCAATGAGGGGAGGGTTTGGGGATGATTCAAGTGCATTACAAGTTTCCCAGGTGGGACAGTTGGTAAAGAATCCACCTGCCAATGCAGGAGACACGAGAAGCAGGTTCAATCCCTGGGTTGGGAAGAGACCCTGGGGGAGGAAATGGAAATGCACTCCAATATTCTTGCCTGGAAAGTTCCATAGACAGAGGAGCTTGGCAGTCTACAGTCTATGGGGGTCTCAAAGAGTCGGACACAACTGTGCAAGCACACATACAAGCACATCACATTTATTGTGCACTTTATTTCTATTATGACTCCATCAGCTGCACTTCAGATCATCAGACATTAGATCCTAGAGGCTGGGGACCCCTGCTATACATCACTCTCTAATTCAGTTGTGTTTATACTGTTCTGAAACTGTTTACTTCCTACCTTAAGTAGGTGTAGCTTTATTTAGATTTGCAGATACAGAATTCCAACTAGGTCACAACTTTGAAGGCCTGTTATTGTCCCCTCTTAACTTGTATTTGGGGGTGAGGGGGAAGAATAGTCACTAAAGGTATAGATTTTAGAAAAGACTTCCTGAGTTTGAAACCCAGCTTCACTATTTACTGCCTAAGGGATTCAGGCCTAGGCATTTCACCATTGTATGCCTTATTTTCTGATCTACAAAAAAAAAATGACAGAATATAAAATTGTACCAGTCTCATAGCATGGTTGTAAGGAGTAGGTAAATGAATTCATATAAAACACATTCACAGTAAGATTTAGTAAATATTACCTTTCTCTATATTTGTCCTTAGCATCAAATCACATACAAAGGAGAGTTATAACTGAATAAATGTTATTGGATGAATGAATATATACAATAGCTGAAATAGCTCACATAAGTCTTATTTACCCAATTACTTTATGCTGAATTTGAAGATAAAAAGAGGTTGCTTTATATTCCCTAAAACACCTAGTGTTTTATGCTACAAATGATATTTAATGAGTGGGATATGAAGAATGAAATTAGCAATAAATGTTACAAAACAAAGTGTACCTTATCCTAGAATAGAAGTCATTTATAATGATTTAATATATATAAATTGCAGGAAAGCTGTATCCTGCAACAACAAGGTCATCTCGCTTTCAGAAGTGATTTTAAATATATACTGTTATAAATATTCATAAATGTATATGCACATATATGAACAATATATATTGAATTTTATACATAATTTTGAAAAGGAAATCAGAAGTATGTGACCACTGTCGACTTCAGAACTATTCATATAACCACAGTGTGGTGATATTAGAATATCTCTGAGACTTGTTCCCAGAATAAATTTATTCTGGCAATGGTTTAGAATCCAGAATTCAGACCTTTATATTCAGAGTGATTAGCAGTACTTAGTAGTATTAGCAGCTTGACCCTGAATTCTGTGGTCCCTTCCCTAGACTATGTATAGATATTTGTGTTAAGCAGTGTCTAACCAGTGTACAAAAGATATTAAATTATAGGGAACACATAATAGCAGCCATGAAGGGACTTTGGCAGTGGTACTTGCATCTGAGGTTGATGAGGGTGGCTGGAAGCTAAGAGGATGCTGAACTTGACTCACATACTTATCACCATGTAGTAAGTAGTAACTTGTTTCTGATTTTCTTAGGAGTTCTTGCACCAAAAATAAAATATATCCCACATTGTCTTTTAAATTTACATAGTAGTGCTAGAGACACATCCCTCAGAGTGTAGTCGGAAAATATTGTGAGAAGCTGAAGTCTGCATTTTTAGTTTGATCCTGTTTTTGTTTTGCTTTGTCTAAATACCGACCCATTTCAATTTAGGTGGGAAAGAATTTCATTCATATCAAAGAACTCTGGAATTATTACTTTAGTTAAAACCTAGACTCTAATCTTAAAACTTGTGATATAATCTACTCTTGAACTTTTTTAAAAAAATGTAACTTGAAGGGACAAATAGATCTCTAGATACCAATGTTATAAAAAGGTTCAATATATTATAATTTAGCATAGGGAGAAAGACTCTGAGAAAGAAGACTGAAGTGTGGAAATATGAATTATCTTGAATATTTCTATTACAGCCATCATTTTTTCCAAAAAAACTATAGTGCATTTTAAATGATATATGTGAATTTGAATTGTATCAATATTATTTCTGAGTATTATAAATGTAATATCACTTGCTTAGATGCTGCCTTGGAAAGTTATAGTATGGTCAAAATATGTAAAACTTTATTAAGCCCCATAAAATCTCCCTTTTTTAGTTAAATTATTGTGAATTTGACTGATTTGGAGCTAGAAGACAATGGAAGACTATTCATTGAAATACACTTAATTGAACTTCTGATTCAACAGCTATATTTCATTTTCCCACACTTTCCTGTCTTCATTTCCTTATCTTCCTCATGGCTATATTTTATCATTGTCTTTCTAGCCATAATTTATTCATCCCATTGCTTCTTCCATTCCTCCCTTTTTTGCTTTGGCTTTCCCCTTCCTCCTCACTTTTCATCATATGTGAATTTCCCTGGCCTTACCTGTGTATTTCAAGTTTTATATGTGTAGGAACACTAACAAAGTCTTACAGAAAGAGAGGTGAACAAAAATCAAATAAGTGTATTGCTAGTTGCTCAGTTCATAGTTATTAATGAGGTGTTCCAGTTAGGTATAACCTGGGTAACCCTCTGGATGACTGGACCCTGATTTATCCAAATATGCTTGGAGTTTCAGGCAAGCTTAAGGATATCACAGGAGAGTTTTTTCTAGAGCACAGTGTCTCCATCCTCTCTCAGTCCTGTTCACACAGAAGGATACTTGTTATCAATTTGGGTGTTCACTGATCTGCAACTTTTATATAACCCAACAAATATACATGTATAATATTGCTATAAATTATGTAAAGTCAATGTTGTTGCAGTAACTATTTGCAAGATTAACATTTTAAAAATAGAGAGCGAGTATTATTAGTCTTGACTATATTTTCTCTCTTAAAAAGGATATTCTATCTGGAATAGCATATTCAAAAGCAGAGACATTACTTTGCCAACAAAGGTCCATCTAGTCAAGGCTATGGTTTTTCCTGTGGTCATGTATGGATGTGAGAGTTGGACTGTGAAGAAGGCTGAGCGCCGAAGAATTGATGCTTTTGAACTGTGGTGTTGGACAAGACTCTTGAGAGTCCCTTGGACTGCAAGGAGATCCAACCAGTCCATTCTGAAGGAGATCAGCCCTGGGATTTCTTTGGAAGGAATGATGCTAAAGCTGAAACTCCAGTACTTTGGCCACCTCATGTGAAGAGTTGACTAATTGGAAAAGACTGATGCTGGGAGGGATTGGGGGCAGGAGGAGAAGGGGACAACAGAGGATGAGATGGCTGGATGGCATCACTGACGCGATGGACGTGAGTTTGAGTGAACTCCGGGAGTTGGTGATGGACACGGAGGCCTGGCGTGCTGCAGTTCGTGGGGTCGCAAAGACTTGGACACGACTGAGCGACTGATCTGATCTGGAAAGGATCAAAATAATGAATTAAAGAACGAGTCCTCAAACATGTTAATGTATATGTAATACAGGAAAATTTATGGCTTTAAGATTTTTGTTTGGGCTTTAAGATTTTTGTTTGTGCTTTAAAGATAGCTAAGTGGATAATTATTTATCAAAGGGAACTTCAATGGAAAAGCAATTATATGTTTGAAAAAGCATCCTTTCTATATGTAAACTATTGTTTACATTGTATTGTTTCTATATGTAAACACATGTAAACTATATGTAAAAATATGTAAACTATTATGAGTTTTATGATAACTCAATTGGTAAAGAATCCACCTGCATTGAAGGAGACCCCGGTTCAATTCCTGGTTTGGGAAGATCATCTGGAGAAGGGATAGGCTACTCACACCAGTATTCTTGGGCTTCCCTTGTGGCTCAGCTGGTAAAAAATCCGCCAGTATTGTGGGAGACCTGGGTTTGATCCCTGGATTGGGAAGATCCCCTGGAGAAGGGAAAGGCTACCCACTCCAGTATTCTGGCCTGGAGAATTCCATGGACAGTATAGTCCTTGGGGTCACAAAGAATCGGACACAACTGAATGACTTCTACTTTCACTTTTCAACAGGACATTCTATATTGGTGAGCTCTTTTAATGACTCACATTTTTCTATATATCTTTGAAGCCTTTCCCATCATGTATTTTGCAAAACCAATTTTAGTATACTTATAAACTTTTAAAGATGAACAACTCTGGAATTTATTTTTAAAAAGTGACAGAAATAAATGATTACTAGGAAGCAAGTAAGGAAAAAAGAGGAAAAAAAGATATCCTTTAATCAAATTTAGTTTGCCTTAGTTACATTCTTATTTCCATGGTGGCTAATACTTGCTTGGATTTTAAATTTTGCAGTGCTTCTTCTCTTTTAACGTTCTCTTATAATTCTCTGACTTTCCAGTTTTTTTCTTTCTACTGCTTCCATTTTTAATGAAAATAATTTGAAATTTCAAATGAAGGATTCTAAGTCCATTGCTATGGGTGCTTTGTTAAGTATCTATTAACAAGGTCTTTTAATCAAGATGGAAGACTTATATCTGAAAGCTATCCCCACCCACTTCTTGTCTAGTAACTTGGCACAGAATTAGTCAAGCATATGGAAATGTGGAGATGTCCTATCTGAAGTCTCAGTTCTCATTCATCATGCTAAGGAAGTGGAAGTCAGCTGAAATTAGTCACTAGGCTACACCTCTTGGTTTTTACTGCATCCATTATTCTTCAGTAAAAGCAGTAATAGAGTAACTCCCAGGGAGGTATTTTTCTTGGATAAATCCTTTTCCCTCTTTGTAGTCTAACCATATCAGCCATTTTTTTGTTTCTTGGTGTCTTTTCCAACCTTCAGGCCTTTGCACATTCTGCTACAAAGGCCTTGGGGCTTTTGTTCCTTCTAGCTGGAATAGTTCCTGCTTGACTTTTATTGCATTGATTATTGTTCATCCTGTAAATCTCAGCTTAAACGTGAGCTTTCTTTGAAGGCCTTTCTTAACTACCCCAATTTGGTAGATTTTTCAGGTAAACCAACCATAAGAGAATCTGCTTCTTCCTAGAAGTTAGCACAGTTGCAATGAATGAGAAGTAAAGTCTTTCTGTAAATCTTTCTCTCATGGCTGAGAGGCCCATCACAAGACTGCATCTGCCTTGTCGATCACTATGTCCTGGGTGCCTAGCACAATGCCTGGAACGTAGGTGTTGCACAGTAATTATTTGTTACAAAAAAATAAAAGAGAGATTTATGAAGAATGATTATCTTTCAATTCCTTTAGTCCAACTTTGAAAGAATTGGTGCATAGAAATTATTTTTTAAATGTCCATCAGTTAATATAGTTTCATAAAGTCATATTTAGAGTATCTAGCATCATACTTAGAAGGTGCTAGAATCATAAGCTTATGGGAAAAGACAGTAGCATCATAAATACCACTTTGGTACCAGTGATACAGGGGAAAGGGATGGTCTGGAATCAAGACACATGGAGCATCATACAGGTAGTGATAAACACACATATTTGAAATAGTTTTAGATGTTTGAATTTGATAACAACTGGCCTTTTGTACATTCAGCAATTAATAAAAAACACTATGGAAAATCCTGCAATATAAAGAACTGAATAAAAAGTATCTTAACTACCTGCAATCTAAAGGGCAAAACAGAATGAGGAGTGGAAAATATGGAAAAATGAGCCAAGTGTGACTGACATTGAAAGTATAGCCAGAGCCCTGCCAATTCCAGGGGGGATATGAATGGAGAGCAGATAGAAACTTGTGGAGGTAGGAATATTCATGGCATGTACAGAAAATGGGAAAGAGCTCAGCTGAAGAGGAAATTTGAATGTCAAAATTCAGGAATTTTAAGGGTAAGGAAAACATAATTCATGTTTGTTTTATTTTTGCTTTTATTTTTCAGCAAGTAATCTTGAAGTCAATGTAGAAAAGAAATGAAACAAAGCAAGGAATGAGACATCAGTTAAGAATCTATTGAAACAATTCAGGTAAGAGTTGATCAAACTATGTTTTGTGTTATGAGTAGATCAAATATACAAAATAGGAAATATTCCTCAAATAATTGATATGAACGCTTTCAAGTAGTTTTTTGTTGAGTATTATGAAAAGTTTACCATGACTAGTGTTTAGAGATTTATATAAAGCTAAGATGACTAACAGCAGAAGAAAGCGACAGGATGAGGCAGTTGGATGGCATCACTGACTCAATGGACATGAGTTTGAGCAAACTCCAGGAGTTAGAGAAGGACCGGGAAGTCTGGCACACTGCAGTTCATGGGGTCATAAAGAGTTGGACACAACTTAGCAACTGAAAAACAGCAACAAGATTATTAAACAGAAAGTCAAGGTTTCTGCAATCTTCATATTTTATTGCATTTGTTATATAAAATAAAAATATCTTTCTATCATTTCATCAAAGCAACAAAGATGTACGGAGAAATTGTCTAAGACAAACGTGTTTATTTCCTTCTCTCTCCCAGGGTGCTGCCTACAGGCCCTTCCCTTTGATAATTATACATTCTTCAGCTGTTGTTTAAGCTGGACCTGAAGGGCCAATATACTCACAGGGAAGAAAATGCCAAGGTACAATTATAGTGAAAGCTATCAATTTGAATTCCCTGAATTTTCATTCTAAAACGTCAGTTACCTGGCATAAACTATTACTCTAAAACACAACTTAGTAATCACTTGGCCTGAATTCAATGTATATATTCTTTTGTATGGTGAAAAGTCACAGATATGATTGATGACTTTTAGAAATAGTCATTAAAAAGTACATAATAATTTTTGTTATAAAAACCATTTATTAATAGTAGGGTAGGAGAATATTATTTTGACAGTATGCAGAAGGTATTAGACTGTGTATTTATGTTATTTACTTGGCCAATATTTGCTCATGTGGACTTTTAAATAAGGAAAAAGGGCATTTTAAAAGTTAATATTCATAATTACTGGAAAGACTGGGAAATAAAGTAAGTACAAAGAGCAAAATAATATCACTTATAATTCTTCTCAACATTGATATCCTCTTCTAATTAATATTTATATTTTGGCATATTTCCTTTCAGTCATATATATATAAATAATTAATCTACTTGCAATCATATTGCATACAATTTTGTCTCTATTTTGATTTCATTATTATGTTGTAAGGACATCTCCAAATTATAAAAATCTGTTTGAATATCTCATTTTAATGGGTAAATGTTATTCAGAATTATGGGTGTATGAGAATATGATATATCATTTTTAACTGGTCTTTGATATGTTTCCAAAAATTTTTGCTAATATAAAATAATTCTTAGACATGCATCTTTCGGTATAAATCTTTTCTCAGATCTCTGATTATTTCCTTAAAATAAATTTCTGTCAATGGAGTTTTACTTCAAATTAAATAATCTTTTAAGAAATTCTTAGTGCACAGCACCAAAGAGCCTTCTAGAAAGTTTGTATCACTATAGAGTCCAACCAAGAGTTTATTTAATTGAAGTTTTTGTCTTTTCTTTTTTGTATGTATTTGACTTTAAGTGTCAGAGAAGGCAATGGCACCCCACTCCAGTACTCTTGCCTGGAAAATCCCATGGATGGAGGAGCCTGGCAGGCTGCAGTCTATGGGGTTGCTGAGGGTCGGACACGACTGAGTGACTTCACTTTCACTTTTTACTTTCATGCATTGGAGAAGGAAATGGCAACCCACTCCAGTGTTCTTGCCTGGAGAATCCCAGGGGGAGCCTGGTGGGCTGCCATCTATGGTGTCGCACAGAGCTGGACACGACTGAAGTGACTCAGCAGCAGACTTTGAGTGTATTGACCATTTTTTGTACTTATTGTTTTGGTTTGTTCTATGAATTGCTAATATTAGTTAAAATGTCCTTTTGTTTACTTATTATTATCTTAATCTAAGAGTCTTTTTATTGAAGCCTATTTTACATGAAAAGTATTATCTCCTTTTTATGTATGGAGTTATATATTTTCTAAATTGCTGGCCAGAATTATAAAACCATTTGTTTGTTTCATAGAGAATTATATGGCTTCTATTTTGTAAATAAGTCTTAGTATATCTTATAAAAATTTAGTAAATTTTGGTAGATTTAATGAATCTATCATCCCCATTGAACCTGAATATGAATTGTAGATACAAGTAAGTCTAGATTAAATTTAAACACAAGTTAAAAATTCAGTGTGGTTGAATTCCTAGAAGTCATGCAAAGTCATTGATTGCTTACAATGACTTTTATAGTTGACTGATGGTCTTTTTGTAAATAGGATTCACAGTGTTTCACTTTATTTTATGGTCTGAGTGATAACATACAAAGCACTTTACTTATACCACAAGTTAATATCAGGTGCTGGCATCCAGTTACAACATGCAAAAGAGTATTAATTATCTACAAGTTGTGGCTAGGGAGAAGATTTGAAACTTAGTAAAAAATTTGGGTTCAGAGAATCTATCTCCATATTTAGCTCTGACCCCCAGGAAAACCCAAGGTGGGCAAGTGTGAGCTTGACTACCATGAGTTTAAGCAGGAAGGCTTTCACCTGCTCATCTAGACAGTGTCTCCATGCAGTTGCTTACCCATTTTTCTTGTGGTTCAGGTCCCTCCCTCCACCTCCTTCCTTCAATGAATCTTCTCAGATTCCTGCATTTCTAACAGAATAACCATGTAACAGCTGTTTATTACTGAGTAGAAACTTTCCCTGTTAGAAGAGGCATGTGTGAGCTCTCTTGTTTGCCAAATTATACCAGATATTTTCTGTTTGCTCCCCAGGTTCACTGTCCACTCTTCTCTGTCTGGGGAGTCCACCTGTATGAATGACATCAACAGGGCTTCCATTCTTATTTCTATTTGTTTTTAGTCAGTGGGAGAATGAGAAATAAACAGACAGGTTAGGGTGTTTATTTCTGGATGAACTGCATAGGAAGTCCCCTGCCTTAGCTAAGTTTTCGCTCAATGAACGATGGCCTTATCTATGTAATTCTTGCTTTCTACTTACTCCAGCGAGCTTTTCCTCCATCATCTCTTTAGTTTTTGGTGTGGTAAAAGTGCTACCGCTGCTACTCCTAGAGTCCCTTAATATTCCTTCAGTTCAGTTCAATTCAGTCGCTCAGTCGTCTCGGACTCTTTGTGACTCCATGGATTGCAGCACGCCAGGCTTCCCTGTCCATCACCAGCTCCCAGAGCTTACTCAAAATCCTGTCCATCGGTGATGCCATCCGACTATCTCATCCTCTGTCGTCCCCTTCTCCTCCTTCCTTCAATATTTCCCAGCATCAGGCTCTTTTCAAATGAGTCAGTTCTTTGCATCAGGTGGTCAAAGTTTTGGAGTTTCAGCTTCAGCATCAGTCCTTCCAATGAATATTCAGGACCAATTTCCTTTAGGATGGACTAGTTGAATCTCCTTGCAGTCCAAGGGACTCTCAGGGGTCTTCTCCAACACCACAGTTCAAAAGCATAAATTCTTCAATGCTCAGCTTTCTTTATAGTCCAACTCTCACATCCATACATGACTACTGGAAAAACCATTGCTTTGCCTAGACGGACCTTTGTTGGCAATGTCTCTGCTTTTTAATATGCTGTCTAGGTTGGTCATAACTTTTCTTCCAAGGAACAAGCATTTTTAAATTTCATGGCTGCAGTTACCATCTGAAGTGATTTTGGATCCTCCCAAAATAAAGTCTGTCACTGTTCCCATTGTTTCCCCATCTATTTGCCATGAACTGATGGGACCAGATACCATGATCTTAGTTTTCTGAATGTTGAATTTTAAGCCAGCTATTTCACTCTCCTCTTTCACTTTCATCAAGAGGCCCTTTAGTTTTTCTTTGCTTTCTGCCATAAGTGTTATCTTGATTCCAGCTTGCACTTAGCAGTTTTAGTTATTACTTGATAATTACTGATATTCAATTGTTTTACCTCTTCTGTAAACCAATTATATTTGTTATCTCTTAACATGTAACAAATTACCTCAAAATTTCTAAGCTTAGGACAGTAATAAACAAGTTTTTATTTCACAGTTTCTATAGTTAGTTTCAAGAGTAGTTTAGCTGGGTAGATTTGAAAGACAGTTTTCTGTGGTTCCCTCATATTTCTGTTTTATTGAGAGAAAGTCACGATTGCCTTTACTGTGAGCTCTCTTTTCAAGTACATTTGTAGAGTGACCTGCCTTGGAAGACAAATATTCTTCATCACTTAAGCAAAGAATAGACATCCTTACTGCCCATAATAAAATAGTCTTTTCCTAAATTCAGATTCCTGCCAGATAATGCAGTCCTCTTATATGCAGGTTCCACCTGGCCTTGTTCCCACTGCTTTATGGGAATTAAAATTCAAACCAGTAAAGAAAATGTTAATATTGTGATTATTGTTCCTGCTCTTTATAATAATGCTCTGTTTCTGACTCAGGAATCTTGAGTCTTCTTCAACTGCAAATATCCATGAAAATGAGGCAGACTGATATGTTAATTGGCAATTAGGGTAAAATCTTAGACTCTCCACAATTCTTGACCAGTAGTCCTTGTTCGGGGTCTCTTGTGAGCTTTCAATCATGATATTTGCAGGGACTGTAGTCATCTGAAGGCCTGACTAGATCTGGAAGATCTGTTTACAAAATGACTCACTCAAATGGCTGGCAAGTTTATCCTGGTTGTTGTCAAGAGATCTCAGATCCTTGCCACATGGAACTCTCCATAAGGTGGCCTGAGTATCCTCCCACCATGGCAGCTGGTTTCCCCAGAGGCGATAATCCAAGAGAAGCAAGATGGAAGGCACAGTGTCCCATGACCTAGTCTCAGAAGTTACACTGCCATTTCTACAGTCTCATGTTAGATTCAATGAACAATATATCTGCTCAGTATGAGAGCTAACTACACAAGCCCAAGAATACTGTGAGGCAAAGATCCTTGTGGCTGGGTACCACCTAAACCCTTCTCTAAATATCCCAGTATGTGTCTAATATCTCTTTCCTGACTGAAACCACAACTCAAATTTCTCTACATGCTCTTACCTCTTTGTCTCTTTAGGCATGTTTCTATTTGAATTTTCTACTTATTGTCTTGCTTAATTCACACAGTAAGACCTTCCTGGGATCATTAATTCCATTTACAAGGAAACAGCTTAAAATTTTCAAGTACTTTGGCCAAAATCTTGCATCCAGTATGAGACTAAAGAGACCCCCTCAATCGAATACTCCCTCCAGTATTTGAAATGCTTTCTGGATAAGAGATCTAAAAATGAATTGAAGGCAATAATCTTGAAATCTTATTTTGTAAACTAGACTAATATGTAGACACTATAGACAAGTGCTTAAGTGGCATAATTTAAGGAATGTGTCTATTGAAATATTTTTTCACTCTCCTACCAACATATCTCTAAAAGGTCTACTGTAAAATATTATTGTGGGGCAGCCATCCAGGAATTTCTGCATTTTGTTTTGATTAGGCCTTATATTTTATCAGAAGAGCCATGTATTACCTTGGCCTTATGTTACCAGTTTTATAAATTATTATTTTAAAATTGTTTATAATTAATCCCTAAACTATCAGGTAGTAGAAAGCATACACACATAAATTGATTTTATATGACACAGAAGCTTGAGAAATACCAGAGACCTATACGGTTTTATGCAGTGGGAGTGTTAAACAGTTTGGGAGTATATTTGAAAGTGCCCTATAGAACTGCAGTAACCATAAGAAATTCTGTCCCTACCACAAATTCTACTCGAGTTTACCCTAAGAGCAGAAATGCACTAATAACTCACTTTTTAATGGGAAAAAAAAAAAAAAAAAGGTGAACAGTTGTACCGTTATTATTGAAATAATCTCAAATTGCTTTGAATTACTTCTTTTTTCTTAGTGAAATTAAAGTAGATTGCAACAGTGGTTTGAAGTATTCTGAGGTTAAAAATTTTATAAAACAGACCCTAGCCCATTTTTTAGTAAAAATATATGTAGTTTTTGTCAATGTGTTGAACTGAAAATGTGAACTCTGGGAGATGGTGATGGACAGGGAGGCCTGGCATGCTGCAATTCATGGGGTCACAAAGAGTCGGACATGACTGAGTGACTGAACTGAACTGAACTGAAAATTAGCTTACATGTATCTTTATTTTAATTTTTTTCATTATTTTCTTCTAACTCATTTCTGTAACAGTTCTCTTATTTGGCAGCTTCCCTAACAGATAAAGCTATGGAGTTTTCAAATTCAATAAGCAAGATTGGAAGGGAGACATCACTTGACCACCAAAGGACCTCAGATCTTAGCTTATGGCAAGTTTTTAGAGCCATCAATCTTCTAAAGCAGCCAGCAGCTTGGAGTTCTTTTGTAGCTGCCTGGGATAGGTGCTAAGTTATTAGTGTAAAACAATACATTCTGGAAATTTTTCAGCTCTTTACTGTGAAGTTCAAAGTATGAATGCACTCATTTGTTCAAGGTATCTCAGGGGAAAGAGACACAGAGAGAGAGAGAAAGAGTGAGAGAAATGAACACAGTTGTACATTGCATACTAGGATTCCTTGTATGTGACATTTAAAGCACACTGTTTTGAATGATGATTAATAAACTTTCATGAAGCCCCCTGAAACAGAAAAAAAAGAAAAGCCATGTTAACCCGGTCTCTGCTGTCAGAGCTGTTGTTCAGTTTTAGTGTTCAGCCTGTCTGAGTTCTTATCTTGGTAGTTGAGCATGGATTATTCTATTAGACCATGGATTATCTATTAGATAATAGATAGTCTATTATCTATTAGATTTAGGTTGTGGAACAGACTTCAGTTGGGACAGACTTCAGAGAGGGTAGAATCACAGATATTCTCACAAAATGCCCGTTTCCTCTCCCTCAGCCAATTGTCTCTGGTCTTCTCTTGCCAGTTGTTAATTGTTCTAAGATTGGGGTAATGAGACTAAGTAAGATTTATATCCCATCATTGGAGACTGGTTCTCTCCCTCCCTCCCTCCCTCTCTTCCTGCCTTCTTTTCCTCCTTCATCTCTTCTTTTCTTCTTCTTACTCCTCCTTTTTCTCTTTCTCCACTCTCTCTCCCTCCCTTGTGTCTCCTCCTCCTTTGTCCTGTCCTCCTTTCTCTTTCTTTTTTTCTTCCTTGCTAAAGGAAGAAAAGCCCCAATTACAATGTTTTTAATTGAACTAGAGAAGCCCCAATTACTTTTGTCAGCCATTCTAGGACCACTAAGGAAAAGTAGTCATGGGATAATAAGCCAGAGAGATGGGATAATT
The DNA here is from genome assembly GCF_002263795.3 of Bos taurus. Lineage (NCBI taxonomy): Eukaryota > Metazoa > Chordata > Mammalia > Artiodactyla > Bovidae > Bos > Bos taurus. The sequence goes on from NC_037329.1 coordinate 49,777,286, forward strand.
AAGTCTACTGATGACATCTATAAATAATTCTACCTGTCCTGCTTGGACATGCTCTAATGTGAGGGCAGGAATAATCAATATGCTTATTACTAAAACCACTCTGAGTAGGATTTATTTTAGTTGCAGCTGAAATAATCCACTCTGACACAGAAAACACATGGAAAACAGGTTGATCACAGGCCTGGCATAAGTGACTTTTTGGTCATCCTCTGAATTGAGGTAGAAGCAAGAAAAGTGGAAGTACTAAAAAAAATTGTATGTACTTCAATAAATATCTCAGAGAGATCAGTTTGTTGCAGTGACTGAAATAGAAAAATACATTGGAAATACAATCTTGGGGAAAATATGCCTCCTCCATGCTTGTAGGTGAATCTGTAGTGGCAAGTGTCATATTGTTCTCTAGGAAAACACAGGAGAAGGCAATGGCACCCCACTCCAGTACTCTTGCCTGAAAAATCCCATGGACAGAGGAGCCTGGTGGGCTGCAGTCCATGGGGTCGCTAAGAGTCGGACACGACTGAGCAACTTCACTTTGACTCTTCACTTTCATGCATTGGAGAAGGAAATGGCAACCCACTCCAGTGTTCTTGCCTGGAGAACCCCAGGGACGGGGTAGCCTGGTGGGCTGCCGTCTATGGGGTTGCACAGAGTCGGACACGACTGAAGCGACTTAGCAGCAGCAGCAGCAGGAAAACACATCGGGGACAACCGTTATGCCCCTGCTCCACTCAGGCAGTTCTTCTCTTATCAGTTTAATATATGTCTCTGAATGAGATTTTGCCTGAAAAATAAAGAGGTTTGCAATCAAGTATTAGATTGAAAACTACTATTTAGCAATAAATCTTCATTCTTTGTTTTATGGTAGAACACAATGAGTGTCCAAGTAACCTTACCTTGTGTCATCCATTTCCATCTACACCTGATTCTGGGCAAGGTCATCATTGGTTGTTGTTTTCATTTAGCCTGTCATCACCACCCTTTTCAGGAGAGGATGCGGAAAGAAGTACTAAAAGAAGTACCACCATCATTTCATCTCCTTGTCTTGTCTTCTCCTCTTCATTGCCACTGGGCAAGGACTATCCAAGTTTTCAACTTTCAACACAGATCTTCAACCCACTTACATAGTCAGGTTATTGTTTCCTCCAGGTATAAACTGAACTTTAAGAGTTAAGTTCCCTGGTGGTTCAGATGGTAAAAAATCTGCCTGCAATGCAGGAGACCTGCATTCGCTCCCTGGGTCAGGAAGATCCCCTGGAGACGGGAATGGCTACCCACTCCAGTATTCTTGCTACTATATTAGAGAATTACATGGACAGAGGAGCCTGGCACTTCATGAGGATACAAAGAGTTGAACATGACCATCAGTTTTTGCATTACACTGTTAGAAAAAAAGTGTTTTTCATATTTTTATAATTACCAGTTCTCTTTTTTTCTTATTTTGAATCTAAGAAGTTTATGTATGAATTTGTTTATTTGTTTACATATTTTTGTGAGATTAGGTGCATAGCAGTTTTTTGTTGTATCCAATAACACAATATATTGATTTTGCTGTTTAAATCAGCAAATTTTCTGCCAAATTATAAAACAGCAATTGTAGCAGAAGCATCAACAGCAACCTTCAGAAAGAGAACAACAAAATATTTGTTCTCAATCCAGGATTTTTATATATAACTCAATTGCTTTGGTAAAATATCTACTGGCAAAGCTGAATCTAAATAGCATTTCGGATGCATCCTAAACAGCTTGCCTGAAGACTGAAGCACACTCTGCTTATATACTTTCTGAAATCTATCTATATTTTATTTTGTCTTGGAAAAAGATTAAAGAATAGAATTATATTAGAACTGGTGGAGGCATGATCCATGCCCCCTTGATTATATTGAAACATTAAAATGTCATCAGCATGTTAATTTTGTCATCTCAACTGCACGAGATTTATTCAGCACTTCTATCTATTACATTACTCTGGAAACACAATTTATTCTGATTGTGGAAATGTCATAGGCAGCAACTAAAAACATCTGGAATTCTTAGTTTAGAAAGAATGCCTGGTTTCAATAATGCTATTTCAAAATTAATTTTATCTATAAAGAAGGCAGGAATCAAACATTTTAAAATTATTCAAATTGAAATATTCATTTGGCTCACCAATTTTAACTGAGAGATCAAAAATCAAAGAAAGAAAAAATTGAGAATAGAAAGCATTATTTTTTAATGGTTAGGGAAATAAAATGATCTCCAATGAAAGTCTAATTTCAGAAAAATATAGTGACCTTTTTTTGTATGTTTGTTTTTCCTCTTCATTATAGCAAGAGAAGCTTGACTACATCTGTGACACATCTAGAAAGTAGATGCAAGGGAGGGAGATGGGTAATTAATCCTAGAAAGACAGAAGGCACAAAAGTGTCATAATGGCACAAAGAACCAGTTTTGTTTCAATGTTTCATGTTTTCCTTTATAAAAATTCGTAAATAGAGTACATTTCTTTGCTGCTGCCAAGGTGAAAGTCACTTGCCTGATAAATTGTATGTGGGGCACTGGGTAAGGAAAGAAGCAAAGGTTGGTTAGTGGTAAATTAGGGATTTTTCTTAGTAAATATACCCATTATTTGTTATCTGAGAAACCCAAGTCCTGAAAGCTCTGAAAACTGAAATAAATGCCCATTGGATAGTAGATACTGACTTGATCTAAAGTGAGGCTATTTATTTTCTTTAACTCATTTACCTGAATATTCATAATTTCACTGCAGAATCAAGAATATGGTCAATTGCAAGGTGCTGCTCCAGACTGTATAGAGAATGCTTTGCAATTCCATTCTAAAATTTGAAAAACTCTGAGATTGAAAACACATCTGGTCCTCCGGTCAGAAAAGTTTCAGATAAAAGAATGTTGGATTGGTAGTAAATTCTAGAGATTTCCCCCTATACCTCCCCCTACCATCACCCAAACAGGTTGTTTCCAGCTTGTCTGGGCCTGACTGTGAGGCATTGTGCTTAAGTCTTAGCAAAATTTTAACTTCAGTTTCCACATTTAGCAGTAAGTTATTTTGGCAAACTGCATGGACAACAAATATATTATTATGCATTGGAGGGTATATATTTAATTTTATTTATTTATATTTTGGCTGTGCTGGGTCCTTGTTGCTGCATGGACTTTTCTCTTGTTCTGAGCAGGGGACTACTTTTAGTGTGGTATGCAGACTTCTTATTGCAATGGCGTCTCGTTGCAGAGCACAGGCTCTAGAACATGAGCCCTTCAGTAGTTGAGGTTCCCAGGCTTTAGAGCACAGGCTCCATAGTTGTGGTGCATGGGCTTAGTTGCACCATGGCATGTGGGATATCCTGGACCAAGGACGAACCCATGCCTCCTGCATTGACAGTTGGATTCTTTACCATTGAGCCACTGGACAGGGGAATGAACATATTTAGATGTACTGAAAAGTCATGAAGATAGTACAGAGAATGTCCATATGCCATCACTCTGTTTCCTTAACACTTTCCTGCTAACTTAAAGAAACTGATGTCACCTAGACTAGGGTGCTTAAATATCTGTGTTGGTTAGCTAATAAAGTTGTTCTCTTTTCAGTAATTTCCTTATTAGGCTCTGCACACTGTTTATGTTTTTGAACTTTAATTCTTACAGTAAATAAGTGAAAGGGGTATTATTTTTGCACAATTTAGAGAGGACAAATGTTAATTCAGGGAAGAACACTAGCTTGTCTAAGGCAGCAGCTCTTAAACAGTAGATCTAGGTGAATAACTTGGATCCGAGGGGCTCTAAAGCACAGTTGTTTTCAAAGCACACTGTCATCTTCAGCTCTGGCCTGTTGGCCCCTAGTCAGCAGAATTTGTCTTCCTCCCAAAGTTCACAAATAATCTTCTGGCTGAAGGTCAACCCCTCTCATTTCCTTAGGAGAATGTGGAAAGTTGGGAAGAGCGTAATATAGAGTTTAGCAAGATGAGAAGAGGCAGAGGTAAAAACTTACTTTGACCACTTCTGAAGTTAATAAACAAGGCCTTTTACTACTTCTTCCTCTGTTTATGCAAAGACACTCCATTAGCATTGACAAACATTCTTTGTCTCCTAAGTGTAAAAGAGAAAGGATGGAGCTTTAGAGGCTGCTTTAAAAAAAAGTTCTACCCGTTTATCTGGAAGAACAAGCTGTAAAATACCCTTAGAAAACCATTTAAGAGGCTGAAAGGAAGAATGGTTGTGAGACTCTTGCAGTTTTTGTTTGTTTGTTTTTAACACAGTGGCTTTGTTGATGTCACTCAAAGGCCTGCTGAGAACAGAAAGGGGAGAAATTCTACCTGGAAGCAGCTAGTAGTGGAGCTGAATAAATAAATCTCTCCTCAGAACTTCTTTCTCATTCAGTCCCTACTTCTATACTCACAATTTAGCTCCCATCCTGGTTTGGAGGGATGCCTGGAAGGTGGAGACTGTTTTAGGAAGATGTGTGTGCATTCTGAGTAAAAATCTATAAGTATTTGTCATTACACCTGGTTAAACAGTTCACAGTCATCCTAGAGTTACCCTCTTTCAAACCTCCCAAAGATCTTCTATAAGAAAGCATCATATAGGTAGCAATCCCCAGATGAGCTGTGTTTAGTCATGGCATCACTAGAGTACATGAGAAATCAACTTATAGTATTTCTATTGTAGAAATTGAAAAGTATTCTTATGATATTTGCAAGTGAAATCCATTGACTATATCAAATATGTATTTCTTCCTGTATTAATTACAGAAACATTGATCAAAAGAAGTTTTCCAGTCTTCAAGTGGCTCTGCAGCTCCTTCCAGTGTGTGCTGCTGTGTCTTCAACACATGGTTTCCAAGGTCACCATGGCAAGGCAAAGAATGCGAGAATCACATTATAGGGGTGTGCCATTCTTGGATGTTGCTTATATCATTCTGTACCATACTACACTGGTCAGATGAGAATTAACATGTGTACCATAATCACGTTACTGAATCCAAGCTTGGTCTGCCTGCCACACAATAGGCCAATAATCAGGAAATGAGATACTGAGGCAAGAAATGGCAATTTTAATTGGAAAGCCAGGAGTCTGAGAAGATGGTAGGCGGGCTAGGGCCCTCGGGTACCATCTTATGGGGTCTGGATGCCAGTTTCTTTTATAGGACAGGGACGGGGAGGAGATGAGGAAGTAAAATAAAAAGGCAATTAGTCTTGCAAAATATCTCTTGCTTGGCCAGGTTTGGGGAGGGGATGTGGTAATTTCTTCTTTTCTGAAGCTATTCACAGGTGGGCAGGGTCAGAATGTCTCCCTGTGAGCTGAACAAAGGAACTTTAACATTCAGACAGAGCGACAGGTTCCTCAAGACAGGCCATTATATTCGCTTACAGATATAGATAGCATCCTTTCAGGGATTACAATAATAGAAACCGTGAAAAGTAAGGGTGAAAGGAACAGATCCAACATGGAGTTGGGTTTTGCTCTTCCCTGTTACATTCAAAAGGAAAAAGCAACTGGTGTGATGAAGAGCTCACTAGTCTCTGCCATAATCAAGTTAAATTCTTATTCATAATTTCTCTGTGGCTCTCAGTTCTATAAAATGATATCTCTCATTCTCCCCTTTATCCAAATTTCTGCTTTCATATTTTTTTCCAACCTCTCTCTAAACTTTCCCTTTCTTTACTTCAGTTTTCTTCTCCCCAAGTTACTGTGTTAGACAGCAGTCCTCTTTCTGCTGTGTCAGCAACCCCACTTCCTGGTTCTGCCACAGCCGCCCTGCCCTGTCTTCCATACCTGGCCAGTCCAATCTTCTGCTTTCCGTACTTTTGTTCCACATGAAAAATACCACCACTACCACTGCCACTACCAGAATCTACTTGGTCCTTATTAGCCTGTTTGTGACCTCAGCCTATCTTAATAATGCCATTTAACTGTCATTGATTTGTGTTCAGTTTACGTTTTCTTTCTTCATGGCAAATATGCCAAACCTTTATAATTTTCTTCATCTATTTAACCCTGCCTGCCTTAACTCAGGAAAAAAAAAAAAAAAACTACATGTGATGTTCCGCACTTTCTACCTCTAAGTATGTGTATGTGGCCCTGCGTTGTTTCCTAGGGCTCTTCTGCTCAGCTTGCTCCTGGTCCTTAGTTCATTCTTTATCTTATCTCCATTCTCCATATGGTTCTTCTCCCCATCTGCTGGTTTCTAATTCCATTTGGTATTCTCTCTGTGGAGATAAATTTTGACTCATCCTTCAAATTGCATGTGACATATTACTTTAGTCCACTCTGGTTGCTGTAACAAAATCCCACAGGTTAGTTGGTGTAAACAAAGAAAATCAGTTTTTCCATATTTCTGGAGGCTGAGAAGTCAGGATGAAAGTGTCAGCAAGGTTGGTTTCATATGAGGCCTCTTCTCTTGACTTGTAGGCAGCCACCATCTCATTATGTCCTTGTAGGATCTCTGCTTTGTGTGCCAAAGAGAGAAAGGAAAAAAACAGACAGACAAGATTTCTGGTGTTTTTTTCCTAAAAGGGCACTAATCCTATAGAATCAGGGCCCCAGCCTTGTGATCTCATTTAACCTTGTATGCTCAGTTGTTCCCTACTCTTTGTGACCCCATGGACTGTAGCCTGCCAGGCTCCTCTGTCCGTGGGGATTCTCTAGGCAAGAATACTGGAGTGAATGGCTGTGCCCTCCTCCAGGGGATCTTCCCAACTCAGGGATTGAACCCAGGTCTCCCTCATTGCAGTCGGATTCTTTACCATCTGAGCTACCAGGGAAGCCCCACTTAACCTTAATTATGTCCTTATAGATGCCATCTCTAATTATAACCACATTAGAAGGTTACCTCATCATTGTTTACAATTTCATCATAATAACCAATTGATTCCAGCCGTACACATGTGATCCTTGAAAATAATGTCACATTATAGACTATCTTCATATGTTCAAGTTCAACATATACATTTTGGAAGGATACAAATGCTCAGTCCATCATGATCATCTTGATCTTCACCTTAACAGTGAAGCATTCTTTGAAATGACCCAGGCTGAATCTCTGCCCTTATCCATTTGAATATTATGTTAAACTATCATAATTCTCTTTAAAGTAAATTTCTAATATGTTCTGTTTGGACCATGAGCTAGATAGAGAAAGAAAGCATATCTTTATCATCTTTAAGTCATGTCTATTACTTAGCACAGAGTCTAAACCAGAAGAGGTGCTTAATTGCTTTTTTTTTTTTTTTAATTAAACCACAAGATCCTGTAAGGTCAACTATATGATCAAAGAAACATTAAATTATGATGCATGTATTTTAAAAGTAAGAATGATATATTTAATTTGAATTGTTTTGAAATTGATTCCCTATATATAGGTCATATACTCATTCTTTAATGGAATGCTTAATTCAATTTGGTTCTATGATCATTTAAAGAAAATACCATTTGCAAATATCAGATTGAGAACATGTTAATTCCTTAAGAACTGAAATAGAAAGATTAAAATATATGGTTCCATTGAGCTTGTATATCCCAAAGGGCTACTAACAAAATACTATTGGTAGATTTGGAAGCTTATCATGAATTGAGCACAGTACCAGGAGTTACAGCTATTTCTTTCAAGAGGTGTGTGTATTTCAAGCATATGTTTTAAGGCCTTAAAGCTCTATTCTTTCATTGTCATTTTTTAGTCCTGATTTGATTCAAGTATTTTTTTTTCCACAAATTACATATTGGAATTGTAGATTAGACTTTTTAAGCATGCTGTTTGTGGTTTTTCTTACTAGATCATCAACCCCACAGTTGTCAGAAAGGCATTTTCACATGAAGTTTAATTTCTGCAATGAAGGATGAAAAATTATCTTGTTTTATCAATGAGGGAAACTACCATGTTTCTCCATTCCTGTTTTCTGTAACAGCAAAATAATCTCTTGAATTATCTCTATAAAATATTCTACATTGTTCTGGCAATGATCTGGCTCCATCCTTTGATAGGAAATAGGGCATGTGTGGCTAGGTATCCAGAGGAATATGTTTACCAATAAATTATCTTCCAAGGTTTTGACACCACCATCAGTTATGCCAGATGCAAATCATTTACTCTCTGTCAGTTCAAATACACAGTCTTGTTTGGATGGCTTAAATCTATGCTGGCACCAATCTACAGCAAGCAATATCGCTCAACTTTTGAGTTGAAATCATAGACAAATGTATACAGTGCAGAACATGGAAATAGTACAGTACATACTGGATTTTGGTAAGTGTTACTTAATGTTTATATAGCATGAGATTGTCAAAGGAATAGTGACATTTCCTATTAAAGAAATATCCTTCCACAATGGTAGACACAATTCTTTGACACGGAGTTTTAAGAGGATAGTCATGTTCTGTGTGGCCCACAACTCTGCCAGATCTCATGAAGTCAAAAATAAAGCTTTGGGTAAATACCTCAGGGAAATGCCAAATGAAATCTTGGCATCTGGGAATTTAATAATAATAGCTTCAATGCTACAATATTTCACAGAGTTTAGCATCATTTTTATAGACTCTGAACTGGTGGATGGCCTCAAGAGTAAAAACAATCTAATTTTTCTTTATTATTTTCTACTCATGAATTAAGGCAGATCATGATACCTAAAAAGAAGATTGTAAAACCATTTATTTCTTGGCTCTTGCCATGAAAACAGCTGAAGTAAACCAAGTTGACTCATATTTTCACTTACTGAATAGGTATAATTAATATTTGTAGAAAATCACAGCAGCATTTAAAAAAATAAACTAGAGGAGAACAATAAGATTAAGATCCCAGGTTACTGAGTTAGAAAACCTAGATTTTAATATTAGTTTCACTGTTTAATAGCAGTATTGATCTTTCTAAGCCTAAGTTTTCTAATCTATAGAATATGAAGGGTATTATCTAACTTCTAATGATGATGTGTTGATGTAAAGCATGTGAAGTGTAAGCATATATGTATATATGTTTATAACAACTGGCAACTGTCACAAATGTACATGAGGTCATAAGGACCTTAATTAACTGAGCTGAGTAATCATGAAAGTCAATTGGCTTAAAAAAAAAAAAAAGGAATTCTGCCTTCTCATGGATAGAACAGATCTTAACTTATTTAATAATCTTTGGTCTTCTTTGACACTGACCTTTTCTTCCCAGTTAGATTTAAATTGTGTAATTACTCCTACTTAAAATTTTTCTTAGAGACAAGATTTAAAGAATATCCCAAGAACCAGCAATTAGGGAAAAAAAAAAAAAGTTTCTGCCACAAAATAATTGTATTACTTAAACCTTTTCATATGCTTTTGTATAAAGTGGTGAAATAAAATAAATGACCCTAGAATTATGTCAGAATCCATGTATTTATGGCTTAAGGTCATTTTGCTTTGCTTTCGTCTAGTTGTTTATCAAACAGGAGAGTGGTTCTTAATCAGGGGAGATTTTTCCCTTCAGGAACATTTGGCAAAGTCTGGAGACATTTTTGATTTTCATGACTGTGGGTAATCAGGGGTGCTACCAGGATCTAGTGGATATAGACTAAGGATGCTGTAAACTTTCAACAATACCAAGGACAGTACCTGCAGTAAATTAAGTCAGTCTCAGTTCAGTTGCTCAGTCGTGTCCGACTCTTTGCAACCTCATGAACTGCAGCATGCCAGACTTCCCTGTCCATCACCAAATCCCAGAGTTTACCCAAACTCATGTCCAATGAGTCGGTGATGCCATCCAACCATCTTATCCTCTGTCATCCCCTTCTCCTCCTGCCCTCAATCTTTCCCAGCATCAGGGTCTTTTCAAATGAGTCAGCCCTTCAAATCAGGTGGCCAAAGTGTTGGAGTTTCAGCTTCAACATAGTCCTTCCAATGAACACCCAGGACTGATCTCCTTTAGAGATATACTGGTTGGATCTCCTTGCAGTCCAAAGGACTCTAAAGAGTCTTCTCTAACACCACAGTTCAAAAGCATCAATTCTTTGGCGCTCAGCTTTCTTTATAGTCCAACTCTCACATTCATACATGACTACTGGAAAAACCATAACCTTGACTAGATGGACCTTTGTTGACAAAGTAATGTCTCTGCTTTTTAATATGCTGTCTTGGTTGGTCATAACTTTCCTTCCAAGAAGTGAGCATCTTTTAATTTCATGGCTACAGTCACCATCTACAGTGATTTTGGAGCCCCCCAAAATAAAGTCAGCCACTGTTTTCACTGTTTCCCCATGTATTTGCCATGAAGTGATGGGACCAGATGCCATGATCTTAGTTTTCTGAATGTTGAGCTTAAGCCAACTTTTTACTCTCCTCTTTCACTTTCATCAAGAGGCTCTTTAGTTCTTCTTCACTTTCTGCCATAAGGGTGGTGTCATCTGCATATCTGAGGTTAGCTAAATACTGGTAGTACTAAGAAACTCATTTCTACTAGATTTATATGATACAGTGGTGAGTTTTCTCATTTTAGATCTAGTAGAAGTCTGATTTAAAGATACTGGAATATATTTGAGCACATTTTCAGCACCATGCACAGGTAACACATTTCAAGAGGAAGTGTGAAGTGAAATTTTTTCAGTCATGTTCCACTGTTTGTGACCCCATGGACTATACAGTTCATGGAATTCTCCAGGCCTAAATACTGGAGTGGGTAGATTTTCCTTTCTCCAGGGGATCTTCCCAACCCAGGGATCAAATCCAGGTCTCCCACATTGCAGGTGGATTCTTTACCTGGTGAGCTATCAAGGCAGCTGCTGCTGCTGCTAAGTTGCTTCAGTCGTGTCTGACTCTGTTGCGATCCCATAGACGGCAGCCCACCAGGCTCCCCCGTCCCTGGGATTCTCGAGGCAAGAACACTGGAGTGGGTTGCCATTTCCTTCTCCAATGCATGAAAGTGAAAAGTGAATGTGAAGTCGCTCAGTCGTGTCTGACTCTTAGTGACCCCATGGACTGCAGCCTACTAGGCTCCTCTATCCATGGGATTTTCCAGGCAAGAGTACTGGAGTGGGGTGCTATTGCCTTTTCTGCAGCAGCAATCACATGCAAATTAACACTTACTACAGATGATGAACACTCAGCATAAGAAGTTAAGCCATTCTAATTTGAACATATGGAGGTATAATATTTTATAATTTAACTATTCCTGGTAGAAGACGAATGTCATATACCTGTTGATAGATTATTTTATGCAATCAGGATGCATATTTTCATTTGAGCTAACAGAAAAAATATTTTCTAAATTGAGCCTTGACTCATATCATTTAGTAACCTGAAACAAGAGAGGATCAAGGGAACCACCTATCTTTTCATTTTACAAAAGAGAAAACTATGAGATAAAGAGTCTGAGCAACTTTCCCAAATTGCTAACTTTGTTGTATGCAGAGTTAGGGCCATATTTCCAGTCCAATAAATTAATTAACAATATTTTAATACTATCATTCATTATAAAGACATTTAAGTTTATTGCACATTATTCATTGAAATTGTTTCTCTTCACCACCAAACTCACACTTACATCTCTTTTTGTATGATTTTTTCCCCCTCCTAATTTCTTTTAGGTCAGTAGAGCTAACAGTATAAAACCTTAATTTGATACTTTTCCCAAAAGCCTTTCCACGGGTTTTTATGCCAAATCTGACTCCCACAGATTTAAGAGGTGTAGAAAAGCTAGATTAAGCTGTCTTGGGTTGGCTAAACTTCCATTTGGCCAGAGTGTGAAGGAGTCTATGCTACAGAGTTCCTCCATCACCAGAGGAAAAGCTCTTCTCAATTATGCTGGTTTAACTTACAGGGACTTTAGTGATCCACAAAACAAGTGGAATTTAAGATACACATCTTCAGCTCAGTTTGAAAAGGCCTGTGCTTTCAATAACAAAACTCACAGTGACAGTGATGTATGGTTTTCTTTATGAGACCTGAAAACTGATGGATATGTGATCTTATAAATGCTTAGACAAACTAATGCACATAATTATATTTTCCATTTGAAGTCTATTGCTAGGCATTCTAATACAATATCATTAGTTGAAATGGCCACGATGATACAGCTTGGGCAGTTTGTCACAGTAATTACAGGGTGATTATTTTTGACTGGAATAAAGATTTCAGTTTTAGTATGGTGGAAAGCATCATCACAAATTACAAACAGTCTTGGAAAATAATAATAAAACTTTAAGATTTTAATGCATTTTGCGGTGTCATTCTAAAATAAGTTCTCATTAAGGAAAATGTCCATAAATTGGCTAAGTAAATTATTTTTAAAGAGATTAAAATATGACTTTGCCAAAAGGATCCCACTTATCTCATTAATGGTTCCTATGTATAAAAATGTCAACATTAGATAAAATTTGACTGTGGTAAATAAGGCTTATGTCATAATTAACAACCTTTAAAGAAAGGATTTTTTTTTAAGCAGACACAAAAGTATGGCATTTATCTTCACTATTTTCAGAATGGTTGATTAAAGTAGACAATGTCCTAACATCTGTATTGAAAACTATATTAATCAATTGATTAATCATGCAACATTAATCAAAGCCTCCCTAAGTGTTTTAGTATCTGAGTAGCTCTTAGTATTTTCTATCAGATCCCTTTTAAGGTGTCCATTAAAAAGATTAAATTTGGGTGGTAAATATTGAGGGGTTGTGGAACTTGTGGCTTCTCACTGGAAGGTCATAGCCACGGCTCATTAGTGCTACTTTTAATGGGATAAGAAGCAAAAGTTTTGAATATGTGACTAGATCAATTAATCAGTTCTGCAGTTGACTCATTCCAGTAAGCAGTTTAGTATTTGCCGAATCGGCACCATGGCCATCTGGCCGATTTGTCCCTCTGTGGGTTGGCTTAAACCAAAGAATACCTTTTGCTTAAAGAGTTTAAATTGAAGAGCCAATACACTGATGTAGCAATTGCTACTCAATAAATTGGTTTGTAGAAACTAGTCAGAAGTCAGCCTTTATTATTAAGAATGTATTTAAACGATCTAAGTTGTCCTGCACAACAAGTATAAGACTTCCTGTTGCTGGAGTGAATCGTTCACAATCAAATGAATTATTTTGGTGATTAGTGAGATGTAATAGAACCTCATAGTGCACTCGCAAGCTTACTAATCAACTGTAAACTTCCAGGTTGGTGATTTATAATTAGTTAATTCTTAGATTTCCAAATTCTTTTAAATGTAATATTAGTTAGGCAAATTTGTACAGGTAATGTGGAGAATTCAGTATCAATACACAAGCAAAAAATTACTCAATATAGTTCAGAGAAGGAAATTACAATAAACAACTATTTGCCAATAAATAAAATTATTTGTTATATTTTCAGAAGGCACTGCTCTGTTATCTTTTGTGTCCTCTGTCTTTCTAATTGTAAAAAGCAACCCTTTGCACTATACCCATTTATTTTCATGATTTTGTAATAGGAAAAGAGTAGTAGTCTCTGCTGTTTTGATCTTATAACCCTTTTTGTTTACTTGATGGGGAATGGTTAATTTTCTTTCTGCTATTAAATAAATGGTCATAAAGACATTCAATGAAATTATCCTGTCACTTTTTTCTAGAAACAATTTCATTTTCAAACATAATCCAAACCTATAGGCATTTAAAAACATGGTACTGCCCATCTGTTTTTCCCTGCTGTTGCATAAGGACAGATTATCTTGACAAGACAGTTCTCAGAGTTTGTGCAAGGGACTTTATGATTTGGGCAATGTCTAGCTATTGTTGTTTTGTTGTTTTTTTCCAGCAAAATGATTAGGTGTTTGTTTTGATATCTGCAAATATATCCTAAAGCTTTAACAATAGAAACACATATCTACTTTAGTTATCTAATCTAAATGTAAATGTATGCTGAAGATCTTCAGTCTCAAATGATGCTTTTTCTTTCCTTTGCAGTTGCTTAGAGTGAAAACAGATACTTTATTACATATGATCCATATGATGTTCCAAAAAGATGATGGTTGGGAGAAAAGGAATGTCTAATCTCTTCATTCCTTTTTTGAATAAAGTTGTCTACAGAGGAGAGACATTTACTATCAGTTATCTTTATAATGAATTGTTCAATCACACAATTTCTAAAGAAGTAATTTTAAAGTAGATTTTTATTTAGTGGTTAGTATTACAGAATGAGAAAATTTAGTTAATTCACTTTGCTTCCCTAAGTTGATCAAACAAGTGCATTGCTTTCTTACTTTTCTGAGTTCTTTGTTATCAGCAGAATAACACTTAGAAGAAAGTTACAGAATAAAAGTCTAATTATGAAAAGTATTATTAAAAATTGGTTTCTGTTAACATGTACAATCTACATTATAATTATAAATATGTGTTTTGATATGAAATATCACAATAATATTCTTAGTTGACTAATATTTCAGCCTGTTCAGGTACCCACCAAATGCTATTTCAGTTCATTACCAAATAATTACATTAAAAAATGTCTAAAAATAACCAGAAATACATTTGGTTATGTCTCTGTGTATATATTGTTTCATATATCAGTTATATTTCACTTTACTATTGATGTGAAGCTTGGTTGATTTCATTGGAGAAAGAAACATAATCTGCATAATTCCCATTAGTTCTTTGTTGGGCAAATACATTTTGATATTCTATAGTAGGTTGGTTTGTAGCTAATCATTTGTACATAGCAGCAAGTGTTGTTGCTGTATTGAAAAAAAAAAAAGTACATGTTTTGGAAATTATAGGTATAATTTGGCCATAAAACAGCTAAGTTCCAATTTCTACCAATTCATTAGGTAAGCTCATTGGAAGCACAGGAAATACAGTTAGTTGATAGTAAGATCATTGTTTTGTTATCTAGGTCAAGTTTTATACTACTCAGAAAGCATTTTAGAGAAAGATGTGTTTTGGATGTTGTGCTTGTGATGCGAAAAAATTACATGACATCATAGACTCAGAAGGAAATTTCTTTACTGTATCTTGCTTTGGGGTAACTTTAGAAAGGGTACTATTATGGACAGACATAAGTATTATATGTTGAAAACATTTGGTTTGTGGGGTTTGACTGGGATTTAAATGTTAAACATTTGATTTGAAGTTTTGTTTAAAAGTAGATTTCAAAAAACACAATTTTATGATTGCAAGGGTGAACTATTAATGATTAAGAGTAGAAACACCTTTGTTGTTTATCCTACTCAGAACTTTTAAGAGTGTGATTTATGAAAGTTACAGGACCTCTTGTTTCTTCATTTTTAAGAGAAGTGATATGACATGTATTTGTCTAATAGTTATGTGGGAGAATCAATGAGATAAAAAGATTGATATCTCTCTGAAACTGTTAATTGTCAAAGAAATGTCAATTTGTATTATTGTTCTGTTGTTAATCAGGCCCTTTATGTCATGGTTAGAACATTGCTCACTCAGCTTAAGGCTCCATTTCTTTTTTTTTTTTTTTTTATTAAGGCTCTATTTCTGAAATCATATTGCTTAAGTTCTTGACAACTTTCCTCTTCTGCTTATTGACTGCAGACTTGATTGAATGACTCATTTTCCCTATTTGTAAAATAGATGATGATAATAATGCCTAAATCCTTAGTAATTGGGAAGACTGCTGCTGCTGTTAAGTCGCTTCAGTCATGTCTGACTCTGTGTGACCCCATAGACAGCAGCCCACCAGGCTCCTCCATCCCTGGGATTCTCCAGGCAAGAACACTGGACTGGATTGCCCTTTCCTTCTCCAACGCATTAAAGTGAAAAGTGAAAGTGAAGTCGCTCAGTTGAGTCCGACTCTTAGCGACCCCATGGACTGCATCCCACCAGGCTTCTCCATCCATGGGATTCTCCAGGCAAGAGTACTGGAGTGGGCTGCCATTGCCTTCTCCTAATTGGGAAGACTAAATAAATTAATACAAGGAAAACTCTGAGAACATGAGCAGAAAAGCTGTTTTTACTGCTTTCATTATTGCTGTTGTTATTATTAGTTTATAATCCAGCTATAAATGAGTAACCATATTCTGTTTCATTCAACTTCTTGTGATGTAAGCTTGAGCCAGAGACAAAAGTAAAACTGTGAAAATGGGCTCCCCAAATATGTTTTTAAAACATAATTCTTATTTATATACAGAACACTTAACTATCTTTTCAATAATAGAGGCCTCAAAAGAAAAATGGAAATGTGAAATGAAATTTATCTTTACTATTCCAGAAAATATATAATTTTCCCTCTAAACATTCAGTGAGTAGGTTTGTTTCCTGGGCAATAACTTACTGTATAATAAGGATAACTCTAAACTTGTGGCTCATATTTGTAAATGAAAGTGAAATGTACTTTTTTTTTTTTTGGAAAGGTTCTGATTATAGTCAAAACCATACTATATATTGGTGAAGGCAATGGCACCCCACTCCAGCACTCTTGCCTGGAAAATCCCATTGGCGGAGGAGCCTGGTGGGCTGCAGTCCATGGGGTCACTAAGAGTCGGACACGACTGAGCGACTTCACTTTCACTTTTTACTTCATGCAGTGGAGAAGGAAATGGCAACCCACTCCAGTGTTCTTGCCTGGAGAATCCCAGGGATGGGGGAGCCTGGTGGGCTGCTGTCTATGGGGTCGCACAGAGTTGGATACTACCGAAGCGACTTTGCAGCAGCAGCAGCAGCACCCAACTATATATACAAGGTGGGTGGACTAAGAAAAGTGAAACTTGGTTAAGGGTTGATTCTGAATAAATGCAGTCACTTCATTAGCTATTGATGTCTGGTCTATCCCTACCTGACTTTCTGCTGAGATAGAGAGTTCAGTAATCTTGTTTACTGTAGATACTCATGGATTTATCTTCCCACTAGTTAATTCTCCTAAAGTCCTCTGACCAAAGACATGACCTTGTTTTTTCACTGTGGGTCTTTGTATTTTCTTCAGTTTCAACATTAAATGATTCATTTTCAACATTAAGTGATCTGAAATTTCTTAAGACTAAAAATCAAAAATAATGTAAGAGATTGTTCTTATGTTAAATATGTTTTGTTTTGTTTTTACTCATGAATCAATTTTTTTTCTGCTAGGAGTTTGTACATTCAATATTCAATGTACTTGAGTCTGAAGAGAGTTGGTGGTTCTTCTCGGAGTTAAATTTTCCAAGAGTGTGTATGTGTATATATCAGCTTTTATAGATCACATTTCAGCTTTCCACTGGAAAATAAACCTAACTTGTGTTTCCAGTTCTAAACAAGGGAATGTAGATTTAGTTTCACTCTTGATAGGCACTCCCCATATCCTATTGTATAAAAACAAAGGGAGGGAGGAACAGGAACAGTGGACATGGGTCAAGGGATTATAGCTACAAATAAGTAAGAAAATAATGAGCTTCCCTAGTGGCTCAGCAGTAAAGAATCTTCCTGCAATGCAGGAGACATGGGTTCGATCCCTAGGTCAGAAAGATCCTCTGGAGAAGGAAATGGAAGCCCACTTGAGTATCATTGCCTAGAAGATCCCATGGACAGAGAAGTGTGGTAGTCTACAGTCCATGGGGTCATAAAAGAGTTGCACATGACTTAGCAACTAAACAGCAAATAAGAAAATAACTACCTCTTTGAAAATACACAGAGAAAGTTACTCTCTAGTTTTCCAGCAAGCAAGAAGAAAAACCTCACCTTTCTGGAAACTTGCATCTTTTTCACTGAGTCAAGGATGTGGAGGAAACATGAGATTCTAAAATATTATTCATATAATTACATCGGAATAGATAGTTACTAGGCTTTATCTGTTAAGATTTAGAAATAAAAATGTTTTAGAAAGCTGTAGGCATAATACCATAGGTTTACTTATTTATTCTAATTTCTGAAATATTTAAAAATATATCTAAAATGTTCTTCATTGAGTTTGCAAACTCAAAGGAAACTGCAGGTAATTAAAAACATTTTTCAAAATCTTTTCTGCAGCAACTCTACTACACTCAACTTAGAAAAAAGACATCTTGTCATTTTTATTTACCTATTTTAGTGTTAAAATATCAAAAAATATTCTAACAAAAATTTCCTGTTTTTATTAGGACAAAGAATATTTGTTTAAATAAAAATCAGAGAGTTTTTAAAATGCTAATTCTTAGAAAGTTCTAAGCAATTAAGAGAGAAGTTTATGTTCTTAGTGACCACAACTATAGCTCAATTATAAATTATTTTTATTCTGTGAACATGTTTTCTTACAACTGTTGAAAAAAAATTATTAGTGGCCATTGTTCAGTTGCATGTTTCACATATAAAGTATCCGTTATAATTTTTGTAACAACTCTAGTAATTGGAAGCAATATCTGCATTTTACACATACTTACAGTTAGGAATTCTGTTTATCAAACACATATCATTTGATTCCAGAATCCTTGCTCTTGTCCATCATAGCCCTTATGCTATAGTAAAAGATAAACATATAAATACATAAGCTGTGGTGAAAATTGTGGTTTCCATGTAAAACTCATTAGTTTTATTGGAAATTATTATTGAATGAAATTCTATTTATGACTATTTGTTTTCTTCCTCTAAATTGTGTCATTGTCTTCAAATGTACTCATTACAATGTGATTTACCTATTAAAAGGCATATATGTTCTTTTCCCTAGAAATAAAAATTTTCATTTATATGCTTCAGTCTAAGAAAAATCCTTAAGGAAATATTTGTGTAAGTCATTTAATTAAATCTGATATTTCGATTATTAGAATTTTTAAAAATTCATATCATATACCTACTCTGTTTCCATGTATAATTGCAAATTGTCTTATTCCTATATACCTTCATAGAAACATTGAGGTGTCTTTCTTCTTGTATTTTTTAGTTTTTTAAAATGATGATTACAACGCACAAACTAAATGAGATTATTACAGCTGAATTGAGGTGTACAAAGATATCCCATTGTAAGCAGCATTTTATCTTATCAACATTCCTTTACTACTCTCTGTGTATTTGTTTTTGATTGAAACATATAAAGTAAATTATGCAAAGAAATACTATCATTTTAACACCAGCCATGAGCCTACCTATGACGATATCATCAGCCAAATCTTGCTCATTTCTGATATCAATCTACTAAACGTTTGAAAGTTTGTTAATTATTGCCTACTAAAATTTTAATTTGTTCCCAAATTGCATGGTGAATACTGTTATTACAATTAAGTTTATATTAGAAATTGGCACTAGAGGGAGCTAAGTAATTGTATCATTTATGTGTTTGGGGAAAATTGAACATTCATTTAAAAACTTGTATTTTTTTTAGAACCTGCTGATTTTACAAATATGGCAGCTATGCCTCAGCAAATTATAAGCAATAATGAATTAGTTAATTTTCTTTAGTGAAAACTGCTATGGTAAGATTATTAAATTACTGTATTTCTACTTAGTGGAAGTAGCTACCAGTCAGTAAATTAGGACTTCTAGGACTCTTTAGGGAAAGGGATTATTATTATTACTATTATCCATGTTTATCATTATTTTGCTCCTAACAGAATTAAAATGCTCATAGTACCATGTTAAAATACAATATTGTATTCCCAAATTTATAGTTTGATAAAAAAATGGCCTTACTGAATAGGTTCACAGTGCAGATGAGAAAACAATTTTACTCTCATGGAATATTCTAGGAATTTAGTTGGTTTGATTACTTTAAACAACCAATTCGGTTTAACGAAGTATTTTCCCCCAGCAATCATAGCCTGCCATGAATTGAGTAAAATTGTGATGTCTCCTACATTTATATGCACCTCTAAGATGAACAAAAGTCGGCTAAGTTGTGTAAAGCTAAAAGCAGCAGGATGCTTTATTTACATAAATTAAAGAGCTAAAGAACAAATACATAATTCTATACATTTTGCTGGTTGATTCCCAGGAAACACTACATTTGAAAACAGCTTGTATGAAGTCAATATTGTGGGGAGCAAATAGGAAATTTTATTCTCCCCATCTCATTATTTAGGCACTTAGGCAATCTCTGCCAAAAAGTCACACACTTTATATGTCCTTTTAAATGAGCATATCGATTTACAGATAATTATGTGGAAAGTTGATTTTTTTTTCATGGTCTTGAGGGAAAAATATGGTTTGAATGACAAAATTAAATGAGGTTGTATTTACATTCCATTCTACTCTGAAAATACAATGACGTAGAAAATGTTGAAATAAAATAATAATCTTTTATGATCTCTTAGCTAATTTTTAGTTATAGATTTGAATTGATACACCAGTGATCAAAGGGAAATTCTTGCTTTTTTAAATTTTTTTGCTGGCCCAAATGAGGAAACTCTCTATTTTAACCTATGCTTAGGTTAATTTTAATATAAAGGTGAATTTTAGGGAAAATAAATGTGCAAAGTAGGAAAAATTTACAGCTAGGCAATATACTATTTGATAAACCACAGAATTGATTTTTTTTCCTGTTTGCTTCATGTATTTCTCTTATGAAAATGAAGTATTCCTTAAATTCTGTATTTTATTTTTACAGTTTGAATAATTAGTGTACTGTCTCTCTCAAAGGAATGTTATAATCAAGGTTAGCCTTACAAATGAGGTTAGTAAGTGATATCTCAGAGAGAAGACTTGTGGGGGGCAGGGGCAGGGGGAAGGCAGCTTGTATATTGAATGCAACTAGGCCATTTCCTGATCTCTAAATTCATCTTTGACAAACTTGAACATACATACTAATTATCTGAAGAGTTCTAAAAATGCAGATTCTAATTCAGAAGATCTGGACTCTGAATTTTAAAGAAGCTTCCTTTCACTATCTATAGACCACCGTTCCTGTATCAATAGTCTTCACTTTCTTTAATCCTGATACTTTCTGCTCTGAGTTAAAATAAGTTTTTAGAGCAAAAGATGAGCAAAATTATAGAACAAAATCATGGCCATGATCCTGGAAACCTGAGGTGCCAACTGTAGTCATTCTTACTTTTCATGAACTTAGATGCCTAGCACTGACCACATATGAGAGTAGTAATTCTGCAGGCGTGGGGCCATCTGCAATCATTCACATTGTCTAACTACAAACTTCCTTTGATTCCACAAAAATGTGTAGGAGATACCATAATTTTATCTTTTAAGAATTTCAATAGCTTCAGTTGTTTTCTTTGGTATGGATAAATCCATTTCATAAAGAAGTGTGAGATCTAGGGAAAGAACATGGCATAGCACATAGGACTGATTTGGAATCAGATTCATCTGGATTCTGACTTCAGCTCCGCCACTCATTAGGTGTGCAATCTTAAGAACTGTATTTAACATTATTCATTATTGGTAAAATGGAGATAAATACTTACCTGCTAATTTTGTTGTTTGCCTAAATTTTGTCATTTCCTATTTGCTTGGCTTTGATCATTGAACATCTAGAATTTTGATATGTTTTATTTAGAGTAGACTATACATAGCATGAGATCTGAAATAAAATATATCATATATATTTTGAATTCATTATTCATATCCCTGTCACCCTGAACCATGTCATAGACACTGGTGATTTTCATAAAGTTGTTTTCTGATAAACTGCTTTTTAAAGTCGTATGGCATCAATACACACACCTAATAGACTTCTTTACCCACCTAGCAATATTTTGCTTTAATCCACCCATCTCCCATCATGTCAAGTATTATACAGTTTTCAGTCAAACTCCAGTTTTCCCAGAACTGAGAAAATGTTCTTCCCAAGTTTCTTCTTATACTTTAGTTTTCCATTCATATGTTCTCTCCTCAGAGAGTGATTTATCTTACCTAAATTATTTTCCTATCATGAATTATTGCTATTTTATTTTAGTGTCTTGAGTATTTTCCTCAAAATGCTTATTTTAATAATTAGTAGATAGCAAGAATATATGTAGCATTTTTTGGATATCTATTTCTATTTTTAATGCCAATATATCTATAGAACACAAGATATCGCACTGTACATATTTGTACTCTATAAATATTTTCTTCATGAACAAATGTGGCTGAGATATTTTCTAGATTGAATGATTTGGGGATGCTCTTAATTAATCTAGAAGTTTGAGAAAACATAGCTTTTTTAGTTGAAAATAATTAGATACATTTGAACAGCTGTACACTGAGATATAATTGATAATTAAGAAAGATGACTTCTAGACTTTTAGTATTTAGAGTCCATAGCACTGGAGAGGGAAAAAAATGGGAATGGAGGTAGCCAACTGGATAACAGAATCTGTGCTTTTATATAACTCTTGTTTGAGAAAAACAAGTTGATGAGATTTTTCCGGCTAGAGTATCTTTGCAGCCTTATACTATATTTATTATTTATTTGACTGCTTGAATTCCTCACAACCTTAATTCTCTGAGCTTCAAGAGGAGTTACAATGACAAATTTTTTTCTGTGATATTGAAAAAGAGCAGAGAACTGCAGATCTTGACTTCAGTGTCATCGTAATGAAGATGTACAAGTGTTAAAGGCAGATTTTCAAAAGGCCAAAAACCATGACTTGACCTGTGCAAATATAGAAACAGTATGTGGCAAAGATTTTATTCAACTCGTAATTAATGAAGGAACCAGTAAACTGTTGAAACTAGTTCAAGAACTATTTGAGCAGTCAGATATAAAGTAATGCTATAATACATTTGCAGATTATATATGAAACTGGCTAATGTCTTCCAGGGAATTATAACTTTGGGGTTTCCTGTTCCACCAGGCATGAATTAGATAACAATACACAAGTTGACTTCTGCCCATAAAGAATCATAAAATAGGCAGTCAATACAAAGTCAAATAATCTGATTTACAGTTGCATCAAAAAGAATATAATACTAAGAAAAAATTTAACCTGTAGAAGGCAAAGAACCTGTAAATTGGAAAATAAATGACATGAATGAAAGAAACTGAAGAAAACACAAATAAATGGGAAAATATTCAACATTCCTGGATTAGAAGAATTAACATTGTTAAAATGTCTGTGGTACCCAGACCGATCTACAAATTCAGTGCAATCTCTATCAAAATTCCAATGGGACATTTTTCACAGAAGAAAAGTATTAAAATTTTTATGGAATAAGAGCCCTTAAATAGCCAAGGAAATCTTGAAAAGAACAAAGCTGGAGGCATCATGCTCCCTCACTTTAAAATATAATACAAAGTAATAGTAATTAAAAGAGCATGGTATTGACATAAATGCAGACACAAAGATCAATGGAACAGAAAAGAGAACTCAAAAATAAATCCATACATAGATGGTCATTTAATTTACTACAAAGGAACCAATACTATATAATGACACAATGAAAGTGTTCTATAAATAGTGTTTGGGTACACTGGACAGTCACATGAAAAAGAATGCAACTAGAATATTATCTTACACCATACACAATTAACTCAAAATGGATTAAAGGCTTGAATATAAGATCTGAAATTAAAAAGACTATCAAGAAAATGAAAATGAAGTATATTGAATGGGAGAAAATCTTTGCAAATTATATGGCTGATAATAGACGAATACCTAAAATACATAAAGAACTTATAGAACTTAATACAAAAAAGAAAAGACCTAGTATAAAATGACCAGATCTGAATAGATATTTTTCCAAAGAAGACATACAGGTACATGAAAAAATGGTCTATACTATTCATCACTTCAGTTCAATTCAGTCACTCAGCCATGCCCGACTCCTTGCGACCCCATGAATCACAGCATGCCAGGCCTCCCTGTCCATCATCATCTCCTGGAGTTCATTCAGACTCACGTCCATCGAGTCAGTGATGCCATCCAGCCATCTCATCCTCTGTCATCCCCTTTTCCTCCTGCCCCCAATCCCTCGCAGCATCAGAATGTTTTCCAATGAGTCAACTCTTCGCATGAGGTGGCCAAAGTACTGGAGTTTCAGCTTTAGCATCATTCCTTCCAAAGAACACCCAGGGCTGATCTCCTTCAGAATGGACTGGTTGGATCTCCTAGTAGTCCAAGGGACTCTCAAGAGTCTTCTCTAGCACCACAGTTCAAAAGCATCAATTCTTCGGCACTCAGCTTTCTTCACGGTCCAACTCTCGCATCCATACATGACCACTGGAAAAACCATAGCCTTGACTAGATGGACCTTTGTTGGCAAAGTAATGTCTCTGCTTTTCAGTATGCTATCTAGGTTGGTCATAACTTTTCTTCCAAGGAGTAAGCGTCTTAATTTCATGGCTGCAGTCAGCATCTGCAGTGATTTTGGAGCCCAAAAAGATAAAGTCTGACACTGTTTCCACTGTTTCCCCATCTATTTGCCATGAAGTGATGGGACCGGATGCCATGATCTTCGTTTTCTGAATGTTGAGCTTTAAGTGCAAATCAAAACATTTAAGATACTACCTCAAACCTGTTAGAATGACTAGTATTAAAATGTCTAGGTATAAGTGTTGGCAAAGGTGTAGATGAAGGGGGATTCTCTTGTACTGTTGAGCATATGTAAATTGACACAGCCACTATGGAAAACAATTCCTGAAAACTTGAAAACTAGAACTACTGATGATCCTGCAATACCAGTTCTAGGTGTTTATCCAAAGGAAACAAAAATATTAATTCAAAAAATATATGCACCTCCCTGTTAATTGCAGCATTATTTACAATAGCCAAAATAGGGAAACAATCTAGGTGTCATCAGTTGATGAATGGAAAAGAAAATTGTGGGGTTTATATATATATAAACACCAAAATTATATATAACTGAAACATATAATTATGTATAATTGGGTTGGAATATATTAATGGAATATTATTTAACCACAAAAAGAGTGACACGCTGCCATTGCAACAACATGGAAGGACCTCAAGGGCATTACGCTAAGTGAAATGTCGGAAAATAAAACACTGCATGATCTCTCTTATGTATGGAATCTGTGTCTATACCTGTATCTACATCTACGTAAACTGAGCTCATAGATACAGAGAACAGATTGGTAGTTGCCATAGGGGAGGGGTGGAGGCTGGGAGAAATGGGTGAACTGCTTTTTTGCTGCTGTTGTTAAATTGAATTTTCAAAAAGTAAAATGACTTAGGAGCTCATTAGTAATGCAGATCTCAGACTGCACCTCAGACCTACCAAATCCATACTTTGTAAGATTCATATGTATATTAGAGTTTGAGAGTCACTGGTATTTAAAAAACAAAAATGACAAAAACGAAAAATTAAACTGGATACTGGTTGGGGGAAAAAAATAGATATAAGAGACACAAGAGACCAAAACCCAAAAATCCTAGAATGTGTTATGCTTCCCTATATGTTGTGCTAGCCAGATGTTGTTCAAATGGAAAGCAATCCTCAGATGTTTTCAATAATAGAAAACTCGAGGGAGACAATACCCCTTCTTCTTGGAAAAATGTGACTTGAAAATGAAATCCTACCAAATAAGAGATGATAAAAAACTAAAGGACTTGGAAAGGAAGAATTGTTTTTAAAAGATGAATTTATAAAAATAGAACAAAGTAAGGAGGTAAGAAATGCTGTGGCGGGGCTGCTTAACAAATACAGGGTGGTTCAAGAAATCTCCACGTTGAGGAGAAACCCTCATGAAGTAAGGGAGTGTCCTATGGATATATCTGGGCTATGGATATATAAGGGTTTTCAACTCAACTTATAAAGAAAATATTACAGATATCAGGAAAAACTTCCATCTTTGCTACCTGCACCTTATGAAAAATAAATAAAATAAAAAATCAAGATTATGATGCCAGAAAAACACATGGGGTATATGTGTCCATATATATGTGTTGCCTATTTTCAAGTTTGGGGATAATTTTTCTGATACAGTAAGCAGAAAACTAAGATCATGACATCTGGTCCCATCACTTCATGGGAAATAGATGGGGAAACAGTGGAAACTGTCAGACTTTATTTTTGGGGGGTCCAAAATCACTGCAGATGGTGATTGCAGCCATGAAATAAAGAGGCTCTTATTCCTTGGAAGGAAAGTTATGACCAACCTAGATAGCTTATTAGAAAGCAGAGGTATTACTTTGCCAACAAAGGTCTGTCTAGTCAAGGCTATGGTTTTTCCAATGGTCATGTATGGATGTGAGAGTTGGACTGCGAGGAAAGCTGAGCGCCGAAGAATTTATGCTTTTGAACTGTGGTGCTGGAGAAGACTCTTGAGAGTCCCTTCGACTGCAAGGAGATCCAACCAGTCCATCCTAAATGAGACCAGTCCTAGGTGTTCATTGGAAGGACTGAGGCTGAGGCTGAAACTTCAGGATTTTGGCCACCTCATAAGAAGAGTTGACTTATTGGAAAACATTCTGATGCTGGGAGGGATCGGGGACAGGAGGAGAAGGGGAAGACAGAGGATGAGATGGCTGGATGGCATCACCGACTCGATGCACATGAGTTTGGGTGAACTCCAGTAGTTGGTGATGGACAGGGAGGCCTTGTGTGCTGCGATTCATGGGGTTGCAAAGAATCAGATATGACTGAGTGACTGAACTGAACTGAACTGAAACTGAAGGGGAAGAGTAGATTTCACAGATGGAAATAAATTCTGTGTATGTGAAAAACAGAGATATTAATAGTAATCAGTTGCATACCACTTTAGTATGACCTACAATTACAGATCAGATCAGATCAGTCGCTCAGTCTGTCCGACTCTTTGCGACCCCATGAATCGCAGCACACCAGGCCTCCCTGTCCATCACCAATTCCTGGAGTTCACTGAGACTCATGTCCATCGAGTCAGTGATGCCATCCAGCCATCTCATCCTCTGTCGTCCTCTTCTCCTCCTGCACCCAATCCCTCCCAGCATCAGAGTCTTTTCCAGTGAGTCAGCTCTTCTCATGAGGTGGCCAAAGTACTGGAGTTTCAGCTTTAGCATCATTCACAATAAACTGTGGAAAATTCTGAAAGAGATGGGAATACCAGACCACCTGATCTGCCTCTTGAGAAATTTGTATGCAGGTCAGGAAGCAACAGTTAGAACTGGACATGGAACAACAGACTGGTTCCAAATAGGAAAAGGAGTTCGTCAAGGCTGTATATTGTCACCCTGTTTATTTAACTTATATGCAGAGTACATCATGAGAAACGCTGGACTGGAAGAAACACAAGCTGGAATCAAGATTGCCGGGAGAAATATCAATAACCTCAGATATGCAGATGACACTACCCTTACGGCAGAAAGTGAAGAGCAACTCAAAAGCTTCTTGATGAAAGTGAAAGTGGAGAGTGGAAAAGTTGGCTTAAAGCTCAACATTCAGAAAATGAAGATCATGGCATCCAGTCCCACCACTTCATGGGAAATAGATGGGGAAACAGTGGAAACAGTGTCAGACTTTATTTTTCTGGGCTCCAAAATCACTACAGATGGTGACTGCAGCCATGAAATGAAAAGACGCTTACTCCTTGGAAGGAAAGTTATGACCAACCTAGACAGCATATTCAAAAGCAGAGACATTACTTTGCCAACAAAGGTCCATCTAGTCAAGGCTATGGTTTTTCCTGTGGTCATGTATGGATGTGAGAGTTGGACTGTGAAGAAGGCTGAGCGCCGAAGAATTGATGCTTTTGAACTGTGCTGTTAGAGAAGACTCTTGAGAGTCCCTTGGACTGCAAGGAGATCCAACCAGTCCATTCTGAAGGAGATCAGCCCTTGGATTTCTTTGGAAGGAGTTCAGCATATTTCTATAACTTGTAAGAAAATAGCAAACCAGACATAATTGACCAAAGCATTGAAAAAAATCAACAGTAAATGGAATGTCTTTATATTTAAACTCAAGGTAATTAATATAATGTAAATTCTTCCAAAAGAGATCTAAGACATTATTTATGAAGAAATTTTGTGAAATATATCTAGAAGCTCCAACATAGGCTAATTTAGTTTTCTCTTAAGATGAAAAAATGCTTCAAAGCTAGAATCTCCTACATTAAGACACTATTAATGACTCAGTGTCTTTTTTGTTCTTTCATTTTTTGCCATCTAGGCAGTTGAACTAGGTTGTTTTTTCAATAAGAAATTGTTGACACTCTCAGACATTGATGCAGCATGTATCACTTAACATAATATGTCTAGAATAATAGGTGCCCTTAGTGAGCTTTTGCTGACATGGTTATGGGCTTCCCAGTGGCTCAGTGGTAAAGAATCTACCTGCCCAAGCAGGATACGTGGGTTTGATCCCTGGGTTGGAAAGATCCCCTGGAAAAGGAAATGGCAACCTACTCCAGTAATTCTTGCCTGGGGAATCCCATGGACAGAGGAGTGTGGTGGGCTACAGTCCATAGGGTTGCAAAGAGTCGGACATGACTTAGCAAGAAGCAGCAGCATTGGCACAGTGATGGTTCTAATGCAATGTACATCTAATGCATACAATAAGAACTTTGAATTAGATAGTTCTATTTTACAGATAGAACTTTAAGATTTACAGAGATTAGATAATTTGCAGAAGCCCCCATAATCAGAAGTGTGTTCAGGTTTGGGTTTCCTCTGATACTTTCATTATCATTATTGATGTCTATATTGTCTGACTAGACTGCAAACTAGAATAATTTTCAAACATATCATTGTGGGAATTTGTCCTTAAAGTCTACCTTATACCATATAATTGTTAACAGAAAAAAAATTCACTAAGTTTGAAGATCTAATTTACTTTATTTAGTGATTCATGAATGGGGCAGTATCCTGTCTGGCATATGGAAAGGAACTCCAGGGAGCTGTACAAAATGGAAGATTTAGACAGAAGGAGGCAAATCAAGAAAGTTATTTTAGCAAACAGAGGATTGTTTCAGGCAAGGTCACCTTCTTTGAGGAAGGGTGGGGGTCTGTCAGACAGATTACCTCAGTAGTGCTTCCCAGATATTTTCAGATTGAAATTGTTGGCAATTAGGTCATGTATTAAGCCTCGGCTTGCTGATGTTGAGCTTAGCGCAAGTGACTCCATTTTGGCCTGTTTTTCCTTTTTTGGCCTGTGTTTCCTTTCTTTCTTTTTTAATATAATTAAACCATTGTCTGAGTTTCAAGGTCTCTAAACTATCAAACAAGATTTTCTTCACCTGGATTGATTTTCTTATTACTTTTAAAAATATATTATTATCTAGTTATGCTCAAAGACTCTCAGCCATATTGTTTTTTTTTAACATGACAGTTTCTTTCGCTTGCATCTCACATATCCACATGCAAATAGCCCTACAAAATCTACCCAACTTCCTGTAGTCCAAGCAGACATTCCTGATTATTTCTCACTCTGAATTCCTAAGATTTGTCTATGCTAAACATAGTGATATAATGTGATACTACAGGTTGCATGTGTCCTAACATTTTGATATCCATTCACTTCATATTTTCTATGGAGTATCAAGTATGAGTTCAGGGCAGATGCCTTGCATTTCTTCTAAAGTCCTTAAAACTATGAATCCTAATTATGGTCTCATTGGACTCACATGAGAAATTTGTACAAAACAAAATAAAACAAAACTTCCAGTTATACCATCAGATTTATTTATCTTGGAGCCTGATAACAAAAAATTAAATATATTGTTTATAGTTCTGTTTCACATGTACAGTGTTTAGGTTCATATTTGTAAACATAGGATTCTTACATAAAATGCACTGATTTATAGATTCTGCTAAAAGTGAAAGGTTATGAAAATATTCGGCATATATTTTCACATGAGAGCAATTGGCTGAAGCTGAGTAATGGTGTGTCCTCTTTGAATATGGCAAGAAATTGGCAAGCTTTTCCCAGACTTCTCATTCTCTATTACTTGTCTGGTCATTTCAGCTTGCATCCCCTGCTCTATCTATTTTAATTATAATTCCTCTCTCCTTGGGATTCTCCAAGCAAGAATACTGGAGTGGGTAGCCATTCCCTTTCCCAGGGGAGAAAGATCTCCAGGGGATCTTCCCAACCCAGGGATCAAACCTGGGTCTCATGCATAGCAGGCATATTCTTTACCATCTGAGCCACGAGGGAAGCCCATTATAAGATATATAAGGGATTTAATAAAGTAGATTAATAATAATGTAACTAAATTTTCAAAATTTACTAGAGTGTGAGCAGGATATCACAATGTATTATTTTGTATGATTTTGCTATCTAGCTGAATACTAGTTAAAATATATCACTATATAAATATATCTCTTTAGTAAGGAAAAAAAAAAAGAATTCAACTCCTTTGTCCCATCATCAGAGGAGAATGATATTGTAAGATATCAAGTAGACTATAATAACTAGCAGGTATTATCAATTTATTTCAAAGGCCTTCTTCCTTCTTTCTCTTGCTTTATGCAGTTCATTAAGTTGAGAGAAGGCCTCTTGTTTGGGTTTTGGGACAGTAGATGAGTAATAATCATCAGGCCTTGGCCAGGCTAATAATAAAATAAAAAATACCTCTATCAATTTTCTATGGTTTTTTCAAGTGTATAGGCCTGGAAGCAACTTCCATTTAGGAGGATTGATTGGAAGAATAGGATTTAGACTTCTTGGCTTCATCCATCCAAATGCCATAAAATGTTACCTTAATGTTACCAGAAAATGTTCCTTCCCAACTTGTAGGATTCAGTAGGAAGTACTATACCTTTGACTTACTCATTCATGGCACCAAAATATTGAGTATAATAATTTAAAAATGGCTTGCAGATGAGCCTATAAGGTCATGAGAATTGCTATAATATGGAATTTTATGAGGTTGACATAATTATAATTTGAGAAAAACAGACCCTAAACTCTTCTTCAGTTCATATTTATATATACATGTATTCATTCATTTTTATTCTCTTATAAATTCCCACTTTGTCATTACTAAAGATCATCTAAGAAAAAGAATATGCCAGGGTATAATCTAAATGATCTTTATGTCATTCTATGGCATTTGGGCTGCAATACCTGCTTCTTGCATTAAGAACCTTATTACTAATCTCAGAAAATAGGCTAGGCTTTGCTTATTCACTTGCTAAAGAACAATCTTTTATTACTAGGTCTTTAATGGATTGATTTCTATGCCATGTTTGCCTTCTTTTAATATTCTGTGCAAAATTGTGACTTCCTCCATTACAAATGAGAGACAATTGAGAACTGTTTTGGCTGTCTCCTTTTATCCTAGGATACATCACTGTTTGCTGCTCCATTCTCTCTGCCAGTTTATTAGAATTCTCATCTGAGCTGTGGCAAAGGGAGGGTCATTTAAACATCATTCTTTAGAAAGAATGAATTGCTCTTTGGGCACTGTCAGGGCACTCTCCTTGTAAAACATTATAAATCTCATGGGCAATAATTTAAGAAAAATCAAGGATGTTATCACACCTAATGCTGTGAAGGGTAACATGTGCCAAATGCCTTCAGTCATATCTGACTCTTTGCAACCCTATTGACTAACCCACCAGGCTCTTCTGTCCATGGAATTCTCTAGGCAAGAATACTGGAATGGGTTGCCCTGCCCTCCTCCAGTGCTCAGTAAAGGCTTGTTAAATGAATCAATGAATTCATGAATATGTTCCTTGAAATTACACTTAAGAGTTTTGTTTACATATCTAAAACAAGGTCTGATTCAGTAAGAAAACACTGATGTTCAAAAATTGATATGTATATTTAAAACAATGCTTTAATTACTAAAAAACATAAAATTCCACATAGAGGTTTGCTAAGCAGTTCTAGATTATTCCTTAGAAGTGCTAGAATTTTAGAGTCTGTTTCATCCCTTTTTAGAAATTTGACCTCAGGATAATAGAGAAAACAGATTGTTCAACGTTGTTTGTTATTACTACTGTTTCACATTAGCTTAAAAATACAGAATAATAAAATGGTCTTAAGAAATGACTTAATTTGTAAGAATTTATATTTCATTCTATTTGTATTATAGTGTAGGCCTTATTATTAATGATATTTTTCTAAATGTTCCTTAGTCTTGAGACTTATTTTGGTAGTCAAGGCTAAATAATTTTTTTTTCATTTTATTTTATTTTCATTATTATTAATTTTTTTTTAATTTTACAATATTGTATTGGTTTTGCCATACATCAACATGCATCCGCCACGGGTGTACACATGTTCCCCATCCTGAACCCCCCTCCTACCTCCCTCCCCATACCATCCCTCTGGATCATCCCAGTGCACCAACCCCAAGCTTCCTGTATAATTTTTAAATTGATATTTAAAGATCAAGGGCAAAAAACCAATTCTGTACCTTCACCCACTAATAATCTCTGATAACACTTAAACTATATTATTCTAGAAATATACTTTTTCCAATTTAAGTTATATTTTAATATTTCTGACTTCCATTTAAAAAAATGAAAATAAATATTATAATATCTGCATAGTGTGAAGATGCAAATCTATGAAGGGTCAAGTTCTCGAACATGACTGAGGGACTAACACTTTCTCATGCTCATCAATGTCTTAACCTTCCTTAGTTTTGTCTAGTTGCTGTCTGTAAAATTTGGGGGCTCTGCCAATGATCAATTTGGGGATATATTTCTTTAAGAATCACAAAATATAAGAACTCAATAAGCTTCAAAGTCACTTCTACCAACCCCACATTTTACAAAGACTAAATGAGAGTCAGAGAAGTTAAATTATTTGTGCAATATGACCTAACTGGTTAGTTACAGAGTTGAAAATAGACTAGATCATAAGTGATTTTGATCTTATGATTATCTTATGATACTTAGAATTGGATTATAAATAATTGTTCTAAAAATTGCTCACATTTTGTTTTTATTGGATAGAAATTTGGCATTTATTGCAACATCAATGAAAATTCTGTGAATATAGAGAGTCAAAAGAGAAATAAATCTAATGAATTTTTTTTCTTAAGAAGTACAATTGAGTGTTAAAGAAAGATTACTGTCATTAGCTAATTTTGCAACTTTATAGGCCAAAGAAATCTATAACAACAGAACTTTGAAGTATGAGTGATGTGGAAGAGTTACGGATATTAATTCAGTCTTTCTATGTAGTGTTCAGTGAAATATTAAGCCTTAGAGTCTGTGTGGGAGTGTGTCTAAATATAGGTGTTATTTTGCATTCTTTTTCTGCAGTTTCTCAGACATATTCATGGCAGAGAGGCGGGAAACAAAACTAAACCAGTCCACCATAAAGGCATGATTCTCAGAGGAATGCTGAGAGGTCATTTCTTCACAGCTGAAACACAGTGTAGCTAGAAACACTGATTGGTTCTGTTCTGATCTGGTCTTCTCAGCTCTCCTGTCTTTCTCTGGGCTGATTTGGGTAATTTCAAAACTATATTTTTCCACTGATTTCCACGAAAAATTCTAACACAGACAGTAACTAATTAGTTTGACCTAATTTTATGATTGACCCATTCTCTATCAGTCCTGTCAAAAACCTGAGATACTGATAAGATAACTGAGATCAATATTTAATAGCTTTAGATTTGATATTGGAAATTTTGATCCAAAAAATATACTTGAGCCAAGAGTAAGTTCTGTTTGCTAGATACACCATGTCAAAGTTTTAAAAGTTTTACTGTTTGTAGGCCAATCTATGCGTTCTTTAGTTCATCATTTCTCGTCTCTCACAACACACTGGTTTTATTTGTGTGGTACAACCACTGCTTAAATGAATCACATTGCTTCAAAGTTCTACATCATAGAATTACTGAATTTCAAATATAGGAATAATGAGGTCATCTAAGTTAAATCTTTACTGTTTTTTTTTTTTTTTGGTAAATAAATAGGTTCAGAGAGATGAAGTGGTTTATAGAAAAGGAGACATAAGAGAAAGAAAGGAAACTAACATTTGTAGTGAACCTGAAATATATCAGGTAGAGAACTAGATGCTTAACTTACATCATCACATTTACTTCTGATATTTATAGATAAAAATAAAATGTTGGCTATGTTATGTTTACACAGTTAAGGAAAAGAAGAAAAGAAGAAAAAATAAAAGCAAATTCGATAGTCAAATTCCGGTCAGCCTGACCTAGAACAATTAGTCTACTGAACAGAAGCAAGCACTGCTTCAATTCTCAGTTTACTTTCAGCCATGTCATGTTGCCTATCAGTTAGACAAATGATTTTGAACAACTAATTATGCTTACAGTTTTAGAAAATGTGTTAATCTGGTAAATTTATCATGTTTTCCTTGGGGATTTTTGCTTAAAATTCAGGAGCATTCCAGAAGGAATCCCAAACTGAAAAATAACTGCTTCCCTGTGTTCTTACCTTATTTTCTAATATGTCATCTAAAAGTAGTAAAATGTAAAGATTACAAAGTAAATATGTCATTTTCATCTGGATTAGCTTTCTCTGGGCCACTTCTTAGATTCTGGATTCAGGAGGTTATAGGGCTCCATTGTTTGAAGGCTACATGGGACACTCCTCATTTCCTCATCTTCTTGATCATCTAAGCACATCTGGCTTCCTGATGTACTTGGATTCTATTGACCTGAGATAAGTCTGAAGAATACTGAAGTTGCTTGCTCACTCACAAGCAAACAATTTCTGCTTATGCAGGTTTTCTCAGCATTCATACAGAATCATAAACTTGCTGAGTTTTGTTTGTTTTTTAATGTAAGCCTCACACCATTTGATGATATACAGCTTAGCACAAAAAGAGGAAAGCAAATTACAAAGACCTCTCTTTTTGTACATCTACATGTGTGAGGTGGTCATCAGGCAGAATGCATAACAAATTATTTATTAAACATAAGAGAAAAAGAAAGTCTACTGGCCAGTCACACCAGCCACCTTATGAATGGATATTAAACTTGCAATTTCCCCAAAGATATGTCTAGAAGGTTCATCAAAATCACTTATGAATCATATTTATTATTTAACACAATGGAGGAAAGAAATATTATCTATTGAGTTTTGGAATATAGCCAGTAAAAAGTGATGTTAGTTGGACTAGACTTGTGAAAGGAGCTATTAATGGAAGATGAATTGGTTAGTAGAATCACACATATGAAGTGTATTATGAAGGTCTCAGGAGACAGATCAACCTGGATCACAGAATTCAAATATACAACAGGAAATGTTTTAAAATAAAAAACACCAGGAGGCTTGTTAGCTTAAATATAAAATTAAAACTCTTGATTGAAACTCCTTTTGGACAATGACCTCACATCATTCTTTTCAACTACAGAGACATAGAAGGGGGATACCTGGTTCAAAACATGTGTAATTATCTTGACATGTCATTGGTATTTTACTTTATGTAGTGTATATATTTTTAAAATTATGAATTTAGAATGATATATAAATAGAATTGTGATTTTAGTGCAAGGAGTTCTAGAGTACATATTTTTGTAATATAAATGGCCATGTGTACATGTGTGGATACATATATATACACACACACACACACCCCACATGATCTAAGAAGCTTTGTAAATTAAGACTTTTAATGAGAGGCATCAATATTAGCCTTCAGTTCAGTTCAGTTCAGTTGCTCAGTCATGTCCAACTCTTTGCGACCCCATGAACCGCAGCACGCCAGGCCTCCCTGTCCATCACCAACTCCCAGAGTTCACTGAGATTCACGTCCATCGAGTCAGTGATGCCATCCAGCCATCTCATCCTCTGTTGTCCCCTTCTCCTCCTGCCCCCAATCCCTCTCAGCATCAGAGCGTTTTCCAATGAGTCAACTCTTCGCATGAGGTGGCCAAAGTACTGGAGTTTCAGCCTCAGCATCAGTCCTTCCAATGAACACCCAGGACGGGTATCCTTTAGGATGGACTGGTTGGATCTCCTTGCAGTCCAAGGACACTCAAGAGTCTTCTCCAACAACACAGTTAAAAAGCATCAATTCTCTGGCACTCAGCTTTCTTCACAGTCCAACTCTCACATCCATATATGACCACTGGAAAAACCATAGCCTTGACTAGATGGACCTTTTTGACAAAGTAATGTCTCTGCTTTTCAATATGCTATCTAGGTTGGTCATAACTTTCATGGCTACAATCACCATTGCAGTGATTTTGGAGCCCCAAGTGATGGAACCAGATGTCATGATCTTAGTTTTCTGAATGTTGAACTTTAAGCCAACTTTTTCACTCTCCTCTTTCACTTTCCTCAAGAAGCTTTTTAGTTCCTCTTCACTTTCTGCCATAAGGGTGGTGTCATCTGCATATCTGAGGTTATTGATATTTCTCCTGGCAATCTTGATTCCAGCTTGTGCTTCTTCCACCCCAGCATTTCTCATGATGTACTCTGCATATAAGTTAAATAAACAGGGTGACAATATACAGCCTTGACGTCCTCCTTTTCCTATTTGGAACTAGTCTGTTGTTCCATGTCCAGTTCTAACTGTTGCTTCCTGATCTGTATACAGATTCCTTAGGAGGCAGGTCAGGTGGCGTGGTATTCCCATCTCTTTCAGATTTTTCCACAGTTTATTGTGATCCACACAGTCAAAGTCTTTGGCATAGTCAATAAAGCAGAAATAGATGTTTGCCTGGAACTCTCTTGCTTTTTTGATGATCCAGCAGATGTTGGCAATTTGATCTCTGGTTCCTCTGCCTTTTCTAAAACCAGCTTAAACGTCTGGAAGTTCACGGTTCATGTATTGCTGAAGCCTGGCTTGGAGAATTTTGAGCATTACTTTACTAGTGTGTGAGATGAGTGCAATCATGCAGTAGTTTGAGCATTCCTTGGCATTGTCTTTCTTTGGGATTGGAAAAAAAACTGACCTTTTCCAGTCCTGTGGCCACTGCTGAGTTTTCCAAATTTGCTGACATATTGAGTGCAGCACTTTCACAGCATCATCTTCCAGGATTTGAAATAGCTCAACAGCCCTATTAGTATGTGAATATGGTTACCTGAATAGTGCCACTTTGGCCTATTCTGGCATTCATCTGATCTCTCTTCCTCATCATCATTAACAACCAGTCTGGTGTTTTTTTCCCCTGGAGTGTGTCAAACTTGATGGAAAGCTGTTAACTTCCCTCTGTTCTATAGAGTAAGAAGCTAAAGGACAAATCCAGGAGGTGGGCTTGAGGAAAAGTTACATTTATATCCAGATAAACCATCTGGGTGATTTCTCCTTCTGATAGAATTGGCATAAAGGCTGTTTGGGTAAAGCCTAACTGGTCAGAAGTGTGACACTGGGTAAGTCGGATGATTAAAAGTGAAAGGTAGAAGAGAGAGTTTAGAAAATATTTTGGATTCATAAAAGGGTAGGCATGCAACTTTTGGAGAAATATCCCCATCCTTAGATACATCATTGAGGGAGCCATTAAAGCCACTAGCCTGGTATAATAATTTATTCACAGTAGGGCAGGTCATTAGAAAGGTGAAGCATGCCACTAGATTGAGAATGGCAGATAGGTTTTGTCTTAGCTGCCAAGTTTACTTGATTTA
The DNA here is from genome assembly GCF_002263795.3 of Bos taurus. Classification (NCBI taxonomy): domain Eukaryota; kingdom Metazoa; phylum Chordata; class Mammalia; order Artiodactyla; family Bovidae; genus Bos; species Bos taurus. The sequence continues at coordinate 49,814,469 of NC_037329.1, forward strand.
TAGTGGCTGCCTGGAGAGTCATGGACAAAACGACTCTAAGACCTTATCTAAACCCAACAGTTTAGTGTCCTGTGATTGATTAATGAAGTCTGCATGGGCACAGAAACGTGAGTTATTGACATAGATCATGTAATGTGTCCTTCATCCTTGTAACAGATATACTTCTAGAGTTAGATAGTTGAAAGGATCCACATCTGACTGATGGGAGTTTAACTCATCATTGGAACACCTTAAGTTTGGCTTATAAAACTCAAGGATTTTTTTTACAACTCTGACAATTGGTTGGTCCAAATCGTTCAAAGTAATATAAGAGGTTTCTTAAACATGATTTGGTAATACAAGTTTGTGGTACTTAAGAGCACCTGATATTCAACATTTTCTTTAATCTGTCCACAAAACCCAAGTTTGAAAATTGGCCCTGGTATTTAGGGTAAGAATTCATATCAAAGAATACTAAGATGAGCAGACATGTGCTCTTTGAAAAGAATATATCAGTTATGAGAACATGAATATGCCTTAGGTAACAGTCCTGTGAACTGGGTTTCAGCACATGGGCACAGACAGTTCCTCATGAGAATTCCAAAAAGGCAAATGAGTGTGATTTGTCAATTGTCATTTAGAGCACTATGTGGGACAGCAAAAGTCTGCAATGGGGCATCACAGTAGGGTCAGCTGAATGAGGAGAACAAAGCAATAAGCCTTGCTACATTGGGGATTAAACAAAGGAATGGACTTTGATTTCTCTTTAAATAGTAGCAACAAGGCCTAGGTTGGCCTGATGATTGGGGTATCTTGGGGAAATAGGGAAAATCAAGGGGCCTCGATATGGGAATACTTGATAAAGTCAGGACAGGGAAATAAAGAGTGTAACATACTTGGTTTTCTTATATGTGAAATTGTATAATTGGAGTTTCCATGTTTATCCAGGGATCAGGTTTCCCTCTTAAAATTCAGTGTTTCCTAGGAAAGATATTAGATTATGTGTGAGCAGACAAATCTTATTATAAATGAGTCTGTTAGATGCTTTCCTAAATATACAATTTTTGCAAATGACAAGAAAGCTCCTAGAAGCTGGAAACAAATACGTAAAAGGACTAACTTGGGCAAAATGAAAGCTGGAAGTAGGAGGATCCGTGAAAAAGGAAGATCAGCGACTTTTTGAACAAGAAACATATTAACAGATGCAGAAAACAGATGAAAGTTTTTCAGAATATTTAATAGAAATGGTGATTTACGAAAGTTATTCCTGGCATGATGGATGTATCTCTAGGCCTTATTAAGTATCCCAGAGGCTGCTTTTGGGTTCTGTCTAAAAGTAATGCTACCAAGTAGTTCTAGTTTATTCAGGACTTTCCTGCTGTTAGTACTGAAGATCCCTGTTCCAGGAATGACCTTGTTCCCAGACAAATAAGGAGGGTTGGTCCCTCTCAGGTAAACCATAGCCCTATTCTGGGGAATGGGGAATGATGTTATTAGAAGTTTTGGAATATGTGAAGCTTTGAAAAGCCTAGCAACATCAGGGTCATAAAATATCAGTGAAAGAACCTGGGGGAGAAACTCTGTCCTAAACTGTCCCAACTATTAGAAAGGGTGTGTGTGTGTGTGTGTGTGTTTATGTATAGGGGGAGTTTTTTTTCCCCCATTTTTCAAGGTCTTTTGCTAGGCAACCTAAATAGGAAACCTTTTCTTTTTGGTAAACAGCAGCTAATATTTGCAAAATCAATGTAGCTGACTCCCTGAGGGAGTATATGACTGAGTTTGATTTGGAGTTTAATAATTTAAGATGAACATCTGATATGTATTAATATACTAATATGTTTCTTAGGTCTATTGTCGATTTTATTAGAAGTGTAGGAATCGTTATTATTATACTCGTTATATTGTAAATCTTAGATTTGGGGATTTGATTATGATTGCATTCCTCCATTTTGTGTAATTAAAATTGTTTTTCAATATAAAAGAAGAATCATAATAACCATCTCATAGTTGACTTTACCTTTTTGTATTTTGTAGGTTTCTCTTATATATCCTGGCTTTGAAATTTTATCAGAAATTTAAGTGATAAATCTAATTAGCAAAGAAAATCTCTACCAAATGTTGTCTGATAGAAAACAGTAAGTAGTAGTGCTTGGATCTCAAAATAAAGAGTGAAAAAACAAAATGAAAATTCCCTTTAAATATTGAGCAAAAGATGCAATAGCCATTTTATTTTTCAAAATAGTTGAAGTGAATAATTTAGGAAGTTAAATTCTCTAGTATTTAGTGTATTGAGTTTAACTGATATCAATGAATCAATATATAACTTCCAAGTTGCTGAAAAATTGATTATTACACACTAAATAAAAATAGATCTAGAATGTAGGGAAGTATATGTGGGCATTATCAATTTACTTTAGAATATCCCAATAGTTCTCAGATTCTTTGAAATCCTTTTAGTTATGGCTATTTAGTACATTTAAGTGAGCAGAAAAAGGGTTATAGTCTAGCATGGATGTATGCATTTATTTACTCATTATTTTAGAGAGTTGGTGTAAAGTCAAATTAAGCCTGTTTCCTTTTTTTTTAGCATTTAATTTATTTGGCTGCACTGGGTCTTAATTGCAGCATGCGGGATGTTTAGGTGTGACATGTGGGATCCAGTTCCCTGATCCAGAGTCAAATCTAGGGCCCAGCCTTGGGAGTGCAGAATCTTAGCCGGTGGACCGCCACGGAACGGCTGGATGTATGTGTTTGCATGTAGTTGTGCCTTTCCTTGTTTTACGTAGCTGTGCTGGGCAGGTAGGTCCATGGAGAAGGGTTAAAATACGTGTTTTGGTATGAATGTTATGTGCTGAACTTACTGCCATGATGTTTTAGGCCAAAACCACATACTAGGACAAATCCTAGTATGTATCCTTAGTGATTTTAAAATTGTATACTGAAAACCCTAAGGTTCTTTATAAGTACCTCAGATGTCAAAAAGTCATGTGGAAGGTGGAGAGAAAAGACTGTGTGTGAGTCTGTCATACTTTCCTATTTCTATCAGAGAAGCACTAGCTTTTACTATGTTAATTACTAATATTTTATTTAGAACTGAGTTGTGTGGTTAGAAAAGAAAAAATTAAATTAAATTAAATTAAAGATTTCTGGTATAGATTAGTAGACCTTCACATACAAGACATGAGTTTAATCTTGATTTCCTAGCACTGTAGTACCTAAATGACATATTTCTCTAATCTTATATTAAAAAAAGTAATGATACATGTCATATTTGAAACTTATTATTTCCAAAATTTGCTGAAAACAGTTTAAACTCTTCTTACTGTTTACATATACCACCTTACCTGTATTTCCAAACCTCTTAACCTGCTCTTTCTAACTACTCTTCAGCCAGTGAGACATCCTGCCATTGCCAACATTTTCAGATTCTCCTATCGGAAATTTTCTCACATGCATGTGCTTAGAGGGAATGGCATTTTATCCCCCCCTCCTTTATAGCCATCTTTCAAAATCCTGCACATCTTTTGAGTTTGAACTTAACATCCCTTTTCTGGAGCTCCTCTGACTGCTCTATATATGATATTTTCCTCTTCTGACAATCTTGCAGCATTTGTAGGTCACCTGGGGTGTGTTTTTCTCTTTGTATTATTTCCATTTGTACAGTTTACTCTTCTAACCTACAATTGTAAGCAAGTTAAGGACCTTAAGGTAGGGACCTTAAGTAAGGACTGATTTGCACTAAAATATTTTAATTTGTCTGCTCTTTGAAATTGTCAACAATTGTGAAAGATTTAAGATTTTTTACCTTATTATAAGTTAACAGTTTAGGCTATGACAGTTTCATGGTTACTGGCAAAGGATATGAGGTGCCTGATTTAGCGATAGGAGACAGTTAACTCCTTAAAGAAATAGCAGTTGAACTTCCTGATGTTCAAGCTGGTTTTAGAAAAGGCAGAGGAACCAGAGATCAAATTGCCAACATCCGCTGGATCATGGAAAAAGCAAGGTCGTTCCAGAAAAACATCTATTTCTGCTTTATTGACTATGCCAAAGCCTTTGACTGTGTGGATCACAATAAACTGTGGAAAATTCTGAAAGAGATGGGAATACCAGACCACCTGACCTGCCTCTTGAGAAATGTGTATGCAGGTCAGGAAGCAACAGTTAGAACTGGACATGGGACAACAGACTGGTTCCAAATAGGAAAAGGAGTACATCAAGGCTGAATATTGTCACCCTGCTTATTTAACTTATACGCAGAATACATCATGAGAAACGCTGGACTGGAAGAAACACAAGCTGGAATCAAGATTGCCGGGAGAAATATCAATCACCTCAGATTTGCAGATGACACCACCCTTATGGCAGAAAGTGAAGTGGAACTAAAAAGCCTCTTGATGAAGGTGAAAGTGGAGAGTGAAAAAGTTGGCTTAAAGCTCAACATTCAGAAACAAAGATCATGGCATCTAGTCCCATCACTTCGTGGCAAATAGATGGGGAAACAGTGGAAACAGTGTCAGACTTAATTTTGGGGGGCTCCAAAATCACTGCAGATGGTGATTGCAGCCATGAAATTAAAAGGTGCTTACTCCTTGGAAGAAAAGTTATGACCAACCTAGATAGCATATTCAAAAGCAGAGACATTACTTTGTCAACAATGGTACGTCTAGTCAAGGCTATGGTTTTTCCAGTGGTCATGTTTGGATGTGAAAGTTGGACTCTGAAGAAGGCTGAGTGCTGAAAAATTGATGCTTTTGAACTGTGGTGTTGGAGAAGACTCTTGAGAGTCCCTTGGACTGCAAGGAGATCCAACCAGTCCATTCTGAAGGAGATCAGTCCTGGGATTTCTTTGGAAGGAATGATGCTAAAGCTGAAACTCCAGTACTTTGGCCACCTCATGAGAAGAGTTGACTCATTGGAAAAGACTCTGATGCTGAGAGGGATTGGGGGCAGGAGGAGAAGGGGACGACAGAGGATGAGATGGCTGGATGGCATCACTGACTCGATGGACGTGAGTCTGAGTGAACTCCGGGAGTTGTTGATGGACAGAGAGGCCTGGCGTGCTGCGATTCATGGGGTCGCAAAGAGTCGGACACGACTGAGCCACTGAACTGAACTGAACTGAGACCATCAGAATTTTCTTGTACATGTTTCCTAATTACAGATTTCCACAGGAAAATGTAAAGAGGCCCAGATGTAAAATATGCACTTAGTTGCAATACAAAAGAAGAACCTTGAGCTTAGCAAACTTTATCTTTTATACTGGATACTAAGCATGCCAGTCCATCACAGCTACAGGAGCCGCTCTCTGTGAAAACGGTTTGGAGGAAAGATACTTGGTGCCTCTGCTCATAAGACATGCCAAAGTATAGAAAGCCTGAAGAGGATTGTCTCATAAATATTCATTCATTGAAGTATCTTGTGAGTGACTCATATAAGCCATAGATCTCAGGATCAAGAAAAGCTACAAGGCAAACAATTAGGCCTTTGTTCCAAGAATCTAACTGGAAAAAATATGAAGTTGGTGGGAGCTTTGGTATATCACATTTGAGTTCAGTTCGTTTTCTGAATGTGGAGTGATTTTTTCTGTTTAATTTTATCATTGTATTATATTTTCCTCTTTATCGGTATCAGCCCTCTTACCTTAACTCATACAATTGCCTATGTATTATAATGTAATAAGATGAGCAAATCAGAGTTTTCTCTCTGCTGTTAACAGGAACACATTATTAGAAACTGTTATGCAGTTTGACAGCAATCATCTGTAGCAAGTAGTTAGGACAAATATTGCTATGTGCTGTGTCTATTGCTCATACATTTCACTTTAAGTATGTGGATTTTGATCTGGGATATTTGATAAATATATTCACTTTATATATGAAAAATTGATCCTCATTATTGAACAGACTAATTAGTGACAGGAATCTAGGAAACCAACTCTCTCCATATTTTTAGTAGGTAGTTGAACCTGCTTCCTACTGCCCTGACTACTACTACTAATTTTTAAATTAAAACGTAAAAAAGAAATTCCTTAAATGGTATTGTTAATTGTTACTGGATATTGCCACAAAATAAAAGATTTCATTTTATTCTAAATTATGAATTTAAGACTCCACGTAAGAAACAAAGCTTCATACTTCATATTATCACCTGAAACAATGAAAGTATCTTATTTCCTCATCAGTATCTCTTTGTATTGGTGAGACATGGAACATGATTCTAATTTGACTATTTCTATGATCTCACTTGATTTCATAGATTCCTGTATTATGGCTGATTGTTAAGGGGTTTGTGATTGTATTTCAGGAAAACAAAGATGCTTCCCCAACAGAAGTATGACATTGTCAGGGGGTTTCAAAAGATAAAAGTCAGTTATTTTGTTTACCCTGTATATGGGCTGTTCTCTGTTCTTTAAAAGTTCTGCAGGAAGTGAATCAATGTAATAGTTTTTACAGTCTGTATAGTATAAAATAGACTCAAATTAAGCTAGCAGACTTGTTATTTGACAGTTTATAAAATATTTTACTATCTTTTTGGCAGTAGCAGTTTGAATGTTGGCAAATGTACACATTGCTTGCAGTTTCAAAACCTTGTAATGAGTATTTTCCAGTGTAATAGCAGAGAGCTAAAATTTGGATAAACCACTTAGACTTGTGAACTCTGACATGCATGGTAACAATGTCTTTGTAAAAGAATTTTGTCAAGTATTGGAGCTCCTACTAATAGCACATCCATCTTTCTGCACACCATAAATCTTAAGAAAATTTCTATTACTCTGCAATTTGTCTGGCTTATGCTATTTATTAGCCATTTTATTCTGCTGCTTTAAGAAGTAATGTGATGTTCATTTTATTGCTGGTTCAATAAATTGTTAATTATAATGCAGTGATTGCAGCTGACGTGATTTAAAAGCCACATTAGCACTATAGCATTAAGTTTTAACTATTTTACCCTTCAATTCCCTGTTTATACAACAGTAAAAGGAAAATAGCCTTAGTCTAATTTTAAAAACGAAGGTACTTCTCTATTGATCACATGACACATTAGAAACTTTTTTTGAATAGAGGTTACACTTTTGTCTTGAAAAAGTAGGGGGAAATGAGTGAACAGCACAGAATAGAACACTTAAGAAAGTAGCATCAATTCCAAGATAGCTAGAACACAAGGACACTAGTTTTATTATGTCTCATAGCACATTTCATCTTTTCCAAAACATCCATAAGATATTTGGTCCACGCCAAAAAGTCCTTGAAATTTAGTCCTATCAAAATATCCATGAGCACATTTGGTCCATGACAAGTGTTTTGTTTTGTTTTCTTTTATACTTTTTTTACTTTGTGTTGGGGTATAGCCGTTAACAATGCTGTGATAGTTTCAGGTGAACAGCAAAGGGACTCAGCCTTACATATACATGTATCATTCTGACCAAACCACCCTCCAATCCAGGCTGCTGCATAACATTGAGCAGAGTTCCATGTGCTATACAGTAGGTCCTTGTTGGTGATTCATTTTAAATATAGCAGTGTGACAAGCAGTTTTTGACAGGACCAAATGTAAAGAATTTTTGCCATGACCAAATGTCTGCTGTGTACTCCAAATGGTCAGAGAGTATCATGAGCAGTCCACTGTATTTCTCTTCAGGTTCATGCTAACCTGGAACTTTACTGCTGGCTAAAATAGTAAATTCCAGCATTACATATCTTTAAATATTTGGTCAATCATATTCTCTTAAATGTGGAAATTATGGTAGTCTCTATATCATATACATTAGCTGTTAATTATGTTCTGCTCAGTGTAATTTTGGGCTTTTCTGGTGGCGCTAGTGGTAAATAACCCTCTTGCAGGAGACAAGAGATGCAGGTTCACTCCCTGGGTTGGGAAGATCACCTGGAGAAGGAAATGGCCACTAATACTCCAGTATTCTTGCCTGGAGAATCCCATGGACAAAGGAGTCTGGTGTGTTATACAGGCCATAGGGTCACAAGCAGCTGGACATGACTGAAGTGACTTAGCATGCATAGTCCCTCCAAATCCTGCAAAATCCCGGGCACAGTATCAACTCTTCAAATGAATATATAGGTGCCATAACCTTTCTCTAAGTCTGTATTATTCAGATTCCCCCAATTTCTTTTTTGAATAAAAATATTGCATTTGGCCATAGAGAGGATATGTCTAGTGACATTCTGTTTAATCATTTCTGTGTGTACATGACAAGTGGAAAAAAAAAGTAATCTGTCAACTATTTTTTTTTAACTTTCGGCACATCTGTGCTCATGATCATACACTTGTGACCTGCAAATACCTAAAGCAGTGGGGGTTTATTCCTCTCTTTCATTAAAAGAAGAAATTTACCTGAAGCTCTGGATCATCAAAGTGAACTGGAATTTTTCTCTTAATTATGCCTTATTCTTTGTAAAAGAATCTGTCTCTGAAGATTCTGCTAATTCTATATTACTTCATTTTATTTAATCTTAAAATTTCTTTTTCAGTCACCCATTTTTGGAAAGTTAAGTGCACATCTAATAATTTTAATTTTTACATTGCTTTTGGGAACCCTTATGTTAGACAGTCTTTTAATAGTGTCTTCAATATAAAATCAATTTTTATTTGTGCTTTTTGTACTCTACTCAGGCTTTTCTGTTCCTCTTGGTCAAGTTATAACATTTCCAACCTCTTGTCTATGTCACATTGGGAAAAGGAGACAAGAAGAATAGGTAGAAGAAAAGAACTTCATTTCCTTCATCCCTTGCTCACAACCTAAATCTGGGATTTAGAATCTGTGTATATTCATTTATAGTCCCATTTAACCTGACTTGTATCCTGCAGATCATGCAGCTGAAACACTAAAATAAACCTCTGGGGTTAACTTTATTCAGTTTTAAGCCCAAATTTTGCAATAAGGAGCTCATGATCTGAGCCACAGTCAGCTCCCAGTCTTGTTTTTGCTGACTGTATAGAGCTTCTCCATCTTCAGCTGCAAAGAATATATTGATTTCTGATTTCAGAATTGACCATCTGGTGATGTCCATGTGTACAGTCATCTCTTGTGTTGTTGGAAGAGTGTTTGCTATGACCAGTGTGTTTTCTTGGCTCAACTCTTATTAGCCTTTGCCCTGCTTCATTTTGTACTCCAAGGCCAAACTTGCCTGTAACTCTAGGTATCTCTTGACTTCCTATTTTCATATTCCAATCTCCTATGATGAAAAGGACATCTTTTTTTTTTTTTTTTTTGGTGTTAGTTCTAGGAGGTCTTGTAGGTCTTCACAGAACCATTTGATTTCAGCTTCTTTAGCATTAGTGGTTGGGATATAGACTTGGATTACTGTGATACTGAAGTTTGCCTTGGAAATTAACATAGGTCATTCTGTTGTTTTTGAGATTGCACCCAAGTACTGCTTTGGACTCTCTTGTTAACTGAGGGCTACTCCATTTCTTCTGAGGATCCTTGCCCACAGTAGTAGATATAGTGGTCATATGAATTAGGTTTGCCCATTCCCATTTCATTTTAGTTCACTGATTCCTAAAATGTTGATATTTACTCTTGCCATCTCCTGCTTGACCACATCTAATTTACCTTGATTCATGGACCTAACATTCCTATCCAATATTTTTATTTACAGAATCAGACTTTACTGTCACAACCAGACACATCCACAACTGAGCCTCATTTCTGCTTTGGCCCAGCCTCTTCATTCTTTCTGGAGCTAATTCTCTGCTCTTCCTTAGCATACTGGACACTAACAACCTAGTGGGCTCATCTTCTGGGGTCATGCCTTTTTACCTTTATATATTGTTCAGGGGGGTCTTGAGGCAAGAACACTGGAGTGGTTTGCCATTCCCTTCTCCAGTAGACCACATTTTATCAGAACTCTCCACCATGACCCATCCGTCTTGGGGGGAGCACTGCATGGCATAGCTTGTAGCTTCATTGAGTTACACAAGACTGTGATCCATGTGATCATTTTGGTTAGATTTCTGTGATTGTGGTTTTCTTTCTGGAGGCTGTGTGATTGTGCTGCTTGCTTATTCTATTTGCCCTCTGATGGATAAGGATAAGAGGTTTGTGCAAGCTTCCTGATGGGAGGGACTGGTTGTGGGGAAAATTTTTATCTTGCTCTGGTAGGCAGGGCCATGCTCAGTAAACCTTCAATCCAATTGTCTGCTGATGAGTGAGGCTGTGCTCCCTCTCTGCTAATTGTTTGGCCTGAGGCCACCCAGTCCTAGAGTTTACAGACTCCATGATGGGGTTAATGGTAACCTTCAAGAGGACTTATGCTAACATGCCCCGCCCAGGACAGCTGCTGCCAGTGCCCCTGTTCCTGAGGTAGGCTCCAAAATCAATGGGGACAGTGACTACAGCCATGAAATTAAAAGATGTTTGCTTCTTGAAAGAAAAGCTATGACAAACCTAGACAGTGTATTAAAAAGCAGAGACATCACTTTGTTGACAAAGATCCATATAGTCAAAGCTATGGTTTTCTTATAGTAATATACAGATGTGAGAGTTGGACCATAAAGATGTCTGAGAGCCAAAGAACTGATGCTTTTGAATTGTGGTGTTGGAAAAGACTCTTGAGACTCCCTTGAGCAAAGAGATCAAACCAGTAAGTCCTAAAGGAAATCAACCCTGATTATTCATTGGAAGGACTGTTGCTGAAGCTGAAGTTCCAATACTTTGGCAACCTGATGCGAAGGGCCAACTCATTGGAAAAGACCTTGAATCTGGGAAAGATTGAGAGCAGTAGGAGAAGGGGGGTGACAGAGGATGAGATGATTAGATGGCATCATTGACTCAATCGACATGAATTTGAGCAAACTCTGGGAGAGAGTGATGGAAAGGGAAGCCTGGCATGCTGCAGTCCATGGGGTCACAGAGTTGGACATGACTGAGCAACTGAACGACCGGGGTTAACATGTGTTAAGACTGTAGATATTTAACTCCAAAATTAAAAATAGTACATAATGCAGGCAAGAAGGAAGATCCCCCAGAGGAGGGCATGGCAACCTGCTCCTGTATTCTTACCTGGAGAACTCCATGGACAGAGGAGCCTGTGGGCTATAGTCCATGGGATTGCAAAGAATTAGGCACGATTGAGCAACTAAGCACTGCATAGCAGGACAGCAGGCAAGAAAGAACACTTAAAAATTCTTACACCACCATTTCTTGTAAGGTGTTTGAATTACATTATTTCAAAACATCTTAAATGTCCAGAAATCTGCATAGACTCTTCTTTTGTTTCATTAATTCATTTCAGGAGTTTTTACATCTATGTTCATCAGTGATATTGGCCTGTAGTTTTCTTTTTTTTGTGGGATCTTTGTCAGGTTTTGGTATTAGGGTGATGGTGGCCTCATAGAATGAGTTTGGAAGTTTACCTTCCTCTGCAATTTTTTGGAAGAGTTTGAGCAGGATAGGTGTTAGCTCTTCTCTAAATTTTTGGTAGAATTCAGCTGTGAAGCCGTCTGGACCTGGGCTTTTGTTTGCTGGAAGATTTTTGATTACAGTTTCAATTTCCATGCTTGTGATGGGTCTGTTAAGATTTTCTATTTCTTCCTGGTCGAGTTTTGGGAAGTTGTACTTTTCTAAGAATTTGTCCATTTCTTCCACGTTGTCCGTTTTATTGGCATATAATTGTTGATAGTAGTCTCTTATGATCCTTTGTATTTCTGTGTTGTCTGTTGTGGTCTCTCCATTTTCATTTCTAATTTTGTTGATTTGATTTTTCTCCCTTTGTTTCTTGATGAGTCTGGCTAATGGTTTGTCAATTTTATTTATCCTTTCAAAGAACCAGCTTTTGGTTTTGTTGATTTTTGCTATGGTCTCTTTTGTTTCTTTTGCATTTATTTCTGCTCTAATTTTTAAGATTTCTTTCCTTCTACTAACCCTGGGGTTCTTCATTTCTTCCTTTTCTAGTTGCTTTAGGTGTAGAGTTAGGTTATTCATTTGACTTTTTTCTTGTTTCTTGAGGTGTGCTTGTATTGCTATGAACTTTCCCCTTAGGAGTTTTTAAACAAAGTGGGATGTCTCAAACTGATTTACTCAGATTCTGTTTTGATCAAACCAAAGTACTAATGTGTTTTAAAAGACTCCCAATTGATTCTAATAGTCTGTAAGAAGTGAAACTCATTAATCTCACTATTTTATGACATCCTCCTGCAGCAATGGCACCCCACTCCAGTACTCTTGCTTGGAAAATCCCATGGACAGAGGAACCTGGTAGGCTGCAGTCCATGGGGTCGTGAAGAGTCGGACACGACTGAGCGACTTCCCTTTCACTTTTCACTTTCATGCATTGGAGAAGGAAATGGCAACCCACTCCAGTGTTCTTGCCTGGAGAATCCCAGGGACAGGGGAGCCTGACGGGCTGCTGTCTATGGGGTCGCACAGAGTCGGACACGACTGAAGTGACTTAGCAGCAGCAGCAGCTCTGTTAGATTAGAACTTTTGTTTCTCTCTTGCATATAATTTTAAAAGTTCTTTAATCACATAAAGCATAGACCCTGATCAAAATACATCCCTTTGGTTTCTTTATAAAGAGCTTCTAGTTACTTATTTAGGTCACACTGCACAGCATAGGGTATCTTAGTTTCTGACCAGAGATCAGATCTCTGCATGGGAGCAGAGTCTTTACCATTGAACCAACAGGGAAGTTCCAAAACATATCCCCTTGAAATGAGCTTGAGGAAGGGTATGGGTATTATTTAGTTAATGGATGTTCCCAAATTACTATGCACAGACTTTATTTTATTTTTTCCAGCTTTCTGTAGCCCCACAAATGGCCATGACTGCTGGGGAGCAGGGAAAGTATGTGTCAAAGCTATGATAGCCAACATCCTACTGCCTTTCATGTGATCTGTACAGAGTATTTGCTATGATTTCTCCTCCTTTCTGGATACAAACTTTATTCTTCTCTTTGTGATTTTGTTTCTTCTCCTAAGTGTAATATATGTTATTATTTAACTGGTTCTGATCTCCAAGTTCCCTCAAGTGTAATACTTCACCTCTCGTTCAATACTGCTTGTATTATTTTCAGTTGCTTAAAATAAATAACTTATTTGTTCTTATCTAGGCCCCAGAATCCTCAATCTTGATGAAAACCTCTTGTTATTATCTACATTATCATGTTCTAAGAGGAGCTAGGCCATATCTTGGGTAGATCAGAAATACCCTGAACATATTATTGGCCTTCCATATTATCCAACTGAAGCATTGTGTTTTTAGAATGATCATTTTTTCTTGCCTTATAGTTGACTGTGTCAGTTTTGTTTACTAGATTGTTAACTTAAAAACATTCACCATGCATTAATTTCCATTACTTAATTGGAAGGTTTATTTTCTAAGAAAGGCAATTAGAGCTTTGGATTTTGGTTGTTAACTATATGTTATCTTGATAATTACCTCCAAGCTCTGTATGTCATCTCTGCGTATGCTCAGAACCTAACCAGAACATTTTTTAGTTCTTCTGTTTATCTAGTAGTAGGATTGTACCAGAGTGCTGTGGAAAGTGGAAGGAAACTCATTCACTCTTCACTTTTATGACTTTTCAACTGAATGTCTCGTAGTATCTCAACTTTAAAGTGTTCAACCCTGAAACATTGATTTGTAATTTTCCCACTTGAAATCTTTTCCTCCATCTCTTCTTCCAAGAATGGCACTAATATTCTCCCAGTCTCTCAAGCCAGGACTATAATAGTCATTCTTTGTTGTTCCTAAAAGCTTATATTCAATCCACCACACAACCCTATTCAGTCCCCACAATATTTCTAAATTCCAGCACTTTTCCTCATTTAAACATCCATAACCTTGTCTTTGATATCATCATCTCTTCAGTTCAGGTCAATTCAGTCACTCAGTTGTGTCCAACTCTTTGGAACCCTATGGACTACAACACATCAGACTTCCTGTCCATGACCAACTCCCAGAGCTTATTAAAATTCATGTCCATTACATCAGTGATTCCATCTAACCATCTCATCCTCTGTCATCCCCTTCTCCTCTTGCCTTCAATGTTTCCCAGCATCAGGGTCTTTTCCAATGAGTTCTTCGCATCACATGGCCAAAGTACCTGTTAACTAATTCCACTTAATTTCTTGCTCTTTCCTCATTAATAATCCATATTTTTCCTAGTAACAAGAATGAGATTTTAAGGTGATAAATAAGGTTGTGATTGTACAATTCTCTGTGCAAATTGGCCCCTCATCTCATTACTTGCTTTATCTTCAGTCATTTTTTCCACTTTTTACTGCACACCAACAACATTTTCCCATCTTCTGTTCTGAAAAAATATGAACATTTTTGCCAATTTAGATTCTAGTGTATGCTTTCTCTTCTGCTTAAAATGTTTTCCTGTTTATTCTTTCTTTAGGTGGATGTGTTCAATTCTTTAAGAATTTTTTTTTTCTTTAAGAAGTTTTGATTAATATGCATAGAATAGATTGTGGGGGAATTATATGAGGAAAAATGATGTGTTCTGATTAGGGTAGGATTAGCAGAGGTGAAACTAACTAAACAAATTCAGAATAAATTCTAAAGCTAATGTTGATAGGATTTAGTAAAAATTAGTTATGTATCAGAGAGAAAGAGAATAATTTAAGATTGTTTCCTAATGTTTTCCTAAAGAAATCGAAGGAAAGTATTCAGGTCATGCTAGTGGGAAAGGAGAAGCAACAAACTCATTGTGAGGAAGATCAACATTCAATTTTGACCTGTTGAGTGGGGGAGGTGAGGGTGATGGAGAATTCAAGAATGACTCCCATGTCTGGTTTCAATAAGATACTATGTCATGGAGGAAATATTGAGTCAAGGGACACAGGAGGAGAAGCAGTTCTGGGAGTAAGTTATAAATCAATGGCAGTGGAAACTTAGCACTGAAGAAAAAGGTTAAGGTTAAGACTGTAAGTTTGAGAGTTGTCAGCTTGTAGATAGTAATTACAGTCAAGGAATTAGATAGTATTACCTAGAATGTAAAAAGAAGCTTAGGATTAAACCTGAAGGACTGAGTAGAGAAGAGTCTATCAAACAAGACCTAAAATTAGGATCCAGGAAATACTAGGATAGTATGCAGAGGGCATAGTATAAAGGAAAACAAAAAGAGTTTCAATTAGACTATAAACTGAGTGAAGGCTTCCCTGAAGCAATCCACCCTCAGTAGGGTTTGATAATTCACAAAGCAAGAGATTTGATGAAATGGATTTCTTTCTTATAATGTATGTCAGCTAACAGTGCTATTTATGGCCCACAGTGTTGATAAAATTTGTTTCCTTTAAATGGAAGTGCCCTACAGACTCATAATGACATCCAAATGGAAGGAAGGTATTGTGACTCTTAATAGCTCATAAAAATGTTTATCAAAAAATATTGACTGTTTAAATGAAGTACCTTTAATAAACTGACAGATTTGGAGGCCAACTCTGTGCTAGATACTGATTTAGGTAATAAATAATGCAGACCTCCTTTTCTTCAAGAATTGAATATGATGAGAAAGCCTAGCAGATAGCAACTCCATGAACTAACTAAAAATAAATTATAATAACTTTTATAATAAAGTTATGAACAAATTGCTATCAAATATGTAGAAAAAATACTTAATTCTCTCTGTGTGAAAAGCAAGTGTGATAGTGGAAGTAATATTCCTAGATGGTGATATATCCTGTTTTGCTTTAAAGTTTTGTTTAATTTATACAGATTTTCCTAAATTGTTTGAGATAAAAATTTCTTGAATCTGTTCAAATATATGCCCTCTCTCCATAGGAAATGGACATGTGTAGGTGTTCACAAAATTTCAAATATACAAGGACTTCCTGGGCCAATTATGATATTACAAAAATAAATGGAAACCAAAGCTGGTTTTAATTTTATTAAAATTATTAATTAATTTTATTAATCATAGAATTTCTTCTTCCCTTTTTGGTTTATGAAAAGCAGAGGAGTGGAACGGGTAGAAGTTATTAACTTCCCATCTTTAATTTAAACCTGTGTGGGGCGGGGAACCTCTCTTGGTCCAGCTACAATCCAATCTGGTATCTCTAATATTTGTAACAAGACATTTACCATAAAGTAGTCTAATTTATGGAAGAAGTTAGCTGTATGTCTTCTCTCCTGGATCTTTTTATGCCCTCACTGATGCCCTGTTTCGTTCTCAACATTACACAGGATGAGACATGGAGTTCAATGCAAAGGTAGAATCCAGCTATTCCTTTAGAGTGCTAATACACTTTCTGTAGGAAACATCTATCATTATTACAACAAAATTTTTAATATGTTTGCAAACAATTGAATTGCTCTGTTGTCTTCCTGTGTCCTTCTTGGACAAGAAGACTGTGCACTTTTCTGTCCCCTATCATCCCCTGTCAATAAATTGGCCAGCTTGGCTTATTTTTAATAAGAAATTTGTTTAGGTAAATATCTGGGAATTTAGATGGTTGACTGTTATAAGATTCCTGATCCTCACCTTCTCTGTACTAAAAGGATAAAGCACAGTCTTGAAGAGGTGCAACACTGCCAGGCATGTTGTTGTTCTGTTGGGATAAACTAACTTTCAAAAGTAGAAAATAAAATTGGTATTAATTCTGAAAAACCTGTAAAGTTGCACTTCAGCCCTTGCTAAGAAATCTATTCCTGAAATAATTAAGTAACATTATTTTTCATGTATATTCTTCTCCCTAAAGTTAGAAATGACACAGATGGAGAATTGAGAGGCAAATAAACATGAGATTGGTTAAATGTAGATAAGGAGAATATGTGCAGAGTGAAAGTGAACACATCTATTTATTCATAATAATTCATGAGGGAGGTAGTATTGACTAGAAGTTAAGAGTTCCAGAATCAGACTACCAAGTTCACATTTTTACTCTACTTGTTATTGGATTATCATGGACATTTACTTAACCTGGCTGTGCCTCAGTTTCTCCAGTGAAAGGCAATGTGATGTGCTCTGCTGTGCTAAGTCACTTCAGTCATGTCCGACTCTTTGTGACCCTATGGCAAGAATACTGGAGGGGGTTGCCATGCCCTCCTCCAGAGGATCTTCCTGACCCAGGGATAGAGCCCACATCTCTGGCGTCTCTTGTATTGGCAGGCAGTTTCTTCACCACTAGCGCCACCTGGAAAGCCAGTGAGAGGCAATAGTACTATCCAACTCATAAGTTTGTACTAAGGATTAAATGAGAAGTTCTATACAGCCAGTGAGTTCTATCAAGGCCAGTGAGTTAGAAGACTCCAAGGTCACAATGAATATTTTATTTAGGTAGAATATCAAATACATAGAATAAAATGTGAATAGTGTTTCCTGTGAAACATGGCAGTCCTAAAAGCACTTAGGAAAAATACCTAGCATACAGTTGAAATTAGAACCATTATGTATGATTTAAGCTATAAACAATTTACCTTTAATGATGAACTTATAGCAAAGCAACAAAGTACAAAGGGTAAAGTAAAAGAAATAGGTCCAAAATGGAGTCAAATTTGGTCTTCCTTTTTATAAAAGGAGGAAGAAGAGGAGAAAGTAGAGAGAGAGATTACATATACCATTTATTTCATACTGTCATCAAAATATGGAATGTTTTATCATCCAGAAAAATGCCTTTTGTGTTTTCTAGTCAATCCATTCAAGTCCTCAAAAGAGGCAACCGTTTTTCTCAGTTCATCAGTGGATTAATGTTCTTTGTCTTCTCTAAATAACAATTCTGACAAGTTTCTAAGTCATCTAGATCATCACATAATAGTTAATATAATTCTAGTTTATCAGATAAATGAAGTTACACTTTATTTACTCTCTGTCTTCTTTTACTCATGATACCATTTTTGTGTTTCATCTATGGTATTGCGTGTTTTAACAATTTCTTTCTTAACTTTTCTTTTTTTTTTTTTTTGCTGAGTATAGATCAAATCTTGCTTATTTCTCTTGAGGGACATCCAAGTCGTTTCTTGTCTGTGGCTTTTATAAACTTCTAAGCCTTTACAGCTATTTGATACTTTGAGATCAAATACAGCTATACTAATCCTTTGAGCTATTTCAAATCCTGAAAGATGATGCTGTGAAAGTGCTGCACTCAATATGCCAGCAAATTGGGAAAACTCAGCAGTGGCCACAGGACTGGAAAAGGTCAGTTTTCATCCCAACCCCAAAGAGGCAATGCCAAAGAATGCTCAAACTACCGCACAATTGCACTCATCTCACACGCTAGTCAAGTAATGCTCAAAATGCTCCAAGCCAGGCTTCAGCAGCACGTGAACTGTGAACTTCCAGATGTTCAAGCTGGTTTTAGAAAAGGCAGAGGAACCAGAGATCAAATTGCCAACATTCACTGTATCATTGATAAAGCAAGAGAGTTCCAAAAAACATCTATTTCTGCTTTATTGCCTATGCCAAAGACTTTGACTGTGTGGATCACAATAAACTGTGGAAAATTCTCAGAGACGGGAATACCAGACCACCTGACCTGCTTCTTGAGAAACCTATATGCAGGTCAGGAAGCAACAGTTAGAACTGGACATGGAACAACAAACTGGTTCCAAATAGGAAAAGGAGTACATCAAGGCTGTATATTGTCACCCTGCTTATTTAACTCATATGCAAAGTACATCATGAGAAATGCTGGGCTGGAAGAAGCACAAGCTGGAATCAAGATTGCCGGGAGAAATATCAATAACCTCAGATATGCAGATGACACCACCCTTATGGCAGAAGGTGAAGAGAAAGTAAAAAGCCTCTTGATGAAAACGAAAGTGAAGAG
The DNA here is from genome assembly GCF_002263795.3 of Bos taurus. Taxonomy (NCBI): domain Eukaryota; kingdom Metazoa; phylum Chordata; class Mammalia; order Artiodactyla; family Bovidae; genus Bos; species Bos taurus. The sequence continues at coordinate 49,833,183 of NC_037329.1, forward strand.
TGAAAAAGTTGGCTTAAAGCTCAACATTCAGAAAACGAAGATCATGGCATCTAGTCCCATCACTTCATGGCAAATAGATGGGGAAACAGTGGAAACAGTGTCAGACTTTATTTTTTTGAGCTCCAAAATCACTGCAGGTGGTGATTGCAGCCATGAAATTAAAAGATGCTTACTCCTTGGAAGGAAAGTTATGATCAACCTAGATAGCATACTGAAAAGCAGAGACATTACTTTGTCAACAAAGGTCCGTCTAGTCAAGGCTATGGTTTTTCCAGTGGTCATGTATGGATGTGAGAGTTGGACTATGAAGAAAGCTGAGCACCAAAGACTTGATGCTTTTGAACTGTGGTTTTGAGAGTCGTTGGACTGCAAGGAGATCCAACCAGTCCATTCTAAAGATCAGTCCTGGGTGGTCATTCCAAGGACTGATGCTGAAGCTGAAACTCCAATACACTGGCCACCTCATGCGAAGAGTTGACCCATTGGAAAAGACCCTGATGCTGAGAGGGGTTGGGGGCAGGAGGAGAAGGGGACAACAGAGGATGAGATGGCTGGATGGCATCACGGACTCAATGGACATGAGTTTGAGTGAACTCCGGGAGTTGGTGATGGACAGGGAGGCCTGACGTGCTGCGATTCATGGGGTCGCAGAGTCGGACACGACTGAGCAACTGAACTGAACTGATTCCTTTACAATATTTTTGTGAGTGTGTGTTTTCCTTTATGTTGGGGAGACACATAGTGGAATTGCTAGGACAAGTGTATGATTACAAGAAAATTACAAGAAAATGATTACAAGAAAAAGCCATACAAATTTCAAGAGTTGATGTTATCTTATGCTCCCAATCCTCACCAGCATGTGGTGTGGTGTCACTCTTTAATTTTAGGCATTCTGGTGCAAATATAATAAAACTCATTGTGATTTTAATTTGCATATCCCTTGATGACTAATGATATTCAGCACTATTTCTTGTGGCCATGTATATAAATATTCTTTTTTGAAGTGTCCATGTGTTTGCCTTCCTAATAATATTCTACCGTTTCTCCCTTCCCTTCTTTGTCCTATCACATTATACATTTTCCTTCTTGATTTGTTGTAAACATCATAGAGTAGTGTTATTTTTGCTGTCAACAGTCAGTTAGCTTTGAAAGAACTTAAGGAACTAGAGGGAAAATTTATTGTCTTTCAGCTTAGTCATCTATTTTTTCTTTTCATTTCTTTAAGTTGTCTCAGACTTCTGTCTAGAATTCTTTCTTTCTTTGAAATCCTATTTTTAGCATATCATATTGTATTCAGCTGCTGGGGACTCATGGTTTCAGTTTTTGTTTGTCTAGATAATTGTTCTTATTTGAAGTGTTTTCTTTCTTGTCAAATTTAGAGTCATATTTTTTCCTTCAGCACCTTAAAGTTGCCATTCTATTTTTGTCTAGCTTGTATGTCTCTGAGGAAAACTCTGGTTTTCTCATTGTTGTTCCCCTGTAAGCTATGTGTCTTTTATTTATTGTCTGCTTTTACAGCTTCCTTTTTGTATTGCGTGTTTTTTTAATTGATGTATAGTAAATATACAATATTATATAATTTCAGATGTACAACATAATGATTAACAATATTTAAAAGTTATATTCCATTTATAGTTATTATAAAATATTGGCCGCATTCTCTGTGTTGTATAATATATACATGTAGCTTATTTATACATAGTAGTTTGCACCGCTTAATTTCCTACCCTCATATTGCCTCTCCCCCCTTCCGTCATCTTACTGATAACCAGTAGTTTATTTGCTATACTTTTTTTAATATTTACTAGCTTGTTTTATTTTTTAGACAAGTTCTATATGATATCATTTATATGTGGAATCTAACTAAGAAACAATCTAGTGAATATTATATAAAAGATTTTTCTTCCTTTTTATTGATTTTCAAATTTTTTTTGGTACATTATTCTTCATGACTATCCCTGTTGCATTCATTATGTCTTTTGGGCTTGTGGATTTATGGGTTTTTTTTAAATCATATCCAGAAATTTTCAACCATTACCTTTTAAAATATGCTTTATTCTTTAACTCTTTTTTTCATCTCCTCTAATGGTTCAGTCACATGAGTTTTTAAACTGGCTTACATTGCTAATTTTTTAAGCCTCTTTATTATCCCTTCTTAAGTTTGGATGGTTATCTTTATATTTTATTTAAATGTATCCACTCTTTATTCTGTGATCAAACTTAGTGTAAAGCTGATCCAGTGACATTTTCATTATAGTTTACTATGAAGTTTTAGAATTTCCATTTTATTCTTTGTAAATACTTTATGTTTCTCTATTTGTATTTGCTATTTTCTCATTTATTATGTTAATATTTAATTTTGACTCTTTGTATATATTTATAACAAACATTTTAAAACCCTTTTGTTCTAGCTTTGTCATCTCTGACATTTACAGTTTTGTTTTCATCAATTGATTTTTCCACCTAGTTGTCATATTTTCCTCTTTTTATATCTATATTCTTTTATATCTATATCTTTTTAATATTTTTATTTGATGTTGGATACTATAGATTCTATATTATTACTTGTTTGGGTTGTCCTCCTTAATGAAGTGTTGAATGTTATTACAGCATATGGTAAACTTATTTGCAGATTAGCCTGATCATTTTGAGGTTTCTTCTTTTTTTTATTATAGTTCATCCAGACTAGATTTCTCTTTGGACTAAATTATCCTGCTTCTAAGATGTGACTTTTCCAGAGTCTCTACTGCAGGTCCTAGAGTATATAAGAAGATCTCTTCCTTTGGCCTTTGAAACTAAATGTTTCCAAGCATGTGTGAATGCATTAGTTATTCACCTCATGATGTCATGGAAGTTGTTCATTATCCAGTGGCATTTCTTTCACCAATAGTGATTCTTTGGTTGTTCTTGTGGAATTTTGCCCTAATGTCAGACAGTATTTAGCCATGTTTTAAGGGCAGACTTTGCAGATTTCTGGAGTTCCTTTTCACCAGAGCTCCCTTCTTTGAAGTACACTGTGTCATAAAACCCTGCCACCTCAGTAACCTTAAACTCTGATCTCTTTGTTTTCTCACCTCCTGGATACTAATGTGTTGGGTTTCCCTGTCCTCCATGCCATGGACCAGAAAGTGTCACAATGTGGAAAGCAAGAGCAGTTGTGGGGCTGCCCCTACTTATTTCCCTTCTCTAAGAAATCATAATCCTGCACTCCTTCTATTAAAACTCCTATAAATAATTATTTCATATGTTTTGTCCAATTGTATAGTTTATGACAGAAGGGGTACTCCTTCGTGGCTGAGAGTAGAAAATAAAATAGATTGAATGCGAATGGTTTTGACTGTTGGAAAAAAGACATGTTTTTTTCCCTCCCTCCCTCCCTTCCTCCCTTCCTTCCTTTCTTCCTTCACTGGATTTGAACCTAGTATATTATATGCCTAGAGCTGTTATTATCCATCTTTCTGCCACATTAAGTTTGAGAATGATACATCATGGAAGAAGTCAGAGTCAAAAAATGAAAGGAGTCAATGACCTGATGATTTCATTGAACCCAGCTCTTCTTGATTTAGGTGATGTGGTCTAATAAATCACTGCCTATCTCAGTCATGTTTTAATCTTTTCAGTTTACTTGCAACCCAAAGAATCATGATACATCTTATAAAGGACAGTTTTGTGTGTTTTTTTCCCCAGTGCCCTATGAAACATTTGAACATTTTAGTTAATATCAATTGAGTATGTAACATAGGTCAGATGTGGTGATAGTAATTAGAGTAAGTTACTAGGCTAGGTGGATCATTGTATTTGATCCAGAGTGGTGATTCATATCATATTAGGTTTTATAATAAAAATTATTCAACTATTAATAAGCTTTATTTTCTAAAATTGATGGTTAGAAGATGTAGGAAAGCAACATATTTAATGCAATTTAATACTGTATATCCTTTTGAGGTGATTTTGAATATATTTTCTAATCTAATTAAAAACTTAATATATTGTTTTATGTTAGATCATCATCAGCAAAGGAAATGAACTCTTATATTGAGATATAAAAATTGACACTTGTACCATCAATTATTATTTGGTTCCTTATTAAAAACTTTAGCTTGATATGTGTATGTGTGTATATACATATAATTTGTTTAATATATATAATATATGCTTTAATATATGTAATATGCTTATGTAGAATTTCCACATCAATTTCCAGAAGTTTCTTGTTAATGGGAAGATAAAAGTTGCAATATAGACACTTCAAGCATCTGTATTGCAGAAAACAATGAGAATCTGAAAGGTCTTTGGTACAATATGTCTTTGTTCTTGTATAAGTATAGTTTTGAAGGATGCCCTGAAAGCTATATTTAATACTTAGAATCAATCTACCTACAACATGAATGTGATCTAGAAATAGATATAAGCAATGATATTAGGGGGAAAATTTAGAAGTTGTAAGTACTGGTTTAAAAATTTGAGTTGCCTGGAGTAAATGTTTAAAAGAAAAAAATAAAAAGAGGCAGGGCAAAGACAAGAACAGACTAGACTTCACAAGAAATGAAAAATAACTTGTTTAGTAGAAACATATTCAATACATCTTCTCTGTAAGGGACAAGAGGTGAAATAGGTTATTGAAATACATATGAATATAAATTGTATATTACTTAGAAAGCTACCAAAAATTGTTTATGTGGGGAATACTTCATTATCCTTTGATTTTCTGTTGTCTGTTTCATTATTTACTTCTTACATTTCCTAGCTAAGGTGCTTCATTAGGCACCCACAAGATGACATATGCTATTATCTGACACTAAATTTTAAAATTGACTTAGTCTTTTTTTCTCCTTTATTAAAAGAATCTACAAGAGAAATTATATTTTTCCCTTAATTTAAAGCCAATAATTAATTGCTCTTTTCCCCTGAAATTATAATCTGAGGGAAAAGCGGCCCATCACAACAGATAGGCAGATTACCACTCTTAAAAATCAAAAAAGTATATGAAATTTTAAAAGATTTATTTTCCAATCAGTCACTTGATAAATTTAGCATGGACAATAATTGAGAAAACTTCGTTACTATACCATATTCATTGTACAGAAATGCAGAGTTAGGTGAGCATATGTTGAAACGGTCACCTTTATGTAAGTACCTTGTATTGGTTATGCCCACTAGAGAATGGGGAGAGAGATTCTGGGGGCTACTTTGGCATCAAAAAGTTTTATGATTTGTGCAGCAATTTTCTTTAGGAATTATGAGTTCAGCTTGTATTTCTTTCCTGTAAAATTTGAAGTCTTAAATTTATCCAGTCGGTAAATATTTGAATGCTTATTTTGTGCAAGATGGAATGAATAAAGCAATATAGTGCCTACCCTCATGGAAATTGTATCTAATGTGAAAGACTGACACTAAAAGAAATGTAAATAGACCAAAAGTAATTACAACCTATGGAAAAATCAGTCAGGTTGAATGATATTCCATTGTATGCATATACCACTTTCTCTTCAGTCATCCACCGATGGAGATTTAGGTTATTTCTGCATCTTGGCTATCATAAAGGCTGCAATGATTGTAGGGGTGCTAATATCATTTTGAGGTATAATTTCAGATCTTTTGGTAAATATTCAGAAGTGGGATTGCTGGATCAAATGGTAGTCTGTTTTGAACTTTTTGAGGAACTCAGGTATTGTTTAAAAATCCTGGTATATGCAACGATTTGGATGAAACTTGAGTTCATTATATTAAATGAAATAAGCCAGTCACAGAAAGACAAGCACTGTGTCTTATTCCATTTATATGAGATATCTAAAATAGTCCAACTCTTTGAAACAGAGTAGAATGGTGGCTGCCAGAGGCCGGGGAAGGGGTGAGTGAGGAGTTGTTGATCAGTGAGTATAAAGTTTCAGTTATTCAGGATGAATAAGTTCTAGAGATCTAATGGCAACATTGGGCCCAGAGATGACAACACTATTGTACTGAACTATCTGCTGTGGTTTCATATATTAACTGTTCTCATAAAATTAAAAAAAATATATTAATTATAAAAAATTTTGAAAAAAAAGTAGAGTGTTTGATAATAAGGTAGTTAGGGAAATCCTTAATATTTAAAGTGATGTTAAGTAAGACTTGCAAGCTAAGAAATTATCTGAAGGACAAAACCTGAGGGGAAGAGTTTTCTAGCAGAGGAGGTAACCATTTGCAAAGGTCTCTAGCTGCATTTGTGTTAATCTGTGGTCCCTAGAAGCTGACCTTGAGAAGAAGGTTAATATGCAAGTGATTTATTAAGGAAATGCTCCTATGAGAAGCCACTATGGGAATAACAGATGCAGAAAAGGAAGAGGGAAGAAGCCAGACAAGGGTGGGAAAATTAGGAATTTTTACCTAATGATTTCTAAAGAGTAGGATAGCAGTGATCCTGGGGAAAGGAGCTTGAGAGAGTTAAAACTCTGAATTTACCTGTGGTGAATGGGAAAAGCTGACAGAAGGGAAACAGAAAGACTCACAGGCAACTCTGGAGGTCAGCTGAGTGTGTGACTGCACGTGTGCAGTCAACTCATCTCTATGGCTGAGTCTTTCACGGATCTCACCCATGATTCATCATTCTCCAAGGTACACGCACACTTCCCAGTCATGTAGCTACCATCCTTCGAACTTCACTGCTTCCTCGCTCACTTCCACCTTTATTAGAAGCACACTTGGTTTCCCCTGCCACCCGAAGTCAGATAGACTGACTGAATAAACAATCTATGTTAGCAGATTAATGAAAGTGGTATAGAAGTATTATTTGTTTGCCAATGGACTGTTGGAGATAATATTTTACAAATTGTCTGCTTTATAGATTTCTGTGTCTAAAATCCTCCAAACTAATACATTGAGGGAAAAGATGTGGTTTAGATGGAAATAATCTGCTATTCATTTTCAGACTGTTAATACTTAATCCCTGGGGAGTTGAGGTTTCTGTTGTGTAGGAAATGGCAAAAGCAGAGAAGCACAACACTCTATACTTTGGTGAGCACTTTCCCTTAATAAGTTTAATCGCCTCTTCTAATAGGAAGCATCTTGGAAAAACAGCACTTGTTTTTCTTTGCAGATCATCATGGAAATTTGCAAGTATACAGTGAGCAAGTTAGTCTGAAGGAGATACTAGCTAGCACCTACAAGATGCCAGACATTTGGAGGCAAATTTTCATATGAAGAGTGGGTGGGGATTTATGTTTTGGAAACAGTGCCATACATCTGGATATTTGGAAATCAATTTATTGACTAGTGTTGTGAAGTTGATAGTGATATTTTGTTTATTATTAGTCACTGACTGTTTAGCCTTAAAAGGAATATTGTGATTTATGCTAATATTTTCTCTAATAAATTTTGAAATTGTGCAGCATAGACAATACTATCAGATCACTTATTTTCACACTTTAAAATTATCTTAGAATCAGCTGGAGAACTTGTTCTTCCATTTCTTCCATACTCTATTTCAACGCCCTCCTGATTCTGCATTTCTAACAGGCTTCCTGGTGATGGTGGTGCTTCTGGTCCTCAGATCACTGAGTAGCAAGGCTCTAGACATAAATGTCCAATATGGTATCCACTTGCCCCATGTGGTTATTTCAATGAAATTTGTTAAATAAGATTAGAAAATCCATCCCTCCATTCTACTAACCATCTATCAAGTGTTCAGTGGCCAAATATAAACAATGCAAATATAGAACATTTCCACTATTGCAGAAAGCCCTGTCAGAGAGTGCTGCTGTAAAAGTATTTTTCCATAAATTTGTCCCCTAACAAAAACTTGGGTTATTATACTATATTTAAAATCACAGAATAAATCCTACAAAAGTAGAATTCAAGGTTGAATACAAGAGATCAGAATTTTAAGGTCTAGTGTTTTACTTTTAAAACATTTTTAGTAGCCATAGTCACTGAGGTTTGCCTGAATTAGAATAGGTATTTTGAAAGTGTTACACTAAACTCAACTAGTATATTTAAATGTAATACATCAGAGTGCAAATTCTGATACTTCTCTTCTGATTTAGCTTTTGTACATTTCCTTTGATTTGTATCCCACCACTTGCTCATTTTATTATTATTTTTGTTGTTTCTAATAGGCACTGGTACACATACCTATTAATATTGTTCTGCTTAGATTCCCAAGCATCAAAGACCCCAAGTAAATGAAGTAATGCAAATGTATGTAATGAAATGCTTAACTAATGAGTTATCTAGATATTACACGTAAAGCTAGATTACAAGTCTCTGGCCTGACTCATTCCAGCTCTATGAGTGAAACACAGGGTCTCTCTAAGGCTCATTTTCTTCATATGTGGAGGATAGATGATTCACAAAGGTGAAATGAAATAAAAAATGTAAATGTCTCTCTAACATTGTTCATATTTACCACATCTTCTTTACCCATTCCTCCACTGATGGACATTTGGGTTGCTTCTATGTCCTGGCTATTGTAGATAGTGCTACAATGAACATTGAGGTATTTTATTAAACATGATTAGTGACTTTTCATTTCTCTCTTCTCTCACTCTCTGCTTCCACAGACAATGTGTTATAAGGTTTCTTACACCTTAACCTCTCACCATACGTAAGCTTTCTAGGTACTCACTCAGTTGCTCTAATTTTTTGCTTGTAAATACATCCACAGAACACTTGGAAGTAGATTTCAAGGTTGTGCATGCTATAGAATACCACAGTTTTGAGAACTAACACAAATTTAATGGTAGCCCTGATCTATCATTTGTATAATCACACTCAATTCAGTGCAGTTCAGTTGTTCAGTCATTTCTGACTCTTTGTGACCCCATGGATTGCAGCATGCCAGGCTTCCCTATCCATCACTGACTCACAGAGCTTGCTCAAACTCATGTCCACTGAGTCAGTGATACCATCCAACCATCTCATCCTCTGTCGTCCCCTTCTCCTCCTGCCCTCAATCTTTCCCAGCATCAGGGTCTTTTCAAATGAGTCAGCTCTTCGCATTGGGTGGCCAAAGTATTGGAGCTTCAGCTCCAGCATCAGTTCTTCCAATGAATATTCAGGAGTGATTCCCTTTAGGACTGACTGGTTGGATCTCCTTATAGTCCAAGAGATGCTCAAGAGTCTTCTCCAACACCACAGTTCAAAAGCATCAATTCTTCGGTGCTCAGCTTTCTTTATAGTACAGCTCTCACATCCATAGATGACTACTGGAAAAACCATAGCCTTGACTAGACAGACCTTTGTTGGCAAAGTAATGTCTCTGCTTTTTAGTATGCTGTCTAGGTTGGTCATAACTTTCCTTTCAAGGAGTAAGTGTCTTTTAATTTCATGGCTGCAATCACCATCTGCAGTGATTTTGGAGCCCAAAAAAATAAAGTCTGTCGCTCTTTCCATTGTTTCTCCATCTATTTGCCATGAAATGATGGAACTGGATGCCATGATTTTAGTTTTTTCAATGTTGAGTTTTAATCCAGCTTTTTCACTCATCTCTTTCACTTTGATCAAGAGACTCTTCAGTTCCTCTTTGCTTTCTGCCACAAGGGTGGTGTCATCTGCATTCTGAGGTTATTGATATTTCTCCTGGCAATCTTGATTCCAGCCTATGCCTCATCCAGTCAAGTATTTTGGATGATGTACTCTGCATATAAGTTAAATAAGCAGGGTGACAATATACAGCCTTGATGTACTCCTTTCTCAATTTGGAACCAATCTGTTGTTCCACATCCAGTTCTAACTGCTTATTGACCTGCATGAAGATTTCTCAGGAAGCAGAAAAGGTGGTCTGGTTTTCCTATCCTTTAAGAATTTTCCACAGTTTGTTGTGATCCACACAGTCAAAGGCTTTGGTGTAGTCAATAAAGCAGAAGTAGATATTTTTCTGGAATTCTCTTACTTTTTCTATAATCCAATGGATGTTGGCAATTTGATCTCTTGGTTTCTCTGCCTTTTCTAAATCCAGCTTGAACATCTGGAAGTTCTTGGTTCATGTACTGTTGAAGCCTGGTTTGGAGAATTTTGAGCACTACTTTGCTAACGTGTGAGATGAGTGTGATTGTGCAATAGTTTGAGCATTCTTTGTCACTTCCTTTCTTTGCGATTGGAAAGACAACTGACCTTTTCCAGTACTTTGGCCACTGCTGAATTTTCCAAATTTGCTGGAGTATTGAGTGCAGCACTTAACAACATCATCTTTTAGGACTTGAATTAGCTCAGCTGGAATTCCATGACCTCCACTAGCCATGTTCGTAGTGATGCTTCATATGATCTTCCTGACTTCAGACTCCAGGATGTCTGGCTCTAGATGAGGGATCATACCGTTGTGGTTATCTGGGTCATTAAGATCTTTTTTGTATAGTTCTTCTGTGTATTCTTGACACCTCTTTTAAACAGATTCTTATGAATATTATTATCAGAATTTAGTAGTCCATATAGAATGATCAGTTGACAATTCATACTTGCCTGAAAATTATTTTCAGGGCCAACTGAAAGTTTTTCATGAAACATGAATGAGTTTGAAATATTATTCATTCTTAAGATTCAAACAGGTTTTTGTTAAAATATTTTTAGAAACTTCTGCTTAAGAATGTTATGACCTTTCTTCCTTCCCTCCCAGTTTTGATTTTTCATTTGATTTGTCTTGTGGTATTCAGATTAACATTGGATCTTTACATTGAGCACTTAACATGTCAAGGAAACTAATGATCTAAAAATATGACAGGGATTTTAAATAGATTAATTTGTCTATTTATCAAGGCTGCTCAAGAAGCCCTTTTATAGTTTTTCATTTTCCTTTTTACACTTTCCTCAAGCTTTGATCAGAAGATGAGGCTGAACAGAATTCTATCTTATCATTTTAACCGATATGGGTGAAACTTGGAACATTCAACTCAATACGTTTAAATATTATGGAGAGAAATTGGTATAAGTTTTTATAGAATCTGGAATTTCCACAAGTATGTATAATCTTTAAACCAAACAGCAGTGAAGTTTAGATTCCAGAAGGTGGTTTGAGCATTTTAATCAAAACAATCAGTGGATTGAGTTAAAATCCAAGCCTGAAGCAATGACAGCATTGTTCCCCGTGGAACTAAGTGTGGTCCTTAGTCCAAGAAGCTGGTGATGCATGGAAGTCAAATTAAGATTCAGCATCCTGCAAGTAGGAGTTTGAGCCCAGAGATCCTTGAGTGTAATCTGAGACTGAATATAGGCCACAGGGTAGCATCTCTGTGTTCAGGATGAAGAGGCGGATGAGGAATCTGAAAGCAGGGTGAGGACAGCTGTTCTTCAGATGAACTCTGATTCTTCGATGTTGGAAATCAATGAGACTGAGGTGCTAGAGACAGAGTGAACTAGCCTCTTCTATTCTAAGAATACATTTTATTTTCTAGAAAAAGAATTTTCTTAGCAGGTATCACCTTGTTTAAATCTCCATTCCAGAGTGGAAGAGTGATGGCCAGATTCAGGCATTTGATTAAGATGAGATTTCATGCTAAGGGGTAGAGGAATGAAGTCAGCTGGGAACCAAGGCCTAAGGGCTTGCCTGACAGTGGATAGACATATTCAGTATCCTTGGTAAGTGAATTTGGAGTGAAAATAAATAGGTAGGCTGGCAGGTAGAAAGGCTAGCACAAGGATTGTTAGAAATTCTTAAGTAAAATTAGAATCACAACAGTGTTGCATGGCAGGTCCCTGAATTTCTAGGAGGAAAAGGTACACATTCATAGTGCTAGTCTGTTTCCCTGTTCATTTTGAGGTGTGGAAGATGAAGATCCTGCAAGAGATTTCCAGTTTTCTCTGTTGGGTTTTGTAGCAGCTCCAGCAGAGTTGCTTGCTTTCTCTGGCTGCTTGTACGCTTCTAACACATTTACTTTTAGTAGTTGAATAGGGTGAGTAAAAACGTAGGATTAAAAAAAAAAAAAACACTAGTGAGTATTTTTTCATGTAATCAAATATTAAAATTCTATAAATTCTCAAGAAAAATTATAGCAACTGTAGAAATTTAGGCAGCCACCTATTAGTGAAAAATGAAGAACTGAATACAATGTAATGTGGTTAATAATTTACACTTTTTGAATTAGGGTCTGGCAGAAAAACCTAATGGAATTATATAAATGATGGTTTCATTTATTTTAAATTAAATTATTTTTAGATTTATGTTTTGACATTTTATTGACATTAGATTTTTTTATCCTAGTTGTCGACATTAGATAGTTTTCCTAAAGCCCCTCCAAAAGGATCATAGTGGAGAATTTATTATTAAGAATACATTTTGGAGACCATAACCCTTTTAAAAGTTATATAATCCCTCATTTAAAAAAAAAACACTTTTTGAATGACATTTATGATCTTTTCCTAAGAAACACTTTGAGAAGGAAAAATTAGAATTATATAGCTACAAATACACTTTCCATGCCCCTCACTTGTAGTTGTTAATATAGGATTAGGATAATCATGTGATTATTCTTCAAACTTGGATCCTTTGAGAATGATAGAAAATGCATTGCTGGGACAGATAGCATAAATGGGAACTGCTGGGTAACTGGACCATATGGGTATCCTTTGTAGTAAATTGTTTTTGAATTCACATCAACAGATTGAATATTTGTGTATTTTACTTTCTTTGCTGCTCAATTCAGGAGTAATGGAAAAAGGGAGAAAGTTGTGAAAGGAAAAATAAGCATTTAGAAAGAAACTAACCTGATTTCTAAAGAGTTGGCTAGCAGCTAAAATCATGTTTTTTGACTTTGTTCATTTGTAACACAGATAAGATAGCCTTTCTCCAATGCAGGATGACAAGCAGTTCCCATTTAAAGTTCATGTCTACACTTTGTTTTACACCTAGGAAATTTTGATGACTGACACTTGGGACCAAAGGGTTGCCTTTTTTATACACTCCCCAGGTGCTAGCCATGCATACTTAAGTGCTGGCTAGAGTAGAAGACAGGAATTTGTCCAACCTTGAATGTGTCTGAATCAGAATCTGACTCCTTACATCACAAAGTTAAACAAGATAAAAAATTGTACTGCCTTTACTACAGTCCACAAAGATGTGAACAATGAAAATTCAACTAGATTTAACAGGAAATTTTCCGACATACTTCATTTTTGTTTCTGGAGGATGAAGTTATTAAGCTTGCATGCTTTCCTGTTCCCACTGCAGGGAAGGGGTATGCTGAATGAGGTCTTGCTGTCAAGAAATATACCCTTCATCCTACTTAGTCTTGGTCTCTCTCCACCTCATCTGGCCCATAAGCCAGGCTAGCTAAGAGCCTGACCACTCTCCCTTTAGAAAATCACAGTAATCACTCGAATTCAAGCTGCACTGTCCAGGATTCTTCTTAATTGTTCTCAAATTGATTTTGAGAAGGATTCCCTTTCTGAAATACCAGTGAATGCCAAAGATTGATGCCAAAGCATACAGGGAATGTCCAGAGTAGCAAATAAGTGTTCACTTCGGGATGGATGAGAAGAAAAGCAGGTCAATAACAGAGGTATAAAAAGTACATTTAGCGCTGAATGCTTCCACAGTTGCTTTCAACAGCTATGTTCTCCCTCCACAGCCTTATTCTCCAAAGCACTCTGAATATTGCGATTATTAATATCCTTAAGCACAGCTGCACAAAATAAAGAATTATTGAAACCCCTCTCATTCATTGTAGCCTCCAGTTCCAGGTGTCTGTTTTCTCATACTGTCCTTTATTACATGTTCTTCTCAGCTTTTTTATTCAAGCCTTTGTTAGATAGACACTGTGTTAAAAACTGACAGTGATGCAAAGAATCATATACTGTGGCTACTTCCAGGAAAAATCTTGCTATCTGGTTTATGCTGTAGGATTAGATACACATAAGCATATTTAGTCAATCCTATACAAGCAATTAACCCTACCTAGCACTGTGATAAAGAAAATCAATATCAAAAATGTGGTCCAGGCCAGATAGAATTTTGCTTTGGGGCTTCTAAGTAACGAGAATCTCTTCCAACATGCCTAAGGAAGATCTCAAAGAGGAGAAGGACCATAAATAGCCTTGAAAAACTGGTAGAATTTAGACAGATGGACTGGAACTTCAGTAGGATATATATTAACTATGATAAGAGCTCTATCCTCAGAGAAAAGAGTTTAAACCTAGTAGACTATTAAGAATTTACCTTCCCCCCCCCCAAAAATAAAAGAATTTACCCCTGGGATATTTAGATCATGTGTCTAAATCTTTCCTTTCCTATCTACCAAATAGTCTCCCTAGGTGTGTACTTCCTGTGCTTAGATATCATCACCCCTATATGAGTTTTGAGATCCGGGGCCTCTTATGGTGTGTACTCCTTTGTGTGTTTCTACTGCAGTTAGCATGGCATCTGCCATGTAGTGGGGAAGTATTCACAATCAGAATAGATATAAATGATCTACTATGAAAATATCTCCCCAATATTATTGTACATGTGACCAACCTGGGAATCCTATAAAAGTGCAAATTCTGATAGATGTAGGGTGGGCCTACCAGTCTGCATTTCTGATAAGTTGTCAAGTGAACCAGACACTGCTAGGCCACAGATCACACTTTTAATAGGAAATCCCCACACATGGAATCCAAAACAAAGCTCATCATGGTGTCATTCTGTCATTATTCTAGTTTTCACTTATGTAGTTCCCCATTCTACAATTAGGGTTTAAGTTCATTACAAAGGAGCCTATTCCCTATGTTGTCCTCTTCTCTCAAAAAATAATTATTTAATTTGGCAGCAAGCACAAGTAAATTTATCTCACCTATATAAGGAATATCACCTATCAAAAAAAAAAGCTAATAATTTCAAAAGAGTAAATATGAAAATAAGTCGGACCTATCAACCAATTGTCCAAATTTAGTGCTGCTTTAAATTTGGATAGATTTTTAATTATAATTCATATTTCTGATTCCCGTGTTTCTAAATAATGACCTCTCTTTTTTTATTAAGTTAAATTAGTAATGTATCACACACACATACACAAGCACAAAATGATTGGTTCAAAGCAATTTCACCATATCTATATATCTAAAATAGAAGACCTAAAGAACCTGACTCAAAGGTCTATATATGCTTAGTTTACATATAATTCTAAAGAGATTGGTTTTGCTTCTCAAGATCTCATTAATTTAGATTAATAATTACACAAAGCAGACATACTTTTATCTGGAGCAGAAATGGCAATAAAAACTAAAAGTTTTCAATATGATGAGAAGGAAGAGATGGGAAAATAATCTAAGAAAAGCAGGCCCTCAGATCTTGAAAGCTGAGCAATTCAGTGTGATTTTAGGTAGAGGGACATGGACCTTCATAGCCCACAGGCCCTGGGGTCTTCATGCTAATGCAGCTCAGTTAAATAATTGGCATTATTAATATGAACCCAGGGCACCAATAAAAGACTAAAATGTATTTCAGTATTTTTTCAAAGAAAAAATAGGAGATTTGTTATGGAAGTCTGTGGCTCAGTGTTCACCTAGTTTAAATTACCATTAAGAAGGTAAGTGAATTTTACATTTTGGCATGATTTTAATTTCAAATACTTACAATTGTTTAATGGTTAAAAGATACACATTCTATTATCTAGGATTTGTCATTATGAAAAACAGATATTAGTAAAATACTAGTAAGTATTTGCTAAAGACATTAAAGCAATTATTTTTTTTTCATTTTGGAGTAACCAACTTTAAAGACATCTCTGGTTTGTTAGACAGGGTTTATTAATCATTTATCAAAGTATTATATGGTTTATAGAACTTAATTTGATATCATTTATGTTAAATGGTACATATAACATCTACTGTGTAATCTAGGAGTATGTCAGTGAGAAAAACAAAATCTTAGCAAAAGAGATAATATGAATGAAGTGCCTTTAATACTATTATTTCACATTGGTCCTTCCCTGGTGGCTCAGATAGTAAAGAATATGCTTATAATGCAGAAGACCTAGGTTCGATCCCTGAGTTGGGAAGAATCCCTAGAGAAGGAAATGGCAACCCACTCCAATATTCTTGCCTGAAGAATTCCATGGACAGAGGAGCCTGGTAGACTACAGTCCGTGGGGTCACAAAAAATTGGACATAACTGAATGACTTTCACTCACTTTACTCAAAATATAATTATTCTAATTTTGCATTTGGGAAACACATTTCCTCATAGACTTTGGTCTTTCCTTGAAACCTTGATTTATCAAAAATGCATATTCCTTTTAAGAATCTATTGCACAAAGCAACTGACTGTGATATTCCTAAGAAAATTGAATATTAGGGTATTTTAAGTGTGTGGATAATTAAACAGATTCTTAAATATAATTCAGGGAAGAGAGTTTGGGAACAATATTTTGACTTTCATATAACAGCGATTTTTAAAGGAAATTTTCTTGACAGCACAGAGTGAAAAGATCAACATTTTTTTAAAAACATATTTTCCGTACTATCAACCCATTCATCCTCAATTTGTTCTTTGGGCCTCTCCAGTATGCTGTATATTCCGAGTCCTGACCCTTCTCCCTGTGGGTGCTCACCGTGCAGCTAGTGATGACACTTACAGTGATTGCCTTGTGGGGGGAATAACCGTTAATTTGTTCTGACATCCCCAGATCTGAATCTAATGAAATGAAAATGTAGACGAGAGTGGGTTAAGCTCTCTGGTGCTTTCCTTCTCAGAACTAGGGTAGTTCCCTTTTGCATGATTGAAATCATGCCTATATCATCCCCTTAATGTCTGTAGTACCGTGCTTAATGGCTTCATCAGGATATATCACTTTCTTTAGTACAGAACTGCCAGTGGAACACAAATCATTTAGATAGAGAAACTGTTAGACAAAGATAGGCTGTAGTGGCTGAAGAATCACAGAGAGAGGTAAGGAACATAGAGTAAAGCTCACAGTGTTTGGAAAATTAGGAAAAATTCAGTGAAAGCATATTAAAAGTTTTATGTTAGAATTGGAAAATATAGGGAAATCTTTATATGACTATACTGACACTAATTTGTAGGTAGCATTTATTGCTAGCAAAAAAATCCTTTCTACTTTATTTATCTAATTGTTATCAACACTAAATATTATACAAGCTCTTCGCAGCTGGAGATTTTTTGTTTGTATCCCTAAGGCATCAAATCTAGATCACAGTAAATGCCATTTCATAAACACTATTCATTAAAATGAATACAGAGAATTCTGAAATTTGTATAAAGAGAAAGCAAATTTATTGTAAAGGATTAACCAATAAAATAAAAATTCATATCATAAAAGAATATTTTTAATGTTCTGTCTTTCCCAGAGCTGTAAGTAATTTGTAATAGATTACTTTTTTCCCCCTGAATGTTTTCAATGTTTCTATGTCCTACTTGATAATGCACAAGTTATCCTACCTGTTTGTCATGTTCTCATAGAATTCATCCATATTTGAGAAAAAATCAAGGTCATAAATAAAAACCAAGTGTCAATATTTTTGAAATAATGAAAATAAAATTATCCAGGACATGTTTGAATGCATTTATGGATGTCTGCAGGGCACTTATCTTCTCATAAACAAACTAGATTAATATAGATTCAATTGAAGGCTTTGGACTGCCACTTGGCACAAGAGGAAATAGAAGTTAAAGCACAGAGAAAGACTTTGTATAAAAAATAATAAGGATACACACTTAACTCATGACCAGATAAGTTAATGGACTAAAAATGCCTGTCCCTCTCACTGCAATTTCTTGCTCCTGAAATCGCTGAGCATCTGTTATAGATGAAGGTCCCTTAGAGCAGTGAGTGGCTCATCTATTCATTTTGTTTGAGAGTCATGCTTTTTGGAGCTCTTTCCGGAAAGCCAGCATATGAGGAGTTGTGGGCTGCAGAAAGAAGTGTTAAGCATTGGAGCTCTGTAGCTGCTGGGAATTTTTCTGTTTTCCTTAATGATGTGAGATTCCAAAGTTTGCTTGCATACAATATTTGAGTTGAAAAGTATTGATGTATAAAAATTCACAAGATGAATACTCTAAACAAGTTTAGAAGGCTATCTTGAGATCAATAAATGTAACATGTATAAATTAACATATTGATTATTTTATAAATATTTTGAAACATGTAGTTCTGAGACAGATGCCAGGTTTTCTAGGGATAATCAGTTATTTATTACCCAAATACAGGCTTATAACATATCACTATGTCTTAAATACACATTGAAAAATAAGCAGAAATCAGCACCTAGGACATAAAACTCTGTGCACAATAAGAAGCTTCTAGATTTCTCCCTAATAATCTTATCCATGATATCTTAGAACTTCCCTGGTGGCTCAGAACGTAAAGAATCCATCTGCAATGCAGGAGACCTGGGTTTGATTGCTTGGTCAGGAAGATACCCTGGAGAAGGAATGGCTACCCACTCCAGTATTCTCACCTGGAGAATTCCATGAACAGAAGAGCCTGGTGGGCTACAATCCATAGGTTCGCAAAGTTTGACAAGACTGAGCAATGAAGCAGTAGAAGCTCTATGGTATTTTATTTTAATCAAAGTCAACCAACCATTATTTTGTACCTCTATGTGTCAGAATAACAGGATAATACATAATTCATTCATCATTCATTCATTCACTCAGTATATCAACATGATAAGTTATTCTTATTTTTCCAGAGTAAAGTTTACAAAGGTAATTCACAAGTTAATGAGATCCATGACTTCAAGGAGCTTGCCAGGTAATGGGAAAACATAGTATTTATTGTCTGCATAAAACTATAAACACATGCATAGAGTATGATTGGAAAAGGGCAGTAATCTGAATTTGTCAAAACCACTATTAGAGAACAAAGAAAAGTAAAAATAATTTTGCTTGTGAGATATCACGAAGGCTTTCTGAAATAGAAAATACTTCATACTTCAGTTATTTTGGAAGAATGAATAGGGCTTATAATCTGCAAAGTAATGGGAGCAATATGTTTAATGAAATAGAAGAGCATATGGCAGACTTCAGTCCATAGGGTATTCTCAAATGAAGATGAGAGAGAAACTACATGTGATCTTCTGCATTTCAATTTTCCTCTGCAGATTACAGAAACACATTGTTAAAGGAGTAAAAATCAGGTAAACATTTATGATAACTAGTTCAGAGGAAGTATATTATAGGTGCAGAGGTGGATTAAAATTGTGACACCGAGGCGGGGCTGTATAAGATAATCAGAGATGGGATTGGGACAAACTGGTAATTGAGTGAAGAGGGGACAAAGAGGAGAGCGTTCATGAAATGTTTTTGGTGCTTCCACATGAGATGCAGACTACAGAGAGAAGAGCAGGTTTGGGGAGTGACAATCTAACCAATACTGTGCCTTCAGTTCAGTTCAGTTCAGTTCAGTAGCTCAGTCGTGTCCGACTCTTTGCAACACCATGAACCGCAGCACGCTAGGCCTCCCTGTCCATTACCAACTCCCGGAGTTTACCCAAACTCATAACCATTGAGTCGGTGATGCCATCCAACCATCTCATCCTCTACGATCCCCTTCTCCTCCTGCCATCAATCTTTCTCAGCATTGGGGTATTTACAAAGGAGTCAGCTCTTCGCATCAGGTGGCCAAAGTATTGGAGTTTCAGCTTCAACATCAGTCCTTCCAATGAACATGCAGGACTGATTTCCTTTAGGGTGGACTGGTTGGATCTCCTTGCAGTCCAAGGGACTCTCAAGAGTCTTCTCAAACACCACAGTTCAAAAGCATCGATTCTTCTGCGCTCAGCTTTCTTTATAGTCCAACTCTCACATCCTTATATGACTACTGGAAAAACCATAGCCTTGACTAGATGAACCTTTGTTGACAAAGTCATGTCTCTGCTTTTTAATATGCTGTCTAGGTTGGTCATAAATTTCCTTCCAAGGAGTAAGCATCTTCTAATTTCATGACTGTAATCACCATCTGCAGTGATTTTGAAGCCCAGAAAAATAAAGTCAGCCACTGTTTCCACTGTTTCCCCATCTATTTGCCATGAAGTGATGGGACCAGATTCCATAATCTTAATTTTCTGAATGTTGGGATATGATAATTTTGAGGTGCCTTCTGACATTTAGAGATGATAGTTGGAGGTAAAGATTAGGAGAGAGGTGGTATTGGGAGAGAGATGTTTGTGTTTGGGAGACTTAGGCCTTTGTTATTGTTTAGTTGCTAAATTGTATCCAATTCTTCTGCAACCCCATGGACTGTAGCTGCCAGACTTCTCTGTCCATGGGATTTTTCAAGCAAGAATATTTGCATATGCTGCTATTTCCTTCTCCAGGGGATCTTCCCAACCCAGGGATCGAACTCACATCTCCTGAATTACAGGCAGAGTCTTTAGTACTGAGTCACCAGGGAAGCCCACTTAGGAATTTAATGGTAATGAAATCATGGAAACATGAAATTTTCTAAAAAAAAAGAATGAGTAAAAAACAGGTTTAAAAAATTCTCAGGAATATTAACATTAAAGAAGTAGAGATGGGAAAACATCCAGAGAATAATGTTATAATGATAAAGGGTATGTGAAAAATAAAGAAATTTTATTGAGCATCTAGTATTTGTAAATATATATATTGTCATTCCATCTAAGTATCAATCATTTCTACAAAGCACAGTTTAATATTCCTATTTTACTCATAAGAAAACTATGGCTCAGAGTGGATCAACAATTTGGCCACTATCACTTAACTAGAAAATATTGGAGTGGATATTGAACTGTATCTTGATGATCCCCAAACCCATACTTTAGTATTCCAAGTTAGAAGTCAGTAATAAGCTAAAATTTGTGACAAATATGAGAGTTTTAAATCATTTATTTCTGCCTCTGAAAATTTTATTTACCTCTACATCATTAGATAAAACACAAGTTTTATTGAAAAACCACTACTAAGCAATAGATTTATATAGATATTTAAACAAGAATTGGCCAAAATATTTGAATAAGGTGTCAGTTCAGAAACATTTTTTGGACATATCATTCAGTTTTCAGTTGTTATTTTTCTCACTCATTTCTCTCTTTAGCTTTAGAAACTTCCAGACATTTCTCTTCCAGATATTTCATCTGAAACAATATGAGATTTTATTAGAAACACATTGGGAGAAAATAATAGGGCTTATAAATCTTCCTAAGACTTAATTGTGTATTCAAAAGAAATGGTAATAGCAACGTTACCTAATGGTGTTTAATACATATTTTATAATGCTTTTGCTTTTATTATAAATGATTAATAGGTGACAATGAAATTTGCTGTATAATATCTCCTTTAGGTATGGCTTATACACAGTCCTACTTTATACTTAAGCTCTTTTCATCAAGTTATGATGAATCTGACTTGCAGACATTCTCTTGTCATAGTTCTTACTAAGTGAAAAATTTTGTTAATGTGTCAATATTTGTCAAAGTTGCCTCAGTGAAATTAGGTGCAAAGTAAAATGTTATTGTTTTCTTGAAATATATATATATATATGTTTATATGCAAAGTATTTTGTTTTTCCTTTATTATTTAAGTTAGATAAAATGATTATTTTTGCCAAGGATTAAAAGTTACTTTGAGATTTTTGTGTCCTGTTTTGCTAAAAAAGAAAATGACCTTGCCTATAATCCAACTGCTTATTAGAACTTCAGTTTTGGCACAAGAATTCTTAAGGAAAATAAAGATGCTTATACAATTTGTAAATGATCCTTAGGTTAAAGCAATGGGCGCTTTATAAATGCATTTGGACTAGAAATAGAAGTAATGGATGGTGAAACACAATTGGCATCCTTCTCCAATTCTTTACCGCATATGATGTTACAATCATTCCAATTTCAAATGGCCCTGATTTCAGACACAAAAGATGATGTCAAGAGACAACTAAGTAGCAGGGCAGATGAAGTCTTAACAGCTAAAGAGGTTGCTGTGATGCAAATCATTTTTTCACGAGTTGGTAAATATTTCTGAAGTAACAATTGAATCGAAAATACACTGTCAATAAAAGACAGATAAAATAAACACAGAAATCATATGCAGTCCTAAGAGAATTGTTTTTGAATAAAATGCTTTTCAAGGTCTTCACACAGTTGTCAGCAGCTCTTTTAAAAATCAAGTCAATGCATTTGGAGCAATTGTTTGAGACAAGACTGGTTGGTAAATGATTCTAAAACTCCATCCAGCTGTTAATTTTACATAGCTATTCACAAAGTATGCAAGTTTTACAAATAAATAATACTTCCAAAACACTGTAACTTGATAGGTTTCTTGTAAAGCAGTGTGATTCTCTGCATATTGAAACAGCTGCCCCCTTAACTTTTATGTTCATTCATGGTATATATTTTAGTACATTGATTGACATGATAGTTAAATGTTCACTGCCTATTGCTAGTGTATAATAGAATGTTTATTAATAAAAATAACCACTATGAAAATTTTGTCAGGACCCTGAATTGAAAGTCCCTCTGGAAAGAAAGAAGGAGAAGGCAATGGCACCCCACTCCAGTACTCTTGCCTGGAAAATCCCATGGATGGAGGAGCCTGGTGGGCTGCAGTCCATGGGGTCGTGAAGAGTCGGACACGACCGAGCAAATTCCCTTTCACTTTTCACTTTCATGCATTGGAGAAGGAAATGGCAACCCACTCCAGTGTTCTTGCCTGGAGAATCCCAGGGACGGGGGAGCCTAGTGGGCTGCTGTCTAAGGGGTCACACAGAGTCGGACACGACTGAAGTGACTTAGCAGCAGTAGCAGCAGCTGGAAAAAAAGAAAAAAGGAAATAAAGAAAACCACCCCTAGTTTTAAATAGGACATTGGAATTAATCTATCAGAAAACTTCAAAAGAGACCAATTTTGGATTCTAAAGAGTAGAGAAGAAAGAGCAAAACAGGGAAAATAATACAGCTACATTCCTACTATTTTAGAGCATAATATCTGGTAGAGGAGATAGATCAAAATAAACATGCATCAAAAATTATGGTATATTAAAAATTATAGAAATGGAGAACAGGTTACTGGTTGTCAACAGTTAGAGATGTTGTAGGGAAGAGTAAGGGGCTAGGTGTGACTATAAAGGGTTATCATGAGGTAGAGCTTTGTGGTGATTGAATAGTTCTGTATCCTGATGTCAGTGGTGGTTACCTGACTCTACACTTGTAAAGTGGCATAGAACTATATACACATTGTACAATGCCATGGTTTTGATATTTTACTATAGTTATATAATATGTAACAATTGAGAAAGTAGGTAAAAACCACACAGGGCCTCACTGCATCTTTCTCAAATCCCTGTAAATTAATAATCATTTCAAAATAAATGTTAAAAAATAAGGTAGATTAATTAATGGACAGATTGATAGATATTTGATCAAATAATATCAAGATGTTAGCAATTGTAAGGTGGCTGCAAGTTATAACAAATGCTGCGAAGGCAACAAAGACTGAGAGACTAGAAGAGCAATTCAACAAAGATTCCTTTGGAAAAATGACTACAAGCTAAAGAGAAAAGTAGTCATGCAAGACTCTGGCTCATTTTAAATGGTGGGACTAACACATTCAAGGAGGGGGAATAGTTGCTTCTGATGGTAAGAATACAAACATGAATGGAACTTAGTAAGTGAAGGATGGGTTGGGAAAATAAGCCGATGGCTGATTGGTATTGTTCAATCGCTAAGTCGTGTCTGACTCTTTCCAACCCCATGGACCGCAGCACACCAGGTATCCCTGTCTATCTCCCAGAGTTTGCTCAAACTCATGTACATTGAGTCGGTGATGCCATCCAACCATCCCATCCTCTGTCATTCCCTTCTCCTCCTGCCCTCAGTCTTTCCCAGCATCAGGGTCTTTTCCAATGAGTTGGCACTTCACATCAGGTGGCCAAAGTATTGGAGCTTCAGCATCAATAATATAAATAATATAGAGTAATTGTCAGAAAACATTTCCTGTAAAGAGCAAAATAGTAAACATTTCAGCCTTTTGAAGACCTGGGGTCTCTGTCATAACTACTTGATCAATCTATAATGGAAAGCAGTCCTAGACAATGCATATACAGATAAGCATGGCTCTGTTCCGATAAAATTTTATTTACAGAATGGGACAGCAAATTAGATTTGTCCAAGGGACTATAGACTGATGACTTTTGATACAGAGCTTTAAAGGTGGGCATTTGAATTTTATTTTGATACCAAATAGAACTAATTGAATGGTTTCAAGCAGGAGGATTAAAGTAGTCTTTGATACTTTGTAAAATATAGAAGATGAGGGTACAACATATGAAATTATAATTTAGGTGATGAGGAAAGGTGCTGAAAGGAAAATAATTTCTAAAAGTGTTAGAAAATTACCATATTTTTCTTAAGTGCTCACAAATGTCCTTTGAATACTATGCGTACCCTTACACATGTATAACATAATCCTGCAGAGGAAGTAGTATACAGGCAAACCTCAGAGATGCTGGGTTTCAGTTCCAGACCATCACAACTAAGTATCACAGTAAAGCGCTTCACACATGGTTTTTGGCTTCTCAGTGGATATAACAGCCATGTTTATACTATACTATAACCTATTAAGTTTGCAATAGCATTATATACAAAATAGTAAAGTAATTAAATTAAAGTTAATTTAAATAAATAAAATTTTAAAATGCATTATTCTAATAAGTGCTAGCCATCATCTGAGCCTTCTTTTGTCTGCTGGAGAGTTTGAAATACAAAAGATTTACCAAAGTGTGACATAAAGGCAACAAGTGAGGAAACTGTTGAAAAACATGGCACCAATAGACTTGATCAACTCAGGACTGGCAGAAACCTTCAATTAATTGGGTTTCCCTGGTAGTTCAGTTAGTAAAGAATCCTCTTGCAATGCAGGAGATCCTGGTTTGATTCCTGGGTCAGGAAGATCCCTTGGAGAAGGGAACGGCTACCCACTCCAGTATTCTGACCTGGAAAATTCCAAGGACAGAGAAGCCTGGCAGGCTACAGTCCGAGGGATTGCAAAGAGTCAGACATGACTGAGTGACTTTCACTTCGCTTCCACTTTCAATTAATTAAACACACGCACAATATCTGAGAAATATAATGAAACAAATCTGCCTGCAGTGGTAATGTGGGTGGTGTCTGGTGTCTGATGTAAAATCACCTGGATTCGGAGCCTGGCTAGTCATGAAAACCACCTGTGTCACTACACAGTACATCGGCCTCTCTGTTCCGATTTGTACTATTGAAAAAGTCTGGGAAATGCCTTTGTCCATGAATAGTTGTGCTACATTTTAAAATATGATGATTGTGGAAGCAGGACTTCTGTCAGATATTTGTGTAATTTACATGTTTTTCTTGCTGTTTAATAAAATGTTGGCTTTGGCTTTCCATGACTATGCTTCTTAATTACTTCACTATCTGTGTGTACTCTGATCTTTGATATTTTCCTCTTTCATATTTTCTATATTTTTTCTAGGCCAGTGATTGTTTTTGCATTTTGAAAAAGCTCTGTGGGAATACATTGAATCTGTGGATGGATATAAGAATAATTTTAAGACAGAACCTACAATTTAAAGGGTGATTAGCTAATTGGGTTTCTTTTAGCAACACATGGAAATATATACATATATTAGAACATAATATAGAAAACCTTTTACATGTTTATTGCTAGAACTCCACATTCATGGAATACCTTTCTTTTGTCATATTAGGTACAGTCAATATGCATTAGGAGCGTCCCTGGTGGCTCAGAGGTAAAGAATCACCTGCCAATGCAGGAAGCGCAGGTTTGATGCCTGGCTTAGGAAGATCCCCTGGAGAAGGAAATGGCTACCCACTCCAGTATTCTTGCCTGGAGAATCCCATGAATAGAGGAGCCTGGTGGGCTACAGTCCACAGGGTCTCAAGATTCAGACATGGCTTAGCAACTAAATCACACCTTTAAATTATTGGGTTTAGAAAATAATAGAAAACCCAGCTTTTCTCTTTATGATAACTTTTCATATCTTGTTTTCCCAGAATTAATACAGTCAAAAATCGGACACAAA
Organism: Bos taurus; assembly: GCF_002263795.3. Taxonomy (NCBI): domain Eukaryota; kingdom Metazoa; phylum Chordata; class Mammalia; order Artiodactyla; family Bovidae; genus Bos; species Bos taurus. The sequence continues at coordinate 49,859,113 of NC_037329.1, forward strand.
GTCTGATTCTACCGGTTACTGAAGACATATAGACTAAATTCACTCATCAAATTTCTTATGGTAAAATAAAGCATAGTACTTGGAACGAGAGGTATCCCAAGAATTAGAGTGGCAGAATTCAGACAACTAAATGTATACCAAACCTGAAACTTGCCTGAAGTTTCTGTGCCAGCAAACCTCTCATGTTCTCCTCTTCTAATGAAGTTGGTCCACTGTACATGAATACCTAATGCTGATTTCACGTGAGTGTACCTAATAAGGTACCAATTCTCCTATACTACACCCCTCCACTCTTATTTGCCTCTAGACCTCTGGGCTTCCCTCACCTGGTAAAGAATCTGCCTGCAATGCCAGAGACCTGGGTTTGATTCCTGGATCGGGAAGATCCCCTGGAGAAGGAAATGGCAATCCACTCCAGTATTCTTGCCTGAAGAATCCCAAGGACATAGGAGCCTGGCAGGCTGCAGTCCATGGGGTCACAAGAGTTGAATACAACTTAGCAACTAAACTAGCACAACACCAACACTCCTCCACTCTTATCTGCCTCTAGATCTGTACCTACATTTGGTACCATGCTTGTAAAAAGTCTAATTACCAAGTCAAATTTTGGAATAAAAGTATCTTCACCAAAAGAATTGAAAAAATATGCTCATTTATTTCAGAACAAAATGAGTGAATATGTACAGAAGGAAATTGCTAGATAAGGAAGATATACTCTTAGGTTGGACTGAACTTAGTGCTATGGATTCAGAATGTGAGTTTGTATGAAAACTGATTTTCAAAGGTGACCTGTGATGAATGAAATTGACATACCTGAAATCCATTGGTATGATGTAGACAGAATTATGGGAATAACTTTGAGCAGATTTACCATGTGTGTTCATTTCACTGCTCCCTAATCACTGTGTACCCTTAAAGGACCTAGAAGACATTCCTTTCACCAAAGCAATGAGAAGTGGAGCATTGATATTCCTGAAAAGTGCTTGGTCTATTCAGGCTACCAGTGAAAATAGGAAATGTAGATATTGATAAGAGTCCTGATTTCAGTGAAAATGATGGCATCTGAGGGTACAAGACTTAAGTGTCAGAGGCCAAGTGAGGTTGCCCAACAGGTAGCCAAGCAAAGTAGTAACAGAATTGCTTGACTCATGTATCTTTAGTAATGGTTAACTTACCTTGAATACATGAAGAAAAAGTCAGCTACTTAAGGTACAATTTAGTCAGTGTAACAGAAGAACTCTAAATCTGGTGACCAGATGCCTGACTTAAATCACAGTAGCAAACCACATCCAAGTCCCATTTCTTAGATCTAAGTGATTTAAAAGACAAAGCACTTTATATTAAGGCAAGATCAATTTCCCATGAGAAAGGATCCCCAAATAACAAAGTTGAAGACATTTACCAGTTTGCCTATGCACCAAGGACAGTAAAGCACCACTATCTTTCTGTGATTGTTGGGTTCTCTCCCTAAACTGTTATGATCTTTGTAGATCCACAACATAACCACAGTATAGCAGTTGGAATGGCTATCTACAGGGAAAATGAGCATAACAAATGAATGTCTGGCCTGGGTTTGTCTCACAGTGAGTCAATTAAATCCCCATGGTTATTACTCTTGTTCTTGTGTTATATGAGTAACTACTGGGGCTTCCCAGGTGGCACTAGTGGTAAAGAACCCACCTGCCAATGCAGGAGACGTAAGAGACATGGGTTCGATCCTGAGCTCAGAATATCCCTGGAGGAGGGCATGGCAAACCAATCCAGTATTCTTGCCTGGAGAATCCCATGGACAGAGGGGTCTAGCAGGCTATAGTCTGTAGGGTTGCACAGAGTCAGACATGACTGAAGCTACTTAGCAAGCACACATTCTTAGCAAGTGTCAAAATCCCTACATTGGCTCCCACCTGAGAACAGCGTTTGTTTTCTCCTGGTAAAGACAGCAATACACCTTCATTATCTTTTCAACTGTGCATCTGGTCCATGGTTTATTTCTTAGAGACCTTGAGGCTTTTGCTGTGAATGGCATGATATCAATATACTATGTGCTATCATGTTGATAGGAGCTGGTTGGCAGTAAGTTGCACATGCCTTTGATGCCTTAGTGAGACATTTCTGCGCCATAGAGTGGGGGATAAATCATATGAGAATTAAGGGGCATGCCACTTTTGTGAGAATTCTTGAATCTAGTGGGCTAGGTCATATTGGAATTCCTGCGACAAAGGGAAAAATAAATTGCTGAACCTCATGTACCCTACATCTAAGAAAGAAATATAGCACTCATTGGATTCGGGGGAGACACTTTGCATCAACTTTATAGCTGTCATCTGTGAGAAGAGCACAGGCTAAGGAAAGTTATCTAACTAACCTAGGCTGCAGTTCAAATATTAATGTGTGTATTAGTTGCTCAGTTGTGTCTGACTCTTTGTGACTGTGTGAGCTATAGCCCACCAGGATCCTATGTCCATGAAGTTTTCCAGGCAAGAACACTGGAGTGGGTAGCCATTCCCTTCTCCAGAGGATCTTCCTGACCCAGGGATCAAACCCAGGTCTCTTGCATTACAGTTGGATTCTTTATTGTCTGAGCCACCAGGGAAGCCCTTTAGGTCTGCCATTTAGCCTTTATAATGTATAAGAACAGAATCTAGATAAGAATACACATTTCATGTGTAAGATTGACTGGGCTGTGAATGCCCACATAGCTGGTAAAACATTATCTCTAGGTATATCTCTGAGGATGTTTTCGGAAGAGATGAGCATTTAGATTGGTTGTTGTTTTAGTCACTAAGATATATCCAACTCTTTGTGACCCCATGGACTGTAGCTACCATGCTCCTCTGTCCGTGGGATTCTCTGGGCAAGAAACTGGAGTGGGTTGCCATTTTCTTCTCTAGGAGATCTTCCCAATTCAGGGATTGAACCCACAGGTTCAATGGCAGGTGGATTCTTTAGCACTGAGCCACCTGAGAAGCCCTGTTTGAATTGGTCAGTTCACTTCAGTCGCTTAGTCGTGTCTGACTGTTTGCAACCCCATAAATCGCAGCATGCCAGGCCTCCCTGTTCATCACCAACTCCCGGAGTTCACTCAGACTCACATCCATCGAGTCAGTGATGCCATCCAGCCATCTCATCCTCTGTTGTCCCCTTCTCCTCCTGCCCCCAATCCCTCCCAGCATCAGACTCTTTTCCAGTGAGTCAACTCCTCGCATGAGGTGGCCAAAGTACTGGAGTTTCAGCTTTAGCATCATCCTTCCAAAGAAATCCCAGGGCTGGTCTCCTTCAGAATGGACTGGTTGGATCTCCTGGCAATCCAAGGGAATTGGTAGACAAAGTTTAAAAAGACTCACCTTTATCAGTATGTGTAAATACCTGAAGGAGATCCATAATCAATAACAATGATAAAGGAACACTGAAAGGAACTTTAAGAGAAAGTTCAACAGAGTGTGAAACCATCAAGGACTGGGTGAGACTGGTAGTGGGCCCTAGCATGCAGGGCCTGGTCTTCCCTGAGTTAGGTTGCTTGAGAATGCAGACCAAAGCAGGGAGTAAACTCCATCAAAAGCTATGTGTGACCTGAATCAGCATCCAATAGCCTGGATTCTTTCTGCAATAGCCTGGATTCATGGGTCTAGGCGTCAAGGGTTGGAAATGAGTGGTCCTACTCACGATTATCACTAGTGATCCACTGGCACAATTTTTGCTCTCTGTTGGCTCAACCTTATGGTCTGCTGGCTTAGAAATCTTAATACTAGAGATAGGAGTGCTTCCACCAGAATACACAGCAATGATTCCATTGAACTGAAAGTTAAGACTGTCGCCTCGCCACTTTAGGCTTCCCATACCTCTGAATCAGTAGTCTGAGTAAAGAAGTGCAGTCCAATGCGGGTGGGTATCATCTAACCCATCCAATCCACTGAGGGGCCTGAATGGAACAAAAAGGTGGAGAAAGAGTGAATTCACTCTCTCAGAGCCATCATTCATCTTCTCCTGCCCTCACATGTCAATTGTCAGTGCTTCTGTTTCCAGAGCTTTGGGATTCAGACTGGGACTTAAATCATCAGCTTCCTAATTACAGCCTTCAAACTAAATTATGCCACTGATTTTCTGGTCTCCACCTTGCAGACAACAGACTGTCTGCATGAACAAATTTCTATTAAAAAAAAATCTTATCTTACCTGTACCTATATCATCCTTATCTATATAGATTTACATCTATATCTCCTACTGGTTCTGTTTCTCAAGAGAACTCTTACTAATACACCCTCCTAGAGCACATAGCTAATCTATCTTATAGTCCTTGTATCTCACTGGCTTCCTATCTAATTCCAATCAACTTCAGTTACCATGATGCCAGGAATTGTCTATAATATTTAGTTACTAAGAAATCTCAAACTAGGCTGACCAGTCAGTGCTGCTGCTCAGTACCGACCTGGTTTTGTCTGGCATTCCTGTTAGTCCCTCAGTCTTAGGCATACTGGGATGGTTAGTCACTCTATGTCACAGCTGTTAGATGCTTTGAAGAGGTTTAGGAAATGTGTGTTAAATATACTACTTCAAACAAGTTTGAACATAAAACTGGCAATGTAGCATCAGTTTTTAAACATATAGATTAAGACATTTTATTCTTCCTACCCTAGCACAGCAATCCAAATAATTACCCAAAGCATGCCAGAAGTTTACCCAAAGAAATTCCCCATATTTACATAGAAAACAGGATGACCTAACCATATGAAACAAATACCCCTTCTTTCGCTCAAAGCATTTCTTGTGGAATCTAACTTTTTTACAAACAACCTTCATTTTTAGTAACATGGACCTTATCTAGATGTGGAAGCACAAGTTGGATAAAAAGTACACTTGCCAGAATTTTGTTATTTTCAAATTAAAAATTAGTTCCCTTAAGATAGTTCTGTCAATTATTTCTTTTAAGAAATATGAGTTAAAGACTAGTATTTTTTTTTTAATTTGTATATCAGAGGTTTTTTTTTTTCCTACTTACAAAAATAGCTAATTACTCTGTTTTGGTTTATTAAATTATCCAGGTCTCTTACTTTCAAATATTGTACAATTTAAGTTCAATTTTGAGCTAGTATTGTTTTGAATTTTACAACAAGTCTCACCAAAACATGCATTAATAAACAGTTCTGGGGATTCCATTCATATGTCACAAGCCATTTGTTTTTCAGTTGCCTGGTTTTATCACTTTTTAATGATTTGCCACGTGTCCTAAAAGACCATGCAATTAATCTTATGTAGGTTCACTAAATTAGCCTGTAAATAATGTAACAAATCATTAAATTGAAAAGCAAACTCAAAGCATTTAAAAATAAATCTATCATATTGCATTAAAAACCCTAAAGTGTGAATGGCAGCGACAAAGTGCACCCAGAATGGAAGGCATTTCCTATTTGAGGTAGGGAAAATAATAAGCTAAAGTATGTAGACTCCCTGATATCTAGCAGAGAAAATGTTGTTGTTTAAAGCTCAACTCTTCACTTTGGCTAATACAATAAGGCATTCTGATCATTGCATGGGTTAAGTAAGGGCTCACTGATATCTCCTAGTCTTAGATATACTCCATCTAACTTCATTCTTGTCCTGAGTTTGATAGGCAGTACTCATTGGTATTTTGTTTGGGTGGTGATATATGTGTGTGTGTATGTTCTACTACACTGATGCATTTTTTTCCCAAGACACCTTAATTTCTGTGTGGACAATTTTTGTGTTAAACTAAATATTTACCTCACCAGTAATCTTTGTTTAGGGCAAAGTTTCTCAGCCTCAGCCACTGATGATATTTGTGGTCAGATAATTCTTTGTTGTGGAGGGCTGTCCTGTGCACTGTAGAATGTTTAGTGAGCTCTCTAGTCTCCACCCACTAGATTCAAGTAGCAGTTTGTATGAGTGGCAAGCAAAAAACCCCCAACAATGCCATGTTTTTGAGTGGGGGTGGGGTGGGGGAAGTGGCAAAATGGTGCCTGCTCGCGCACCACTGGGTTGTATTGTTTGCAATATTTTTTTTTTCTTTGAAAATACAGTTGACTCTTAAACAATGTGAGGATTAGGGGCACTGATCCTCTGCGCATAGTTAAAATCAATGAATAACTTTACAGTCAGTCTTCTATTCTGGACTGTGATTCTTCATCTTCAGGTTCAACTGATCATTGATTGTATCATATTGTAGCACTAATCAGTGGGAAAAACACCTGCATATAGGTAGACCCTTGCAGTTCAAGGGGTTCCCTGGTGGTTCAGATGGTAAAGAATCGACGGACAGTGCAGAAGACAAGTGTTCGATCCCTGGCTGGGGAAGATCCCCTGAAGAAGGGAATGGCTACCTACTCCAGTATTCTTGTCTGGAGAATTCCATAGACAGAGGAACTTGGCAGGCTACAGTCCATGTTGAGTGACTAACACATTCATTTTTGCAGTTCAAACTCCTGTTGTTCAAAGGTCAGCTGTATATGCTTATAATTGCTTTGGTTTACTTTTCTCTACATTAAAAAAATATTACAGACTTACCTGTGGGAAGCCTTTTTAGTGAAACCACATCATCCTTTCAAATTATTTAGAAATATCAGAAATGGTCCTCATATAGTTTTGATTATTGATCTAAACAAGTGCAGACGTGTGCACGCGGGCGTGCGCGCGCACACACACATACACACACATCTAGTTCTATGGCCCAGATAGTAAAATAGGATATTCAGATGCAATAGAATACAAAAGAGTAATTATTTTGTATTTACCCTAACTAGGGCAGTCTTTCTAGCAAGAATATATTTTGTACCATTAAAGGCAAAACTATGTAGATTCTCACAAGTCCCTGAATTCCCTTAGACTCTGTTGTGAAGTGATCATCTATGAGTGTTTCTAGATACTTAATGCTGTATTCTAAATTATTTTCAGCTTATTTTAAGGATTCCACTTTTATCCTGTTTACAACATATTATAAACCTTCAAGAGAAAGTTTATTTTTCCATCCAGTTGCCTTTCACATTCTGTTTCAAAACAATGTTTTATCACTCAAAAGTTGCAGTGGTCTGACTTATTATAGAATATTGAACTGATTTTTAAAACAATCAGAGCATATGGAACTGAAAAAAGATCATGATTTCATCCACACCTCCCTCTAAATGATTAATGTTGCATATATTCATATTTTAAGTGCTATCTGTATGTACTATGGAAAAGGTAGTAGAAATCAAACGTTAGATGCTTGATGTAAATTTTCATAATCTCTTTGATGACAAGATGACTCTGATAAAGAGAGTTGCAAATTGGATAAATCCTGTACAATGCTCTACAAAAGTTTCATTTTGTCCTATTCTGACCTCAAGAAACAAGACATCTCTATTCTCTGCATCATCTCTGAATATAAATAAAATGAGAAAAAAATGCTATACATATTAAGAAGCAATCTTAGGTATGGGAATAAGTTATTTGATCTACTATCTTAAAGATATAAAGAGGCTGGATTTGATCTTTTGAGAAATCCAGTAATACACTATAGAGAATGAGTTTTTATGTCCATGATATTCAGTATCTTGATGTACATAGTTAAACCAATGATTTGTTATCTCACAGAAGTTACCTTCATATATTCACATTTAAAACCATGGTTTTAAATGAGATTCATGTGATTATAAAAAAGACTTGGCTAACTACTGTATTTGTTTTTAAAATAAGCATGCTTAAATCAAACATTGACACTAATTGACACAATTTTATTGACTGAAAAAGCACTAAGATTTACCATGTTTTGAAGTGTATTTGTTGCTAATTACCTGTCATGTCAGGGTGACTAGAAAACACTCACATATTCAAAATTGGTTACAAAAAAGCCAGTTCACAATAAATCTATGAATTTTCTGAATGTGAAAAAACTAACACATACATTCATATACATATGTATAAACATTAATATATAAATATATAATGTGTGTAGATTTACAGTATATATATATATATATATATACACACACACCACATATATATTTGTTTAGCAGCTAAGTCATATGTGACTCTGTGACACCTTGAACAGCAGCATGCCATATATCTCTATATGTAACTCTATAATTATATATAAAGTGTATACATATATAAATGTATTTATCTGTTGTTCTGTATCTATCTATATCTGTACTATCTGTATTGATACAGGGTCGGATGAGAGTGGTGCACAAGAGCAGAGATTCTGGTATAGCATTCATTAATCAAGAGTTTGTTTTTTTTTTTTTTAACTTTAGTCTTAAGTTTCCTTGATTATTATAACTTGAAGCATGGCATAATATATATCTATATACATTCTTATCTATCTATCTAAATATCTATATCTATATATCCTTCCCTTTCCCCTATAATTGACAAATTTAGTATCCTAGAACACAGATGTTTTGCAGAGTAAACACTTGGGGGAAGTGATTGCCTGCAGCCTTATTAGACAAAAATATCATATTTTTGATTAGTCTGTATGGATTATGAAGGTCTTAAATTTGGAATCAAAATACCTGGATTCTAGCTCTCTATTTTAACATGATTGACTATCTGAGACTCATAATTTTTATGAGGTTTTATAGGAAATGATATACTACTTGTGAAAATCCTTTATGATCTTTAATGTGCTTTACTGGTGTTCATTCTTTTTATTAGCTATTATCAAGCTCAATCTAAGAGCCTCTAAAATGTTACCTAGATCACTCAGTTTTCTTAAACTGTATAATAACATATTCCTTAATTCCCTTCTGTTAATGCTTTGGTCTCCCTCTTGCAAAATTGCAAGAAACAGTTAAATGTTCCAATTCCTAAGAGGTTGAACACTTCTACAAACAACAGTCAGAATAGGGAAAAAGGAAAATTAACGGTTTTCTGCTAATGACTCATATTAGGCCTCTTTGGTGGTCTAAAGCAATGGATTACATCTTTTTATCATTTCTTCCATCTGCCTGTCACAGGACTACTAGGGTGATTGCTAGTTTTGTTGTTAAAAATGTCACCCCCATTTTTTCAGAATCTTTAAAAGTAAACACAGGAAAAGTGGTGTATACCTGTCATTTAGATCAAATAAAACAAAGGTCGATGGAAATACATTTCTCGTTTGAAGAGGCTCCCCTGCTGATTTTGTTTATCAGAAAATGGCAAGTTTTTGTTCCTAATGGACTGAAATTTAAATAAAATCTGACCCTGGAAATAAAAGCAGCCATTATGACGAAATAAAATTACATACTTTGGAGGAGAAATTGAATTAGAATGCTGACTTTCTTTGGTTAAATTCTTTTACATAAGGAAATGAGCAAGAGAGAGAAAACTGTTGGATAAAGTAAGCTTTTTAAAATCAATAATTGCTTCTAATTCACTTTGAAAAACTTTGTTCCAGACTTCATAGAGTATAATGAATTATACTGAAATTTGTATATTTCCTTTACACAAGAGTTTAACTAAAGTCAAGAGGGCAAATTGATTTGCATTTTGGTAGCTCTTTTCAGCAAATAGAATTCTCAAAAGAACTGAGATTTTTATTTTTTAAGTTTAACTATTCTTTAAAAAACTGGAGTCATTAAAAGATCAAACAGCATTGGCAAAAACATACTTGAAAAATGAAGAAAATAGTACAGCTCTTCTAGGATTACGTTTGATATCAACTAAAATTCATCTGAGAGGACCAAAAAAAAAAAAAAAGGCTCTGACACTCATATAATTTCAGAAAGAGTTTTCCTTAAAAGTTTGATGGTGAACCTCTCAGAATCATGACCTCTCTTCTTAGTCTGCTTGTTTTGATCAAATTTTTTATTTTAATCATGTTTAGAAGAATAGTTCAGAACTGACAACATTTAATGCAATGAGACAGTTTTTATATTAAAGTACTTTCAGTTTAATTCATTTTGAAAACAAAGTATGTGTTGCACTTTGACTAGGTATGTTTGTCCCTTAGAAAATAAATGTATGAAAGTGATCATGGAAAAAATAGGAATAATAAAGTCATGGAGTTTGGCAGTTATCTGAGAGTTTAAAAGAATGTCTAGTCCAAAGCCTTTTTTAGGTAAATAACTAATACTTGGCCAAAAGTAATTATTTATCTAGGGTTACCTTCAATATCTTGACACAGATCAGAATAGAGGTAGCAGCATGTAATGGAAAGAAACAGTCTTTGTAGTAGGACAGGTCTGAGAACCAAATCCAACTGCCCTATTTCTTAGCTATGCCAGTTTGGACACAATGCTCACCTTAGAACCTTAGAGCCCCAGCCTCCTTTTACAGTACAGTAGTCCCCACTCATGTGCAAGGGATACTTTGTAAGACATCCAGTAAATGCCTGAAATTTTGGATAGTACTTAACCGTGCTGCTGCTGCTAAGTCACTTCAGTCATGTCTGACTCTGTGCGACCCCATAGACGGCAGCCCACCAGGCTCCCCCATCCCTGAGATTCTCCAGGCAAGAACACTGGAGTGGGTTGCCATTTCCTTCTCCAATGCATGAAAGTGAAAAGTGAAACTGAAGTCGCTCAGTCGTGTCCAACCCTCAGCGACCCCATGGACTGCAGCCTACCAGGCTCCTCTGTCCATGGGATTTTCCAGGCAAAAGTCCTGGAGTGGGTTACCATTTCCTTCTCCAGTACTTAACCCTATATGTATATAGTTTTTCCCCCTATACAGTTTAACAACAATAACTAATGATAAAGTAGAACAATTATAATGATCACTGTAATAAAAGTTATGAGAATGTGATCTTTCTCTCTCAAAGTAACTTGTACAAATTTAATGCCTCTTCCATCTTAACTAAGCACTTACCATGCACTGTGGCCATAACCTTTGTGGGTTGATGTACAATAGCAAAACTAGAACAGGTTTTTCCCTTTCTTCACAATTTTACAGATGAAAGGTTTGTTCTTACCATGGGTCTTAGCCATCTCAGCATACATTTTTTTTTTTTTTAATTAAGTTGAGAACTTTCACTTTTTCACTCAGAGGAAGCAGTTTATGGCTTTTCTTTTCATATCCAAATGGCTGATATCACTATTCTTGTGCTTTGTGAAGAGTATTAAGTAAAATAAAGGTGACTTGAACATAAGAACTGTGATACCATAGGATGTATGTGTGCTCAGTTGCTTAGTTCAGTCTGACTCTTTGAGACCCCATGGACAATAGCCCACCAGGATGCTCTGTCCATGGGATTCTCCAGGCAAGAATACTGGAGTGGGTTGCCATTTCCTACTCCAGGGGATCTTTCCAACATAAGGATCAAACCCATGTCTCCTGTGCTGGCAGGCAGATTCTTTACCACTGAGCCACCTGGGAAGCCTAGTGATACCATAGAAAACTGAAAAGTCTACAAAGTGACTAATGCGTGGGAAATACTGGCCAAAAATAGAACTCACATCCAGGGTGGAAAGGAGGGTATGGTGTACACAAAGAATGGCATACAGTTTAAAATTTATGAATTGTTTATTTCTGAAATTTTCCATTTAGTATTTTTTGTTCAGGATTTGATGAGCTAATGCTTTTAAAAATACTTGGAACATATTAGATGGTCAGTGGAGTCATTGAATAGATATTCATGGAGTAAATAAAATGTTTCAGATTTGGTTCTATGTGATGAGGATGTTACAGAAATATATATTAGTTTTCCTTTTATTCTTATGATACTTACTTTCTTGTGATTTGGATGATACAAAATGATGAAAATAAAAAGGTGATTTGAGAACAAGAAAAGTACTGGGAAGACTTGAACTAGATGTAGTGATAATAAGAACATAGAGTCAGGGAGATTGCTTTCCATATGGTGGTCAGGAAAACATCTCTCAGTGGAGATTCACACATGGGACACAAGTGGTAAAAAAAAAAAAAGTGTTCACTGACTTTGAGTTGAACATGGATTGAAATAAGGCACAATGTTAGCCATCAGGGTTTTCTTAGACTTTAGATCTCTACATTCCCAGAACAGTGTTGTCAACATTCCATTATGCCCTTGTGTAAGAGTGCTAAAGGAAGTATTTGTGCATTCAGTACTTGTTTCAGATCTTGTTGTTGTCTGGAGATAAATCAGGCAGTACTTAAAATTAGAAAAACAGCATTCTGATTACCTTTAAGTTTACTTACTATAGTTTAATTAATGTAGATAGGTAAATAAGATTTGATTATGTGGGTCGTATAGCATTGGGTTGGCCAAAAGTGTGAGTTTTTCTGTAAGATCTTACGAAAAAGCCTGAACAAACTTTTTGGCCAATCCAATACTTTTGTGTCTTCATCTGAAAAGACATACCTTTGGTTTCTAGGAGGATAGAAAGTTTACATAAAATCACAACAAAAAGGTGGTGACTTTTTAAATATATTTTTTATAACATAATAACATTTATATATAATTTTATCTATGTAATACACTGAGTATTTCAAAGGCAAGGAGTATTGAAACACCATTCAGTTTCTCCCTTTTTTATTTTCAATGATTTAGTTGATTCATTGTGTCTGTGACTTGCCTAGGCAGATTCAAAAACCATCTAGATAGGCTTCTGAATCATATCAGAAGAGTCCAAAATAAACTCCCCACTGTGGAATTTGAGAGTGTTTAGAATCAGGTATTTTTGGACACCAGCCCATATAATTTTTGAAGTTCAGGCTCCAACCTGTTTTACTCCTATATCCTAAGGGATCTAGTGATTCATAATCTTTGGTATGTTTCCATGGGTGGCATCTGGCCCTGCAGGAATCTTCAAATCCTCATTTTTGCATGGCAGAGAGAGAAGACTGCTAAATGGGGGTATCCTGAGCTGAGGAAATGGCTTGGGAAGCAAGGAAACCGATTACACCCATTGTTTCCTGAAGAGAGGAAATTACTCAGTTCTGGGAGAACAGGCCATCTTTGTTCTACCACAGTGAAGGATTCAAAATTATGATTTGTTTTCTCCAAGGACTTTTGTTTACAAAATGCAGGAAAAAAAAGACATAGACCCCAAACTCCATGGAATATATTCCATCTGCTTTAGAGGAAGTAGAGGGCTGAATATACTTATAGTTCACAGGGCTGAGTGCTCACTAGCATAAGAAAAAAAGCTTCTTTACCTCTGTGACCAGAGTTGTTTGATTATTTTAATCTATAGCTTATGAATTCCTTAGGATCCACAGAAAACACCACAGCTAATCCAATTAGCTAATGCCTGAAATACGTTCCCTGTGGATTCTGCTTGTTACCAGAGTACTTTCTGAAAACTCAATTTTTCATCTACTTGTATATCAGTCAATTTTTGTGTGCTTCCAGACTGGAAATGCTCAGATTGTTGCAAAATGGACCATCTTTTCTCCCTACTCTGACTCACAGGACCCATTCTTAATGATTAGATTCCTAGGGCCAACATTTTAAAGGGCCACCCTTCTGTGTGTGCAGTTAACACATTTTCAAATGCCAATTGGCATATGTGCCTTCCTGTGGGGTAATTAGGCATGTAAATGTAGTAATTGTACATGCAAATTTCCCAGCCCAAAAAGGATGGGAGGTTTCAAAATTCTATCCCTGAGCAGTCTCTCAACATTTTAGGGGGAACTCCCTTCATCTGAAGCCAAGACTCAAGAAGGGATTATAGCTAATATGTGTCTCGTTTATCTGTGACTACTTCTATGACCTTGGCAATTTTATATTTCATAATTTTAATCAATGAATTCCAATTTTAAAATGTATACTTTTCACCATCCTTTACATTGAAAACTTTTTAGTATAAACTACAGAGAGCAGAAACATGGCTAAAGGTTATTTGTACTTGGAGATCAGGATTTGTGGGAGGTGTGTGCTCTGAAGCTAAGGAATTGCTGTGTGGGTTTAGAGAAGGTAATCCTGCAGTGAATGTCAGGAGACAGAGTTCACATCTCAACTGTCAGGAGACAAGAATTCATAACTGTATGCATGAGTCTTAAACAGTCTCTCTGAGTTACTGATTTCTTTTTTATAGTGAGAGTTTTATGGTTATCTTGTTTTTACTCTACGTTGAGTCTCATGAACCCCGGGAGTTGGTGATGGACAGGGAGGCCTGGCGTGCTGTGATTCATGGGGTCGCAGAGAATCGGACACAACTGAGCGACTGATCTGATCTGATCTTTGCTGCTGCTGCTGCTGCTGCTGCTGCTGTCGTCCCTTCAGTCGTGTCCAACTCTGTGCGACCCCATAGATGGCAGCCCACCAGGCTCCCCTGTCCCTGGGATTCTCCAGGCAAGAATACTGGAGTGGGTTGCCATTTCCTTCTCCAATGCATGAAAGTGAAAAGTGAAAGGGAAGTCGCTCAGCAACCTCATGGACTGCAGCCATCTTTAAGTCCCCTTAAATTTTAAAAAAATTCTATGGACTATAAAAACAAAAATCATGGTTTTCAGTCATTTTTCTTTAAACACAGTAGGCTGAGATTCCTTGGTGGCACATCAGAATGTCATCTATGTGGCTGAGGTATTTAGGCTCTTCAAGTATTTCAAATGCTCTTTCACTCAAGCATTATCTCCTAACCCCAGGATTCTGTCCATTTTCTGTTCTTTGAGACTTTACCTATTTGATAATGGTTGTTCTAGAAAAGAACTTTCATGTAAGGTTTTGGTGAGTCAGTTGGTAACTATGCTTAGGTATCACATAGATACCTGTACCAGACAGGATCTTAAAAACAATTTAGTCCCAATTTGTCATTTTGAAGAAAGATAAATAATGACTCAATTAACTAAGTTAACTCTTTTTCTCTTTTATTGCTTACCTTTTTCTCAGAAGGCAACTATTTCTGTGGCTCATATTTCTTTTAGAGGATTTAAGATTTTTCCAGTGTTTATTTTTATTGTTTCAGCATTAATGCAGATTTTAAGTCATTTTGTCCTATTATAACTCCTACATCATCATTAGCTTCAAAAATACCATCCAGCATTCTGGATCAGAGCTACCTAAATTTATTTTCTTTGTCAAGATTATAGCCTGTGTCATAAATATATTTGTATTATTGCAGAAACTTATTTTAATATACATAATTATTTTACATTAAGCAGTCATATCTCTCATGTTAATGGTCCATCCAAATTTAACATTGAAAAATAGTTTTAAAGTTTTACTTTTAAAATATATATTCAAGATATGTTACCTCTATTTTGAAAATTCAAGGAATAGTCACATGAATGTCATTCTAGGTTTTTGTCTTGATACAAAATGTTACCTTGATATATATTTACTGATTGTGGAAAATCCACTCCAACATAACTGTTTCTGGCATATTTGTTTAAAACTAGAAGGAAATGGCAACTTATTCTAATATTCTTGCCTGGGAAACCCCACGGACAGGAGCCTGACAAGTTACAGTCCATGAGGTCACAAAAGTGTGGTAAACAATTTAGCAGCTAAACAACAACTACAAAGTCATGTAATCCAAGATGTTTTGCTGCAAATTGTCTCTAGATAATGCTGGTAAATAAAGAGGTTTACTAGAATAGTGGATAATCTAAAAGATGCAAGTTATGGAAAATGTTGCCAAGACTCATAGTAACTTCCCCTCTTTAATTTACAATGTCTCAACTTCTCTTTGCACATCAATTCCATTTTCCTTTTTTTCCAAATGTTTTTCTTCAGTCTTACAGTCTTGACTTCTTTGAGAAATATTTTGTCATCATTCTACACAGAATGTCTTAGACACTCAAGTCCTCTATTTCCTCCCTGTCTTGTCATTGCAATTGCCTGCTTGCTTTCTCTACTTGGGGTACCATGGCCTCCTTGCTGGTATTCCTGGGACATGCCAGCCTGACTTTTACTGTTGGAAGTTCCTTCTGCCTGAAGCTTTTTCCATTATGTATTTTCTTGGGTAAAACTTTCTTATATCCTTCAAAGTCTTGGTTCCTATGTCACCTTTTCAAATTAAAACTGTGACTCAGCAATTATGCCACCCTTTATTCAGTTTGTATTTTCTTTGTTTCATAGGATTTATCACTGTATTTCATCATATCTTCAGTTCAGTTCAGTTCAGTCGCTCAGTCGTGTCCAACTCTTTGCAACCCCATGAACCACAGCATGCCAGGCCTCCCTGTCCATCACCAACTCCCAGAGTCCACCCAAACCCATGTCCATTGAGTCGGTGATGCCATCCAACCATCTCATCCTCTGTTGTCCCCTTCTTCTCCTGCCATCAATCTTTCCCAGCATCAGGGGCTTTTAAATGAGTCAGCACTTCGCATCAGGTGGCCAACGTATTGGAGTTTCAGCTTCAACGTCAGTCTTTCCAATGAACACCCAGGACTGACCTCCTTTAGGATGGACTGGTTGGATCTCCTTGCAGTCCAAGGAACTCTCAAGAGTCTTCTCCAACACCACAGTTCAAAAGCATCAATTCTGCACTCAGCTTTCTTTATAGTCCAACTCTCACATCCATACATGACCACTGGAAAAACCATAGCCTTGACTAGATAGACCTTTGTTGACAAAGTAATGTCTCCGCTTTTTAATATGCTGTCTAGGTTGGTCATAACTTTCCTTCCAAGGAGTAAGCATCTTTTAATTTCATGGCTGCAATCACTATCTGCAGTGATTTTGGAGCCCAGAAAAATAAGGTTTTATTTTATTATCTGTCTCTCCCACTAGATCACAAGCTCCAAAGAGTTGGATCTTTCTCTCTTTTATATGCTGATGTGTCCCATTTACTTCAAAGAGTACCTAGTACATAGCAGGCTCTCAGTAAACACTTGCTGAGTTAATGAATATATGGTGCCATCTCTCTGTTCAACTCCACAGGACCTCAGAAGTCCGGAACATG
This sequence comes from Bos taurus, assembly GCF_002263795.3. NCBI lineage: Eukaryota > Metazoa > Chordata > Mammalia > Artiodactyla > Bovidae > Bos > Bos taurus. The sequence continues at coordinate 49,875,861 of NC_037329.1, forward strand.
ACCATCATCTCAGTTTAAACTATCAATTAAAAGATACAATTCACTCCACCTAGTCAGTAAAACATTTTTTTCCTTAAATGTCCACTTATGATCAAATCTGTTGAGGCCAAAATAACTGAATTCTCTAGCCCAGCTCTCATGCAGAAAGCCTGAGGATAAGAACATAATCTCTGAGAAGTAGGTTGTGAGGAACTGTGGACTTCCTGCCTGCTGTCATCCCTTTTATGTCAAACTCTGTTATATTAATATCCTTCCCCAAAGAAGATCATATTTGACTTAAAAGATTAAAACATGGATGAAAATTCATCAAATTAGTGCTTTATCTTAATGATAGGACCAAAATAGATAGTTTGTGAAAGACCCTGAGATGATTTAGTTGCAGTCATATGTATACATATTATATTGAATTCAATTCTAAAATGCTTTAAACATATTCAAAGAATATTCACTTGGAAATTGAGAACTCTAGGTTCTAACTTTTGTTTCACCCCTTCTGTAACCTTGTATAAGTCCTCTTGTCACTTTGCTGATTTCAGGTTTTCATATGTAAAATGTGAATGTTAGATTAGGTAAAGTCATCATTTTATATATGAGTCTATGATTCATATCACTCCTACAAAAGGAGAAAATAATTGTTTCAGGAAATTTTATGAGCAAAAGAAATGAACCAAATAATTTGTTTATTGACCTATAATTTGTTAGATATCTATTTCCAAAATGAAAGTTATCATCCACCATCATCATCATATTATATGATAAAAAAAAGCAATGATGTCATTTGGATAACTAGTCAAATGTTAATTTTAACAGTGATATCGTTACTATTCTGATACTTATGTGGTTGACTTTGATAAAGTGGACATTAACCACAATTAAGTAAACAAATGCATTAGAGTGAAATGGAAAAGGATATAAGCATAGAAAAAAAAGAGATACATGTATTCTTAATTTTTCTTTAAGTAATATTTTATCCAGTATGTCTTCTTAATATAAATATACATAAATATACATTGTTTCTCCAGCTAGATTCTAAAATGTCTTAGACTTCTGACTACAGCATCTCCTCAGGTGTGTCTTTCACTGAAGATGTTAATAAGATTAGTGATGGAATAATATTCCATGAATTAATCATAACTCCCTATGTCCTTCCTCTATTCCTGAATCCTTAATTATTTTCACATGCATTATTTGTGTACATCTTTGACATTCTTAATTCAGCTTTCCAGTGAATATTTATAAGGCCTAGGCAGAGGCAAGGGTTGTTTGGAGGTGTTGATCATGAGCAAGTTCAGTGAACAGCATTTCAACGCATGAAGATGGTATGTGCACATGATGAGGTTGTGGGAGGAGATGAGAAGCACCCACTGACAAGGGAGAAGTAAGTAGAGGGTTTACAATGAGTTTGAGGAAGGGAAATTCTAATCAATGCATCAGACTAACATCTAAAAATATCACTTGGTCAGGGCATCAAGAACATTCACTTAGAGAACTCATTTACCAGTTAAGGACACTGATGAATCCAAGCCTTGTTCACTAATATGCTAGCTGAAACCAGTGCAGTTTTTGTTAAAAACAAAATCAAAACTTCTGAACAATCACATCTGCAACTCCCTCCTATCTCTGTGCACACATATGTTATGCTTAACTGTTTTGGTTAGATGGTCTCTATGTCTTAAGACTAATAAATCATTTCCATTGTAATTATTAATATAATTTAGTGACTAATCATAAATCTTTATTATATAAGGTATATATTTTTCATTTCCATGCCTATTATGTTTCATAATATGAAAAAATGCCTTAAGAAAACTTTCTATTGTGCTATTACTAGAGTTCCTACTCTTGATTCTCTCTTATCTAATGGTGTCAATAACAGAATAATTACATCTTACTTTGTGACTCAAGTTGCAGAACAAAAATGAAAAAGAATCAGATCTGCCACTCCCTTGGAAAAGGTACAGTGGACTTCTGGGTACCATTAAGGGGAAGTTAAGGGAAATGCCTCAGTTGCATATGCTAGTAAATACAAAATCCAACAAATTTTCTTTTTCTTCACCATTCTTTTTATTTCCTTAATGTAGCTGCTAAAAAACAAGCTATCTTAAATGGGAAATGGCGCCTGTAATGTGTAGACAAAATTGAGACCAATCCCTGTGCCGGTTCAGTGGGGCTCCATTCCTCACCTTGAGTAAAACTTCTACCTCCCCTAAAAAGCAAACATGCAAACAAAAATCAGGCACACGTCACACCACATTTTTTTCTGGCTTAGTAACATTCAGTAATTGCTAGTGACGATAATGATGATGATGTTCTTGATGATGATGGTGATAGTGATGATGACAATTTTGACAAAGATGATATTGCCATTGTAATGGTAAAAATTGACCTTTCTACTTCATTTTGGGCATATGTATTTTTCAAAATACAATTTAGCGAGTCCCCATGAGCATGCTAAAACAATCATACAACTAATTATGAAAACCTATCTTTTTGAACCATAATCCTAGCTGGAACCACAGAGTACTAAAATACCAATTGAGTGCTTCCAACCTTTAAACTCAGTGTACATTATCTCAGGTTACTAATTTTTGATGATTTCTTAACTTGCACCTACCCTAAATGGGGCACACAAAGTCAAGGTAATATTCCCTGTGAGGCCAAGTATTTCCCACTGAGTGTGTTTTCTACCCAAGTTTGTGTGTGTCATGCCTGTGTGTGTACTTGCACTTTGGTTTTTGGTTTGGTAATTCCTTTTACATCTTTATTTCCCTCCTAGTGATTCCCTTTACTTATTGGAATGAAGCCCTCTTAACAGACATGGGACACAGCCCGCCCCTCAGGAGCCTGGAGTGGTTTGGCAAAAAGAATCCCAGCTTGCTGTTCAGTGGGACTTTGCCAAGCCAACACTGCTCTAATTGCATCTTTCCACTGGTTTACCCTATCCACTCCCCTCCCCATACTGCCTCTTCCTTCTTCCCAACAGTCTTTGGTGTGTACTGAAAAAATGTTATTATAATGAGTACTGTATATTTACAACAAGTTTCAGTGAATTTGGTAGCCAAAAAGATGTAGATTTTTTTATTAGCAGTAGCTCTCCAATGGAGATAATATTTATAGACTGAGCCTGCTTGTTTGTAGTTTCAAAGATAAATAAAATGAATAATATCCAAAGATGATAATCAACATGTCAGTTTCCAAGTACGTTGGCATTTAGCATGAATGCTTGCTACATACTTATTCTGTAAAGAGTAAAGGATAGGCATTAGTACCAGCTCCCTGGGGAATGGGATTTTCAGCACTATTTCAATATGAACAATTTTCTTTTGTTTATAGCAGGTATGATAAAGCCTTAGGAGGAAAATGAAAAATTACAAATGCATGCAAAGTTTTTATCAAACCCTTTTGCATAGCAATAGTTCTGTACAATTGTTTTTCCTGTCATTTAATCCTCTGAGTAACAGAATATATTCAAAGGTGAAGTCTTTAGTATTTCTCTTCTGTGTTCAGAAGCTTTCAGTGTTTGCTCATTACTTAATTTGTTTTTCTTTCCTGAGAGGGACACATGGTGTCTGCCCCCTGCTGACTTTTCAGATGCATACATACACAAGTGTTCAAATTCTCTAAGGTAGAATGAGGATTTTAGGTTACTGATTTCCTAGGTTTTGAACTTTGATGAGAGGCTAGTACCCTGAACTTTTGTGAGTGGCATGTGGAAAAGAGTTATTGCTCAAGAAGTTTGCTTGCTTGAGGACCAGGCTCTGCCATTTCTCAGCTGGATGATCTTCAGAGTATTATAAGCCTTTATAAACTGCAATCTATGCATTTGTAGAATGGGAATATTGACCTCTGATTGTAGGGAAGCTTAATGAAGATGATGTAAGTGGAGCAAGCTCTCTGTACACACTAGATCTCTCTACTCGTCAACTCTTCATCCATGTTTGCTTGATAGAGGTTTCACACGACCTTGTAGTGACATGTCAGTGTTGCTATCACAGGGAGTGTTTAAAATCTTTTGATGTTCTGCATAAGTTAATGTGCAAAGTAGTTATGTTGCTGGTAAATCTTTAACAAGAGGCTATGGTGAAGGGGATGAAGGATAGGGGCTCTCTTTCGCAATGTTAGCTGATTTTTGTCATGTAAATATACCCACCTCAGTCAATTATAAACTATTAATATGACATCACTGAACACAGAGCTGGTAAGACGTGCATAGTAGCACATCATTTTAGAGTATTTCCACCATACAGATAAAATAGATGTAAATAATATCAAGAATTTAGATAATAGTGAAATGTAGTGAAATAATTAGCAATTGATGAATTGTGTGTATTCTTTTGTTTTTATTTGATATACTTTAAGTAAATGTTTATTAGTTAATAATGGTGCTGTCTAACAATTAGCTTGAAAATTCCTGAAACTTTCCTCTTCTACTCTCACAAGCCAGCAACAATAGGTTCCACTGAATCTCTGCATATTTACCAGCAAGTCCCTGGTCCTTTGAGGTTAGCTATATGAGACAGAATTGAAACCAAGCAGCCCTCCAAGGAGAGAGATTATTGATGCAAAGGATAAGTAAATCATTTACGTGTGCAGTCAAGGAAATGTAAGTGGTAAATGTAAGTGGTTAAGTATTGAAAGTTTGTGTGTAGACCAATGATGCCCCCTGGGAAATCACCACCTCTCAACTAATTAGCTGAGGACAAATCCCACTGGCCAAAGTACATCCTCAGGGAACTGGCCTTCTTGACAAACCCTTATGGAATATTCTGACTGCCCTGTCCTGGAGGAGTTGGAGGGCAGAGTGTATAGCCCACTTATTTAAATTTGTCTGTCTCCAAGGGCTTATGTCTTAGGGTAGTGGCTCATGAAGATGGTTTTTTAATTTGTTGTTTTAATGAATTTAATTTTTCTTATTATATGTATCTCTAAAAGTTGTTTTGTTTGTTTTGCCTTAAAATTGTGCTTGCATGTGTATTTAGCATGCAGGTTATACCTATTTATATATCAATAAAGGCAACCTAAATAAGCAAATTAATTTTTTAAAATACGTATCAAAAGGAATAAATCTTGTTTTGGTGTCCAAGAAATAAGTAGCAATTAAAGACATTTAAGCAATTTCATTTCTCAGAGGATGGGGTGTTGGTTTTCATTATCTAATTCTTCTGAGACATTTTCCTAGACATACTGGACAAACACTCAAACCCATGTCTTCCATGATGGTGTTGCTAAATCCCTTAGAAAGGTAATTTATCTTTTTGTGGGTTTCACCTCCCAGGGTTTCAAAGTATATCCAGGCCGAGGTAATTGATGACCTTATTAATACTGTTTGAGCTTTGTTGGTGGCATGCTGAGACCTCTTTCCTTGAGGCAGAAAAGCTAATGACCCACCCCTTCTATCCTGAATCCAGTGGAAATGTCAAACTCTTAATCATAATAATAAAAAAAACAGTTACAAATTATTTTCTAAAGAACAGATATACATTTGCTTATACCCATTTGCTGGACTGATAAACTGTGGCAGGTAAGACCACTTCAGTAAAATTCTGGAGCTTGATTTTCATATTCTGTTCCAAATACTTTTATAGCATTCATTTTTACTCTGATTATGAGAGAATATATTCCCAAATTCTATGTCATTTAATTACTAATTTTGTTCCTCATATTCTTAAACTTGGTTTGGTTGGGTGGCAAATTTTCACTGTGACAAAAACAATGTATTTCCTTTCTACATGTTCTGAATTTCCTTAAAGTACACACCGCTCCCTTCAAGAAAAACATCTATACCAAATTTCCATTATTTTATGGAATCCTTCTGCAATGACTATGTTTTTTAAAGTAACTTATTTATTTTAATTGGAGGCTAATTACTTTACAATATTGTGGCAATTTTTGCCATACATTGACATGAATCAGCCACAGGTATACATGCAATGACTATGTTTTTACTAGATAAATTTATTTAGAGATGATAGACTATTTAGTAGTATACAAGACATTTTATTTTTTAACCTCAAGGAATCTTTGAGGACGGGAGAGCCTGGTGGGCTGCCATCTATGGGGTCTCACAGAGTCGGACACGACTGAAGTGATTTAGCAGCAGCAGCAGGAGTACCTTGTTCTCAATTTATATGTGATGAAACTGAGACTCATAAGAAGTTCAACATTCCATCCAAAATTACAAAAGTTGCACAAAGACCTGAAATTTATACAATCTCGTCATCACACTGTCCTCCTTTACATTGCTCCAACCTCCAGTTACTTCCCTTCATGGGATCTTCACAGGGACCATTCCTCCTGACTGGAGTAGTACTTCCTCCGGCTACTTCTCACACTCAAGTCCCATCTGGAGGGGTCTACCCCATTATTCTACATCTCTGTCCTTTACATTTTTCCATCACAATACTAATCACAGTTTGAGATTGCTTTTCTGTTGCATTTGCTTGTTTAGCTGTTTATTTTATTAACATATCCACTCTAAGCTTCACGTCAGCTAGGCCAATACATCTCCAAATCCAATCTCCCTCATAGTACTGTAAATAATTGTTAAGTGAATGAACAAATGAAAGAAAGGAAGGAAAGAGGAGAGGAGGACAAAAAGAAGGAAGGAAAGAGGAAAGAAGGAAGGAAAGAGGAAAGAAGAAAAGAAAGGAGGGAGAGAGAGAGGAAGAAAGTCATAACTTTCATCAAGTTACTGGTTATGATTTAATTGGATACATTCCTTTATGGAAGTAGGGGATAACTAGGGAGAGTTCGTTAAATGATTACTTTTAAGCTATTTGATTTTAGTCATATAATTGCCAAAAATAAGGATGATAATGCTTGGCAGATGCAATACTCTTTCTCTTTCTCCACCAAGGGTAGATATGCTTAACCTATTAATAAGAAATTTTATTCCTAAATGCAGACTTGAACCAGAGTCTCTCAAAACAGAACTCTAAGCAATCATTCTAAATGGGTCTGTGAAAGCTTTGACATTTTTCATCTATGTGATATCATTGAATAGTTTTATTTTTTGACTTTGTTTTTATTTTCTGTCTTTTCATTTTTAGTAGAATAATCATCTATAATATAGACAGAAAGGTCTGAAGATTTTTACACCTGGATGTTTTTGATAATTGTCATTAAATGTTATAAATGAAATGTATTGAATGAATAACTTTGAGTTTTTGAGACATGCATATTCCTAATATTCCTAGAATTTTTTAAAATTCTATTCACATATACATTCTTCTGTAGGTGGGAAGAAAGAAAACTCTAAAGCATGCAATTGTAAAATGAATTTTAGACACTTCAAAATTATAGTAACCTGAATTTTTATAAAACACATTTACATATATGCAGTTAGGCTGATTTATAGATTTATGATACATTTCTCTTTTATACCTCTGATTTTCTGAATAAGCAAAAAGTCTTGGGTATTTTTCCTGGGGTATGTTACTTTCCCTTTTTACAGCTGGCAACCTCTGTAAGATTTGTACTTCCTCTTTCCTCTTCTATACTCCTAGAAACAGAATTCAAGGAAATATCCTAAAATTCAATTTTCTAAGAGAAGTTTGCTTTTGCCATACTGTGCTTCCCACTAAAACACCTTTTGGAGGTATTGCTCTCTTCCTGACAATTTGTTTCTTGAATACTGACCTTTTGTCATGTAATCCATCCCTAGGTTATTTCATCTTTTTTTAATTTTATTTTTAGTTCCCTATTTGTTGTTTCTCACTGTTAAATATATCAAATGTACAAAAGAATATATATAGCACATCCATGCAGCATAATATTTAGAATAAACACATAAATGAATAAAAATAAATGAGTTTAAATGTACCTGGTTCCTAGATGCATAAATAGAAAACTACCAAGATTTCTGAAGAACTTGTTTCTCCCTGTTCCATCCCAGTTACCTCTATTCTGCTTTTGTGTTAATACCCTGCATCTGTCCTAATTTTATTAGATATTTGTGTTCAAATGCAACAAAATGTCTACTTTTTAATCACCTTTATGAAGGCATGTTTTATATATAATAAAAGCTTATCAACTTGTTTATAGTTTTTTGAATTTGAATTAGTATTAATATATTCAATAATCACTATGTCAAGATGAAGAATTTATCCTTAACCATGAAAAGTTTCCCTGAGCATCTTTGCCAACAATTCTCTGCTTCCACCATAGACCCTGGCAACCTTTGATCAACTTTCTGTCATTCTAGTTTTGCTATATCTAGAATATCATACTCCAGTACTCTTGCCTGGAAAATCCCATGGACGGAGGAGCCTGGTAGGCTGCAGTCCATGGGGTCGCTAGGAGTCAGACACGACTGAGCGACTTCACTTTGACTTTTCACTTTCATGCATTGAAGAAGGAAATGGCAACCCACTCCAGTGTTCTTGCCTGGAGAATCCCAGGGACAGGGGAACCTGGTGGGCTGCCGTCTATGGGGTTGCACAGAGTCAGATACCATTGAAGAGACTTAGCAGCAGCAGCAGCAGCAGCAACAGCAGCAGAATATCATATGCGTGAACTAGTATAGTATATAGTCTTTCATCCTTAACTTCTTTTGTTTAATGTAACATTTCTGATGGGGAAGGCAATGGCACCCCACTCCAGTACTCTTGCCTGGAAAATCCCATGGATGGAGAAGCCTGGAAGGCTGCAGTCCATGGGGTCACTGAGGGTCGGACACGACTGAGCGACTTCCCTTTCACTTTTCACTTTCATGCATTGGAGAAGAAAATGGCAACCCACTCCAGTGTTCTTGCCTGGAGAATCCCAGGGATGGGGGAGCCTGTTGGGCTGCCGTCTCTGGGGTCACACAGAGTCGGACACGACTGAAGCGACTTAGCAACAGCAGCAGCATTTCTGAGATTCATCCATTTGTATTTATCAGTAGCTCATTTTTTAAAGTGCCTGTAGTATTTCATTGTATGGATATACTATAATTCATTTTTCTATTTTCCTTTCAGTTGATAGACACTTTGGTTGTTGTAAATGTTTGGTTGTCATAAATAAAGATGCTATGAATATTTGCATACTACTTTTTATATGGACATATATTTTTATTCCTCTTGAGTAAAAAATACCTAGAAGTGGGTTTGATGAAAAGCTTGATAAATATATGATTGTGTGTGGTTAGTCGCTTGGTCTTGACTCTTTGTGACTTGTGGACCGTACTCAGGCTCCTCTGTCTATGGAATTCTCCAGGCAAGAATACTGGAGCTGATTGCCATTCCCTCCTCTAGGGGATCTTCCTGACCAAGGAACCAAACCCAGGTTTCCTGTGTTACAGGCTAATTCTTTATCATCTGAGCCACCAGGGAAGCCATAAATATATGATTAACATTAAAAAAACTGAAAGTACAAAACTGTTTTTTAAAAAGACTACACCATTTTTCTTTCCCATCAGCAATTGGCGAAAGTATCATAACTCTGAATTCTTGCCAACCATTATTATTGTCTTAGTAGTCTTTTATTTTCATTTTATCAACTAGAAATTATATTAAACATATTTTATGATGTTTATGTACAGTTTATATACTCCTTTGTAAATTTCAAATCTTTTGCACATTGCGTTTATTACTCATGTTGTTTATCTTTTTATTACTGAGTTTTAAGAGTTCTTTATATATTGCAGGATAGAAGTCATTTATTAGAAATGTGTTCTGCAAATATTTTCCCCCAGTCTTTTCCTTGCCTTCTCATGTCCTAAATAATACCTTTCAAAGAGCAGTTTTTACTTTTGAGAAAGTCATATTTGTCTTTTTTGTTTTATGGTTAATATTCTACATCTTAAAAATATTTGGTTTCTTTAAAGTTATAAGATATTCTTCCTAGTTTTCTTATAGAAGTTATACAGGTTTAGTATTTTTGTTTAGATATAAAAATGACCCATTTTGAGGTAATTTTTTTACATGGTTTAAGGTAAGGGTCAAGATTTATTTATATCTTTTGTATAGGCATTCATGTCTTTCATGCTCCCTTAATTTTCCTTTTTCTTTGAATTACCTGCCTTCTTTGCTAGAAATTTATATCTAGATTCTCTTCCATTTCAATGATTTATATGTTTATCTTGATACCAATACCACCGTAACTTCATTATTGTAGGGGCTCCCCAGGTAGTGCTAGTAAAGACTCCACCTGCAAATGCAGGAGATGTAAGAGATGCAGGTTTGATCCCTGAGTCAGGAGTATCCCCTAGGAGGAGGGTATGGCAACCCACTCCAGTATTTCTGGCCTGGAGAATCCCATGGACAGAGGAACCTGGTAGGCTACAGTCCATAGGTCTACAAAGAGCTGGACACGACTGAAGCAACTGATTATTGTAACTTTATAGTAAGTCTATAAATCACATACTCCAAATTTATTCATCTTTATTGAAATTATTTTGACTACTCTATATTTTGAATTTTCATGCTAATTTTAGAATAAGCTTTTCAATTTCTACCTAAAGATAATACATGGATATGACTGGGATTGTCTTAAGTCTAAGACTGATACTTTTATGGTAGTTAAGAAATACAATCATAAAATTTACCATTTTCAGCATTTTAGGTGTTTGGTTCAGTGACATTAAGTATGTTCACATTGTGGTACAACTATCATCACCATCTGCCTCCAGAACTTTCTCATCTGCCCAAGTTGAAATTGTGTCATTTAACAATAATTCTCTGTTCTTCCCACATCTAGCCTCTGGCAACCACTGTTCTTTCTGCCTCTGTAAATTTGACTGTTGTAGGTACCTCATGTAACTGGAATTATGAGATACTGGCACTTTTGTGTTAGACCTGTTTCATTTAGAATAATGTGTCAGGATTCATCCATGTTACAGAATGTGTCAGAATTTTATACCCTTTTAAGGCAGAATAATATTCCATTGTATTATAAACCATGCTTTATTTATTCATCTGTTGAACTTTTGAGTAGTTTCCAACTTTTGACTAGTGTGAATAATGATACACTAGTCAAAATATTTTGTACTATTTGTACATCTATTTGTGCTAGATGTAAAAATATTTGCTTGAGTTCTTTCAACTCTTTTGCATGTATACTGAGAACTGCTGGATTGCACAGTAATTCTGTGTTTAACATTTTAAAGAATCATTCTGTTGTTTTCCATAGTGTCTATATCATTTTACATTCCCACCAGCAGTGTAGAAGGGTTACACTTTCTCCACATCCTTGCCATGCTTATTTCCTACACTTTTCTTTTTAATGGCCATTCTTTTGAGAGTGAAATGGTTACTTGTTGTGATTTTGATATATATTTCCTAACAATTTGTCATACTGAACATAGGTTGAGCTTTTAAAAATATGGCATCATCATAATAGCCAGTATTGTCATTCATATACACATGGTATTTCTCCAAATATTTCAGTTCAGTTCACTTCAGTTGCTCAGTCGTGTCTGACTCTTTGCAAGTCCATGAATGCAGCACGCCAGGCCTCCCTGTCCATCACCAACTCCCAGAGTCTACCCAAACTCATGTCCATTAGTCGGTGATGCCATCCAGCCATCTCATCCTCTGTCGTCCCCTTCTCCTCCTGCCCTCAATCTTTCCCAGTATCAGGGTCTTTTCAAATGAGTCAGCTCTTCACATCAGGTGGCCAAAGTATTGGAGTTTCAGCTTCAGCATCAGTCCTTCCAATGAACACCCAGGACTGATCCCTTTAGAGTGAACTGGTTGGATCTCCTTGAAGTCCAAGGGACTCTCAAGAGTCTTCTCCAACATCACAGTTCAAAAGCACCAATTCTTTGGCACTCAGCTTTCTTTATAGTCCAACTCTCATATCCATACCTGACTACTGGAAAACCACAGCTTTGACTAGATGGACCTTTGTTGGCAAAGTCATGTCTCTGCTTTTTAATATGCTGTCTATGTTGATCATAACTTTTCTTCCAAGGAGCAAGTGTCTTCTTATTTCATGGCTGCAGTCACCATCTGCAGTGATTTTGGAACCCAGAAAAATAAACTGTGACACTGTTTCCACTGTTTTCCAATATATTTGCCATGAAGTGATGGGACCAGATGCCATGATCTTCGTTTTCTGAATGTTGAGCTTTAAGCCAACTTTTTAACTCTCCTCTTTCACTTTTATCAAGAGGCTCTTTAGTTCTTCACTTTCTGCCATAAGGGTGGTGTCGTCTGCATATCTGAGGTTATTGATATTTCTCCGGGCAATCTTGATTCCAGCTTGTGCTTCTTCCAGCCCAGCGTTTCTCATGATATACTCTGCATATAAGTTAAATAAGCAGGGTGACAATATACAGCCTTGACATACTCCTTTTCCTATTTGGAACCAGTCTGTTGTTCCATGTCCAGTTCTAACTGTTGCTTCCTGACCTGCATGCAGGTTTCTCAAGAGGCAGGTCAGGTGGTCTTGTATTCCCATCTCTTTCAGAATTTTCCACAGTTTATTGTGATCCACATAGTCAAAGGCTTTGGCATAGTCAATAAAGCAGAAATAGATGTTTTTCTGAAACTCTCTTGCTTTTTCAATGATACCTCTCAGTTGCATTTTGGAATTTTCTCTGTATGGCTTTTGTATATTTTGTTAAATCCATCTTTAAGTTAAACCTGGGTTTATGTGCTATCGTAGAAATTTTCTAATTTATTTAATTTGCCATTTGTTCACTGCTAGGACATAGGGATATAGTTGACATTTGCATACTGAACTTACATGAAAGTGAAAGTGAAGTAACTCAGTTGTATCTGACTCTGCAACCCCATGGTCTGTAGCCTACCAGACTCCTCCCTCCATGGGATTCTCCAGGCATTCTCCAAGAATACTGGAGTGGGTTGCCTTTTCCTTTTCCAGGGGATCTTCCCAACCCAGGGATCTAACCCAGGTCTCCCGCATTGCAGGGAGACGCTTTAAGCTCTGAGCCACCAGAGAAGCCCTTATATGAAATGACTTATATGAAATGCCCTTATATGAAAAGCCCTTATATGAAATGAAATGACTTTCTAAACAGACTAATGTCTTTTTGTAGATTCTGTACTACATTCTATAGCAATTATTGTCATCTATAAATAAAGTTTTACTCTTTCTTTTCATTTTTAGTCTTTTTATTTTTCTTGTCCTATTGCACATGCTAGGAATTTCAAGTCAATTGTGAATGGAAGTGGTAGAAGTAAAAACATCTTTGCCTTATTCTTGTTCTTATGAAGAAAGTACTAATTAATTCATTCACTCTTCATTTTATTAAGTTTTCAGAGATACCTTTCATCAGTTTGAAGATATTTCTTTCCACATCTTGTTTGCTGAGGAATTTTTATTTATTAACAAATTGTTTATTTAGTCAAATCCTTGCTTTTGCATCTATTGTTCTACACTTTTGTTCTAATAAATTATAGTGATAATTTTTGGATTCCTGGAATAAAACCTGATTTCTCATTGTTATATATTATACTTTTAAATATATATTTCTGGATTTTATTATGATAATTGTGTTAAAATATTTGCATCCATATTCATCAGGAATATTGATCTATAATTTCCTTTATTTGTGAGTTATTTCCCTGATTTAGAATAGTTGTATTGATAGTCTCATAAAATCAATTTTGAAGTGTTCTCACTTCTGTCTTCAGGAAGAATTTGTGTAGTATGACTATTATCATTACCTTTTATCTTTGTAGAATTCAACCCACTCCAGTACTCTTGCCTGGAAAATCCCATGGACAGAGAAGCCTGGTAGGCTCCAGTCCATGGGGTCACGAAGAGTTGGACACGACTGAGCGACTTAACTTTCTTTCTTTGTAGAATTCACCAGCATAGTTATCTAAGCCAGGTAGTTTCTTTGTAATAAGATTTAGAACTAGAAATTCAATTTCATTATTGATTTTGTTGTTGTTGTTCATTCACCAAGTTGTGTCCAACTCTTCATGACCCCATGGACTGCAGCATGCCAAGCTTCCCTGTCTCTCACCATCTCCTGGAATTTGCCCAAGTTCATGTCCATGGAATTGGTGATGCCATCCAACCCTCTCATCCTGTCATCCTCTTCTCCTTCTGACTTCAATCTTTATTGATATAGGGCTATTCAAATTTTGTTTCTTCTTTAACGAGGTTTGAGCATTTGTGTCTTTCAAGAATTTTCCATTTCATATAAGTTGTCAAATTTATTGTATAAAATTTTATGCTAGTTTCTTAATATCTTTTGAAATTCTGCAGAATCTGAAATTATGTCAGATCTTTCATTCCTGATGTTTTGTTGTCTTTCTGTCTTTTTAATTTATCCACCTGGATAGAGGTTTATCAATTTCACTGATTTCCTAAAATATTCAGACTTCTGTTTCATTGGTTTAGTTGGTTTCTGTTTTCAGTTGTGTTAATTTCTATGCTTACCCTTATTATTTTCTTCCCTCTTCTTATTTGCTTTTGATATGCTCTTCCCCCACTAATTTCTGAAAATAGAAGCTCAGATCAATGTTTAAGACAATTTTCTTTTCTATAAAAGAGTTGTATTATAAGCTGAAATGTGTTCCTCCTTCCATCCCTACAAAATTAATATTTTTTAGGAATATCACAAAAATCTGGAATCAAGCTGGAATCAAGATTTCCAGGAGAAATATCAATAACCTCAGATATGCAGATGACACCACTCTTATGGCAGAAAGTGAAGAGGACCTAAAAGACTCTTGATGAAAATAAAAGAGGAAAGTGAAAAAGGTGGCTTAAAGCTCAACATTCAGAAAACAAAGATCATGGCATCTGGTCCCATCACTTCATGGCAAATAGATGGGGAAACAGTGGAAACAGTGTCAGACTTTATTTTCTTGGGCTCCAAAATCACTGCAGATGATGAATGCAGCCATGAAATTAAAAGACGCTTACTCCTTGGAAGAAAAGTTATGACCAACCTAGATAGCATATTCAAAAGCAGAGACATTACTTTGCCAACAAAGGTTCATCTAGTCAAGGCTATGGTTTTTCCAGTGGTCATGTATGGATGTGAGAGTTGGACTGTGAAGAAAGCTGAGCACCGAAGAACTGATGCTTTTGAACTGTGGTGTTGGAGAAGACTCTTGAGAGTCCCTTGGACTGCAAGGAGATCCAACCCATCCATTCTGAAGGAGATCAGCCCTGGGTGTTCTTTGGAAGGAATGATGCTAAAGCTGAAACTCCAGTACTTTGGCCACCTCATGCGAAGAGTTGACTCATTGGAAAAGACTGATGCTGGGAGGGATTGGGGGCAGGAGGAGAAGGGGACAACAGAGGATGAGATGGCTGGATGGCATCACCGACTCGATGGACGTGAGTTTGAGTGAACTCCGGGAGTTGGTGATGGACAGGGAGGCCTGGCATGCTGTAATTCATGGGGTCCAAAGAGTCGGACACAACTGAGCAACTGAACTGAACTGAAGATAAAATGGTATCATTAGGTGGGCTCTAATCCAGGTGTTCAGTGATAAAAAATTTGCCTGCAATGCAGGAGATTGTGAGTTTAGTTCCTGGGCTGGGAAGATACCCTGTAGAAGGAAATGATAACCCACTGCAGTATTCTTGCATGGGAAATCCCATGGACAGAGAAGCCTGGCATGCTACAGTCTATGGTGTCACAAAAAAAAGTTGGACATGACTTGGCAACTAAACCAAAACAACAGCAATCCAATATGACTGATATTTTTATAAAAAGAGGAAATTTAGACACAGACATTGTGATACTATGATTTATACTAAGAATGTATAAGTGATTTCCATCCTGTCCTGGCACAGAGCTCTTAATACCCTTGGGATTGCCTAGGATGTGAGCAATAAAGTTGCCTTTTGTTGTTAACACGATGACTTTTGGAAACTTTTAAGGTCAGGGTCTGGTTGCTAGGGGAGCCAACAGTCTCATTTGAGTGTTAGCACTATCAGTCCAACACCTTTGAGTTCCAGGGAAGGGAAACCGGCTGGAGATTGAGTTCAATTACCAATGATCAATGATATAATCAATCATGCCTATATAATGAAGCCTCCATAAACCCCCCAAAAGACGGGGTTCAGAGAACTTACAGGCTGGTGAGTTCATGGAGATTCTGAAAGAGTGACATACTCACAAGGAGCATAGACGCTCCTCACCCTTTCCTTGTACTTTGTCCTATGTATCTTTTCCATCTGAGTGTTTGCAAGATATATTCATTTATACATGTGTGAGTGCTAAGTCCTGTCAGTCATGTCTGACACTTTGTGACCCTGTGGACTGTAGCCCACCAGGCTCCTCTGTCCATGTGATTCTCCAGGCAAGAATACTGGAGTGAGATGCCATAAACTCCTCCAGGGGATCTTCCCTACCCAGGAATTGAACCCACAGCTGCTGTGGCTCATGAATTGCAAGTGGATTCTTTGCCACCGGGGAAGCCCATATTCATTTAAAACAAACCAGTAAGCTAGTAACTAAAATGCTTCTCTGAGCTCTGTGAGCAGATCTAGCAAATTAGATCTAGCAAATTAGCAAATTCCCTAAGGAGAGGGATTGGAGAAGGCAATGGCACCCCACTCCAGTACTCTTGCCTGGAAAACCCCATGGACAGAAGAGCCTGGTAGGCTGCAATCCATGGGGTCGCTAAGAGTCAGACATGACTGAGCGACTTCACTTTCACGTTTCACCTTCACGCATTGGAGAAGGAAATGGCAACCCACTCCAGTGTTCTTGCCTGGAGAATCCCAGGGACGAGGGAGCCTGGTGGGCTGCCATCTATGGGGTCACACAGAGTTGGACACGACTGAAGTGACTTAGCAGCAGCAGCAGCAAGAAGAGGGATGATGGAAATTCCAATCTGTAGCCAGTCTTTCAGAAGCACAGGGATTTAGTGTCTGGGGTGGCCAGGGAGAGTCTTATAAGATTGAGCCTTTAACTTGTGGTATCTGACATTATCTCTCCAGGTAGTGATGTAATTGTGTTGAATTGTAGGACATGTAATTGGTGCCAGAATGGAGGACATGCACAGAAGGAAGAGTATGTGAATATAAAAATAGCCATCTATAAGCCAAGGAGATAGAGCCCTTGAAACAACCCTGTCAACTCATTGATCTCAGACTTCTAGACCCCAAGACTGTGAGAAAATGAATATCTATTGTTTAAGCCACCCAGTCTTTGGTACTTAAGACAGACCTAGCAAACTAATTGTTTGATATTTTTTAAACTATTTATATTTAATTTCTTTTTAATTTCCTCTTTGACCCATGATTTTTTTATTTGTTTAGATGTGTGTTATATAATTGCCATATATTTGTGGTTGTCATGAAATCTTTATTTAATTGATAGTAAGTTGGGTTTTTTGTTTGTTTCTGGTGTGTTTGAAGGAGCATGCACTATATGCTTTGCTTTATGGCCCAGAATATGGTTTATTTTGTCAATATTTTATGTTTACTTGTTAGTGATGTGTATTCTGCTGTATGAGTCTAGTGTTCTGCAATGCCAATTAGGTCAAATTGGTTGATATGTTGTACAAGATTGCTCTATTACTGCTTTTTTTTTTTTTTTTGACAATATGTTCTACCAATTACTGGAAAAGAAGTGCTAAAATCTTAAACCATAATGGTTAATGTATTTTCTTTTTTTTCCCTTTTGTTAGTTCTGTCCATTTTTGCTTTATGACTCTGATTCTACCTTATTACTCTGATACTAGGTACATGAACATGGAGAATGGTTATGCCATTTTGGTGAATTTACCCATTTTTCATTACACTAGGTCTTTTATTTTTGTTAATTTTTTTTTACTTAAAGCTTACTTTTCTAATATTGTTGTTGTTGTTCAGTTGCTCAGTCATGTCTGACTTTGCTTTCCCATGGACTGCAGTATTCCAGGCTTCCCTGTCCTTCACTATCTCCCAGAGTTTGTTCAAACTCATGTCCATTGAGTCCATGATGAATTCAACCATCTTAGTTTCTGTTTCTAATATTATTATGGAGTTTTCACCTTTCTTTTGATTAAGAATTTGTGTGGTATGTCATTTTCAACATATTTTTTTTTAACATTGTTTTATATTTAAAGCAAGTCTTTGTGTACATTTTGTATAAACTTTGCTTATAGCCTAGTCTCACTTTTTTATACAATCTAAACATTTCTGTTCACTATTTGGAATATTTAAATCATCTGCATTTAATGCAAATGTTGCATTTAAATAACCATTTGCCATTTAATTTATATATATACAATATGTTTTTCTTCTTTTTCCTGCCGATGTTTGGATTATTTGAATGGTTTGTGATTACATTTTATCTGCACTATTGGAATATTATCTATGACTCTTATAATTTTAGTAGTTGCCTTAGATTTAATGAGAAATTATTAACTTTTAGTTCATTTTAACTATTATCATTGAATAAGGAAATGGCAATCTATTCCAGTATATTGCCTGGAAATTTCATGGACCGAAGAGCCTGATGGCTGCAGTCTACAGGGACACAAAAGAGTCAGACATGACTTAATGACAACAATAACTCTTATTATACCAATCCACACAGAATGTAAGCACTTTTAACATACACTTCATTTTTATTTCTCTTATCCCTTGTGCTTTTTTGTCATACAGTTTACCTCTAGATGTTATGAAGCTCAAAATACCTTGCTATTTTTTAAATAGTTTACTATCTTTCACAGATATTAAAATGAGAGAACAAAATTGTACATGTTACAACTTATTTACCACGTGTGGCCCTCATTATTGCTTTATGTAGATCTAATGTCCATCTGGTATCGGTTTCCTTTTGCCTGAAGAATTTCCTTTAACATGTCTTGTAGTTTAGTTAGCTGATGGTGAGTTCTCTCAACTTTTATCTTCTGAAAAGATTTCTTTCACTCTTGATATTTTGCTAAGTATAAAATTCGA
Source organism: Bos taurus (assembly GCF_002263795.3). Lineage (NCBI taxonomy): Eukaryota > Metazoa > Chordata > Mammalia > Artiodactyla > Bovidae > Bos > Bos taurus. Next base: position 49,894,671 of record NC_037329.1, read on the forward strand.
GGTTTATATTCATTCATGCCACTCTCCCTCCAATTGAAAGGTTGTTGCTGAACCAACAAAGACCCTGGGATTCTTGGCCTCTGGAGGAGAAAAATTCAATCCGGGGCTCAGAGCTTTTGTGTAATAAAGTTTTATTAAAGTATAAAAGAGATAAGCTTCTGACATCAGAAGCAGGCAGAAAGAGTGCCCTATTAGCTAGTGTTAGCAAGGGAGTTATATACTTTTAATTAGATATTACAGTGAATCAAAAGAACATCTGGAGGTTGTAAAGATCTTACTAGACTCACTCCCATAATTTACATTTTAAGATAACAGGATTAACCACAAGGTTTTAAGGAAGGAGAAACTGTCCTCAAGCAGATTACATTGTTGTTATATAATCACTAGTACAGAGTTTAAACTGAGTTGTATGCTATGTAATCATCAGTTCCAGGCTTAAATATAAAAACATTTTATGTGACTGAGACTAAGGAATGTTCAGTTCAGTTCAGTTCAGTTCAGTCCCTCAGTCCTGTCTGACTCTTTGTGACCCCATGATTCGCAGCATGCCAGGCCTCCCTGTCCATCACCAACTCCCAGTGTTCACCCAGACTCAATGTCCATCAAGTCGGTGATGCCATCCAGCCATCTCATCCTCTGTCGTCCCCTTCTCCTCCTGCCCCCAATCCCTCCCAGCATCAGAGTCTTTTCCAATGAGTCAACTCTTCCTATGAGGTGGCCAAAGTACTGGAGTTTCAGCTTTAGCATCATTCCTTCCAAAGAAATCCCAGGCTGATCTCCTTTAGAATGGACGGGTTGGATCTCCTTGCAGTCCAAGGGACACGCAAGAGTCTTCTCCAACACCACAGTTCAAAAGCATCAATTCTTTGGTGCTCAGCATTCTTCACAGTCCAACTCTCACATCCATACATGACCACTGGAAAAACCATAGCCTTGACTAGCCGGACCTTTGTTGGCAAAGTAATGTCTGCTTTTGAATATGTTATCTAGGTTGGTCATAACTTTTCTTCCAAAGAGTAAGCGTCTTTTAATTTCATGGCTGCAATCACCATCTGCAGTGATTTTGGAGCCCAAGAAAATAAAGTTTGACACTGTTTCCACTGTTTCCCCATCTATTTGCCATGAAGTGATGGGACCAGATGCCATGATCTTCGTTTTCTGAATGTTGAGTTTTAAGGCAACTTTTTCACTCTCCACTTTCACTTTCATCAAGAGGCTTTTTAGTTTCTCTTCACTTTTTGCCATAAGGGTGGTGTCATCTGCATATCTGAGGTTATTGATATTTCTCCCAGCAATCTTGATTCCAGCTTGTGCTTCATCCAGAACAGCATTTCTCATGATGTTCTCTGCATATAAGTAAAATAAGCAGGGTAACAATATACAGCCTTGATGTACTCCTTTTCCTATTTGGAACCAGTCTGTTGTTCCATGTCCAGTTCTAACTGTTGCTTCCTGACCTGCGTACAGGTTCTCAAGAGGCAGGTCAGGTGGTCTTGTATTCCCATCTCTTTCAGAATTTTCCACAGTTTATTGTGATCCACATAGTCAAAGGCTTTGGCATAGTTAATAAAGCAGAAATAGATGTTTTTCTGGAACTCTTGCTTTTTTGATGATCCAGCGGATATTGGCAATTTGATCTCTGGTTCCTCTGCCTTTTCTAAAACCAGCTTGAACATCTGGAAGTTCACAGTTCACGTATTGCTGAAGCCTGGCTTGGATAATTTTGAGCATTACTTTACTAGCGTGTGAGATGAGTGCAATTGTGAGGTAGTTTGAGCGTTCTTTGGCATTGTCTTTCTTTGGGATTGGGATGAAAACTGACCTTTTCTAGTCCTGCGGCCACTGCTGAGTTTTCCAAATTTGCTGGCATATTGAGTGCAACACTTTCACAGGATCATCTTTCAGGAAATAGCTCAACTGGAATTTCTTTCCTAGCTTTGTTTGTAGTGATGCTTTCTAAGGCCCACTTGACTTCACATTCCAGGATGTCTGGCTCTAGGTGAGTGATCACACCATCATGATTATCTTGGTCGTGAAGCTCTTTTTTGTACAGTTCTGTGTATTCTTGCCACGTCTTCTTAATATCTTCTGCTTCTGTTAGGTCCATACCATTTCTGTCCTTTATCGAGCCCATCTTTGCATGAAATGTTCCCTTGGTCTCTCTAATTTTCTTGAAGGGATATCTAATCTTTTCCATTCTGTTGTTTTCCTCTATTTCTTTGTTCGCTGAGGAAGGCTTTCTTATCTCTTCTTGCTATTCTTTGGAACTCTGCATTCAGATGCTTATATCTTTCTTTTTCTCCTTTGCTTTTTGCTTCTCTTCTTTTCACAGCTATTTGTAAGGCCTCCCCAGACAGCCATTTTGCTTTTTTGCATTTCTTTTCCATGGGGATGGCCTTAATATAGAGCAGGGGGTGGTGGTGGGGGTGGTGGTGGAATTTGTCCTTTCCTCCTCCTTGAAACTTCCAGACCTCTCTCTCCTTGGGGACCCCAGGACTTCTTATCAACCTGCCTAGGAATTGACCCTCTCACAGTGCTTAAATATGTTCCTCCATTACCTTTAGGCAGACATAGTTTCAGAAAACAAGACTGCTGTTGTTTTATCTTTGTTCTGTGTGCATACTCTGTCATTTTTTCCTCTGAATACTTTTAAGATTTACTCCTTTCATTGGTATGTAGGAATTTGATTTTCTTATGCCTTTAGGTATTTATTCTATATGAATTTTGATGATATTTTTGCATATGTAGATTTATAGTTTTTGTCAGATTTGGAAACATTCTTAATGATTTCTCTAAATATCTGGTTTCCCATCCTTCCTCCTGAAATCATGTTTACTCATGTATTAGATGATTTTTTTTTTGGTTTTTATGGTTCTCAGAATTATGCTTCCCTGCCATTCATATATCTTTATCTCTGGAGTCTGTGAATATGTCCCTTACAAAAAGGATTTTACAGATGCGACAATGTTAAGGACATTAAGATGGAAATATTTTCCTGGATTATCTGGGTGGGTCCAGTATCACATAGGCCCTTAAAAGCAAAGAGCCTTCTCTAATTGTGATAACAGAAAGAGCGATGGCCATTAGAGGGTCAAAGGGATATGAGGATTCAATTTACTGTTGTTGACTTAAAAATGGAAAAAAAGCTGTGAGCCAAGAAATGTGGGTAGCCTCTAGAAACTGTAAAGACAAGGAAACAGATTCTACTCTAAATTTTTGGAAGGAATGTAATCCTGCCTATACCTTGATTGTAGCCCAGTAAGTCCTATGTTGGACTTCTAACCCACAGAGTTGTACCATAACAAATTCTTGTTGGTTAAGCCACTTAGTTTGTGGTAATTTTGTATGGAAACAATAGAAAACCAGTAGAGTCCAACAGGTTACTAATATGCTATTTATTATTTTTCAGTGTTTGTTTTCCTCTGTGCTTTATTTTGAATAATTTCTATTAGGGTGTCTTCAAATTCAAATAACTCTTCATACCTTCTGCAGAATCTAATTATCTGTTAATCCCATCCAATGTATTTTCCATTTAATATATTTATTTTCATCTCAAGAAGTTTCAGTTTAGTTTTTGTATTTTTATTCACTCACCTCATTATATCCATGTTGTCCTTTACATTACCTTTATGATGGTTAAAATTTTATCTTCTAATTCTATTCTTTCCACAAATTCCAAGTATATTTCTATTAATTGGATTATTTTCTTAACTTCATATGCCTAGAAATATATTTTGGATGCCAGACTCTCTGAAATTTCATTTGTCCAGTGCTAAAACTTGTATCATTTCTTTAAGAATGTTAGACTTTGTTCTGGCATGCAGTTAACTTACTAACAGATCAATTTTATCCTTTTGAGGCTCCTTTTTTAAAGATTTATTATAGAAAAGACAGTGAAACATTTATTCTGGGACTGCTGCTGCTGAGTCACTTCAGTCGTCTCTGACTCTGTGCGACCCCATAGACAGCAGCCCACCAGGTTCCCTCGTCCCTGGGATTCTCAGGCAAGAACACTGGAGTGGGTTGCCATTTCCTTCTCCAATGCGTGAAAGTGAAGTTGCTCAGTCGTGTCCGACTCTTAGCGACCCCATGGACTGCAGCCTACCAGGCTCCTCCGTCCATGAGATTTTCCAGGCAAGAGTACTGGAGTGGGGTGCCATTGCCTTCTCCAATTCTGGGACTAATTTAGCCAATAGTGGAAAATTCTTCTGAAGACTCTAACCAGTGTTTGAATTTTTCAGTGAGGTTTTAACAATCCTGTCTAGTGATAACTTGAATTATTTCTAGTTTGATTTGGGGAGATTTGTTTGCTTTTTGGTGCTAAGAATCTTTAGGTCAACCTGAATCTTGTGAGCTTTTATGCCATACATGTTCACATTAATTCAGAGCCAAAGATACACAAGATCTTACATATTATATTGTATTATTCTGCTATTTCTCTTTGCTCAATATTATATTTTGAGATTCATACATGTTGTGGCATATCATTATATTTCTTTTTTCTTTCTCTATAATATTATAGTATACGAATATACCAACAATTATTTATTATCCTGTCAGTGGTTCACCCCTCATATTTTGCTATTACAGAAATGTCTTTAAGTTTTGCAAATTGTTTTCTGAAGTAGTAGTCCCAATTTATACTTCCACTTAGAGTGTATAAAATTTGACTGGGATCATTTAAAATTTTGACAGTGTGATAATTTGAAACAGTTTATTATTGACGTTTTAATTTGCCTAACTCTGATTACTAATGGAATTAAGCATCTTTTCATATATTTATTGATTTTTTGGTTTCTATGAAATGTAATTTTATATTTTTGCCAAGTTTTCTAGTGAGTAGAATCTCTTTTTAATATGGAAAATTAACCTGAATACTAACCATTATTGTTTGGTAGTCCAAATATCTTCTCATTTTTTTTAATATATATAAAATTTGATAAACAGATGTGTAATTTTCAGTTCAGTTCAGTTGCTCAGTCATGTCCAACTCTTTACTACCCCATGGACTGCAGCATGCCAGGTTTCCCTGTCCATGAAAACTCCTGGATCTTATCAAACTCATGTCCATCAAGTCAGTGAAGCCATCCAACCATCTCATCCTGTGTCCCCTTCTCCTCTCGCCTTTAGTCTCTCCTAGTATCAGGGTCTTTTCCAATGAATCCTTCGCATCAGGTGGCAAAAGTATTGGAGTCTTAGCTTCAGCATCAGTTCTTCCAATGAATATTCAGGACTGATCTCCTTTAGGATGGACGGGTTGGATCTCCTGCAGTCCAAGGGACTCTTAAGAGTCTTCTCCAACACCACGGTTCAAAAGCATCAATTCTTCATTGCTCAGCTTTCTTTATAGTCCAATTCTCACATTTATTAAAGTACAATTTGTACAAATTTAGTTCTATAGTTTTGGGGTTCTTTGATCTTCCTTGAGAAATGATTCCTTAGCTCAGGACATAAATACATTATTTATCTAAATATTTGAAATAGTACTTTTACATTTTAAGTTGGTTCATCTGAACTAGCATCTTTTAAGGTAGGAGTTCATTTGTGTTTTTCCATTTTTGCATCAGTTCCAACTTTGGTCTCCAATTGCAACCTTATTACATATGTGTGCATATGAACACATGTGTGCATATGAACACATGTGTGCACATATATACAAATATTGATGTATACATTTATAGTGCACAAGTTTATAATGTAGCTCTTTTGTACAATTCTCTAAACCCATATTAATGTTGAACATTCTTAATTAATATATTTTTATAGAATTCTTGAAATCTGCTAAGTGGAGCTTCCCTTTTCAAGAGTGTCTTGGGTACTCTTGTGGTTTTCTCTTATATATTAAATTTAGAAAAACATCTATAAAGCTAAAAAAAAAAAAACTCCTGAATTTTCTCTGAAATTGTACATGTTCTATAGGTTAAAATAGGGAAAATTGATATTTTTTTATAATGAGCATTCCTATCCAATGCGTTCTATTTCTTAATATGTTTCATTATTATTGCTATTTACATTAAATATATATATTTCATGAAATTTGGACAAAGTATATTATAGGTTTAGTAACTGTAATGGTTGAAATTAGGTTCAGCTGCATGTAACAGAAAATCCAAAGATAATATTTCTAAACAGGATATAATTGTATTTCTTTCACATGTAAAGTCTGGAGACAAATTTTTTAGAACTCAGTTCTCATTAACACAAAACTTTACCCTCATTGTCCAAAATGACTGCTAGAACTCTAGCCTTTAGGTCTATATTCCAGGCAGTAGGAAGGAGACCAAATTGAAAAAAGAGAATTTTTTTTCACTGTTAAGATCAGTGCTTAGAAGTTGCACAAACACTTCTGATTATATCTCATTAAATGAAACTTGGTCAGGGGTGACTAGGAACTATAATCTCGGTCCAAAAAGCAGCATGACCAACTAAGAATTTTGCCTTCCACTGATACTATAGACTGAATGTTTGTGACACCTCAAAATTCCTCTGTTGAAATCCCAATCATCAAGCTGTTGGTATTAGGAGATGGGGCTTAGAGATGATTAGGTCAGGGGGGTGAAGCTCCTAGGAGAAACCTTTAGATGATGCCCCAGAGAGCTCCCTTGCTCCTTCCACCATGTGAGGTCACAGCAAGTAGTCAGCTACCTATGGACCAGTATCAGGCCCTCAGCTGTCGGTGCCTTGATCTTGGACTTTCCAGCCTCCAGAACTCTGAGTAATGAATTTCTGTTGTTCCTAAGCCACTCAGTCTATAGTATTTTGTTGTAGCAGCCCAAAGGGAGGAAATAAGTTACTATAAAGGAAGAGATAGTAATATAAACCCAGCATCACCTGTTCCTTGAGTTTTATTTTAATTAAACCACCTAAGTGTTAGAGAATTATTATACATACCCTAGGAACAGCACTCAGCCAATGACTGATGGAAATAAGTCTATAAATGCTAGGTTCCTTTGCCACATTGATGTGTGACTCTATGGTGCATATTATACAGACCCCCAGATTTCCTCAGCAGAAGTAAACAACTTGCTTGATCATTCCAACTTTAATGACTGCCTTCTCTTCCGTATGCCACCTTTACTGTCTCCTACCAGTGATTCCTGGGATCAAATCCAAAATGGACTTCTCTCTCTGAGATGGACACATATGTCTATATGTCTATAAGCATATATATATATATATATATAATTTTTACAAAGTACATTAAAGGTCTTCAACTTATAAACAGTAACTGTAATGGTTCTATATGTCTGTTTGCAAATATACATAATGTACATGCTTTTTCTACTGGAAAAGTAATCTTTAAAGCTTAATTTTCAAGAAGAGAAAAACAACTTTAAGAATCATTACTTTTATAAGTGTTCTACATCCTGAATAGGTTAAAGAAATTGTTTTCAGTTCAAAAATTTTTAGATAAATTCATTATCACTTTCACATAGATCAAGTATAGGCACACCTCAGTTGATTTCTAGTGGATAATTAATTTTTAGCTTAAAACAAAAGAACATTAACATTCAGAGGATTTTAGTAATCATGACCAGAGAGATGCTGATGATTTAGAGCAGAGAGAGTTCTGTTCATTAATGTACTCATAGCAGAAAACAGCCATCTTTTCACATGAGCCTGTTTTGTAGGTCCCTGGCTTCTCCTGTGGCTTTGTTAAACACAGGAATCTTAAATGGGCTTATTGACTTTTCCAATCCATATTAGCATAACTCTCTTGTGTAAATAGCTGGTAGTAGGGAGTTTGCAGCATTCCATTGTTAGCAACACTTACTGAAATCAGTAATAGAACAGTGGGAGTAAAATCACAGAGGGGTAGAAAAGCTAGCACACTAAAATATTAAAGTCTAACTGTGAAAAGCTTACTATGGTACTTTTTTCCATATCAAAATGCATTTTAAACACTTTTTGAATATTATTATAATTAGCCATAGTAGCTTTGTAAGCAGTTCCTTTTGTAAGCAAAAAACCTACCATGACTTAGGGGTTACTAGTTTTTGACATGGAGCTCTTAAGTGGATAATTATATATATTGAGAGGTGATGCTCACTTGACCACTTGGTGTTTTGGTTTAGGCCAAGGGGAAACAATGCAGGTAAACTGTTTTTATTTATAATGTAACAGATATTGCTATTGTGACTCCATTTCTCAGGCATAGTTGGTTAACTAAATCTTTATTTCCAGCAACTGCAGTGTTCTTCTCTTCCTTGTTCTTGGAAAATTAAAAGCTTCTACCTTAGTGAAGTGAATGATACATTATCCACTCGCTCTAAATTGAACCCATTTGGAGCTATTTGCATCTTGTAGAACCTACAGCTGAGTGCTGTGCGCAGAGGTGTAATGAGTGGTTGTCACAACACACTGGAGGTGGCCCCATAACAAAATGATCCCCTGTCAATCCCCTCACAGGAAATGCTTTGGCAACCTGTAATTCGGCCCCAGTATTAACATCCTGCCTGGGTTTTGTTAAATGGCACTTTCTAGGAAGTAGATCTGGGGAACTTGTGTTTAATAATGTTTTAAGAGGAATATTTGATGGAAGTTTTAGAAAGCATCACATGGGGTTAACCGTGATTTATCATTTGTTTCTAATTAAAGGACCTAATCTCTTATCACTGAAGCAGTTTTTTTTATACTAAAGGCACAGATGTGAATGGAAACATATTAATGAGATGTCATACTACATAGTCATTTAGTGTTTTGTTTAACTTAAACATAGCAGAAAATGTGTGTCTAAGTAGACACATGTAATGACATCCTGATAGAATTATAATTTCCTGTATTTGCATAATCTTCAGTAAAATTCACACTAGGTTCACCTTGCATTGCTAATTTCATTTCCCAAATCTGCCTTCTCAGAAAATTAAAGGAAAGCCAGACCTAAAGTACTATAGAAGCAGAAAGGGGCTTATTGTTAGTTTCCTTCAAATTAAAATTGGAATTGTAATTTAAATATAAGAGTGCCAGGTGTTCTAAAAAAGTGACAGGAACCATTCAAATTGACAGAAAGTTTTGCATTTCCTGAAGCTATTTAAAATCTTCTGTGCTAAATCATCCCAGGAGCTTGGCAGATCTTCATTCTGAGCTACAGCTGAAATGTGACTTCTGGGTCTAAGAATCTGTGTTTGATCAAGTGCCCTGGTGTGCCCAGGTCCAAGATTCCGTGAGCTGTAACTTCCAAGAATCAGGTAATTGAACAATGAGAGAGGCATCAAGAACAAGCATATTTAACTACCCCCTGGTGTGTCCCACCTGACTCTCCATTAGCCCAGCAAGACAGCGCTGGATGTGGGTTAAAATCAGGTGAGCTCAAGATAGGTTGAGGATGTGTAAAGACACTGAAATTAGACACCTACTTCAGATGATCAGTGTGGTTGCCTGTAGGAAAGCCTAATTATTCTAAAGCCTAGTTAAAAAGTACTTCAGAAAATATCTCCCAGGTTTTGTCTACATGGTATGTTGTGCTTCAGGGATCCCATTCATTTAGTGGGGGAAAAAAAAAAAAAGTGCTCATTGAGCCTTACCAGCAACCAGACATTGCTAGGAACAAAATTATGAGTTTCTCTACTCTCATATATAACACCAAATATATTTTTACATGCACAAATTGCTTTTAGTAATGCAAATGAAAGGTGCTTTTTCACAAAATGGGAAACAATGCAGTGGACTGTTTTTTTCTTTCTGCTAATTCTGTTGTCCTTTTAATTGTTCTTAAGCTCACCTAGGATCTACATAGTAGCATTGATGATCTCACTTGGCTACACACAAGTACTTACTCATGCCCAGTTAGATTCAAAATAACCTATCAGATTAAAAGGGAATGGACTTTATAGTTTAAAAGTGCAACCCATATATGACGTGCAGACACAGTTGATTAATTCTGTAAAAGGTAACAACCAGCAAGAATATGCAAATGTTAAAACTAGTAGTTCTGAAGTTTTATTGCACAGAAATTGTATATTAAAATTTCATGTAAATGTAGATTTTTCTTCCCAATCGTAAGGGATTTCAATTCAGAAATTTTGAGCCTACTGGGATTCTGCTTTTCCACAGGCTCCAAAGAGTATTAGGACTTGGCACATGACCAGGCTTGAAATAGTCTGTTCGGTTTTCAGTTTTTCTATTAAAGTTATTTGGTGCAAACTCATTGTAAATCATAATATTATTGACAAAGTGGTATTTCAACATTCAGAAAACGAAGATCATCGCATCCGGCCCCATCACTTCATGGGAAATAGATGGGGAAACAGTGGAAACAGTGTCAGACTTTATTTTTCTGGGCTCCAAAATCACTGCAGATGGTGACTGCAGCCATGAAATTAAAAGACACTTACTCCTTGGAAGGAAAGTTATGACCAACCTAGATAGCATATTGAAAAGCAGGGACATTACTTTGCCAACAAAGGTTCATCTAGTCAAGGCTATGGTTTTTCCTGTGGTCATGTATGGATGTGAGAGTTGGACTATGAAGAAGACTGAGCGCCGAAGAATTGATGCTTTTGTGGTGTTGGAGAAGACTCTTGCGAGTCCCTTGGACTACAAGGAGATCCAACCAGTCCATTCTAAAGGAGATCAGCCCTGGGATTTCTTTGGAAGGAATGATGCTAAAGCTGAAACTCCAGTACTTTGGCCACCTCATGCGAAGAGTTGACTCATTGGAAAAGACTCTGATGCTGGGAGGGATTGGGGGCAAGAGGAGAAGGGACAACAGAGGATGAGATGGCTGGATGGCATCACTGACTCGATGGACATGAGTCTCAGGGAACTCCGGGAGTTGGTGATGGACAGGGAGGCCTGGCATGCTGCGATTTATGGGGTCGCAAAGAGTTGGACACGACTGAGTGACTGATCTGACCTGATGTAGAATGAGAGCTAATATGTGTTCCTTTTCATTTATTTAATAAGGAATGTTCAAGTTCACATTTGTAATTCCCAGAAGACAGAAAAAATTATTTTTCTGTGATTTTTCTATACATTTTACCATTTTGTTTTTTATAGGCAAGCCTAGCACACACTATATACATGGGCCAAGGTGCTACTCAGTATTAGAAAAAAAATCAACTTGGAAATTAAATCAAACAATTTTGTGATTGACAGTTGTGGCAGATTTTCTTCATCCTTATAAAGTTTTAAAATTCTTTGAATTTTAATGAAAGCCAATTTTATTTTAGGCATACTTGAGAAGCATCATATTTTTAATTTTTAATTATTTTTATTTTAAATTGAAATAGTTATTGATATAATTCACATGCATTTGTAAGAGACTAAATAAGAAGATCCTGAACCCAGGGCAGGCAAATTCTTTACAGTTCAAGCCACCAAGGAAGCCCAAATATTTACCTAGTTTCCCTCAATGGTAGCATCTTACAAATTCATAGTAACACACTGTAACCAGGAGATAGATATTGTACAGTTCACAGGTTTTCAGATTTCCCCACTTTATCTGTGTTTGTTTGCATATGTGCATGATATATTTTTTAGTAGTATCCCATTATTATATACTTTCCCACTTTTGACACTTTGTACTACTTTTCTTTTATAATAAAATCAGAGAATATAAACTAACTTAAAAGAACATATGAGAAATCAGCACCCAACTCTAATAATGAGGGTGAAATCCAGTTGTATAGTCATTATATGTTTCTTCTTCCTTTCCCCTCAGAGGAAAACACCACCCCATATTCAATACTTTAATTAATATTTTACATATATAGTGAAGGAAAGGAAGCCATGGTCTGCTGAAGTCCATGGAGTCACAACAAGTCGGACACGACTTAGTGACTGAACAACAACATATATTCATACATAATTAGATACAAGCAATATATGTTAAAGTTTTTGAAGTGTCAGACTCGGAACAAATGGTATCATAAAGTAACTATAGCATCTGAATGTAAGCACAACATATTGTATGTTTCTTTTGTTGAGCCTTGAAATCATTTTCATTTAACCATGATTATAGCAGAGAATGCAATGAACATTTCCGTTCATGGGTGGATGTTGAGGAGTTTCTCAGAATAGTAGTGGACTTTTCAGATACTAGGTTAAGTGAAAGTCACTCAGTTGTGTCCGAGTCTTTACCACCTCATGGACGATACAGTCCATGAATTCTCCAGGCCGGAATACTGGAGTGGGTAGCCTTTCCCTTCTCCAGGGGATCTTCCCAACCCAGGGATCAAACCCAGGTCTCCCACATTGCAAGCAGATTCTTCACCAGCTGAGCCACAAGGGAAGCCCACTAGGGTAAGGGCATGGTCAACTTCCCTGAATATTAGTAAACAGTTCTTTTGGCTGCACATTTACAGTTAGTAGAAGTATACTGGAGTTCCTGTTTGTCTATATCATTGCACTAACTTTTAAATTCTTTTTCTGTAAGATAGGCCCTATACTTTTGCATTCAGTCAGTTCAGTTGCTCAGTTGTGTCCGACTCTTTGTGACCCCATGGACTGCAGCACACCAGGCTTCCCTGTCAATCATCAAGTCCTGGAGCTTGCTCGAACTCATGTCCATTGAGTTGGTGATGTCATCCAACCATCTCATCTCAACCCTTGTCCTCCTGCCTTCAATGTTTCCCAGCATCAGGTTCTTTTCCAGTCAGTTTTTCGCATCAGGTGGCCAAAGTATTGGACGTTTAACTTCAACATCAGTCCTTCCAATGAATATTCAGGATTGATTTCCTTTAGGATTGATTGACTGGTTTGATCTCCTTGCAGTCCAAGGGATTCTGAAGAGTCTTTTCCAACACCACAATACCAGTTTTGCATTAGAAAACCTCAATTTCCTCACATAAAATTGTGTGAAATTTGTGTAAAATCTGTTCTTTGGTTAATCTGTATCGCTTATAAATTTCCTTTTTTTTTTTTTTTACAACATAGTATTTCCTTATATTCTCAGAATTGTATTAGAAGTTTCAAGCTTCATTCAAATTTCTTTAAATCACTAAGAAAATAAATTTTCTAGACTTTCAGCAGTAGTATTAGATGCCAAAATACATGGAAGTATATCAAAGTTTTCAGTAAATATAAATTAGAAATCTAGCTGTCTATTCACACTAAGTCAAACAAGTGAGATCAAAATGTCATAAATATTTTAGCTAGGAAAAATTTATAAATTTTCTAACATATATTATACATGCTATATATATATATGTATATATATACACACACACAAAAGCTTTTTTGCTATGCTTCATAAAGGCTTGAGAAAGAACAACAACAACAACAACAAAAAAAAGATGGAGAAATTGGAAAACATAAACTAAGTGAAATGAATATGAAATAGAAAAAGTGAAACAAACTAGATAAAAGTAAAAGTCCATCACAAAATCCAGTTGTTTTTAAACATGGCTGCTCATTGGAAACACATCTAGAGCTTTGGAGAAGAAAGCAATACCTGAGCATTTTGAGAATTTGATATTCAAACTCCAACTAAAAATCTTAACTTATCTACTTAAAAAATAATAATTATATACTGGACCTATAAAATAGAAAACCTCAATTCTCACATTTGTAAAATAATATCTACTTCACAAGTTGTGATTAGTTCTAAATATGAAAATCCATATGAAAGCACTTTGCATAGTTTCTGGCACCCAAAAGAAATTCAAACATTTTATATCAAAATGTGAAAAAGTACTTGGAGAAGGCAATGGCACCCCACTCCAGTACTCTTGCCTGGAAAATCCCATGGACAGAGGAGCCTGATGGGCTGCAGTCCATGGGGTCACGAACAGTCGGACACGACTGAGTGACTTCACTTTCACTTTTCACTTTCATGCATTGGAGAAGGAAATGGCAACCCACTCCAGTGTTCTTGCCTGGAGAATCCCAGGGATGGGGGAGCCTGGTGGGCTGCCATCTATGGGGTTGCACAGAGTCAGACACAACTGAAGTGACTTAGCAGTAGCAGTGAAAAAGTACAAAGTGTTCTGCTTTAACTGCATCAATCAAGATGTCTCCTTAGGTGATATTTTTTGTTGTTGTTGTTAAATCTCTCAGTCATGTCCAACTCTTTGTGACCTCATGAATTGCAGCATCCCAGGCTTCCCTGTCCTTCACTATCTCCCAGAGCTTTTTCAAACTCATATCCATTGAGTTGGTGATGCCTTCCAACCATCTCATTCTCTGTCACTCCCTTCTCCTCCTACCCTCAATCTTTCCCAGCTTCAGAGTCTGTTTCAACAAGTTGGCTCTTCTCATCAGGTGGCCAAAGTATTGGAGCTTCAACTTTAGCATCAGTCCTTTCAATGAATAATGAATCCCATGAACATGTGAAAGGGTGATATCTTTGGTGTTAATTAATTAAACCCCCTTTTATTGGTGTTTATGGTTAAACATGATAATAACAACAGGCTCATGCAATCTAGTACTGCTTCTGGCTGTTCTCAGACCCTAAGACTATTGTAAATAGTGCAGGAGGCACAAGAGACTCTGATTCAATCCCTGGGTCAAGAAGATCCCCTGGAGAAGGAAATGGCAGTTGGCTTCAGTATTCTTGCCTGGAAAATTCCACAGACAGAGGAATAAATAATAATCTTCCGATCACCTAAAAGTCTTTAACCTAGTCCTACCTTAGTAAACATGAGATTGTCAGACTGTCAGAATTATAAAAATGCAATGACCTTGTGAGCATCCAGAAGAGGTGGTCCTCTAACAGAAGACTTCAGGCAAATAGATGGAAAGGCAAGGATAATTGAATGAGTTATGAGGTTACCTTCAGATTCCAGAATCCTCTCATATCCTGAGGACATGCCAAGGACATAGTTTCTGGGGACAAATTTGGTTTGATCTATAGTCACATTTTTGGCTATCTAGAATTGCCTTTGTTGTCCTGAGCGGAGTGTACATCCACTGAAGAGAGAATAGACCTCCAGCAGAATGAATGCCTGGCTGTGAATGTGAGGTTTGTGAATAGGGTTTAATAGCTCAAACTATTAGAATGATTAGAAATCTAGTATATTTTCAAAGATGAACAATAGTATCTTTGCTCAAATATTAGCAGACTTCATCATAGCAAATTTTTCTGGAAGTAGTCAGCAGAAAAATAAGCAGAGAATAATGCTGTCGAGAGAATGGCCTCTGAAATCAGAAAGCTATGCCAGATACCAGTTGTGTGATCTTAGAAAAGTTATGTAATCCCTTTGTCAATTTTCTCATCTTTAACAGTATTTACAATGTGAGTTTATTACGAGAATCAAGTAGGATATCTTATCAAAACAAAAAATATGCATGGTAAATTTTAACTTATCCACCAGAAAGGCCTCCTGAAGGGGAATGTCTAAACTATATAGAATTTCAGTCCACAAAGAGTAATTCCATGCTGACTTGGAAGTAACAAAAGCTAGAGAGAAACCAACCAAGCCACATTAGACTTCAAAAAAACTCAGTCAAGTGTGTGAGACTAAGTGTGACAGAATCTACAAAGTGAAGTTCTATGCATTCAGAATTTTAAAACCTCAGAAAGAATGAGAGAAACTCCCAACTACCAAGACCAGTTATTTGGAGGTGATCAGCCAGGTTCCTGGAAGGAAACAAAAAGCACCCACTTCTGGGGTTTTAAAGAGACTTTTTTTTATTGGGGTTTCTTTGCTTTATAATGTTGTGTTAGTTTCTGCTGTACAACAAAGTTAATCAGTTATATGTGTCATATATCACCACTGTTTTGGATTTCATTCCATTTAGGTCACTACAGAGTACTAAGGAGAGTTCCTTGTGCTATAGAACAGGCTCTCAAGTTATATCTTTTTTATACGTATTAATGTATATATGTCAATCCCAATTTCCCAAATTATCCCAAACATCCTTTCCCCACTTAGTGTCCATGTTCTCTACATCCATGTCTCTATTTCTACCTCACAAACAGGTTCATTGGTACAATTTTTTCTAGAATCTGCACATATGCATTAATATACAATATTTGTTTTTCTCTTTCTGACATATTTTATTTTATATGACACTCTCTAGGTCTATCCACGTTTACAAATGACCCAGTTTCATTCTTTAATGGTTGAGTGATACTCTGTTGTGTGCATATGTGTGTGTGTGTGTCAGTTGTTCGGTTGTGTCACAGCCTTTTGCGACGTCATGAACTGTAGCCTGACAGGCTCCTTTGTCCATGGAATTCTCCAGGAGAGAATACTGGAGTGGGTTGCCATTTCCTTCTCCAAGGGATCTTCCTGATTCAGGGATTGAATGCAGGTCTCCTCTTAGATGGCCAGGTTGATGCCCACATAGGGGATGATGCCCAGAACCTGTTGGGCAGGTAAGCTATTATAGAAGGCGAGGGGCCCCTCTCACTCCAGAACCGGCCACTCACAGTCCAGCAGCCTCTTTTGCCGGCCGCGTCTTCAGCACCTCCATGGGGTAGATGATGGTTTGGGATGTGGCGCCAGCCAGGGAGCCGGCCACAAGGTGCTCTTGCACGTGCAGTGTCTGCTGTTGCCCCTGGATGGCTCACTTGATCTGCTCATAGGCCATGAATTTGATGTCTGACTCAGGTGCAATCTTGAGCACGTTAATCCATTGCCACGCCACAGGGAGCGCACGCCCCTCTCTTGGATCATGCTCCTTCCGGAGGCCCCCCAGGATGTTCGGCCGGTTGCTCTTGGAGGTGTGGATCTGCATGAAGACCTTGAGATGGTCCAGAGGGGCTGTGCCTCTGCAGGGCATGGCACCTGCCACTGCGTCCGCCACCAGCTGCTTCCACCACTCCCCAGTCAGCTTCTCCTGCTCCAATAACTCATCCGGGATGGTCAGGCACTCGCCAATATCCAGGACCATGGAATGCTTCCAGAAATACAGCACGTCTTCTACATTCTCCAGTGAATGCAACAGGAACTGGTCACGCCACTCCTGCCAGTCAATGGGCATGGTGCTATCTCGTGTCTATGCTGTGCAGGATTTTCTCTGCTCCAGCTAGATGGAAATGCTCAGGGCTGGGAAACTCTGCTGGATCTCAGAGACGTTGAAATGGCCATCCTGATTGTGGTCCAGACTGGAACAGAAGTAGAAGGCGTTGTCCCTGCTCCTGCAGGTAGAGGATAAACTCCTCTAGGTCAAGGCCATCATCTGGGTCAGCGTCACCCTCAGGGGAGATGCCCTGTTGGCCGCCGTGGTCCTGGTGGCCCCAGCCCAGGCAGGCCAGTCCCTGGAGCAACTTGCGGATGTCCACGTGATCATGCTTATTACTGTCCAGCTCCTTGAAAAGAAGACCCCAGCCCTGACGCCTCTCCCCACCCCTCCCTACATGGCGCCTGGCCACAGAGGGGAAGGGAGGCTCAGCGGTGGTCTCAGCCGCTGCTTGACGGCTTCTCCTCCCCTCCCTCTCCTGGGGCCCTGCCAGCCTCAGCGCTGCCTGCTGGGCCCTGGCACTTGTAGAAGGCAGTGACTGTACACACACACACACACACACACACACACACACACACACATATCCTTTATCCATTCATTTGATGGACATTTAGGTTGCTTCCACTGTAAATAGTGCTTTTACAGAGGTTCCTTAAAAAGTGAAAATTGAATTATCATATGACCCATCAATCTCACTTCTGGGCGTATACCCAGAGAAAACCAAAATTTAAAAGGAGACTTTATTGAAGGAGATATTTACAGTGGTATAAGTGAAGTTAAAGAAATTCACAAAGAATGGGAACAGGAAGGGAGTAATGAGAATGAGAAACCATTGCTATCCCTGAGGTGAAGAGGCAAGGGAGGACTGGTGTTTTCAGAGCTTAGGGAAAGCTAGAGCCTCCAGAAAGAAAGGCCTGATGGAAGCTATGGCTGAAAAACAGCTTCTCAGAACTCCAGTTTAAAAATCACCTTGCTGCTGCTGCTGCTGCTAAGTCGCTTCAGTCATTTCCGACTCTGTGCAGCCCACCAGGTACCCCCGTCCCTGGGATTCTCCAGGCAAGAACACTGGAGTGGGTTGCCATTTCCTTCTCCAATACATGAAAGTGAAAAGTCAAAGTGAAGTTGCTCAATCATGTCTGACTCTTAGCGACCCCATGGACTGCAGCCTACCAGGCTCCTCCGTCCATGGGATTTTCCAGGCAAGAGTACTGGAGTGGGGTGCCATTGCCTTCTCCAAAGATCACCTTGAGTTACTGTTAAATAGAAAGTTCTGGTTATGTCTCTCTATAATATTTAAGCCCAGATTCTTCAGTTTTAACAAGACCTCAAGTGATTCCTGTGCTATTGGGGTTCCATCCTTGGACCATGCTGTAAGAAGCAAGGACATAGAGAAACTTAATCACTGCCACATCCAAGACATATAAGCAGTGAAGCATCTAGCTCCCTGGCAGCCTAGATGTTAAAGAGTCTGCCTGCAGTGTGGGAGATCCAGGTGATCCAGGAGATCCTCTGGAGAAGGAAATGGCAATCCACTCCAATACTCTTGCCTGGGAAATCCTATATATGGAGGAGCCTGGCAAACTACAGTCCATGGGGTCACAGAGAGTCAGATTTAACTGAGCAACTTCACTTTACTGTCGTCACTTCACTTCTGCAGTTTTAACAAGACCTCAAGTGATTTCCTGGAGAAGGCAATGGCACCCTACTCCAGTACTCTTGCTTGGAAAATCCCATGGATGGAGGAGCCTGTTAGGCTGCAGTCCATGGGGTCGATAAGAGTCGGATACGACTGAGGGACTTCACTTTCACCTTTCACTTTCGTGCATTGGAGAAAGAATTGGCAACCCACTCCAGTGTTCTTGCCTGGAGAATCCCAGGGACGGGGGAGCCTGGTGGGCTGCCGTCTATGGGGTCTCACAGAGTCGGACACAACTGAAGGGACTTAGCAGTAGCAGCAAGTGATTTCCGTGCTATTGGGGTTCCATTTTAGGGGCATGCTATAAGAAGCAAGGACACAGAGAAACTTAGTAACTGCCACATCCAGGGCATATAAGCAGAGAAGCATCTGAAAAAGAAGTGTTCCTTGTCCATGTGTTAATAGCGGATGAACCTTTTCCTCCTCTACCCTATGGAAATGGTATATAGGGTAGAGTTTCCTGATGTAAATTGGATTCAGAGTAGATGAGATAAAAAATCCCTTTTCTTATATAATACTATACTATAAAACTCATTTACCCAAAACTAAAATTAGATTTAGGGAAGTGAACAGAACATAAAGGAAAACATGATTTCAAATGCAGTTTTAAAACACACTGCCATGAAATAAGCATCCTGTCTTCAAAACTTACTACATTAGGTTTAGAGAAATAATGGAAATTATACAAACCAAAATACTGTAGCACCTATTTCTGGATAATAGAATACCAGAGATTGGTATTTTCCTCTTGTTTAGATTTTTTTTTTAACTGTTTCTATACTCAACATGTATTATAGCAAAAACAATATAAATTTTAAAAATGAACAAATATAGATATTTGATAATATTTAAATTCAAAAGTTGCTTTCTGCATATAGTTCTAAGTGACAGATACCTCTAATAAATGGTTTGAGAAAAATATTTAAAACATGAATCAAAAAAATAAAAATAAAAAAAATAAAACATGAATCATTATATTACTTACATGTGTAAAGCTTCTAGAGTATCATAGTAAAATAAACTTTTGTACCATAAATAAATCATTAAAGTTGAGATTGAAAGCTTCTATAGAGAAAATGAGTTGCTGGAGAAACAAACACAGTGCATCACTTATTACAGATGATTCTTTACCTGATCAGGCAAATGTGAGTGTCACTATGTCCATAGAATAGAGGAGAAAAAGACCATGAGCTATCACATGTACAAAAGAAAAGCTCTTTTATTTCCACCTGTGGGATTGTCCTATGATTTAACATTTGGCTCTGTTCTTCCCAATCCCTCATCCCAATAAGACAGTGCTTTTTATAGCTTTAACAGTCATTTTTTTTTTTTTTTTTTTTTTTTTAAGGCTACCCACTCCAGTATTCTTGGGCTTCCCTTGTGGCCCAGCTGGTAAAGAATCTGCCTGCAAGGAGGGAGACTTGGGTTTGATCCCTGGATTTGGAGGATACCCTGGAGAAGGGAAAGGTTACCCACTCCAGTATTCTGGCCTGGAGAATTCCATGGATTGTATAGACTGTGGGGTCACAAAGAGTTGGACATGACTGAGCAATTTTCACTTTCATTTCCAGAACTTTTTTTTTTTCATATATGATATTATACATGTTTCAATGCCATTCTGTTTTGACATAGCTTCCAAGTTTCTTTAACATTTCTGAGAATTTTGATATGGTTTTTCTGTTAGTATCTACCATTCAAAGTAAAGGGATGGTGGAGGAGGGCCAAGGAAGTTACAGAAAGTTTATATATATTTATCTCTCTCTCTCTCTCTCTCTCTCTCAAAGAAAGAGTCCACTGTATCTCCTATTTTCTTATGTGGGAAATATGCATAAGTGAGATTAAATCTGAATAAATAAAGGAGAGTCAGAAAATCATTCTTAATGTCAATATCTTCAAAGTCTTGAGAGAAAATTATTTTCTCTCAAACTTAGGATCTTATATATAGTCAAACTGGCATTAAAATGACATGGCAAAGCATTTTCCAGAAAAGTGAAGATTCAGAAAATTTCTCTGCCTAAAGCTGCGCCTGAAAGAAATTCTAAAACTGGTATTCCATCAAACTAATTTAAAAAAAAATTGAAAGATATGGAACTTAAGAAAGAAAGTTGAGAGAAAACTAGCAAAGAGTAAATACATAGCTAAGAATAATTTGTGTCATGAAAGTGAAAGTGTTAGTCATTCAGTCGTGTCCAACTCTTTGCTACTCCATGGACTGTAGCCTGCCAGGCTCCTCTGTCCATGGAATTCTCCAGGCAAAAATACCTGAGTGGGGTGCCATTCCCTTCTCCAGGGGATCTTCCTGACCCAGGGCCTGAACCTAGTTCTCCTTAATTGCAGACAGATTCTTACCATCTGAGCCACCAGGGAAGCATACAGAATTATAAAATTATTATTTCAGTAACAATATCTCTTCTCCCAGCTGTAGATACTGGAAAGGGATCTTTCCTTCCTTTCCAGTAGCACTTCCTTGGCCTCTACCTCAATTGCCTAATCACTGTGCTATGTTAATAAATACCATGGTAATAGTATAATTGGTGTATCTAAAACTAAATTAATCATTTCATAATAAATTTCATCACTCCTACTGAGTTCAATATTTTCTTCTGACTTACTCTCAAATCTTTAAGATAGCAGATGACTGCTGATTGCTTTCTATTTTGTAGTATTTCTAAGAATTTCTCCACAGGAAAGATGTGATTCCAATTATTGGTCAAAAGACATTACAACCTAAGATAGTGTGGTGTCAGGCACCCATGAAAATACATATATTTTTCTTTTCTGGTAAAGGAAACCTTAACATTTATACCTAGCAGTACTCTACTTGTAGAATGAGAGAGCCAACCATCGTATTTCTCTGTCTGACCTTCCCCAAGTTCCACTCATGTGTAGGAACCCTAGAAGTTCTAACTGTCTCTAAACTGATTATTGGGATTTCCACAGGGACATCATATTAGGAACTAGCTCCTAATTGTGGAATATAAATCTTCTCCTATTTTCCTCTGGTGGCTCATTATGATGCTGCTTCCTATTAACTAAAGGGATCACACCAGTGTCTGCCTAGGTTTCCAGTGTACTGCTTAAACTCGCAGAAGCCAAGTGAAAGCTGCTGTTGCCTAAGGCCAGAATCTTGGGTACCTTTGCCAATAACTCACATTTTCTGTAGTGTTGGTCCTAGAGAGATCACTGCCATTGCCAGCCTAGCTGCTGCAGGCATCTGTACCTCAGCCATCTGCAATTGCCATACTTGCTTTAGCCATAAGACTTCCACCAGTGGTGAGACAGTGCTCTCAGAGTCCATGAGAGTGACAGAGTAATGAGATTTATTCATTTATTCTACTCTTTCCTGAAGAGTCAGGCCTGAGTGAACAGGAGATAGGCCAGTGGAGACAGGGATGAGGCCATATTATTTCTCTATGAAGCACTCTTGGTGAACACAGTCATCTTGTTTTTTGCACCAGTTCCACTCTCTTTCCCTCCATGTCCCTATACCCATGATTCAAACAGTCCATCCAAACTGACTATAAAGAGCCCATTTGACCCAGCCTTCAGATGAGTGCAGATCTCCTTGAAATCTAAAATTATGTTCAAGCTGAATCTCTACCAAAAAAAGAAAAAGAGGGGAAAAGGACACTTAGAAAATTATTTCTGTTCTATCTGCTTTGTATTTCAGAAACTGCTCTCAAAATAAGTTCAAAAGAATAAAAAAAAGGAAGAAACAGACGCAAATGCTAGTGATATGCTGAAAATATTAAAAAAAAAAAACCAGAAAAACAAACGAACAAAAAAACCTGATGATCATACATACATTAACTTTATAATAGTATTTACAAAGTGGTAAGATACAGCAGCTACAAGTCATGCTGCCAGCGGGCTGCACAGTGCGGATTTCTGCAGTGCCCGTGAGTCTGTGCAGCAAATCTTTGGGAAAGAGAATGGTGGGGTCTAATGTTAGCAGCGGTGGAGCAGCCCCCTAGGGAAGGCCTATATAGATAACACAATAATAACTGCAGGGTGGACACCAGAGGTTACATGGCTGTTAGCTGCATTTGAGAAATCAATTAGGTAGGCCACTGAGAAGTTTAAACTGAAAAGAGAGTTATTTGATATTTTAGTAGAGAAACTCACTAGGATATATGAAGTAGAGTTTAAGAAAAATGATATTGAGGAAAAATATTATTTTAGTATGAGTATACTCACTCATATGAGTGAGTATATACATAGACTCATATACTAGGAAACAGATTGTTAGAAATTTTAGGAGGAACTGAGGCAGATGCTAAGAGAAAGATATTTATTGCTTATGTAAAAATGTCTTAAAGAATACTTTTTTAAAATAATAAAAATGATGGATCAGGAATTAGAAGATTTAGAACTGAAATCAAATTATTTTTCTTTGAGAATATCAGTAGTTTTCAGAACTGCAATTCTTGAATAAAAACTTCTCTAAGTTGGATCTTGGGAGAGGTTGAAGAAGTAGTCGTAAGGATAATTGTCAAAGAGCAGCCTTTTTACTGAATAACTTGTGCTTCCTTTGAGGTTTTTTTTTTTTTTTTTTTTCTTCATCTGTAAAGAAAAGAATATCTAACTTTCGGATAAGATTTTAGATTAAACAATGTACCTAAAACCACGTAGAGCTTCCCAGGTGGTGCTAGTGGTAAAGAACCCACCTGACAATGCAGGAGACTTAAAAGGTACGGGTTCGGTTCCTGGATCGGGAAGATTCCTAGAAGGAGAGCATGGCAACCCACTCCAGTATTCTTTCCTAGAGAATCCCATGGACAGAGGAGCCTGGTGTTGCTACAGCCCATTGGGTCACAAAGAGGTTGACTGAAGCGACTTAGCATGCAAAACCAAATAAAATCACCTAACACTGATTTCTATTTGAGAACATCTATGCACTAAAATGACTTCCCTCCTAGCTCAGGTGGTTTAAAAAAAAAAAAAAAATCACTTGCAATGCAGGAGACCTGGGTTCAATCCCTGAGTTGTGAAGATCCCTTGGAGAAAGAAATGACTACCCACTCCAGTATTCTTGCCTGGAATATCCCATGGACAGAGAAGCTTGGCGGGCTACAGTCCATGGGGTCATAAGTGTTGGACACGATGCAACTTAGTGACTAAACCACAACCACCATGCACTAAAAATACAATGGGTTTTTATTTTTAAATTATTTTCCCAAGTTAGTATTTGAGAAGTTTCAAACCTACAGGAAAGTTGAAAGAATGGTACAATAAACTGTGCAAACTCTTCACCAAAATTCTTCAATTCTTAACATTTGCTCATATCCATATTCCTTTAACTCTATTGTGTTATAACTAAAATACCTTAGG
Source organism: Bos taurus (assembly GCF_002263795.3). Lineage (NCBI taxonomy): Eukaryota > Metazoa > Chordata > Mammalia > Artiodactyla > Bovidae > Bos > Bos taurus. Next base: position 49,918,546 of record NC_037329.1, read on the forward strand.
ATGCATCCATCTCCCAGAATAAGAATATTCTTCTACATACTCACACATTAAAATACTCTAGAAATTTAAAATTGATCTTATTATCTAAAATGGATCCCATATTTAATTTTCCCCATCACAATAATAATATCCTTTGTAACTTTTTTTAATTGTTTCTTTGTATTTTCAGTTTTTTACTTTGTTTTTATTCCAAAAAGCAATCAAGGATCATACACAGCATTTATTGATTCCCAGCATTTTCCAATGGGATTGCTATATGGCACTAGTGGTAAAGAATCCACCTGCCAATGCAATAGACATGGGTTCGATCCCTAGTTTGGGAAGATCCCCTGGAGGAGTAAATGGCAGCCCACTCCAGGAAGCTTGCCTGGAAAATTCCACAGACAGAGGACCTTGGCAGGCTACAGTCCCTAGGGTCACAAAGAGACATGACTGAGCACAGAGTGTATAAATAATAATTTCATTTCCAAATTAATAACGCTGATTTTTTAAGTCTCTAAGCCCACTTTCTCTCAATTCGGATTATCTGAGTGTTTCCTCATGATTAGATTCTAGTTACAAATAGGAATTTTGGGTTTTGGTTGGATAATGCATTCTTAGATATTGTGTACTTCTCAGTCCTTCAACCATGGAGAGAAATATGTTTGTCCCATTATCAGGGAGACTGAATGATTTCAGGTGATGCTAGATTTCTCAATTATAAAGTTATTTTTGTTAAGGCAAGTTCATGTGCCAGATGCACAGAGAGACTAAACAAACTGAAATACTGACGTTTGGAGCAGAGAAAGTTAATTGCAGGCCATGCAAGGAAATGGGTGACTCTTGCCCTAAAAAGTCATGAACTCCCCAAAGGGTTTCACCAAAGTCCTTTTTTTTTTTTTTTGGCTGCACTGGGTCTTTGTTGCTATGCAGGAGCTTTCTCTAGGTGCGGGGTGCAGGCTTCCCATCGTGGTAGTTTCTCACGTTGCCCGGCAAGGGCTCTAGGGCGTGTGGGCTTCAGTCGTTGCAGCTCCTGAACTCTGGAGCACAGAATTAGTAGCTGTGGCTGACAGGCTTTGTTGTTTCGCCGCATGTAGAATCTTCCTGAACCAGAGCCTGAACAGATTTCCCCTGCGTGGCACTTTTAGAAGTCAGGTGAGGGGAGGTGGGTCACAGGGTCTATGATCAGCTTGTGCACAATTCTCTGATTGGCTGGTGGTGAGGTTGCAGTGAGGTGTCACAGGGGTTAGCATTCTCAGTCCTTAGGCTCCAGGAAGACTGGGGCTATGTATTCAGGGTCATCAAGTCATTAACATCTTCCAGTGGGGGCAGGAGTTCAAGGCTGCAAAACAACTCAAGAAATTTGCATCACATACTATAATCTGGGTACTTCAGAGAGGAGCTAAAGCAGAGAATGTGGGGAAGGCCTGTCCTGGGAAGACCCCCTTAAGGTCCTTCTCGGTTACACCTTTGCCTTTTCTAAGTATTAAGCAATATATGGCTATGATAATATGTTTTTCATAAAAAGGGTATTGCAAAACTCTTTAAAAGACAATTTTTAAAAATACTCAAAACATGAAGCAAGTCAGTTTAAATATTATCTCTTACTTTCATTGCCATCCTCCCAGCTGAATAAATGTAATATTTTCAGCCCTAATCTCTACTAGGGAACACTATAAATGCCAAGGTAGTCTCTTGCATAGAGATACTAGAAATTGGAATGAGAGTATTTTCTGTATCTAGGAGGTGAAATCTTGTTTAAAATTTACCTTTCTAAACAAATACATTTGTGAGTTCTTGAATATTTATTTTCAGAAATGATTCAAAGTGTTGGTGCTGGAGGTGAGTGAAGCTGGCAGCTGCAGCTCTATTTCAAGGTCCTTTGGGATGGGTAATGCTGTGGTCATGACTTAGAAACACAACTTTCCCAGCCCCACTTCCTTCAATTACATGAAACTGGAGCCTGTTTTATATCTCTTTGACTGACTGAAAGTCCCACTAATGTCAACACCATACCCCCAATCCACACACATGATCCTTAGAAAATAATGAGACAATCCACATCTTTCTGCTGAACCTCAATTTTTTTTTTCTGCTGGCTGATGGCAATAGCCTGTAACTCTACCTCAATCCTTTTTCTAAAAAAAAAAAAAAAATCCCCGCTAAATGCTGCCTGTTATTGGTAATTTACCAAATGTTTCCATCTCTCTTTTCTTCCTTTTCCTTCCTACTCTATCAATGACTCAAATGCACATCTAAAAGTAAATTAAATGTATATTCCATATATATTTTAAATTATAGAATATTCCTCACTTAGTGTATTATATTATAAAGCTAATTTAAATATATGAATATCAAAACTGGAGAAATTAATGTCAATAGTTTTCAAAGTTTTTTATTGAAATGTAATTGACATACAGCACTGTATTGGTTTCAGGTATGCAATATGATTTGCTATTTGTATATATAGTAAAATGATAAGCACAGTAAGACCAGTTAACATTCGTATCCAACACCCTACAGAGTTACAACTTTTCCCTGTGATGAGAAATTTTAAGATCTACTTTCTTAGCAGTATTAATAACTATAGTCACCATGTTGTACATTGTTATTTGATCATCTTCACACATTTTTCCTACTCATTCTCTCCCTTTCTTTGTTGATCTCATATCACTTTAATGGATTTACCTTGTTTCTTTTGAGATAAAAATAGACATGGGTCTTAAATATGGGCTTCAGTTTCCAACAGGCTAGGATCCTACCTACTCCATCCAGCCTTATCTTTTACTGTCTGTCTCATACACCTACCCTTCTTCCAGTTTCTTGAATAGGTGTTGCTCTCTCCTACTACAGGGATTTTACACATGTTATTTTATCTTCTGGAATATATCTCATTTTCTTCTGCTTCCTATTCTCATCTGGATAAATAGACTCTAAAGTTCTTGTTATAGATGTTTTTAATGGTTAAATACCCAAGATTTTAGTTAATTAATTAACTAATGGAGACATTAGTAAGATATTGTAACTAGTTCAAAAGAGATTTCAAAGAACACGCCAAACACACATGTATATATACACACCTACGTGCTGCATGTTCTAGTTGTCTCAGTCTTCTCCTACTCTCTGAGACTCCATGAACTGTAGCCGAGGCTTCCTTGGTAGCTCAGCTGATAAAGAATCCAAGTGCAATGCAGGACACCCTGGTTTGCTTCCTGAGTGGGGAAGTTCCCTTGGAGAAGGGATAGGCTACACACTCTAGTATTCTTGGGCTTCCCTTGGTGGCTCAGATGGTAAAGAATCCGCCTGCAATGTGGGAGACCTGGGTTCGATCCCTGGGTAGAGAAGATTCCTGGAGGAGGGCACGGCAACCCACTCCAGTATTCTTGCCTGGAGAATCCCTATGGACAGAGGAGCCTGGCAGGCTGCAGTCCATGGGGTCACAAAGAGTCAGACATGACTGAGTAACTCAGCTCAGCACAACATAGTGGACTGTAACCCAGATATGGAACATGCCTCTCTTAAGTCTCCTGCATTGGTAGGCAGTTTCTTTACCACTAGTGCTACCTGGGAAACCCATACTTACCTCTACATGTGTGTGTGTGAGTGTGTGTTGTGTTGTGAGTGTTGTGTGTTTAGCTGTTTGCACATGTGTATTTATGGAGAGAGGCAGGCAATGAAGAATGCTGAGATGAGTTTATAAAATTAGGTAAAGGTGATCAGTATCCACAGGGCAACAATCAGTTGTATTCTACTGGATGAAATATGTTTGTATTTCTATGGACAAGAACCATTTGCATTATAATATGTGTTCTACAACTTATTAAACTGTGAAATGGCTCAAATATAATGAAAAGTGTAGATAATCTAGAGTGGTGCTCTGGTCATGACTTCCAGTGATCTTTTATGCCTCTTTCCAAGTCTCACCATTTTCCTCAATCAACTCCTCCATCATGATCATAAAATCTCAAAGCTTACTTCTCCTAGTAATAACATTCAGATAATTGAGATTACTGAAGTCATAAAGTAAATTCTCTTTGAAAGTTTTCATAAGGGATCTTAGATCAGATTTTTGAAAGCCTGTATAATTTACTCTCCCAAGGGAATAATACTAAGTCTAAGAAACTCCACCAGATTTCTCTAGCCATACATGTAAATTTTGATGACTGCCTTCCTTTGCTATGTCAGCAAATTTACTAATTTTCATGTCCTACATGACTTTCTTAATTCCTGTAAGGCTGGGACCTGGGAAGCCAGGTACCAGGCCAATTTTCCTAACGTCTTATTTGACATTGACTCCAGACATAAACGATTTTTTTTTTCTTAAAAAGTACCTATCCTACTTGAGTTAATCAACATAATTAAAGTCCCTTGGACTGCAAGGAGATCCAATCAGTCCACCCTAAATGAAATCAGTCCTGAATATTCATTGGAAGGACTGATGCTGAAGCTGAAACTCCAATACTTTGGCCGCCTGATGTGAAGAGCTGACTCATTTGAAAAGACCCTGATGCTGGGAAAGATTGAAGGTTGGAGGAGAAGGGGATGACAGAGGATGAGATGGTTGGATGGCATCACCAACTCGATGGACATGAGTTTGAGTAAGCTCTGGGAGTTGGTGATGGACAGGGAAGCCTGGCGTGCTGCAGTCCATGGGGTCACAAGAATCAGACATGACTGAGCAACTGAACTGAACTAAATTGTCAAATACAATACTCCAGATAAGGTCTTGGTTATGCAATTGATTCCCCAAATTGTGTCATGATAAATCATGATAAATGGAAGACAGATTCTTATTGATCCCCAATAAATAACTATTTGCCAAAGTAATAAAAAGTAAGAAGATTTAGTAAGAGTTTCTAGGAATTAGAATCAGACATGATTTTTAAATATTTTATTGTAGTTTTTAAAAACATAATTATGCATTCAAGTTAAGTAGAAAGAGAAAATACAGCTTTTTAAATCCAGATAAATATGACAATGAAACCATATCAACCACATTCAGACAAATAATCATAATCAAATGTCCCTCATCAGCTCATTCAGTCCTATCTAATTGAGTCTTCACTTATTGGATCTTTGGTTAAGAGGCTGTTTTCATAAAGCCCTTTGGCTTTTGGACTAAAATGAGTTCTGCAAGTCTGTCTCAGTCCACTGGTACAGTATGGAAGTTTTATAGCTGATGTGAGTTCAGAAGCTTGTATTTGAGAGTTTAAAGTATCAAAAGTTCAAAGTACCTGGAACAGTAATTTCCCACAGGCTTTGAGACTGTCCTTGTTTGAAGATTATATTAAAGCCCTCTGGTAAACTCTAAATTAAAGTTTAGGTAAACTCTAAATTAAAATAAAATCTCATTTTAAATGATAGATTTAATGGCTGTGATTTATTTAATAATATAACCCAAAATATCAATATGGAAAAGATCACATTTCTCTTTCGAGGTAGAGAATAATTTAGAAGAATTTTGATGAGTGTTTCTGCAGGTAAAACATAGTATAGTCAGCAATAGCATTGATACATCTCCAGGGAATTCCTATGGTGGCATACAAATTCTGAAATACGTGCATTAATTTATCTACACACATTTAACAAAGGAAGATCTTGTTTCTCCTAATTGGACAGATTTTCCCATATAATAATTTACAATACTAGCATAGTAAAGAAATCTAATTCTATCTAGCATTTCTCTGGGAAATTTCAAAGTTAGTTTTACATATTAAAGTTATGGAGAGGGTGGGAAGATTTGGGAGAATGGCAATGAAACATGTAAAATATCATGTAGGAAACGAGTTGCCAGTCCAGGTTCGATGCACGATGCTGGATGCTTGGGGCTGGTGCACTGGGACGGCCCAGAGGGATGGTATGGGGAGGGGGGAGGGAGGAGGGAGGAGGGTTCGGGATGGGGAACACATGTATACCTGTGGCGGATTCATTTTGATATTTGGCAAAACTAATACAATTATGTAACGTTTAAAAATAAAATAAAATTAGAAAAAAAATTATCTAATATGTAATTTTAAGCTTTATAATAAAAAAGCTTTATAATAAAAGTTATCTATATTGTGATACCCTCAAAAAAAAAAAAATAAAGTTATGCTGAGACTTTCCTTTTATTCCTTTAACATATTTGAAATTTGATATTGAGAAGACAAACTCAAAATATTTATCAGAAGAAAGAATTTGACACTTATTAAGAAAGGATCATCCGTGCCTAAAGATGCCTATTTAAGCACAGTGAGAAGAAAGCATTTAACAATACACGTGGAAGGTAATGTAATTATAAAGAACCCTAGGTCTTTCATATGTAAGAAAAAATTTTTTTTCTTTTTTCTTTAATATCAAAGCATAATTAATTCAACATAAAGCATAAGAAAAGTGTTTGGTAAAACATGAAATCTCTGCTGAGGAAATCAGGTGAAGCAGGTAAAAAAAAAAAAATAATATTTCACAAAGTAGTCAAAGGCATTAGTCAGTAAACCTAGAAAGTAATTCTAATGAGATTAAGTGAAATTTGACAGACTTTTATTTAACACCTTTCCTCACTTTACAGACTTAGGTATTATATTCCACTGCAAATAAAATTTGCTTCCCAGGCTTTCTCTTTCATTAGTCTTTTTTATAGTGTAAAACTAACTGACTTTTTATTTGAGGACAGTGGTTCTCGCTTGGGTCTGAAAGTTCAAAAGTATTTTCAAAATAGTATCACGATGTTTTATGTTAACAGACAATGTGTTAATCATTGTTATCATAATTCAATAAATACAAATGTTAATTTTCCATTTTAACATCCAATTAGTTAAATATTGAAAATTATAATTCCCATAAACAAAAGCTATTTGGCATCCTTAGAGAATTTTAATAATTTTGGTCCAGAGACCAAAAAGATTGACAACTGCTGCTTTAGGCCAAAACACTTCTTTTTTCTTGAAAAACAAAAGCACTCGCACATACACAGTTTGATGTCTTGGTTTTTATTGCTCTTAGTATAACTTCAACTAATTAAATTAATTATGGGTATAGGTATTTAACCATAACACCATCACAACAATAACAGAGACTTCTATCACCCCCCACCACCACCACCGCCAAACTTTTCTTGAGGCTTTTTGTAATCCATCCTGCCTTCCATTCCCATTTCCAGATGGGGGATAGCTACTGATCTGCTTTCTTTCACTATAGATTTGTTTGTATTTTCTAGAATTTTATCTGGAAAGGAAACATACAATATGTATTTTTTCCAGATTAAAGCATAATGATTTTAAGATTTATTCATGTTATTCTGTAATCAGTACTTTGTTCTTTTTGTAGCAGTATTATATTATCTGGATATACCACAATTTGTTTGAGCTTCCCAGGTGGCTCAAGTGGTAAACCATCTGCCTGGCAATGCAGGAGACGCAGGGGATGTGGATTCCGTCCCTGGGTCAGGAAGATCTCCTGGAGGAGGAAATGGCAACCTACTCCAGTATACTTGTCTGAAAAGTCCCATGGACAGAGAAGCCAGTTGGGCTACAGCCCACAGGGTTGAAAGAGTTGGACATATAATGTGTTTACCTACTTAACTATTGATGAGCCCCATGTGTGGTTTCTAGTTTTATAAGTCAAGTTGTTATGGTAGTATACAAAAAAATTATTACCTTTAACCACAGTAAGTAACTGTTATTTCACAATCAGGGCACAGATATGTGAAAATGCCTGGCAAATGACAGCATTTTAGCAGATGAGCAGAACCCATGAGCACAGGCATCATACCTCTCAGCTGCACACATCCAGTTCTCACCTTCTAAATGTGTCAAATATAGCACTTACATTATCCTGACCGAAAGCTCTAGTCTCTCTGTAATACATAGAAGTAATATATAAACTTAAAATTATGCTCAATGAACGATGTTTCAGTATTCTCTTACTCAGAAAATATTTAGCTATTTAGATTATTTAGTTAAAAGAATAGACTCAGGAAATTCACTTAATAGGGGGTGTATTTGCAATTCACTAAAAGTGAATCAATGAATAAGCTTCTCTGTTATCTTGATTATGTTCAAGTACCATGGAGAGTCAGAAAACCTGATGCAACTCCAAGACAATGTCATTGCTTACAGCCTTTCTCTGAGTTTAGGTGCTGAAGAAAAAACTCCTTGGGACAGAGGAAATTATGCCTGCGTTTCCCAATCTATAAAACAATTGTTGAGATTATTAAATGAGTTAACTTGGTAAAATTGCTTAGAACTGTATTTGACACATGAAAGTGAAAGTGTTAGTCAGTCCTGTTGGACTCTTTGTGACCCAATGACTGTAGCCCACCAGGCTTCTCTCTCCATGGATTCTCCAGGCAACAATACTGGAGTGGATAGCGAATCCCTTCTCCACGGCATCTTCCCAACTCAGGAATTGAACCAGGTCTCCTGTATTTCAGGCACATTCTTTACTGTGTGAGCCATCAGGGAAGCCCCCATTTGACCCATAGTAAATGCTCAGTAAAGCTTAATTTTCATCGTCATCTTTAGCATCATCATTGTCAGAAAAATCCTGATAATAGGTATTTAAGAAAAGGTATTTAAAAAATTAAGCTCATACTCGGTTAGAAATGAATTAGTGACTGCATGATCACACCATTTTAAAGATGAAAGTGCAGAAATTCAGAAGAATTCATAAATTTCCCATAATCACAGAACTTGTTAGGACTTTGCTACATCATATCAGTGTGGGATCATATCACAATTCTTAGAATGCCAAAGGCTACGATTTTAAACAAAATCTTTATCTTGGGATTAGTATGTGTGCCTCAGCTGGTTAAGAATCTGTCTACAAAGAGGGAGACCTGGGTTCAATCCCTGGGCTTGGAAGATCCTCTGGAGAAGGGAAAGGTTACCCACTCCTGTATTCTGTTCTGGAGAATTCCATGGACAGAGGAGCCTGGAAGGCTACAGTCCATGGGATCTCAAAGAGTCAGATGCAACTGAATGACTTTCACTTTCACTTTCATGTTATGACTGGTGAATGCTTTTCTTCTAGTTATAGCGCATGGTCAGGTTAGGTGAATGGGTTAAGTTTAGAAAGGGAATTTTTCAAGGAAACTTTTTTTTTTTCTTTTTTTTAAGTAAAAAGGTACCTAATCATTGGAAAATATTTGTAAAATACAAGAGTATATATAAAAAGAACATCAGATCAAATCAAATCAGTCGCTCAGTCATGTCCAACTCTTTGCGACCCCATGAATCACAGCACGCCAGGCCTCCCTGTCCATCACCAACTCCCGGAGTTCACTCAGACTCACGTCCATCGAGTCAGTGATGCCATCCAGCCATCTCATCCTCTGTCGTCCCTTCTCCTCTTGCCCCCAATCCCTCCCAGCATCAGAGTCTTTTCCAATGAGTCAACTGTTCACATGAGGTGGCCAAAGTACTGGAGTTTCAGCTTTAGCATCATTCCTTCTAAAGAAATCCCAGGGCTGATCTCCTTCAGAATGGACTGGTTGGATCTCCTTGCAGTCCAAGGGACTCTCAAGAGTCTTCTCCAACATCACAGTTCAAAAGCATCAATTCTTTGGCGCTCAGCCTTCTTCACAGTCCAACTCTCACATCCATACATGACCACAGGAAAAACCATAGCCTTGACTAGACGAACCTTTGTTGGCAAAGTAATGTCTCTGTTTTTCAATATGCTATCTAGGTTGGTCATAACTTTCCTTCCAAGGAGTAAGCGTCTTTTAATTTTCTGGCTGCAGTCACCATCTGCAGTGATTTTGGAGCCCAGAAAAATAAAGTCTGACACTGTTTCCACTGTTTCCCTATCTATTTCCCATGAAATGATGGGACTGGAGGTAATCTAATCTATAATCTTCCTTTCCATAACTACTCTAAACTGGCAGGTATTTCTTTTCTCTCAGTTTAGGTATGTATTTATTATTATTATTTTTATAAAATTGTTATGAAATTCAAAGTTCATTTATTTAATAAAGAGAATAGTTGGAAGGAAAGTAGATACCTCTCTTGGTAGCACTTATATCTGGGCCTTTTCATTTTGAGTGTCCAGTTTTTCAAGTGTAAGAAGCTGACTGCACTTTACCATTCTTTAGGGCATAAAGGCAAACCGTTTGTCTTTTGATTCTTAATTTATTACTTCACAGTTGTAATCTCCGGAGCTGTAGAGGATGTTCATCTCTTTACATTGAAATGTGCTCCCACCATACACACTTTTTATTTTCTTTCATGTGGATTTTAGAATTACCTTGTCAAGATCCACAATATTGGCCCATTAAGATTTTAATTTCTATCATATTGAGCCTATAAATCTTGAGAATTGTTATTTTTATATATTTATTTTTCTAAGATTTGGAAAAATCTGGATTTTATTTTCTATTAAAATATATTTGTTGGTGATTTTACAGAAGCTTACTTTTTAAAAATATATTGACTCTAATCAAACTTTGTTAAAATTATTCCTAGAATAATTCATTAAATTTTGCCATTTTAGCTTTTATTTTATTTTCCTTGCTATTGCCATCTAACTAGTTACTGTTACTAGTTACTAGTTACTGTTAATGTGGAGAAGTTTCTTAAAAAAATAAAATAAAACACAACACATCATTTTCTCTAGTATTTCTGCTTCTTTATATTTTATGGTTTGTTTCTGTAATTAGAATTTCCAGAACAGTTTTCAAAACAGTTTTTATATAATAAATCAGATCAATTGTTGTTGGATTTAGAGTTCTACCAGTCAGCATGGCATAGACTGTAGATTTTATACAAAAAATTAACCCTGGCATTTCATAGTGTTTCTTTTTTCAAGAACTAGCATTTTATCATATTTTATTTTGCATGCTTTCTTTTTATGTCTGATGTTGCATATACATGTGTTTAGTGACCAGTTTCTTCTTTTTAAACTCTGTTGTTCTTGGAGTGCACTCACTTTGATTTTGATGGTTGATGAGAAATGAGGGATAGAAAGGAGGATTGAGAGAGTTCTCCTTGATTGAGAACTCTAAGACTTAACACATTCTTATTTTTGAAAGAGAAGCACATCTTCCTAAACTAATTGCACAAAGCATTATATAACAAGGAATTATGTTTTCTGGTGGCCAGATTCTCTGATTCTTGAGACACAGCCAGATGTGGAAGCCTAACTGCTATAACCACAAAACCCACAGAAATAGATTTTGGGCTGATGGTGAAGGCTTTGGTGTGTGAAGTCAGCACCAAGCATTTATCACTGAATTTTTCACAAAGTGCTTTGGAAGCCAAAAATACTGGTAGTTGTGATTCAGGAACAATACATGTATAATTCGTTATGTGAAGAAGAAGTAGTCTAAAACATCTTTTAAACTTTTGCTTTTTCCCTGAGTGTTCATTTGTGCATAATTTTGCAGAAAGTAGGCTATTAAAATGAAGCATTTAAAAATAAATGAACATAATTTGTATTAATCTTTCATTTGCCTTTTTAGCCATACCTACATTTATCTATTTGATCTAACACTCTTTAATGCATATTATTTCTCAGTCACTGCCAACAGTGGTAAAGGATTATATAGTAGCTTAGGCAAAAATACAGTGAGGACATTCTCATTTTATTTGGTGGTGGTGGGTATGTGTGAGAGTGTTCTAATCTTTAAAAATAGAGTTCCGGACATGAGAGTCATATTACTTTTATTCTCTGTTCCCCTACTTTGTTCTCCCCAAAGCAAGCACAATCTTTCTGTTTTACACCTACAAGTATTTTTAAGGCATGCATTTATAAGTGCATACTTCTGTGTTTTAATAAAACATTAAATTTTATAGCAAGAATTGTCTATACAGCTTAAAACAAATGCTATTCTTAACATATATCTCTAAAAGTCAGTTTTTAAAAGATAGGCATACTTATATTTAAGCAATATTTTATAATTTATGAAATATCTTTGTTGGATTTAGAGCTAAGAAACACTTTAAAGATCATCTAGCCCAAATTTACCTGTGCTCCCAGAGCAGAAAGACAACCAAAACCGAGATGTCCTGCTGGGTATAGGCCTTTTAATCATCTCATTCGTATTTACTCTGTCTTTTGCCATGTTCTGATGCAGTCCCACTACAAACCAATAAGGTGATAGATTTGTGTACATTGACAGAGTCCGGCACATTATGTCTAAAGGTTAGTAATTTCTAATGATGATCCCCATCATCTAAAATTATGCATGCTTGTCTCTTTTCAATGTTTGAGGAAGAGCTCTTAACTTTATCAGTATTAAGATGTGCTACTTGCTTTTGGCAGTTGCTATAGAGATTTTAGGAGTGGAGACACTGACACATTAAGTATATACATCAATTTGATTATGTATTTTATTTTCTGAAAGTTTAAATGTGGGGGAAAAAACAATATATTGTAGTTTTTTGTGGTTTAAGGATTCCCTCTATCTAATCAGGTCATGACATGCATTATACTACTTTAAATCTTATTTAGATGCATATTTTGCTGTTAATCTCATTTTAAGAAATTGCATTATATGACCTAACATGTGTAAAATGTTAGTTCAAAGAAGACATTCACAAAATAGAATTCCAGTTGTTCCCTTTTATTATTATCATTAGTATTATCGTTATTACTTTTCACACTATGTGCTAAGCTTTTAGTAAGATTTCCTCCTTTTTCACCTGGAAAAAGGAACTAGAAAATAATGTAGGTTCTCCTTTTACAAGAAACATAACTTCAAGATAGGTTCTGCACTTTTTTCCAGAAAACTGAATGGCTTAAAATCTCAAAGAGCTGTGTTTGGGATGCTCAGTTAAAGCATTGGAGATGCTGTGCTCATCTAGAGACATGAGGAAATTAATTTCCTACTAGAGCTTTGAATGCCCTGCTATAGAAATTGGTTTCTATTATTTGGTAAGTCTAATAAAATGTGCCACTGGGGGCAAAAGTAATCTTTGGTTAAGTTGAGTGTGCTAGTTCTTCAATTCAGATTTTTACTCAGCCTCTCACCAGCTGTGAGACCTTAGAGAAGGAACATCTTTCTCTCTTCAGCTACTTTTTATAACATCCAGAGTGAAAGGGAGCATGTTAGTTTCTGAGAATTGTTACAGAGGTAGAACTATGCTGATTGCATTGGAGATGACTGCTAGTATTTCATGGAAGTTTTCAACTTTCTGAAATAAACTGTGTATTTGCATCTTTCAGACAGATACCATTTATATTAATTTTCCTCCTATTATTATCTAGTGTGAAGTCATTTTGGTTTTAAGTTTATGGTATGTTTTTATTCATTATAAAGATAGGGAAAAAAGAAGAACCTTGACATACTGTGATTGTTCTTATCTTTCTGTCTAAAACACATGAATTTAGGTGCCTCACAATTACTTTCTGAGGTCTATGATTAAAATCATCTACATTTCAATCTTTTCACATCAGTAAGCATTTATTTATACAGTATTTTTCAAATTTCTTGTCACTTTCTTCCTCTTAAAATTAAAATAAAAATTGCTAGTAACTGGAAATAAGGCACAGATATTCAGGAAATGTAATTTGGCAATAAATGCTGTTTTAAAGTACACTGCATGGTTTGTGGATAAATATTTCTTTAATGTGTGTAATTACTGGATCAGCAGAATAAATGTGGTCATGTCCTTGTAATTAATACATTGTCAAAAGTTCATTTAAGTATAATAATTTTACTGGGAAAATGCTGTCTATGTGTTTCCTGCAATAATTTGTTAAATTAAGTGCAATAAATATAAAATTACTCTTTGGAATATATTTATTTTTTTCAAGTTCTTTTTTACTAGGTGTCACATAATGCTTTTAGGAAGCCCTTCCATATCTCCCTTTTACACTAGCCCTTACCTCTTCAATTAAAAGCCCTCAAGCAAGGGTAAGGATAGATACTAAATATTACAATTAACTTTTCTATAAATTTCACTTTATCTTTAGAATTATTATAATATAGTGTATATTGCAGCTTAGGTTGAAAATATTTAGCCAGAAATCATGCATGCAGACTGCCAGGTGGTCTTGGCCTTAATACAGAATACCGGTAAAGCATGCTGTCCCCTTCTGCACTCAACTGAGTATTTCTCTGTGGAGGTTGGAGTCACAGCAGTACAGAATTCTAGAGCTGGAAGGGATCTCAGAAATCACCCTGTGCAACCCCTTCATTTTATAATCTTGCCACCTTGCTCCAAGCCCTCCATACAAGGATTTAGGCCTCTACAAAGTGAAATAGCTGTGGGCACTCAAGGAAGACATGATAAATTAAAGGTGCTTTCTTTTTAATGTTACAGCCAAAGGGCTGCAGAGAGATATGTTTTCCATTGTCTGACATTTTACTTGTGGTGGGCATGTAGCTGGAAGTTCTATAAATAAAGGGCAGTGAGGAAACCGAAGATACTGAGCAGGGTTGGGAGAAGAATGTACTGTGTGGAAGACATGGCTGGAAGTCATATGCAGCTAGCAAATACCTTGTTATTTTTGCTCTACTCAAGTTATTGATGGATGAGGGATAAAGGACAAGATAAAGGCTGGAGCAGGTAGGAAGGAGAATGGACAGTTGCTAAGTCCAGCCTAGACTGACACCTGCTGTTCTTAGATCCAGTAAACTGAGGTGGGTTGACCACTTGAAAATGTCTTCATGACCTCTTTGCACCCAGTTTTCTTTTTAAAAAATATTCAAAAACTTTGACTCCAGATCAACATTTCAAATATTATACATTTCAATCATTATGAGTCCAAAATCTAGCCTGCTTCAGAGAATATACCAACTTTACAATTAAATCAGGTTTTTCTTATTTTGCTAACTTGTCCTATAATAGACTACCCACCCTCTATATACTGTTGCTGCTGCTGCTGCTAAGTCGCTTCAGTCGTGTCCGACTCTGTGCGACCCCATAGACAGCAGCCGACCAGGCTCCCCCGTCCCTGGGATTCTCCAGGCAAGAACACTGGAGTGGGTTGCCATTTCCTTCTCCAATGCAGGAAAATGAAAAGTAAAAGTGAAGTGGCTCAGTTGTGCCAGACTCTTAGCGACCCCATGGACTGCAGCCTACCAGGTTCTTCCTTCCATGTGATTTTCCAGGCAAGAGTACTGGAGTGGGGTGCCATTGCCTTCCCACTCTCTCTCTCTATATATACTAATGTACCACTAACTTAAATTTACTGTTTGTACTTGATGTTGACTGAAGAATGTTAAATAGGAAAGAGTTACTATAATTGAGTGAGGTAAAACAAATTCTTAAAATTCAATATTAAGCATTGTGACACCTAAACATATATTACCATTTCCCATCTTGGAAATCATTGCACTGATTGTTTCTCTCTTACATTGACCTCTTCATGTGAAAACTCAGACTCTCCATTCATACCTGGTTCTTGTGTATATCTTCTTCTTTCATCATCACACTCTTTCTGTCTTGGGCTGATTTTTCCTACGCTAATGTAGAATCATTCTATTCTGTCTTTATATTGCCTCTCGCCAAGATCACACACTGATGGGCTCATCACCTACACAGATATCTAACAATATTCCTAAACAAGAAGCCATGGCCTTTTATTATACTACTCCCTAATTATACAAAAACTGCACAATGTATTCTTATACTAATTTCTTTTCCTTTCTGATCATTTAAGTCTTATTTGAGCAACCGTAGAAAGCATATGGGGTTTCCATGGTGGCTCAGATGGTAAAGAATCTGCCTGCAATACAGAAGACCCAGGTTCAGTCCCTGGGTCAGAAAGATCCCCTGAAAAAGGTAAGGGCTACCCACTTCAATATTCTTGCCTGGAGAATCCCATGGAGAGAGGAGCCTGGAGGGCTATAGTCCATGGGGTCACAAAGAGTTAGACATGACTGAGCAACTAACCCTTTCACTAACTTTTTCAGAAAACATGTAAGAAGAGGGAAGAAGGGGAGCCTTCACAATACATTGCATGAACATAAAATCTAGTTGTGAAAACATGTAGCAGATAGAATAGACAGAGAGAGAAAGAGAGAGAGATAATGCTGATAACTAGCTGGGAAACAGAAAATAACCAAGCCGTTGGTTATAATCAATTAAGCACGAGGTACTGTACAATGATATAAATATATGAATGTTCAGAGTGTAAAGAATTCAGAATTCAGAGGCTGAGTTGGTAGAATTTTCTGGGTAGTTTCAGTGCATAGTCATTGAACATGGACATGGATAACAGTTGTTTTTAGATCCAATGAACTGAGGCAGGTTGACTTTGAAATTAATTAACCTAAGCTTTTGGGCTCTTCACTTGCATGGATCCTTGGTACTGGTACGGGCTCTGACAACATGCTTATATGGTCCTATATTTGCATTTATGATCAAAAGTTATAAAAGTAGTTTAGTTGATTTAACCACACTTGGTAAAACTCCTGCCTATTTTCCTTCCAGTTTCCTCTGTATGACCCTCCCTCTTTATCAAGTGGTATTACAGCAGTCATATCCTGTTTGGGGCTCTTACTCAGGGGAAGTTAAGTTGGTGATACGTTAATTTCAGTTTAATGGGTTAGGTTTGTGTGTTTCACGACCACTTTTTCAGAATTTCCAGATAGAATTCAATACATTAGGTAAATTTTAATTTCAGATAATGAATAGATAATTCAGTTGTAAGTATGTCCAAAAAATTATCTATGCATATGAATTACAAGCTTCACTGGCCACCCCCTGTTTTCCTTTGCTAAATCTTACTATAGCACACTCGTGTGTTTGGTTTCTGCTATTCGTCCTGGTGGGGAATGGCCACCAGGTGTGCGTCTCATCCACTGTGCCTACTCCCCACTCATCAAGTCCCAAAGGTGTGGGTTCAGAGGTCATATAGCAAAATGTCATGGTCAGTGCTGCCCTGGCACTGGAAGGATACCTGTCTGTGGTGGAAGAGAAACAAGGTTCAGAATCTCCTACATTAGAAGCTATATTGTGAAAAATTTTTCTCAAATTTACAGCTCATAAATAAAAAGAAGAATCTCACAGAAGTTTCCCCAAATTTGACAACAGTGCTAATAGTTCACATACTTTTATCAATAATGACCTGTGATCCTGAAAATAACTCTTCTAAACTACCAATATAGAAAAAAAAATCAGATATACTATAAGGGAGATTTTATTATCTTTTCATTGTATAATAAATGATAATATTAAGATATTATAGTTCTATGAAGAGCCAAAGAATACACGAACAAAAATTGGAGGGGAAAAAGACTTTAGAGATGGACCAGGTAGCCAATTGATACAATTATTATTTTTCAAGTATTTGTGATGATTACTCTATTTAACTGCTTTAAAAATGATATTTTGGTGTGTTTTCTCATTCTAAGCAAATATATGTGCATTCTTAATTTTGCTTCCTTCTTAAAGAGGATTCTCAAAATTGTAAAAGCTTTAGACTTGGTGTAATGGCTTGAGCATCATCCAAAGATTCATAGAGTTATTTTCATACTGTGTTTGGTGTGTTTTGTAAATCTTGATTCTTTTCCGTTAAAAAAAAAAAGAAAAAAAACACTATGATTTTGAGTTAGTTATAACCTACATTGGGCTTCCCTGGTAGCTCAGCTGGTAAAGAATCCTCCTGCAATGCAGGAGACTTCAGTTAGATTCCTGGGTTGGGATGATCCCCTGAAGAAGGGATGGACTACCCACTCCAGTATTCATGGGCTTCCCTGGTGGCTCAGAAGGTAAAGAATTTTCCTGGAATGTGGGTGACCTGGGTTTGATACCTGGGTTGGGTAGATCTCTTGGAGGAGAGCATGGCAACCCACTCTAGTATTCTTGCCTGGAAAATCCCCATGGACAGAGGAGCCTGGCAGGCTACAATCTGTTGGGTCACAAAGAGTCAGACATGACTGAGTAACTAAGTACATCACCTACTGTGGCTCAATAGTTGGGAATTAGCTGTGGTATCAAATTGCCTGTGTCCAATTCAAACTTTTTCCTCTTTTTACGTCTATGACCTTAGGTGAATTGCTTGGCTTACCTGTGCCTCAGTAGAATAAATAAGATTATTGTTAGAACTAAGTGAGATAATTGTGATAAAAAAAAAAACTTAGAAAAATAACTGACACATGAAGCCTTAATAAATTGTGAACAATATTAGTATCATTATTATCAGTGTTATGATTAGACCAAAAATTCACCCCATGTAATTTATTAAAAAGCAGTAGGTACAAATGGGAGTATATTAGGCTCACAGTCTCATGGATCACTTAAGTTATTTCATGAGCGTGTCTACATAAAGATACACAGGTTTTAACAATGAAACTCAAAGAAAGATGGGTGACCACAAGTGTCCCTTACTGTGCAGCCCCAAATGCGAACCATCCACAAACTCATAGGGTTATCTTCTTATTGTATTTGGTTTGTCTTCTAGATTTGAGGTTCTCTTCAATTATAGAAAAAAGAGCATCTGTGATTTTTGAATCAGTTATCAACTACTTATTCTCACAAGGCAGAAAAGGAGATTTTCTTCTCAGTGTAAAAGAAGAAAAAATATCATAATATATGAGTCTCTCCTTTAGACTGTCAAAGTGATTCAGAATAAAATTATACCACTTAAAGTCACATTTGCTCAAGTCCCACTCACACCACATAATAATCAATGTGCTTTCACCAGGATAAAGCAGAAACTGGCCATCAGTCTGGATGGTCTTGGGGCACTTATGTCTGCCTCAGTGGGAATCTCAAATACTTGCTGACCCTGAACAACTGCTCGTGAAGTTCTATGACATCCATTAATTCAGTGTAATAATTTCATGGTGGACATTCAAAATAGATTCAAGTGCATGTTTGAAGCAAAGGAAAAGTAGTCATTTTACATACACAGAAAATCATACATTAATATAAACAAGATAGGTTTGTGTGAGATGACACAAACTGAATGTTAAGAACTGAATGGTTTCATCTCCCTAAAATGTGCATGTTGAAGCCCTAGCCCCCAATATGATACAGATGGCAGTGCTGCTGCTGCTGCTAAGTCGCTTCAGTCATGTCTGACTCTGTGCAACCCCATAGACGGCAGCCCACCAGGTTCCCCCGTCCCTGGGATTCTCCAGGCAAGAACACTGGAGTGGGTTGCCATTTCCTTCTCCAATGCATGAAAGTGAAAAGTGAAAGTGAAGTCTCTCAGTTGTGTCCAACTCTTAGTGACCCCATGGACTACAGCCTACCAGGCTCTTCCATCCATGAGATTTTCCAGGCAAGAGTACTGGAGTGGGGTGCCATTGCCTTCTCCCACACTAGATGAAATCATAAGAGAAGGGCCTCCCTCAATGGAGTTAGTATCCTCAGAAGTGGACAGAGAGAGACCAGAGCTAGCTTTTACTCTCTCTCTCTCTCTACTGTGTGAAGAAACAGTGAAAAATTATCCATCTGTAAGTCAGGAATAGGGAACCAAATTATCCATTACCTTGATCTTGAACTTTCCAGCCTCTAGTACTGTGAGAAATAGTAATCTGGCAAAAAGTTTGCTTGGGGGTCTCCATAATGTCTTTTGGGAAACCCCAAACAGAGTTTTTGGTCAACTCAATAAATTCTGTTATTTAAAACATCCAGTTTTGTTACGGCAGCTTGGGCTGACTATGACAGTATGTATTGAAGTATATCCTCTTTTACTCTATGGAATCTTGTTGTGAATTCACTGAGTTATGTCAGTCTCTGTGACCCCATGGATTGCAGCATGCCAGGCTTCCCTGTCCTTCACTATCTCCTGGAGTTTGCTCAAGCTCCTGTCCATTGTACCAATGATGCCATACAACCATCTCATCCTCTATCACTTCCTTCTGTTCCTGCCCTCAATCTTTCCCAGTATAAGCATCTTTTCCAATAAATTGGCTGTTTGCATCAGGTGGCCAAATCATTGGAGCTCCAGCTTCAGCATCAGTCCTTCCAATGAATATTCAGGACTGATTTCTTTTAGGTTTGACTGGTTTAATCTCCTTGCTGTCCAAGGGACTCTCAAGAGTCTTCTCCAGACTCACAGTTTGAAAGCATTAATTCTTTGGCACTCAGCCTTGTTTATGGTCCAACTCTCGCATCTATTCATGATTGCTGTAAAAACCATGGCTTTGACTATACAGATCTTTGTTGGCAAAGTGATGGCTCTGCTTTTTAATATGCTGTCTAGGTTGGTCATGGCTTTTCTTTCAAGGAGCAAGCATCTTTTAATTTCATGGCTGTTGTCACTGTCTGCAATGATTTTGGAGCCCCAAAAAATAAAGTCTGTAACTGTTTCTACTTTTTCCCCATCTATTTGCCATGAAGTGATGGGACCAGATGCCATGATCTCAGTTTTTTGAATGCTGAGTTTTAAGCCAGCTTTTTCACTCTTCTCTTTCACCTTCATCAAGAGGCTCTTTAGTTACTCTTCACTTTCTGCCATTAGAGTGGTATCATCTGCACATCTGAGGTACTTGACATTTCTCCCTACAATCTTGATTCCAGCCTGAGCTTCATCCAGCCTGGCATTTTGTTCAGTGTACTCTGTATATAAGTTAAATGAGCAGGGTGACAATATACAGCCTCAACCTACTCCTTTCCCAATTTTGAACCAGTCTGTTCTTCTATGTTCAGTTCTAACTGTTGCTTCTTGACCTGTATACAGGTTTCTCAGGAGACAGGTAAGGTGGTCTGGTATTCCCATCTCTAAGAATTTTCTGCAGTTTGTTGTGATCCACATAGTCAAAGGCTTTAGCTTAGTCGTTGAAGCAGAAGTAGATGTTTTTCTGGAATTTCCTTGCTTTTTCTATGATCCAACAGATGTTGGCAATTTAATCTCTGGTTCCTCTGCCTTTTGTAAATCCAGCTTATACATCTGGAAGTTCTTGGCTCACGTACTGTTGTAACCTAGCAAGAACCTTTTTATAATACTTCATGTGACACGATGGCATTCTTTGTCAAGGTAACTTATGCTAGATTTCCCTGCAGTGTGCTCCCTTCATCATGGTGCTCCCACTATGCTCTTTTCCATGGTGAAGCATTTATCCGAGTCAACTGAAATGACAGATTCTGTCTCCCCCCTGGTTTCTGAGGTCTGTTAGGTCCCCATTTTTCTGAATCCCTAGTACCTACTATGATGTCTGGCACGAAGTTATGCTTTCGATAATGTTTTTTATGTGAAAGAATGAGATGGGGTACATATATTTTACTTGCTTAACATTTCACTTGACTACTGTCATATCTGCTGTCTGCCAATAAATGAAAGTGAAAAAGTGAAAGTGAAGTCGCTTATCCGTGTTCGACTCTTTGCGACCCCATGGACTGTAACCTATCAGACTCCTCCAACCATGAGATTTTTCAGGCAAGAATGCTGGAGCAGGTTGACATTTCCTTTTCCAGGGGATCTTCCCAACCCAAGGATTGAACCCGGGTGTCCTGCATTTTAGGCAGATGCTTTACCATCTGAGGCACCAGCCAATAAATAGTTACATTATTTTTTTTAATTTTATTTAAATTTTAAACTTTACATAATTGTATTAGTTTTGCCAAATATCAAAATGAATCCACCACAGGTATACATGTGTTCCCCATCCAATTCACTTTGGACCTTACTACTGTTATTTAAAATTCTTGATCTTATCTTGTTATTTATGTATTTGGCTATGCTGGGTCTTCATTGCTGCATAGGCTTTTTCTCCAGTTGTGAAGAGTGAAGGCTACTCTCTTTTGCGATGCACAGGCTTTCCATTGTGAGGACTTCTCTTGTTGCAGAGCATGGACTCCAGCATACAAAGGCTTCATAAGTTGCTGCACAAGGGCTCAGTAGTTGTAGCTTCTGAGCACAGACTCAATATTTGTGGCAGATGGGCTCAATTGCTCCATAGCATGTGGGATCTACCCAGATCAGGGATTGAACCCTTGTCTCTTGCATTGGCAGGTGAATTCTTCACAACTAAGCCAAGGGAAGCCCCTTGATCCCATTTTGAAAAAGAACCTCATGCTATGGATTTTGTAGAATGTGTATCTAATACGTACATATATCAAATAAAGACACAATACATAAGAGGCACAACTAAGCATTGAGCTTGGAAAAACACTAGACAATCTTGATCTTCACATCTCAGAATATGATTCTAAATTCCCAGCAAAGTTGTAGAGGGTAGAGAGTTATCATGAAAACATATATCCTCCTGAAGTCTGTATTCTTATAAGTGTTTGCTGCCCTGGACCACTGTGATTATAGAACACATATTGAAGAAGCACAGAGTTCTTTACTGAATTCCAAACATCATCAGTTCAGGGACAAATGCTTAGCTAAGGCTCACATCTATCATTCTGGTTGGTACATATGGTAATTTTCTCTAAATTGGCTGGTTTTCTCAGGCTACTGTATCATCCTGAGATATTAAGTTTTTAAATTGGCTCTTCCCACCTCTTTTAAAGTTAGATGGCTGATTGCTGTCACATAATTTAATGATCTAGTCCAATCTATACAATGACTGTGTAACATGGGCAAGATAATTGTAGATGAATTGCATGCCATTAATCAGTTGGCTTTTTGTTCTTACATGTTCCATTGCTTATCATTCAAGGAAGAAAATTGTCTTTTGACAGGGGTCCCGTTGCAGCCTTTTTACTATCCAATAACATCAAGGCTGAGATTTCAAAAGATAAATGAGAATGATATAAGTGTTAGGGGGCGAGACTTAGTTAAAAGGCCTGTTTATCTGGGAATAGTTTATACAGAAATTAAAAATTTGCCTCTATCGCTAGAGAATAAGCTGTAGAAGTTTGTTACATGAAAAAAAAATATGAAGTCTAAATATAAAATAGATTTTTTCATTAGAGATCCCCCAGTTTATACAAAAGACTACACTTGGATATGAAAAGGATAGCACCAAAGCTCTAACTCTTGGTAAGCTCCCTTACTATTTCACCCCCTAATAAACAGTGGCTATTTTGGCAGTAGGATAAGGCAATGGCACCCCACTCCAGTAATCTTGCCTGGAAAATCCCATGGACAGAGGAGCCTGGTGGGCTGCAGTCCATGGGGTCAGGAAGAGTCTGACATGACTGAGTGACTTCATTTCACTTTTCACTTTCCTGCATTGGAGAAGGAAATGGCAGCCCACTCCAGTGTACTTGCCTGGAGAATCCCAGGGGCGGTGGAGCCTGGTGGGCTGCCATCTATGGGGTCGCACAGAGTAGGATACGACTGAAGCCACTTAGCAGTAACATTTTGGCAGTGGAACTTTATCTTAAGTGATGGCCTAGGCAGTCTATTCATTGTTACACATTACTGTCTCAGAAGTGGGAAGCCTGCCTTTTTAATCATGTGTTCCCACAGCCTAGGTCAATTTATTAGATGCTCAGTTAGTATTTCCTCAACTAGACCAGTTTGTTTTTGATTTAGTAAAGCTAACTCTGCAAATAAAAAGTGATTACTAGGGAAATAAATCAATATGAGCCTTCTGGATGGGGAGTCAACACAGTGAGTAAAATAGTGACATTTCCACCTGTATTAGATGATGTAATTAATAGCTTGAATGCAAAGGCAGAAGCCCCCTTTTATACTCAACATGTGTCATAGAGTTTTTATTTCATGTTGTTTTATTTAATCTCTAAGGATGACAACGAACTCAAATGAGATTGTAGAATAATCTCTTGTTAAACATATCCATATAGTCATATTTTATACACATATGCATATATGAGCAAGTATATGTGTTTCTTTCTTTCTTTTTTTCCTGTTAACTGTAGGCTTTATGAGTTAAATTTCTGATTGAACCACTTGTCATAAATTACTCCTCTAATGCATCTCAGTGCAGGGATGAGGGAAGGAGATGGACTTTGCTTGTCTTGTAGACAGATTTTCTCAATGTTATACCAGATGTTCTTAAATGTACTCTTTGTTCCTCTTTTTTGACTGTTCCCACTTGTATCCTCTGGGGTAAAGCTGTTTCTGTGGGAACGACTGTCAATCAGGAATGTATGTTTCTTGATAATAACTTGAAGGCAAAGTCAACTATTGTAAAGAGACTGATGGAGTCTAATAGTCATGGAAGCAAAGTTAAAAATCTAGGGGGAAACATGAAGTTATTTCAGCATTAACATAAAACATTATTTACCTCCATTAAGCAGAAAATATTTGAACAATAATGTCTGACAACTGGCACTTATTTTATTAAAGTGAAATAGTTTTTTAGGAGAAAGAATGACATATATATATATATATATATATATATATATATATAATTTCTCCAAGTGTTTTCTAGCTGCATCTTTACCTCAGAAATCTTTGCATATTCATAACTTCTATTTCTTTATCTTAAAACCTTCATTTTAGTCTAAGCTATAAGATGGCGCCCCTTGATGAAAAGCAGATGGTTTTTTGTTGTTTCTTTTTCTTTTTAAGAGCATTTGGATTTTTTCAGTACAGTGCAGAATGCTAACTCTTTTTAATAAGCAAAAACAGCCACGGCACTTCCATGAAAACGGGGCAGAGGGGCTGGCAGCCATAGACGGAGGGCTTCATCAAACACCAGGACGTGCGGACGTGCAAGAATGAATGATCAGAAGTGGGTTTTAAATCAATTTTATCTTCACCATTTTAACATTGAGAAGAGTTGTTAGTTGTAAACCAATTGTTATGCAACTTAATGAACTAATTAGGAAAATCAGTTGCAATAATAGTATTGGTACAAACTGATCTGAATATAAAAAGTAGAATTAGAATTCTAATACAAAACTTTTCCAGCTAGAAAGACTACATAATACTGTTGACAGGATCTGCTCTTTGTAAAATTAATCATAGATAGTTCTTCGTTTACTGCATTTGACTTTTATAGTCCATTCCTCTGTTATAGTGCTGTATCACACTTATGATTTTTCTGTTTGTATATATGTCTTGCAGTCTGCCAGTATGGTCTAGTTCATTTCTTAACAGTGTTGTGTAAGCTGGCTTTATTATTATGTTTTCTGTTCCTTTGCTTCATTTAGTGAATGAATGCCTGTCATTCAGAGGTATAAAATATCAAGACCTCTGACCAAAGACCACACTTGGGTTGACAAGAATGCCGCATCTGCCTGGTTAAATCCTAAACAGAGCTGGAGAATACTGGAACAGAGTCACAAATAACAGAGAAAAGCCATGTGAATATTGCTTAGCCCATTTTTCACATGAAATTTTCCAAAGATGGAATCATAAACTCCAGAAGACATATGCCAGTTGTCACTCCTATCTTTTGTTCCCTAGGTTGTGCATTTTAATATGAATGAAATATTTTCCTCAGAGGTAACTGGGTAATTCTTTTGATAGTTACATAATTTTATATCTCAGTGATGAAATATTTATGTATGCAATTCAAGTTATCTGTTATAAAGGGAAACTATTTAACCATAGTGAACTAATGGTACGTGGGGAAAATGGGTGTCAAAAGGAAATTTATTCTATCTTCCAAATACTGCTTTCTGTGGTAAAATACAATTGTGTGATTGTGAAGTAGCGCTGTTTATTTTTCCAGTCAAAAAGTCACTGTCAAAAGTATGTTTGGGGAGGGAAAAAATGGCCTTAAAACAAATGTATCACAGGGAATATCTAAGTTGTTTAAAAAAAAAAAAAAAACCTAGGGCAGCATGTTAAAAATGAACATTTCCAATACAATTTGTCACCCATGCATAAATCTTGCTGACATTTTCAGTCACTTTAATAGCTTGCCCATTTTATAAATCAGTATGAACTTGCACAGTTGCAAAAAGTGTGTATTTTGAACATCTCATTTGCATACTTTACCAAAAGCCAATGAGGCAGTGGGAGCAGCACTGGTGATCTCAATACGTGTTTGGGAGAGGCAGAGGAATCAGTAATGGCTTTGCCTTTAGGGATTGCTGTACTCCATAGGGGACGAAAATGAGAAATATTTTTCAAACAGCAGGGGTAAAGGTTTTAAAACTAGAAACACATGGAGTGATAAAGATGTTAGTGCCACAGGGCGCATAGCAGGAAAAATTTACAATGTAAAAACTGTAATTTCAGCATTAGGAAGTAATAATCGTGTTTCATCATTGTTATTAAAGCATGACCCTTAAAGTCACATAAATTAGATATAAGTTTCAAGAGAAGTTTATTAATCTTTAGCAGGAAAATATTAGGAAAGTTTATTATCAGATAAGATTTTCAGGGGGAGACACGTTCTTTTGATTGTGTGTGTGTGTGCGTGCGTGTGTGCACGTGTGTGACTTCTCAAGGAAGTCTGTATAATTTCAAAGGGTAAATAAAACTTTGCTCCCTATTAGTGGGTATAAATAATGACTTCTGACAGTTAGCTTTTATTCTTTTAAATTAGCAATTGGAGTTAACATGATACACAAAGAAGGGGGATTAACCCATCTGTAATATTCTACTTGTCCAGAATAAAATGGGAGCTAAAGCTTTTAATACAGAATGTTGCTTAGATGACACTGATGGTGAACTCATGTTGCTAGCATAATTATTAAATTGTTAAAAGATTTAGGCTTCTTAGAATATTGAACAATTTGTAACTAAATAATCAGGTTTTATCACTAGATCTGTGACAAAATAAGTGAAAAGTTATACTCTAGAGAAAAGCAAGAGTTGATAATTATCAACAGGCATTATAGAACTATTTACGTAAATAAGGTAAATTATTGATGGTGGATATATTAATCTGGAATGGAGTATCTAGATTATGGATGAAATATTATTTTTACCAGTTAAGACTTACCTCAAAAGTCCGGTTTTAGAAGTTGTGAATGAAACCTCTTTGTTTGCATAATTATTTAGGTAGAACTCAAATCTTGCCAAGTTAAGGGGAAAAAAACTTTCTTTCATTTTTTTTTCTAATAATCTGTTTTAACATTTAGGGAATACGATGAGGACTTGTAAAACATAAACTGTTGTAAAACACAAATTTTATAAAACATAGCTGTAGGACAGCAACACTCCTCAAATGTTATAAACTGAGATAAAACAAACTTGTGTTAGTGCAATATCAGAAGCACATTTTTGCATACAAGGAAAAGTTGTTATAGAATATATTGGAAAATATAAACAAGCATAAAATATAACTTTTCTACAAACACAGCCACTTTTTAACGTTCTTATATGTACTATTCCAAAATTCTTTTAAGAATATGTATTTAGCCATATAATTTTATTTCGTATACATTATTATAGAAATATATTTTTAAATGTATAAGTCTTATTATTTTGGCAAAAACAATGAATATGTTATCACTTAGCAAAGTGTGCCTAAGTAGAAAGCATATAGACTTTGATAGAATGATAATTGAAGATCATTAAAATGAGATTAATTAAGTGCTGCTGCTGCTGCTGCTGCTGCTGCTGCTGCTAAGTCGCTTCAGTCGTGTCCGACTCTGTGTGACCCCATAGACGGCAGCCCACCAGGCTCCCCCGTCCCTGGGATTCTCCAGGCAAGAACACTGGAGTGGGTTGCCATTTCCTTCTCCGATGCATGAAAGGGAAAAGTGAAAGTGAAGTCGCTCAGTCCTGTCCGACTCTTAGCGACCCCATGGACTGCAGCCTACCAGGCTCCGCCGTCCATGGGATTTTCCAGGCAAGAGTACTGGAATGGGGTCCCATTCCCTTCTCCGTAATTAACTGCAAAGGACTTCCAATAAGATAATAAGCTTGTGTACTATGCCCCATCTGAAAAATATCTGCTACTGATTTATTTAATAGCACCTTCTCATTCATAGATATTGCTTATATTGTTCTGAGTATTTTAGATGTTTTGTGATATTTTCAAACGCTTTCAGATAAAGTGATATTTATCCTCTTTCAAAAGAAGTAGTCATCCATAACAGTAAGTTGACTGATAGTCTGTATTCCTTTGCAGAATCATGAAGTAAATAATTTTCATTGCATTTGTTAATTTGCTGCAGGAAAACCAAAAAGAGTCAGTGATAGGAAATTAATGAGAAACAAGATGAAGAAACTACAAGGATCACGAAAATAACCATTCCTGAGTGGGACTGAGTTGCAAACTATTTGCAGAGGGAAAAGATTTGGTAGAGTCTGTGTTATACTTAACACAGGGTGAGATACGAAAAATAGGGAGAAAAAAAGTCAGTGAATGGAACTAACGATGATGCTGCAATGCTAAGTCACTGGGAAAAATAAACCACAATTAAACCAGCATATGAAGAGCCCTGGCAGGCTGTAAATGACAAGGGTACAGTAAATTCAGACTTTGGTTCATCTTTAAGGCTGGTAGAATTTGAAAAAGAATAGAAATAATGAGGAATGCTTTCTGTGCTTCAAGAATGAGATTGCTTTCCTTTGAGAAATCTTTTATGTTTTTCTGTCATCAACTATCTCTGTTCTATTTAATATGTATCATAGTAATGTTATGTCAATGAGATGTTTATTCAGCAAAAGAGTGATATCTTAAGTTTGGGTTATTTCCATGAGGAGATTCACATTGCAAAATTTACATGTCAATATGAAAAAAAGAAAGTGAAAGTCACTCAGTCCTGTCCAAATCTTTGTGACCCCACGGACTATAACAGTCCATGGAATTCTCTGGCCAAAAGAGTGGGTAGCCTTTTCCTTCTCCAGGGGATCTTCCTAACTCAGGGATCACACCCAAGTCTCCCTCATTGCAGGTGGATTCTTTACCAGTAGAGCCATAAGGGAAGCCCAGGAATACTAAAGTGGGTAGTTTATTTCTTCTCCAGTGGATCTTCCCAACCCCGGAATAGAACTGGAGTCTCCTGCATTGCAGGCAGATTCTTTACCAACTGAGCTATCAGAGAAGCCCCTCATATCAATATACTCACTCTATAAAATGAGAGCTGTTCTAATAAGTTAGTCAGCATTTGCTAGGTTATGTGCATTAAAAAATCACTATCAACTTTATACTAACATTTATTTTTTACCATATTAAGTAAGTAAGTGTTAGTTGCTCAGTCGTGCCCAGCTCTTTGTGACTCCATGGACTACAGCCCACCAGGCTCCTCTGTCCATGAGATTTTCCAGGCAAGGATACTGGAGTGGGTTGCCATTTCCTTCTCCAGGGGATCTTCCCAACCCAGGGATCGAACCCAGGACTCCTTAATAGGACTCTTAAATCCTTCTGTCTAATCACCTCATATTTTATTAATCAGAGAAAGTCACAGAGTAAGCCTGATATCCATGCCATATCCATGTGGCAAACCACAAGAATATTCTACAAACAGCTAGAATGGGTTGCAATGTATAACCCTTTTAGGGGAATACAGGATAATTTTGCACAATAATAAAATTTGTTATATTTGTAAATACAATAATATAATTTAAGCTTTGAAATGAGTGTCTAATTGCAAAGTTTTTCTCTTCAATTAGATATTACAAATACAGTTTTTAATTTTTCCACACTGGCTTTTTAGATTTTTTATCATTTTGATTGTTTTTGTTCTTGTTGGCTATGCTTCTAGTGTCATATCCAAAAAAATCATTGCCAGTATAGTTTTATTCTAACCATGAGATTGGGTGGAATGTGGAGGGTACAGGAGAGTTGAGATTGAAAGCAGTGTTGATAATTTTATTGACAAAACGATTGGATAAGAGAAATCAAAAGAAATCACCAAAGAGGTGGGAAGCCCCTTTTTGCTCACTTTACTGTAAAAAACAGAGTTGTTAGTATTAACAGCTAGATACTAGTATTACATTATCTGTAATGCCACCTGTTGGTTGTTCAGGATAATCTGCGCTCTTTTTCTTCCATGGTTTGCCCCAGGGATGGAACTGCCCAGCCACACAACTGAATTTTCAGCCTCCTCTTTAGTTAAACAGGCCACATGATGATGTGACTCTAGGATGGAATACTTGTAGGTGCAATGCCTGCCGCTATCATATCTGTTTCCATATAAATTCCTTTGCATTCTGATTCTTGCTTTCCCTTCCCCCTTCCCTGGAGATGGAAAGAGATGATTATTCTGTCTTTGAAAGACACCTGTTGAAGATGGAAGAGCCACTATAGGCTGTGTCTGTGAATGTGGCAGAGCCTCTCCCATTCCTCAGCTCTATCAGGAATGCCTGCCCTGTGCTGTTACAGGAAAAAGAAAGAAAATGTTACTGTGTTTGAGCCAGTATTATGGGATCTATTTATTATAGGAGTTTACTTTTCCACTCACTTGAAAAGACCCTGATCCTGGGAAAGATTGAGGACAGGAGGAGAAGGGAACAACAGAGGATGAGATGGTTGGGTGGCATCACTGACTCAATGGACATGAGTTTGAGTAAACTCTGGGAGTTGGTGATAGACAGGGAGGCCTGGCATGCTGTGGTTCATGGGGTCGCAAAGAGTCGGACATGACTGTGTGACTGAACTGAACTGAATATACTCTTCTAATAAATTTTCTTCTTAGTGATATTTTCTGTGAACTTGCCTTTTGTTTCTTCTCTGCTCAAAAATCTTCAAATGACTTCCTATTGCCTAGAAAATAACGTTAAAATTCTTTAGTGAACCTTTGAAAGTCCTTACCAAATGTTCTACATTTCTGCCACTTTACTATTACACATTCTGTAAATAACAAATGCTTGTTGAGTTTCTCTAATACTACACATTTTTTAGCTTCTATGACTTTGATTATTGTATTTTCCTTTCCAGTAAAGCATCTCACTTTTTTGAAAAACTATTGACTCTTTAACTCTGCCATCTCCTGCATATGTTATTCTCTCAAAACAAATATTAAAATTTATTTGCTGCCACCATTAAAAAATTAATACGTTTATTAGCACATGCCCTATATCATAGAGATTGCTTTAATTTTTCTGCATAAAGTCATCTACTCCTAAAAAACAGAGACTGTTTCCTCTTCAACTGTATATTCTTAACACTGTATATGGTTTTAAAGTGCTCGTTTCTTCTAATGTGAAAGACTATCAAGAAAGTCGACCCAGAAATTAATAAAAATTGATTGGTGGATTCTATACAATTCATTGGTGATACTTTGTCCCAGAGATTCAGTTAAAGTTCTAAGGGGTATAATCAGAAAAAAATTGACTCATATTGCTGATAAACAATGAAAATGATCATCAATTATAATATGACGAATTCGAATATTTTCTTAAATTTTGAAAGACTAGGTGCTGCTAAAGAGAAGTTGCTTTTATAGAATTAAATGTCTTCTGTTTTTAAGAACTTCATCCAACTTTCAAGCAATGGATACCATGTTTTCATACAAAAGGGAACATATCAATACTGAAGGTGGAGGTCTCCATCAATGAAAGGCAAAATTTATGTATTAAATATTGGTCTGTCTATTGACACATAAAATTTCAATTTTTGCAGCTCAAGTCAATTATCTCAGTGATTTTTTCAGTTCATATGTGGTCATGAAATATTTTCACATAGAATTTATCTAAAATTTTTATCTGTGATCCAAGTCATCTTATGATTAGTTAAGGATATCACTTCTTTTAAAAAATAACTTAAGTAATTATTTTATAATTTATTTGGGTTTTTAATATCTCACTTTGACTTTAAGGTTTTTTAGGACAAAATTTTTCCATGTAATGACTTATAAAATAGATAATGAAATATATTAGAAAAAGGGATCATCTTACTGACTTTTCTATAATGCATTTGCAGTTACAGAATGACAAAAAAAGAATGAGCTATAAGTCTTGTGAAAAATTCGGATTACTTTTAACAGAAGAGTTTTTATTATACATAAATTTTAAAAACTAAAGTTCCAATACTAAAAACTGAAAACTGAAGTTCCAATACTCAACTCTCAGTTTTCTTTATTTTTCAATTTACTTACTTATTTTTTTCAAGTAGTTGATTTATAATGTTTTGGTTTTACATGTACAGCAAAGTGATATGTATGTATATATATATATATATATATATATATATATATATATTCTTTTTCAGATTCTGTTCCCTATAGATTATTGCAAAATAACAAGTATAGTTATCTGTGCTATACAGTAAGTCCTTGTTGGTTATCTATTTTATATATATTAATCCAAAATTCCTAATTTATTTCTCTAACCCCTTCCTGCTTTAGTAGCCATAAGTTTGTTATCTATGTCTATGATCTGTTTCTGTTTTGTAAATAAATTCATCTGTATCATTCTTTTTAAGATTCCATATATAAGTGATATCATATGATATTTATCTTCTTCTGTCTGGCTTACTTCACTTAGTCAATTTTTTGATAGTAAGCTAACATAGCATCTACTATAGGATATTAAGATAAGATAGAAATCATGTAATGACTCTGGTTATACAGGGAAACAACAGAGTAGAAACAAATTTGTAATTTTTTGAAATTGAGAAAAGGTTTTCAAACTAGAAGTTAAATATGGCAATGACAAAGTTCTCTGACTCTTAAGTTAAAACTGGGATAAAATATCACAGATCTCAAAGTTTATGAGAATCAGTCACAGGTTGTCCATATGAACTTGAACTTTCAATACTGATGTTGATAATGTTCTATTACTTTTGGTAAGTTTTCTAAATAAAGGCAGAATACTCTCTAGTAAATTTTGCACAAGTAATTCTGGACTATTTTATTAAACAGAGATGACAAAGACCTTGGACTTTATGGCTCATCTAAGAATCTATAGATAATCTTCTTGATGTGAAGCATGTATTGGCTACATGCAGATGATTAATTTTTTAGGAGGAAAATCTGTGTTCTTTGGATCCATCATTAGCATATATATTTTACTGGTATTTCTGAAACCAAACTATGTTATCCAATCTTGGTTTAATTGATTAATTAACTGATTCATTAAAAATTAATCAATGTATGTCAATAATTGTCCTAGGTATTAAGGATAAAACATATACAAATATTTAGTATCTTTAAAAGATCTCAGGAGGAATGTAATGCTCTATCAGCATCTTCAAAGGAAACATGCCACATTTAAATTAAAATTATTCAATTAATTAACACAGAGATTAATTCAAAGGGTCAGGCAGAATTTAGGTAATCCAAACTCTGTAAGGGCATGGGTGGCTCTGCCATCCTTAGTCTTTAGAGAGGAGAGAAAAGTGAAAGTGGCTCAGTAGTGTCCGACGCTTTGTGACCCCATGGACTGTAGCTTGCCAGACTCCTCTGTCCATGGAATTCTCCAGGCCAGAATACTGGAGTAGATAGCCTTTCCCTTCTCTAGGGGATTTTCACAACCCAGGGATTGAATCCAGGTCTCCCTTATTGCAGGCAGATTCTTTACAGTCTGAGCCACCAGGGAAGCCCATGAGAGGAGAGAGTGGTTGCCAAATTTAAAGACAGAGCAAGGGCTGTTGTGGAGGTACACACCTTTCAGGTGCCAAAATATACCAGGCCTCTTGACCCTGTGAAGCACTCCTCGTGCGCTTCCCTCTGCCACTCAACCTCTAAGACCCAGTGGTGAAAGGTAACCAGAAGCCAGAGGGAAAGGACCGCATTCAAGTCTTTAATTATCAGCCCCAGAGGGCAAAGACAGGTGGAGTAAGAATGGGAAAAAAGACATCCAACACAATGATTGTATCCGATTCACAGAGGAGGAAACTAGAAAAGTCATAACTGGTAAATGGAAGAGCCAAAATGCAAAGCCAAGTTTGCCTGATTCCAAAGTTTTTTCTGTCTTGCAGCAATGTTGGAAAAATGCCTTTAGCTCTCAAGGCACTTGCAGTTTTGTAAAGAAGAGGCTAATCTGCAGAGAAAAGAACAATGCATGTATCATCAGTATCAATATGTCAGGTGGGTTTCGCAGCCCTTGGCCATGGCTTTCCTTTGTACCCTATTAAAGATGAAGGAGGAACCATCAATTCCTTTAATCTGTGAATGAGTTTAGAATTGGGCCTCTGTCCAGGTGAGAATTTTGACATCCTTGAGGAGCATCACTTAAATGTTGCAGCTATTTATTTCATTGGTTGGTTGAAAGAGCAAATCAGACTTCGTGGTCCCATACCTTCTCTTTCTGCTACCTTTGTCCTGAAATGTAGTTTTTTGTTTGGCATTTGGGGAAAATTGGTGGAGGTTACCAATACTTTAACTTTGGAATCTTTAGAGTGTTGTTGTTGTTATTGTCTTTGAAGATGCAGGTGGTGTGAATTTCATCTCCATTGATGCTTCTATTCCTCTAAATCTAAAATTGTCCTAAGAATACAAACTTTGTCAGACGGCAACATTTTAAATTATCAGAAAGGACTCTAGAAAAGATGAAGCCTATTCTTTCCTCGCAAGCCTGCATATGTGGAAATATTCTGTAAAAATCCAGCGTCAGCATCCAAACATTATAAAGGATGCCACTGTGCATTCATAAAACCCCTTACGTTATACTGTGGGATCATTTTCAATCGTTGTCACTGTGCTACAAAGGACAGCTTAATAACTCTGGTCTAAACTCTGTGATTACATATACTCAGATGCTAATTTGATATAATTGAGTGTGCTCTTTTGTTGCATTCTACATTCAGTTTATGTTAAATATGTGAAGACTATATTTAGTGGTGGTTATCAAGAGTGGAGTAAACCCCACAGGTGCTCCGCCCATGCTCAGGCATCTAAGTCACCTTTTCCATTAGCTGCTAATACTGTTAACGGCTGAGGCAGCTGGTACAGGAACGAGAGTTCTGCAGTTCCTTTACTTAGGACAAGATTCATTTAATCCAGATCTGAATGCTCTATCTATGGCACATCTGTTTGGGAGACACAATATATGCATTTTTTTTTTTTTTTTTTTTTTAGATTTATTTATTTATTTATTTATTTTTTTAAATTTTTTTTTTTTTTAATTTTATTTTATTTTTAAACTTTACATAATTGTATTAGTTTTGCCAAATATCAAAATGAATCCACCACAGGTATACATGTGTTCCCCATCCTGACCCCTCCTCCCTCCTCCCTCCCCATACCCTCCCTCTGGGTCGTCCCAGTGCACTAGCCCCAAGCATCCAGTATCGTGCATCGAACCTGGACTGGCAACTCGTTTCTTACATGATATTTTACATGTTACAATGTCATTCTCCCAAATCTTCCCACCCTCTCCCTCTCCCACAGAGTCCATAAGACTGTTCTATACATCAGTGTCTCTTTTGCTGTCTCGTACACAGGGTTATTGTTACCATCTTTCTAAATTCCATATATATGCGTTAGAATACTGTATTTATGTTTTTCCTTCTGGCTTACTTCACTCTGTATAATAGGCTCCAGTTTCATCCACCTCATTAGAACTGATTCAAATGTACTCTTTTTAATGGCTGAGTAATACTCCATTGTGTATATGTACCATAGCTTTCTTATCCATTCATCTGCTGATGGACATCTAGGTTGCTTCCATGTCTTGGCTATTATAAACAGTGCTGCGATGAACATTGGGGTACACGTGTCTCTTTCCCTTCTGGTTTCCTCAGTGTGTATGCCCAGCAGTGGGATTGCTGGGTCATAAGGCAGTTCTATTTCCAGTTTTTTAAGGAATCTCCACACTGTTCTCCATAGTGGCTGTACTAGTTTGCATTCCCACCAACAGTGTAAGAGGGTTCCCTTTTCTCCACACCCTCTCCAGCATTTATTATTTGTAGACTTTTGGATCGCAGCCATTCTGACTGGTGTGAAATGGTACTTCATAGTGGTTTTGATTTGCATTTCTCTGATAATGAGTGATGTTGAGCATCTTTTCATGTGTTTGTTAGCCATCTGTATGTCTTTTTTGGAGAAATGTCTATTTAGTTCTTTGGCCCATTTTTTGATTGGGTCGTTTATTTTTCTGGAGTTGAGCTGTAGGAGTTGCTTGTATATTTTTGAGATTAGTTGTTTGTCGGTTGCTTCATTTGCTATTATTTTCTCCCATTCTGAAGGCTGTCTTTTCACCTTGCTAATAGTTTCCTTTGATGTGCAGAAGCTTTTAAGGTTAATTAGGTCCCATTTGTTTATTTTTGCTTTTATTTCCAATATTCTGGGAGGTGGGTCATAGAGGATCCTGCTGTGATGTATGTCGGAGAGTGTTTTGCCTATGTTCTCCTCTAGGAGTTTTATAGTTTCTGGTCTTACGTTTAGATCTTTAATCCATTTTGAGTTTATTTTTGTGTATGGTGTTAGAAAGTGGTCCAGTTTCATTCTTTTACAAGTGGCTGACCAGTTTTCCCAGCACCACTTGTTAAAGAGATTGTCTTTAATCCATTGTATATTCTTGCCTCCTTTGTCGAAGATAAGGTGTCCATATGTGCGTGGATTTATCTCTGGGCTTTCTATTTTATTCCATTGATCAATATTTCTGTCTTTGTGCCAGTACCATACTGTCTTGATAACTGTGGCTTTGTAGTAGAGCCTGAAGTCAGGTAGGGTGATTCCTCCAGTTCCATTCTTCTTTCTCAAGATCTCTTTGGCTATTCGAGGTTTTTTGTATTTCCATACAAATTGTGAAATTATTTGTTCTAGCTCTGTGAAGAATACTGTTGGTAGCTTGATAGGGATTGCGTTGAATCTATAAATTGCTTTGGGTAGTATACTCATTTTCACTATATTGATTCTTCCAATCCATGAACATGGTATATTTCTCCATCTATTAGTGTCCTCTTTGATTTCTTTCACCAGTGTTTTATAGTTTTCTATATATAGGTCTTTAGTTTCTTTAGGTAGATATATTCCTAAGTATTTTATTCTTTCTGTTGCAATGGTGAATGGAATTGTTTCCTTAATTTCTCTTTCTGTTTTCTCATTATTAGTGTATAGGAATGCAAGGGATTTCTGTGTGTTGATTTTATATCCTGCAACTTTACTGTAGTCATTGATTAGTTCTAGTAATTTTCTGGTGGACTCTTTAGGGTTTTCTATGTAGAGGATCATGTCATCTGCAAATAGTGAGAGTTTTACTTCTTCTTTTCCAATTTGGATTCCTTTTATTTCTTTTTCTGCTCTGATTGCTGTGGCCAAAACTTCCAAAACTATGTTGAATAGTAATGGTGAAAGTGGGCACCCTTGTCTTGTTCCTGACTTGAGAGGAAATGCTTTCAATTTTTCACCATTGAGGATAATGTTTGTAGTGGGTTTGTCATATATAGCTTTTATTATGTTGAGGTATGTTCCTTCTATTCCTGCTTTCTGGAGAGTTTTTATCATAAATGGATGTTGAATTTTGTCAAAGGCTTTCTCTGCATCTATTGAGATAATCATATGGTTTTTATTTTTCAATTTGTTAATGTGGTGTATTACATTGATTGATTTGCGGATATTGAAGAATCCTTGCATCCCTGGGATAAAGCCCACTTGATCATGGTGTATGATCTTTTTAATGTGTTGTTGGATTCTGATTGCTAGAATTTTGTTAAGGATTTTTGCATCTATGTTCATCAGTGATATTGGCCTGTAGTTTTCTTTTTTTGTGGGATCTTTGTCAGGTTTTGGTATTAGGGTGATGGTGGCCTCATAGAATGAGTTTGGAAGTTTACCTTCCTCTGCAATTTTCTGGAAGAGTTTGAGCAGGATAGGTGTTAGCTCTTCTCTAAATTTTTGGTAGAATTCAGCTGTGAAGCCGTCTGGACCGGGGCTTTTGTTTGCTGGAAGATTTTTGATTACAGTTTCAATTTCCATGCTTGTGATGGGTCTGTTAAGATTTTCTATTTCTTCCTGGTCCAGTTTTGGAAAGTTGTACTTTTCTAAGAATTTGTCCATTTCTTCCTCGTTGTCCATTTTATTGGCATATAATTGTTGATAGTAGTCTCTTATGATCCTTTGTATTTCTGTGTTGTCTGTTGTGATCTCTCCATTTTCGTTTCTAATTTTGTTGATTTGATTTTTCTCCCTTTGTTTCTTGATGAGTCTGGCTAATGGTTTGTCAATTTTATTTATCCTTTCAAAGAACCAGCTTTTGGTTTTGTTGATTTTTGCTATGGTCTCTTTTGTTTCTTTTGCATTTATTTCTGCTCTAATTTTTAAGATTTCTTTCCTTCTACTAACCCTGGGGTTCTTCATTTCTTCCTTTTCTAGTTGCTTTAGGTGTAGAGTTAGGTTATTTATTTGACTTTTTTCTTGTTTCTTGAGGTGTGCCTGTATTGCTATGAACTTTCCCCTTAGGACTGCTTTTACCGTGTCCCACAGGTTTTGGGTTGTTGTGTTTTCATTTTCATTCGTTTCTATGCAAATTTTGATTTCTTTTTTGATTTCTTCTGTGATTTGTTGGTTATTCAGCAGCGTGTTGTTCAGCCTCCATATGTTGGAATTTTTAATAGTTTTTCTCCTGTAATTGAGATCTAATCTTACTGCATTGTGGTCAGAAAAAATGCTTGGAATGATTTCTATCTTTTTGAATTTACCAAGGCTAGCTTTATGGCCCAGGATGTGATCTATCCTGGAGAAGGTTCCATGTGCGCTTGAGAAAAAGGTGAAATTCATTGTTTTGGGATGAAATGACCTATAGATATCAATTAGGTCTAACTGGTCTATTGTATCGTTTAAAGTTTGTGTTTCCTTGTTAATTTTCTGTTTAGTTGATCTATCCATAGGTGTGAGTGGGGTATTAAAGTCTCCCACTATTATTGTGTTATTGTTAATTTCTCCTTTCATACTTGTTAGCATTTGTCTTACGTACTGTGGTGCTCCCGTGTTGGGTGCATATATATTTATAATTGTTATATCTTCTTCTTGGATTGATCCTTTGATCATTATGTAGTGACCTTCTTTGTCTCTTTTCACAGCCTTTGTTTTAAAGTCTATTTTATCTGATATGAGTATTGCTACTCCTGCTTTCTTTTGGTCCCTATTTGCATGGAAAATCTTTTTCCAGCCCTTCACTTTCAGTCTGTATGTGTCTCCTGTTTTGAGGTGGGTCTCTTGTAGACAACATATGTAGGGGTCTTGTTTTTGTATCCATTCAGCCAGTCTTTGTCTTTTGGTTGGGGCATTCAACCCATTTACGTTTAAGGTAATTACTGATAAGTATGTTCCCGTTGCCATTTACTTTATTGTTTTGGGTTCGAGTTTATACACCGTTTTTGTGTTTCCTGTCTAGAGAATATCCTTTAGTATTTGTTGGAGAGCTGGTTTGGTGGTGCAGAATTCTCTCAGCTTTTGCTTGTCTGAAAAGCTTTTGATTTCTCCTTCATACTTGAATGAGATCCTTGCTGGGTACAATAATCTGGGCTGTAGGTTATTTTCTTTCATCATTTTAAGTATGTCTTGCCATTCCCTCCTGGCTTGAAGAGTTTCTATTGAAAGATCAGCTGTTATCCTTATGGGAATTCCCTTGTGTGTTATTTGTTGTTTTTCCCTTGCTGCTTTTAATATTTGTTCTTTGTGTTTGATCTTTGTTAATTTGATTAATATGTGTCTTGGGGTGTTTCTCCTTGGGTTTATCCTGTTTGGTACTCTCTGGGTTTCTTGGACTTGGGTGATTATTTCCTTCCCCATTTTAGGGAAGTTTTCCACTATTATCTCCTCAAGTATTTTCTCATGGTCTTTCTTTTTGTCTTCTTCTTCTGGAACCCCTATGATTCGAATGTTGTAGCGTTTAATATTGTCCTGGAGGTCTCTGAGATTGTCCTCATTTCTTTTAATTCGTTTTTCTTTTATCCTCTCTGATTCATTTATTTCTACCATTCTATCTTCTAATTCACTAATCCTGTCTTCTGCCTCTGTTATTCTACTATTTGTTGCCTCCAGAGTGTTTTTAATTTCACTTATTGCATTATTCATTATATATTGACTCTTTTTTATTTCTTCTAGGTCCTTGTTAAACCTTTCTTGCATCTTCTCAATCCTTGTCTCCAGGCTATTTATCTGTGATTCCATTTTAGTTTCAAGATTTTGGATCAATTTCACTATCATTATTCGGAATTCTTTATCAGGTAGATTCCCTATCTCTTCCTCTTTTGTTTGGTTTGGTGGGCATTTATCCTGTTCCTTTATCTGCTGAGTATTCCTCTGTCTCTTCATCTTGTTTAAATTGCTGAGTTTGGGGTGTCCTTTCTGTATTCTGGCAGTTTGTGGAGTTCTCTTTATTGTGGTGTTTCCTCGCTGTGTGTGGGTTTGTACAGGTGGCTTGTCAAGGTTTCCTGGTTAGGGAAGCTTGTGTCGGTGTTCTGGTGGGTGGAGCTGTATTTCTTCTCTCTCCTTTCGAAGAGTTGGGTTGCTTTTCTGGGTACCTGATGTCCTCTGCCGGCATTCAGAAGTTGTTTTGTGGAATTTACTCGACGTTTAAATGCTCTTTTGATGAATTTGTGGGGGAGAAAGTGTTCTCCCCGTCCTACTCCTCCGCCATCTTGGCATATATGCATTTTTTTTAAACATCTGGAACATTTTGAGTTTTTTAAGGTTTTCTGTAGGAAAAATATGTTTTTTTATTTATCAATTCTTAGTCTTCTATATGTATCATTTAATTACTAAATCCCCAAATGCAAGATCCACACATACTTTGTCACCAAAGGTGCAGAGTTTTTAAATTTGTTCATTCTGAATGAGTCTCTCTTTTTTTTTGAAAGAGAGTTGTACAGTTTCAACTGTATATATGTCTGCATATTTACATGATAATGATAAAACTTAATCTATTGCAAGTGAGATGATGACTGATTCCCTTTCAAGAATATCACCTAGCACTCAGGTTTTGTATTTGATTTCACAATTTGTTGGGGTTTTTTAATTATTGATTTTTCCTCACAAACGTAAGAATATGTTTTTATTAAGCTTTTAACTTGATTGTAATATTTTTAAAGGGTTGATAATTATTTATTATATAAATACACATACTCACCCTGCCTGGAAATTTAGGATCCAGTGTCAACACTGTTTCACATAATTTTGAAACAATGAGCTATGATAGATTGTACTACTATTTGAAATTAGTTGCTTATATCTAAACAAAAAGGACCGTTTGGGGGATTTGGTCATGTGACTTATTAATAGTTTAGCCAATTGAATGTGACCAGAATTGGCATGCATTGTGTCTGAGCTGAAGCTTTAAGAACTATTAGGTTATCTCATTTTCTTTCTGCCATGAGAGGGGCAAAGCCTATAATGGTGACAGTTCCTTCTGCCTCTGTGACTCCTTCACATGGCTCCTTTCATCCTAGACTTTTCTTAAGAAAGACAAATGAAGCAGAGATGATTTCTGAATTCGATGCAATGCAAGCACACAATCTTTCCATTGTTAACCATGTTTGGTTTGGTTTTCTCTTACTAGAAAGAGATAACTGTTATAAAAATTGGTACCTATAGATAGGATGTAGCCATGGCAAAATTCCTAAAATACGTGGCTTTGGCTTCAGGGCTATAGGGTTAGAAGTGCAGAAACTCTTAAAAGAGACTGGAAAAATGAAGGAACTTTGTGGAGTGGTGGTATATTTGATAAATCTGTCTCATGCAATAACTTGAAAGACAGATAATATATTAACAAATTTGCAATTTTGTTTTTTTATTTTGTATTCAGGTATAGCCAAATAACAATGTTGCAATAGTTTCAGGTTAACAGTGGACTCAGCCATATATATACATGTATTCATTCTCCCCCAGACTCCCTTCCCATCTAGCCTGCCATATAACGTTGAGTTGAGTTTCACGTGCTAAACAATAGGTCCTTGTTGGTTATTCCTTTTAAGTACAGCAGTGTGTACTTGTCCATCCCAAACTCCCTAACTATCCCTTATCCCTATCTTTACCCCCAATAATCATAACAATTAACTTTCAATTTTAGATGAAGAGGTTGATAAACAAAGTGTGACAAAGTTACTTGGTTGCTTTTAGCAGCATTAAAAAAAGTTATTAAAAGAAAGAGCTTAGACAACTAAGATATAAGGACAATGAAAGAGATTTGCAGGTTCTGAAGATGCTACAGTTTTATTTTCTTCAACCAGTAAAT
This sequence comes from Bos taurus, assembly GCF_002263795.3. Taxonomy (NCBI): domain Eukaryota; kingdom Metazoa; phylum Chordata; class Mammalia; order Artiodactyla; family Bovidae; genus Bos; species Bos taurus. The sequence continues at coordinate 49,960,231 of NC_037329.1, forward strand.
ATAAAGTTGAGAAATGCTTTGAATAACAACGATAGGTTTGGCCTAGGGCAAAGATCAAATTAAGAAAGTTGGTGACTTGCTGTAGTTAAACTCCATGTTGTTGTTCAGACACTAAGTCCTCTCCAACTCTTTGCTATCCCATGAACTGCAGCATGCTGGCTGTATCCCTGTCCTCCACAATCTCCTAAAGTTTGCTCAAACTCATGTGCATTGAGTCAGTGATGCCACCCAGCCATCTCATTCTCTGTTGCCCCCTTCTCCTCCTGCCCTCAATCTTTCCCAGCATCAAGGTCTTTTCCAATGTGTTGGCTCCAATCAGGTGGCCAAAGTATTGGAGCTTCAGCTTCAGCATCAGTCCTTCCAATGAGTATTCAGGGTTGATTTCCTTTAGGATTGACTGGTTTGATCTCCTTGCTGTCCAAGGGACTCTCAAGAGTCTTCTCCAGCACCACAATTCAAAAATATCAATTCTTTGGCACTTGGTCTTCTTTATGATCCAGCTCCATAAAGGGACTAAATTGGCTTTCATAAAATCTATCCATTTGGACAAGGTGGCTTACAGAAAAGACAAAAAACAGCAAATCAACAGGTTCTCTGCTGAAGCTTAATAGTCTCAAGGTATTGACAGTAAAGTCTAGGGAGAAAAAGGTGCATCTCATAAGGAATCATACACATCTTTAGTGGAACATGGAGCTTATTAGGATCATATACATAAATATTCTAGAGGCTAAAAGAACTCCTTGACTGGACCATAATCCAAAATATAGCAAAACATACCAAAACAAAAATATAAGAATTAAAGAGAACTTGATCTCCCAACCTTTTATGGGCAAGATACACCTGTTAATGCTAGTTAGCCTCCAGAGAGGGTATGCAATTTAATACTTTCTTTAGATGTGTCAAAGGAGGTTGAAAAAGAAAGGATCTCTTTCTACCTTTTTGAGGTGGAACTGTAACCAAGAGAACCTGGTGATATCATCATGCAGGAGAACTGAGGGCTGATCCTGGAAGGTTCCCTATCCCCAGAGTAGGTGAGCTCTCAAAATGTTTCTGAAATAATTTCAGGCTTCTTATGTACCAATTATTTTATGCTTCCTATTCTCCTTTTCTAGCAGAATGTTTATTAAGATCAATACACTCCTGTTCTGCTACTAAATAGTTGGTGTGCATGGAGGAAATAACTTGTCTTTATGGTTCACACAGCTCTAATTTAAGAGAAGTTGCACTTATGATGTAGAGATAAGCATGGATCCTGGACTGGAGTCTAATTTCATGGTTGGTTGAGATTTTTTGAGATGTCTTCTTTGGGGTAGAATGTGTTTATTTTGTGTGGAGATAGAAAGGAGTGAATGTTATATAATTAAAAGGGTGAGATATGATAGGTTGTATTATTGTTCCTAATTATTGGCTTCCCATCATAAGAGACTGAGATATCTTCCTATCGCCATATGAGTGAAGGTGAATGTCCTTGGGTGGATTTCCATCTTTCACCCATTGATATGAGACACAGCCATCTGATTTAATCTGGTCAATGGGATAAAGGTTGAAATGCTGACTCCATATCTGAGTGGAGCCATTAAGTGAGTCAGACTCTCTCATTTTCTTCTGCTATGGGAGCAGTATGTCTCAGGGTGCAGCTGCTTCTGCAGCCTCAATCCTATAACATAGACATGAAAAACAAAGTAGGGCCTCATCTTGCACATAACCAATATGTAACTGGAGTTAAGCAGTAGATTTTGGTTACTTTAAAGGTGCTAAGCTTCAAAGGGATCACCTTGGAAAAGCTGAGTGGTACGTGAATATTTTAAAATCTTTTTTTCTTCTTTTCCCACTTTTGTTTGACAAGGGTGTAAAAGGATAGCAAAGGCATTTGCCACTGAGATATTAAGGAAAACAGCTAGGCATTACCAGCAGTAGTTTGGATGCATGATAAGGCAAAGTAATAAAAAAGAGGTCAAAATCAAGATATAGCCAATGGTTTCTTAATTCCACAATATAAGACACATGGGAGAATGTTTAAGTGTAGTCTCAAAGCAAAGCTTTCATTCTTTCAACTTTTATACAACACTCACTGCCATCAATATTAATGAACACATTAATATTTATTTAAAAACACATTTATTATTGTATTAAAGCGCAACCATTTTCTTGACCAGGGGATGGATTCTTTCACTATCATCTGTTTTCTCCAAAACAGTCTCAGCTAATGTTAAGATACCCTTGCTTTATGAGTTATCCACACAATTCATCTTTGGCATTTCAAAAGCTCATGGATTTTGTGAAGCAGCCTTCTATTTTCACCTTTTGATAATGCAGCATATAATGAGGTTAGCTCATCTACCATACTGAACTTGACACAAAGAAAACTAGGATAAAATATTGGTCATCAAATCTAAAGATTCAGATTGTACTATTGCAACATTACACAAGAATGCACATTAGGAAAAATTGTCAGAGGCTTTTAAGGTGTCAGAAAGGGCAAGATCTGCATGGATAAATTATGAGAATTTTTTCCCTTTATTCTATTATGCCAAAAAATACTACCACCAGTCTGGTCTTCTCTATTGTTGAGCCTGATCTTTTGAAATAATAAACCCTAAACTTTCTAAAGCATTTTCCTATTTATATTGGTTTTATGTTCATATATTTATGTTTCTGAGCAGTCTTAATTCATTCACACTTCCATCTCAGGTTTCTGTACATTGTGATACCAGTCCTGTGCTAGACTATTCAGCAAGTATAATTATGAAGTTTTTACAGAAATTCAACTTTAATGTAAATAATATAATTTCATTGTGCTATTATTTGCTTAGAGAAACAGTATTTTAATATTATTTAGGAGTGTTAGTAGTTTTTAATGTTAATAGGAAAATAATTCATAAGAGTTTACCAAAAAGGGGGATTGTGGGAAAAAGAATTCTATAGTAATGTTGGTACTCATTATTTCTACTAAATAATTGCAATGATAAATATCAAATATTTTTATAGCCCTTGTTTTATGCCATGTATAATTCTAAGCCCTTTAAGTATGTTAATTCATTTAACTTTAAAACAATACCAATAAGTGGCTATTTTATAGATATATCTATTTTACAGATGAGGAAATTTAGGTGCAGATAAGTTAAGAAACTTAACTGTGGATACACAGCTAATAAGTGGTGGATTTATCAAATCCAGGCAATCTGAACTAGAACCTCTCTTTTAAACTACAATAGGTTCACAAATACCAGTGTTAAAATTTTGATTACCGTGCAAATATTCTCCGTTTTATGCTAATGTGCCATAAACCACAAGGCTTTTGAGTTTTGTAGGGAAAAGTTCACTAGTGGGATTTGTTGTTCAGTTCCTAATCTAAACCTTTTATTTTGCATAGAGATGTTTGCCAAAGTTTGTGTTTACTTTCCATACAATATAGTTTTGCTGCCCTAAGTTATCTTAAGTTACTGAGTATTTTTTTATGGGTCTTACTCACTAAATTAGGTACTTCTAAAAGATAGGGAGGATGATTTATTTATCTTGCTGACTCTCTATCATCAATGCCTGTCTTTGGAGCCTCTTGTAAGTAAAAGACACCTTCTTATTGCTTATGTAGGTTCATTTATCTTCAGTTTAAGTCAGTCCTAACATTTGACTTATTGAAATGGTGTGGTCTTCCTGTTATTGTTCCCCAAATATGGACCAATATATGGCACTATATGCAATCATCCAGTATCTTAGGGCAGGCCCTCTGATCACACGTTTGCCCAAATTATTCTGAAATAGAAACAAAACATTCTACTTTTGGAGTGTATACAGTGTGTTTCTTTTTCTTACAGGTAAGGAATAAACACTTGCAGAAAACTAGAAGAATGGGATTCACTAGAGAAACTATTTTAAAAAATATTATAAAGTGTTTTATTCATTGATGATTAGGGAAGAATGATTGATTTTCATGATTAGGCATTGGATTCCAAACCAATAATAGCAATGGCACTTTTGCTGGAGAGATTAAGGCATGTATAGTAAGAAACAATATGACTGATAAATAACCTATACTGAGCAATTTAAGATAGTAAAAGAAAACAAAAACACGGAAGAGGGAAAGTAAAACCATTTTCTAGTACATGGAATAAATATCTGAGCTAGGTGCTGAAGGATAGGCAGGAGATTTGGTCTGCTGCTGCTGCTGCTAAGTCGCTTCAGTAGTGTCTGACTCTGTGCAACCCCATAGACAGCAGCTCACCAGGCTCCCTCATCCCTGATATCTTCCAGGCAAGAACACTGGAGTGGGTTGCCATTTCCTTCTCCAATGCATGAAAGTGAAAAGTGAAAGTGAAGTCGCTCAGTCGTGTCCGACTCCTAGCGACCCCATGGACTGCAGTCTACTAGGCTCCTCTGTCCATGGGATTTTCCAGGCAAGAGAACTGGAGTCGGGTGCCATTGCCTTCTCCTTTTTCCTTTATAGATAGTGAGAAAAAGTCCATGGTGTAGGTAGTGACCGGAAGTATATAATTATATTCCAGAATAGCAGTTAATTTCAAGGATGTGCGATAATTTATTTTTGGATGGACCAAAAAAATAGATCAAAGGTGAGCCCCAGGGAACTTACTATTTGAAGTTCAAACAGGCAGTTGGTATCTGGGCTGTCCATAAAGTAAGAAGGCCTAATCTTCACTGTGACTCAGATGCAGAAATCTATTGTCTAGAGAGAAATGTGCATGAACATAGCTGGGTTCTCTAACTAGTGGGTTGTAAACATTGATTCACAACTCTTCTAACCATTAGAATCATCTGGCAGAAATTTAAAATATCTAGATGGCCAGAATCCAATGCTAGATAAGTGAACCTGTAGTTTAATTAACATTCATTAACTAATGACTTGATCATTAGTTAGGTGTTTTGTTGTTGTTTTCTGTCTCCTGTTGTTTGTTTATATTTTGGTTTTAGTTCGTTTGGTTTTGTGGTTTAGATTCCTGGTGGTTCTAACCTACAATCAGGATTGTGAGCTTCTGCTTCAAAGTGTGCATAGCTACTAGGGATTTTGTAGAAACATATTTTGATTCACGAGTCTGCCTGGGAGCCTGCATTCCTACCAAGTGCCCAGGTGCTACAGGTTCACACACTACACACAAGCCCATGAGGCTCTTCCCCATGATAACAACACTTAGACATAGGGTAAAAAAGGTTTTTCTTATTAGAACCAGATAAGTACTTTTGATGAGCTCACATTTCAGAATTAAAGTCTAAAAGTAAAAAAGGACATAGTTTAGCTTTAGGTTATCCATCTGATCAGTGCTAGGGAAAGTTTTAAAATTAAGCTTCAAGTTTATTACTGGTGTTTCTCATTCTTTTAAAGAATTCTGATCTCTATATGGCTTCAACTTACTTTTTATAATTTCTACAAACAGCAGTATTTTGCCAAGCTTTACTTTTTGGAGTGTGTATCATGAATTGATAATTTGTGTATAAAATAATTTATGTAGAAAATATACATATTTTTGAAAGGCTAATATTCTGACTCTTGCCACCCTTACTAATAGTTTGTACCACAAGAATACAAACTTTGTTTCCTATTTCTTTAAAAAACCTTTGAACATTTTATGACAAGATTTTACTTACTGGAAGTGTGAATTTTTAGGTGACTTTAATAATAGCAGCTACCAGACTCATTTCAGAAGAATCATTCCATTCACTTAATCTTTTTTGAAATTGCATTAAGGAATAGTTAATCACTATAAATTTGATATCATGAATTATTTATAGAAAAATGCATTAATAAAAATTAGAGAACAAATTGTTAACAAAAGTAAAGTTTGCTTTTTTGAATGTTGTTCCAATGTTTTAGGGAATCTACTAGGGTCATGAAGTGCTGATATAAAGTACATAGTTATCACTATTTGTTGTTGTTGTTTGTTTGGTTAGTCATTAGAATAAGCAATGGCTTTCTTCTGAATCCTGATATTTGAATGAATGTTCATTGTACTTTTTAAGTTAAGCTATTATGTTAGGCAGGGTGGAAAGCCATGTCAACACTTTAAGTCCACTTGCTGCTGCTGCTGCTGCTAAGTCGCTTCAGTCGTGTCTGACTCTGTGCGACCCCATAGACAGCAGCCCACCAGGCTCTCCCATCCCTGGGATTCTCCAGGCAAGAACACTGGAGTGGGTTGCCATTTCCTTCTCCAATGCATGAAAGTGAAGAGTCAAAGTGAAGTTGCTCAGTCATGTCCAACTCTTAGCGACCCCATGGACTGCAGCCCACCAGGCTCCTCTGTCCATGGGATTTTCCAGGCAAGAGTACTGGAGTGGAGTGCCATTGTCTTCTCCATTAAGTCCACCTACTTACTCTTAATGGAATAAATAATGCATTTTAAAATTTATGTGTTGCAAGTCTGTTTTCATGAATTTATATATATATATATATATTTGTACATAACAGTATTGGGATTTTAGAAAATATGCATGCATCTTATAACAGATTTCATCTCTTTATTAATAAGATATGTGGAAAGTCATTTGTATTTGTTTGCTATTGCTGTGCCCCAAATTATTACACCTTTTGGAGCCTAAAGGAACACAAATTACAATCTGCTAAATTAGAACAAAATTTCCATGGTCAGGATTCCTGCTGTTGGTGAACTGGGTCCTTTGCTCAGGTTTTCACCGGGATGCAATTTTGGTGTCATTTAAGGCTGTGATCTCCTCTGAGGCTTGGAGTCCTCTTCCAAGCTCAAGCCCAATCTTGTTGTCAAGATTCAATTATTGCAGTTATAGGACTGAAGCTCTCAGCTCTGCACAGGTGCTCTAGCATGCTCTAGCATGTGACTCTCATCAAAATGTGACTGTTTTCTTCATTAAGGCCAACAGGAGAGCACATCTGACATGTGAAATCTCTCTGACTTCTTCCTGACTCTGACCACTAGATCTTTACAAGGGCTCATCTAATTGGATCTTGCTCAGACTGGAGACCTGCGTTCGATCCCTGGGTTGGGAAGATTCCCTGGAGAAGGGAAAGGCTACCCACTCCAGTATTCTGGCCTGCAGAATTCCATGGACTGTATAGTCCATGGGGTCACAAAGATTCGGACATGAATGAGCACCTTTCACTTTCAGACTTAATATTCTAACTTTTTATTAACTTGAAGTAAACTGATGAGAGGACTTTCTTCACTGGAAAATTTCTTCATCTGTGTTATATAACATAATCTTATCACATGAGTGATATCTTATCCATAGAGCCATGAGGGCTTGACCCCCATCTTCCTGTTGAGGTGGGGCATGGAAGGTGGGGGCATCCAACCAAAGGGGATTATTCTGGAGCCTTAAGATCTGATGGAATTGCCTTGCTAGGTTTTAGACCTACTGATACTTAGGGTCCATTTTCCTCACAACTTCTCCCCTTTAGAATGAGACTGTCTATGCTTTTTTGTCGGAGAAGGCAATGGCACCCCACTCCAGTACTCTTGCCTGAAGAATCCCTTGGACAGAGGAGCCTGGTGGGCTGCAGTCTATGGGGTGGCTAAGAGTTGGGCACGACTGAGCGACTTCACTTTGACTCTTCACTTTCATGCATTGGAGAAGGAAATGGCAACCCACTCCAGTGTTCTTGCCTGGAGAATCCCAGGGACGGGGGAGCCTGGTGGGCTGCCTTCTATGGGGTCGCACAGAGTCGGACATGACTGAAGTGACTTAGCAGCAGCAGCAGCAGCATGCCTTTTGCATTATTGCATTTTGGAAGTACATAACTTGCCTGGTTTGACAAAGTCACAACTACAGTAGGATTTTGCCTCAAGATGAATTGGATCTCAAGTCTAATCCATGATGTCATCTTAAGTGAGACTCTAGAGTTGATGCTGCAATGAGTCAAGAATTTCCGAGCAATTGTTATGAAATTAATATAACTCACATGTGAAGAAGATATGAATCTGGGGAGCAGAATGTTAGAGGCCAAAAATTTGTATGGTGTGGTGTGTGCATACTCAGTCGTGTCTGACTCTTTGCGACTCCCATGGACTGCAGCCCTCCAAGCTTCTCTGTTCATGGAATTTTCTAGGCAAGAAATACTGGAGTGAGTTGCCATTTCCTTCTCTAGGAGATCTTCCAGACCCAGGGATCAAACCTGTGTCTCTGGCATCTCCTGCTTTGGCAGGGGGATTCCTTACCACTTGTGCCACCTGGGTATCTCCCCCTCAAATTTATATGCTGAAGCCCTACCCTCACCCCCAATGAGACTGTATTTGGGGACGGGGCCTCTAAGAGTTATTAAGGTTAAGTGAGGTCGTAAGGTGAGGCCTTGATCCAAAAGGATTAATATCCTTATATGAGTCACCAGAGAATGCTATTCCTTTACATCTTTCTCTGTCTCCACATGCAAAGAAAGGCCATGTGAGCACAAAGCGAGAAGGCAGGTCTCTGCAGTCCAGAAGGAAACTTTCACCAGACACCTATTAGCAACTTGACCTTGGACTGTTAGTCTCCAGAACCGTGAGGAAAACAGTTTCTATTGTTTCAAGCCATCCGGACTGTTTCATGACGACAGCGCAAGTGGACTGATAAACTAAATCCTACAGTATGTTTGGTTAGCTAAAGTAGATGATGTCACCGTTATGCAGCCTCTGCTAATGTGTTTCCCACAGCAGTTTATCAGAATTTTCAGTTGATCCACATTTTTGGTAACACACAGCATTTTCTATCTTTTTAATTTCAGCCATCCTGGTGGGTAGATAGTGATACATTAGTTTTATTTAACATTTCAACAGTAATGAAATTTAATACTTTTTCTTACTTTTACTGGATATGGAAGTATTTCTTTCATTAAGTGTTGAAGCCATTAGCTCGTTTTTTTTTAAAAAAAGATGAGCTTTATTTTCTTATAAATTTTTAGTCTTTTATATCTTTTGCACATGATTTAACACCTCTCTAGTAAGATATACATTTTGCAGATACATTCTTCAAATCCATGTATCTCTTTAATGCTTTTGATTAACATAAATTCTTAAATATATTTCAATTAATATTTTATGGTTAGCATTTTGGAGTTTGGCTAAAAATTCTCTGTTTACCCCAAAGTCATGAAGATGTTCTTCTGTGTTTTTGATTAAAATCTAATTGCTTTATATTCCCATTAAGAAATATTCAATACAATCTATATGGAATATCTATGTGTATTTGCTGTAAGAAAGGGTCTAAATTCATTTTTTCCCATATGGATAAATAATTAGTTTCATTTACTGAGAAAATACCATCTTATCTCCACTAAATTGCATGCCACCTTTGTCATAAATCAAGTGACTGGATATATATTCATATGTTTCTGGCCTTCTTATTCTATTTCACTAGCTGTTTTTTTTTTTCCTTTTGCTAAAACCCTGCTATATTAATTAATATTAGTTACTAAAGTTTTCATTAATGCTTGATAGCTGGTAGTGAAAAATTTCTGGCTTTATTCATCTTCTATAACATTGCCTTTCTATTCTTGGCCTTTTGTATTTTCATATGGATTTATGGGTCAGTTTTAATTTCCATGAAAATGCTCAATTATATTTGAGAAAAATTGGATTGAAATCATAGATTAATCTGACACAAAATGACATTTTTACACATTGGGTCTTCCATTCCAATCTATACTCATTATATGGGGCTTCATTTTTACAATTTTTCTTTAAAAATTTGATCTAAATAATGTTTTGTATCTTTAGTATACAGGAATAAAACACAACTTTTGGTAGGTTGCAATGGTTTTGATTCTAATATAGTTGTTATTATTTTAAAGAATTTTATTTAATTTGCTTGTTCGTGTAGAGAGGTACATTTTTTTAAATTAATCATGTATATAGGAAAACTATGAGATTCACAGATTTATTCTATAGGTTTTTCTGTAAGATTTTTTAAAAATGTCCTAGGTACAAAATCATTTCATTCCTAAGCTGGAAATTTTAATTTCTTCCCTTCCAATTGTTATAGTATTTCTTTTTTTTTTTTTTTCCCTTTTCATGTGTGTATTTGTCCACTAGCTAAAACCTCATAATGTGCTCGGCATAATGTTAAACAAATAGGGTGACAACAGACAGCCCTGTAGTACTCCTTTCTCAATCCTGAACCAATCAATTGCTCCATACAGGGTTCTAACTGTTCCTTCTTGACCCATTTACAGGTTTCTTAGGAGACAGGTAAGATGTCTGGTATTCCCATCTCTTTAAGAGCTTTCCATAGTTTGTTATGATCCACACTGTCAAAGGCTTTAGCATAGTCAATGAAACAGAGGTAGATGTATCTTTCTGGAATTGCCTTGCTATCTCCATGATCCAGTGAATGTTGCAAGTTGATCTCTGGTTCCTCTACCTTTTCTAAATCCAGTTTAGACATCTGGATGCTCTTGGTTCATGTAATCCTGAAGCCTAACATGCAAGATTTTAAGTATAACCTTATTAGCAAGGGAGATGAGTGCAATTGTCTGAGGTTTAGAACCTTCTTGGGAATTGGGATGAGGATTGACCTTTTCCAGTCCTGTGGCCACTGTTGGGTCTTCCAGATTTGCTGACATATTGAGTGCAACACTTTGCTGGCATCATCCTTTAGGGTTTTCAATAGCTCTATTGGAATTCCATTGCATCCACTAGCTTGATTGACAGCAGTGCTTCCTAAGGCCCAGTTGACTTCACACTCCAGAAAGTCTGGCTCTGGGTGACTGACCGCACTATCATGGTTATCCGGTTCATTGAGTTCTTTTTTGGACAGTTCCTCTGTGTATTCTTTCCATCTCTGCTTGATCTCTTCAGAATCTATCAGTTGCTACTGTTTCTGTCCTTTATTGAGTCCATTTTGAGGGGGAATGTTCCTTTGATATTTCCAATTTTCCTGAAGCAATCTCTAGTCTTTCCCCTTCTGTTGTTTTCTTTTAGTTTTATGCACTGTTCATTGAAGAAGTCCTTCTTGTCTCTCCTTTCTATTTGGCTGCTCATTTTAGTTTAAGTATGAATGTTGCTAACAGAAGCTAATGATCTGAGTCACAATCAGCTCCAGGTCTTGTTTTTGCTGACTATATACAGCTTCTCCATCTTTGGCCACAAAGGATGTAATCAATTTGATTTCTGTTATTACTTCAGTTCAGTCACTCAGTCATGTCCGACTCTTTACAACCCCATGGAACTGTAGGACACCAGGCTTCCCTGTCCATCACCAACTCTTGGAGCTCGCTTATACTCATGTCCATTGAGTCAGTGATGCCATCCAACTATCTCATCCTCTGTCGTCCCTTTCTCCTCCTGCCTTCAATCTTTTCCAGCAGCAGGGGCTTTTCTAATGAATCAGTTTTTGCATCAGGTGGCCAAAGTATTGGAGCTTCAGCATCAGTCCTTCCAATGAATATTCAGGGTTGATTTCCTTTACAATTGACAGCGTTGTTCTCCTTGCAGTCCAAGGGACTCAAAAGTCTTCTCCAACACCACGCTTCAAAAGCATCAATTCTTCAGCGCTCAGCTTTCTTTATAGTCCAGCTCTCACATCCATACATGACTACAGGAAAAACCATAGCTTTGAATATATGGAGTTTGTTGGCAAAGTGATGTTTCTGCTTTTTAATACACTGTATGGGTTGGTCATAGCTTTTCTTCCAAGGAGCAAGGGTCTTTTAATTTCATGGCTGCAGACACTGTCAGCAATGATTTTGGAGCCCAAGAAAATAAAGTTTGTCACTGTTTCCATTGTTTCCCCATTTATTTGCCATGAAGTGATAGGACTGGATGTCATGATCTTTGTTTCCTGAATGTTATTTTAAGCCAGCTTTTTCACTCTCCTCTCTCTTTCATTTTCATCAAGGTTTCTTAGTTCCTTTTCTCTTTCTCCCATAATGGTAGTGTCATCTGCGTATCTTAGGTTATTGATATTTTTCCCAGCAATCTTGATTCCAGCTTGCACTTCAATCAGCCTGGCATTTTGAATGATGTACTCTGCATATGAGTTAAATAAGCAGGGCAATAATATACATCCCTGACGTACTCCTTTCCCAAATTGGAACCTGTTCATTTTTCCATGTCCAGTTCTAACTGTTGCTTCTTGACCTACATTCAGATTTCTCAAGAGACAGGTAAGGTGGTTTGGTATTCCCATCTCTTTAAGAATTTTCCGCAGTTTGTTGTGATCCACACAATCAAAGGCTTTAGTGTAGTCAATGAAACAGAAGTTTTTCTGGAATTCTCTTGCTTTTTCTATGATCCAACTTATGTTGGATCATAGAAATTTGATCTCTGGTTCCTTTGCCCTTTCTAAATCCAGCTTGACATCTGGAAGTTCTCGGTTCATGTATTGTTGAAGCCTAACTTGGAGAATTTTGAGCATCACTTTGCTAGCATGTGAGATGAGGGCAATTGTGTGGTAGTTTGAGCATTCTTTGTCATTGCTTTTCTTTGGGATTGGAATGAAAACTGAACTTTTCCAGTCCTGTGGCCACTGCTGAGTTTTCCAAATTTGCTGGCATACTGAGTGCAGCACTTTCACAGGATCACCGGATTTGAAATAGCTCAGCTGGAATTCCATCATGTCCACTAGCTTTGTTCATAGTAATGTTTCCTAAGGCCGATTTGACTTTGCACTTCAGGATGTCTGGCTCTAGGTAAGTGATCTAGGTAAGTGATCCCACCGTTGTGGTCATTAAGATCTTTTTTATGTAGTTCTTCTGTGTATTTTTGCCAACTCTTCTTAAAATCTTCTGCTTCTGTTAGGTCCATACCATTTATGTCCTTTATTCTGCCCATCTTTGCATGAACTGTTCTCTTGGTATCTCTAATTTTCTTAAAGAGATCTCTAGTCTTCCCATTCTGTTGTTTCCCTCCATTTCTTTGCATTGATCACTTAGGAAGGCTTTCTTATCTCTTGTTGCTATTCTTTGGAACTCTGCATTCAGATGTGTGTATCTTTCCTTTTCTCCTTTGCCTTTTGTGTCTCTTCTCTCCTCAGCTATTTGTAAGGGCTCCTCTGCTACTGCTACTGCTACGGCTGCTAAGTCGCTTCAGTTGTGTCCGACTCTGTGTGACCCCAGAGACAGCAGCCTATCAGGCTCCCCCATCCCTGGGATTCTCCAGACAAGAACACTGGAGTGGGTTGCCATTTCCTTCTCCAATGCATGAAAGTGAAGTCGCTCAGTCGCGTCCGACTCCTAGCGACTCCGTGGACTGCAGCCTACCAGGCTCCTCCGTCCATGGGATTTTCCAGGCAAGAGTACTGGAGTGGGGTGCCATTGCCTTCTCCGAAGGGCTCCTCGGACAACCATTTTGCCTTTTGGGATTTTTTTCTTGGATATGTTTTTGATCACCGCCTCCTATATAATGTTATGAACCTGCATCCATAGTTCTTCAAGCACTCTGTCAGATCTAATCCCTTGAATCTATTTGTCACCTCCATTGTATAATCATAAGGGATTAGATTTAGGTCATACCTGAATGGTCTAGTGTTTCCCTATGTTCTTCAGTTTAAGTCTGAATTTTGCAATAAGGAGTACATGATCTGAGCCACCATCAACTCTCAGTCTTGTTTTAGCTAGTTGTATAGAGCCTCTCCATCTTCCACTGCAAAGTATGTAATCTATCTGATTTTGGTATTGACTATCTGGTGATGTCCATGTGTCAAGTTGTCTCTTGTGTTGTTGGAAGACTGTGTTTGCTATGACAATGCATTCTCTTGGCAACACTGTTAGCCTTTGAACTGCTTCATTTTGTACTCTAAGGCTAAACTTGCCTGTTATTCCAGGGAGCTCTTGACTTCCTACTTTTGCATCCCAGTCCCCTGTCATGAAACGGACATCTTTTTTGGTGTTAGAAGTTTTGGTACTAGAAGATCTTGTAGGTCATCATATAACTGCTCAACTGACATTAGTAGAACTGTACAAAGTTTCCTTTGGTTAATATATGTATGCTCTTTGTCCTTTCACTTTCAAACTTCCTCTTGCCCTAAGCAAATTAAATGTATATTCATATTTTTAAGTAGATTTAAGTTGTTATTAATATATGTATCCACAATCATACTAGTCATTTTGTGACTCATTTAATTTTCACTTTGGGATTGTTCACCTTCTTCCTGATTCACCAACATTTTTTTCTTATTTTTTCTTTAATTATATCATTCTAATTATTTAATTATTCTCTTAGTGGTTACTATTGGTAACAACATTTAGTATTTATTTTCATTATCAAAATAGTTTCTTTATCTATAAAATACTGCTAGAATATCAAAATATTATCTTCCTCAAATTCCCAATATACTACATTGTGGCCATGCATTTGAGTTTTAGTTATAATTAAAATCACGTATAGCATTACAGTTATTTTTTTGTATAATCTCTAATTATATTTAAACCCATTTTTACTTCTTAAAAAATCCTTCTTTTCTTCCCCCATTTTTATGTTTCTGTTTAGGACCTTTGCCTTTTTGAAGAAATTAATTTAGTCTTTCTTTTAGTAAAACACTGATGGTGGTAAATTATCTATTTGTCAGGAATTGACTCTGTTTACCTTCTCTTTCACAAGAATATCTTGATGGGTATCTAAGTTAGCATTTTTTCTTGGTGAGCTGTAAAATGTCATTCCATTGTTTTACTTTGCATAATTTATGTTGATTAGTCACCTCTCTGTCTTGTTGCACCTATTAAGATAATGAGTATTTCTCTGGAGAAGGCAATGGCACCCGACTCCAGTACTCTTGCCTGGAAAATCCCATGAACAGAGGAGCCTGGTAGGCTGCAGTCCATGGGATTGCGAAGCGACTTCACGATCTGAGAGACTTCCCTTTCACTTTTCACTTTCAGGCATTGGAGAAGGAAATGGCAACCCCCTCCAGTGTTCTTGCCTGGAGAATCCCAGGGACGGGGGAGCCTGGTGGGCTGCCGTCTCTGGGGTCTCACAGAGTCGGACACGACTGAAGCGACTTAGCAGCAGCAGCAGCAGTATTTCTCTAGTTGTTTTTAAGATTTTTTTTAAAAAATATTTTTCTGTCATTTTCTTGGTATGGCTTTCTTGGTATTTATCCATAGATTTTGCTAATCTTCACAAAATCTCTAAATGGGCATCTGCCGGGAGATTTGAAATTCTTTGCTATTGTCTCTGCAAATATTTTGCCCCATTCTCTTTCTCATCTTCTTCTATGATTCTCATTATATTATATTAATGAGAATATATTAAAATTTTTAAACATTTTTTGAAACATGACTTACATGCTCTGTTTTTTCTTTTTCATACTTTCTTCTTTCTCTGCATAATATTTTGTATTTCCTATTGATTTCTCTTTCAGGTTACAAAACTTGTGTTTTTCTACTTGCAGTCTGCTATTCAAGCCATCCATTTAATTCTAAATTCCAGGATCTTATTTTTCAATTATGGAAAGTTTTTGTGTTCTTATGTTTCAATATTCTGTTGAAATTTCTTTCTCTTTACTTATTTTTTTTTTTGTATTTACTCTGTATTTTCTTAAACAATAGTCGAATATTTAAAATATTTGCTTGCAAATTCTGTTATCTATGTATTCTGTTAAATGTCTTCTGACAGTTTTTTTCTTTATTTTTTTGCTTAAGTCTTTTCCTCTTCTCAGATCTAGTATATAATATTTTCATTGCATGCCAGATATTATGCATAAAGGAAACACAGAAGTTCAATATGTTGTTATTCCATCTGAGGATGTTCTTCCTTATGCTAGACAGATAGGAAAGGGCTGAAACCTCAATGAAATCATGACTGATTTGTTGGAGAACTTGGTTGTAGTTTTACTGACTCATTCTATCTTTGCTTTGTTTCTTGGCCCTGCCAGCCTTGAGATTTGATTGAAAGCCATTGTTTTTGTTTCTTTGTTTCTCTTTTCCTTTATCCTAATGGGATTACAGCAAACTGAGATTTACCCTCTAGAATTTCTCAATTCAATACAGTCTATAAGACTCTAAAATGTCTTTTTGCTGCTTTTTAGAAACTTTTAAATAGCTCCCAATCTTTCTGCAGTTTTGAAATTCTGCAGTGTGCTTTAGAAAACACTAGCTTAGTGATAAGACCTCTCAAATTTTAAAATTGTTACTCATATGGTGCTTGATACCTGTGACTGGTTCATGTTGATGTATGGCAGAAATCAACACAATATTATAAAGCAATTATCCTCCAATAAAGAAAAGAAAAAAAAGAGAGATTTTAACTGATTTCTCTTTATCCCAACAAAGTATGTAAGATGAAGGTAAGCTATGCCATCAAACTTGACTAGAAAATGCCCACAATTTAGTAAATGCTTCAAGTGAAAAAATATCTGATGAACATGAAGTCCCCTTGAAGACTTTCTCTATTTTCTGGTACTTTTGTTTCTTTATAAGTTCATGTCTTTAAAAATATTTTTTTGAAATGCATTCAGCTTTTAAAAAGTCTTTAAGGGAGAGCATTCCCATCACAATCTATTGTATCCTTCTCATAGTGGGAGCTCTCAGTGAGATATCTTTTCCTTTTTTTAAGTCAAATATATTGGAAGTACAATTTAAATATATAATCACCACCAAAACCATAATATAGTATGTAGAATATTCCCAGCACCTCCAAAAGTTTCCCTGTGGATTTTTCTGTCAATGACTTCCTTCTACTATCAGACCCTGGCAGACATTAAGTCCCTTTCCTATATTTGTGCCTATTCCACAATGGAAATACAGGATAATTGGGATCATAGAGCATGCAGTCTTTTGTGCATGCCTTCTTTCACTCAGCTTAAGTCTTTGTAGATTCATCCATATTGTTACATATATCTATAGTTCATTAATGTTTCTGAAAAACATTTTATTTATTTTACATGAGTTGACAGACGTTTGTCATTTTTGTAGATTTGGTAATTATGAATGAAGTCACTGTATCAGGACACACATTTCCAGACCTTGAGGAGAGGGTTAAGGGCATGTAGGCTGTTTCCAGCTGTTATTGACATACAGATATTTGGGTAGGCCAGTTTTTATTTCATTTGCCT
Organism: Bos taurus; assembly: GCF_002263795.3. NCBI lineage: Eukaryota > Metazoa > Chordata > Mammalia > Artiodactyla > Bovidae > Bos > Bos taurus. The sequence continues at coordinate 49,977,178 of NC_037329.1, forward strand.
AGATATATAGGGGTGAAATTACTCTGTTGTGTGTAAGTATATGTTTGCTTCATAAGAAATTGACAAACGGTTTTCCAGCAGAGCTGTATTATTTGACAGGACCCACTAGCACTGCAAGCAAGTTCTACTTGCTCAACATCTTCACTAACGCTTGATATTTTCCATTTAATTATAGCCAGTTAGTATGTAGTGGTTTTAATTTGCATTTCCCTAATGTCTATTAATGTTTTTAAGTGAAATATCAAATTTTTTGCCTTTCTTATTGGACTCTGACTATTACTTGAGTTGTAAAAATTCTTTGAATATTCTGCATACCATGTCTTTCATCAGATATATACGTTATAAAAATTTATCTCCCTGTCTATAGCTTGGATTTACCTTTTTGTAACAGTATCTTTGTGAGTATGAAGTTTCTTACTTTGATAAAATTTAATCTGTATTCATATATATATATATATGTATAAAGTTATATGCATGTCTTTATATGTATTTGCATCAGATCAGATCAGTCGCTCACTTGTGTCCGACTCTTTGCGACCCCATGAATCGCAGCACGCCAGGCCTCCCTGTCCATCACCAACTCCCGGAGTTCACTGAGACTCACATCCATCGAGTCAGTGATGCCATTCAGTCATCTCATCCTCTGTCGTCCTTTTCTCCTCCTTCCCCCAATCCCTCCCAGCATGAGTCTTTTCCAATGAGTCAACTCTTTGCATGAGGTGGCCAAAGTACTGGAGTTTCAGCTTTAGCATCATTCCTTCCAAAGAAATCCCAGGGTTGTTACCATCTTTCTAAATTCCATATATATGCTTTAGTATACTGTATTGGTGTTTTTCTTTCTGGCTTACTTCACTCTGTATAATAGGTTCCAGTTAGTCTTATGGACTCTGGGAGAGGGAGAGGGTGGGGAGATTTGGGAGAATGGCATTGAAATATGTATAATATCATGTATGAAACGAGTCGCCAGTCCAGGTTCAATGCACGATACTGGATGCTTGGGGCTGGTGCACTGGGACGACCCAGAGGGAGGGTATGGGGAAGGAGGAGGGAGGAGGGAGGAGGGTTCAGGATGGGGAACACAGGTATACCTGTGGCGGATTCATTTCGATATTTGGCAAAACTAATACAATATTGTAAAGTTTAAAAATAAAATAAAATTAAAAATAAAAATAAAGTAAAAAAAAAAAAAGAAATCCCAGGGTTGATCTCCCTCAGAATGGACTGGTTGGTTCTCCTTGCAGTCCAAGGGACTCAAGAGTCTTCTCCAACACCACAGTTCAAAAGCATCAATTCTTCGGTGCTCAGCCTCCTTCACAGTCCAACTCTCACATCCATACATGACCACAGGAAAAACCATATATATATATATATATATATATATATATATAGCTTTCCTGATAGCTCAGTTAGTAAAGAATACACATATATATTTACATATATATCCATGTCTATATATATATTTGAATATATATATATATGTGGCTTTCCTGATAGCTCAGTTGGTAAAGAATCCGCCTGCAATGCAGGAGATCCTGGTTCAAATCCTGGGTGGGGAAGATCTGCTGGAGAAGGGATTAAGCTACTCACTCCAGTATTCTGGCCTGGAGAATTCCACAGACTATATGCTTCCCTTTTGGCTCAGCTGGTAAAGAGTCCTCCTTCAATGCAATGTGGGAGACCTGGGTTTGTTTCCTGTGTTGGGAAGATCCCCTGGAGAAGGGAACAGCTACCCACTCCAGTATTCTGGCCTGGAGAATTCCACAGACTATATAGTTCATGGGGTTATAAAGAGTCGGACATGCCTAAGCAACTTTCACTTGCAAATATAAGAAATGTAAATGTATGTACCTAAACAATCTTTCCATAGCAGAATAATATTAGGATTTTCTACTTTGTTTCCTTCTGGAATTTCTGTATTTTGCCAATTGCATTTATGTCTGTGATCTGTTTTGAACTAATTGTTACATATGGTACCAAGAAGAAAGCTGTTCCTTTATTTTTTCCTGTATTAATGCTCTTTTCCAGCAGTTATTCTATCCATGTCCCACTATTGTATGGTGAAAGACAGTGGAGCAGATAGCCTTTATCATTAATTTCATAGATCTGATTAAGTGGTATTATCCTGTAGGAGTTATACTTTAGGATCTATTCTTGAGGTGCCTCATCCACACTGGGAACTAATATAAGTGATTAAACTTCAAGATGCTACTGCAAGGAATAAAACTTTTACAAATTTGAGGAGGAAGGAGGAAATGTAGTTTGCATACAAAAGGTACAAATGCATAGAATGTGGTATAAATGATAGGATGTTATTCAATGATTAGGATACAAGACTGTATGTTTTTCCTTTCTGTCCCCTCTCTGTCTATCTCTCTTACTCTCTCTTTCTCTCTCTCTCATTCCCCATTTCAGCCTGATATATTGTGACCCTTCACTAATGGAGAAGTCTCATATAGCAACAAGCTGAAGCTAGCCTCTGGCCAATAGCATATAAGGAACTGAAGCTCTCCATCCAACAGGCTGTGGAAACTAAATTCCGCAAACAACCATGTAAGAGAGTTTGAAGCAGTGCCTGTCTTAGTCTGTTCAAGCTATTATAACAAAATACCACAGACCAGATAGCTGATAAGGAGCACCAAAAAAGTATTGCCTACAATACCAGTTCTAGAAGCTGGAAACTCAAGATGGGAGAGATCGTCTTCTGGGTCTCAGACTTCTTCTATCCCTACATGACAGAAGGTGCTGGGAAACTCTGTGAAGTCTCTTAAAAGAGCAATCATCCCATTCATGTGAGCTTCATTCTCATGACCTAATCATCTCTCAAAGCCCCCAGCATACTAATAATTATCTCACTTGGGGGAGTAGGATTTCAACATGTGAATCTGGGGGGACACAGACCTTCAGACCATAGCAGATCCCTTCCCAGTTGAGCCTTGAGACTGCTATGACCATATCTGGCACTTAGCTTGCAGCCTATGAGGGACCTTGGGTAGGAGGCATTCAGCTAAATTTTACCCAAATTCTTGATCTACAGAAACTCCGAGATAATAAATATTGTTTACTGTTTCAGTTCAGTTGCTCAGTCCAGTTTGGCTGTTTGCGACCCCATGGACTGCAGCACGTCAGGCTTCCCAGTCCATCATCAATTCCTGAAGCTTGCTCAAACTCATGGCCATCAGGCACATGATGCCATTCAACCATTTCCTCCCATGTTGCCCCCTTTTCCTCCCACCTTCAACCTTTCCTAGCATCAGGGTATTTTCTAATCAGTCAGTTCTTTGCATCAGTGGACAAAGTATTGGAATTTCAGCTTCAGCATCAGTCCTTCCAATGAATATTCAGGGTTGATTTCCTTTATGATTGACTGGGTTGATTTGCAGTCCAAGGGACTCTCAAAAGTCTTCTCCAACACCACAGTTCAAAAGCATCATTTCTTTGGCACTCAGCTTTCTTTATAGTCCAACTGTCACATCCATACATGACTACTGGGAAAGCCATAGCTTTGACTAGACAGACCTTTGTTGGCAAAGTAATGTCTCCACTTTTCAATATGCTATCTAGGTTGGTCATAAGCTTTTCTTCCAAGGAGCAAGTGTCTTTTAATTTTATGGTGTCAGTCACCATCTGCAGTGATTTTGGAGCCCAAGAAAATAAAGTTTGTCACTGTTTCCATTGTTTCTTCATTTATTTGCCATGAAGTGATGGTACCAGATGCCATGATCTGAGTTTTTTGAATGTTGAGTTTTAATCCAGCTTTTTCACTCTTGTCTTTCACTTTCATCAAGAGGCTCTTTAGTTCTTCTTCACTTTCTGCCACAAGGGTGGTATCCTCTGCGTATCTGAGGTTATTGATATTTCTCCTGGCAATCTTGATTCCAGCTTGTGCTTCTTCCAGCCTGGCATTTGACATGATATACTCTGCATATAAGTTAAATAAGCAGGGTGACAATATACAGCCTTGACATACTCCTTTCCAATTTTGAACCAGTCTATTGTTCCATGTTCAGCTCTAACTATTGCTTCTTGACGTACATACAGATTTCTCAGGAGGCAGGTCAGGTGGTCTGGTATTCCCATCTCTTTAAGAATTTTCCAGTTTGTTGTGATCCACACAGTCAAAGGCTTTGGTGTAGTTAATAAAGCAGAAGTAGATGTTTTTTTCTGGAACCTCCTTGCTTTTTCAGTGATCCAAAGGATGTTGGCAATTTGATCTCTGGTTCTTCTGCCTTTTCTAAATCCAGCTTGAACATCTGAAAGTTCACATACTGTTGAAGGCTGGAATACTGGAGTGGATAGCCATTTCCTTCTCCAGGGGATATTCCCAACACAGGTATCGAATCTGCGTCTCCTATGACTATTGCATTGGCAGGTAGATTCTTTACCACTGAGCCACAGGGCTTCCTATAGGAATTTATATGGGCAACAAATACCTGAGATACCCTTACTAAAATATGAAACAATTATCTGGAAAGCCTTATCACCGTGTGCATGTCAAGGCTTAACTTTATCAGAAATGATATCCTCTCCCCTATTCCCTCCTATACATTGCTTTCCTCTCTTCCTTACAAGTTTTTTCTGATGAACATTCCCCCAAAGCATATGTGTGCTGAATCCCTGTCTTTTATGAAACACAACTGAAGACACTAAGAATTGTACCCATGCTTATTTATATTCATCCTTAGGGTAATTTTGTCCAAATGGTGGAGGAAGAATTGTGGATACCCAAAACTTCTGTGGCGCAAAAGACACAGAATGCTGAGCACTGAGCCGACCTTTTTGTGCTTTATAGCAGGTTCCCATTAGCTGTCTATTTTACACATGGTAGTATATATATATGTCAATTATACTCCAGTAAATACAATACTAGAATAGTATCTTCAGATTCTATCCAGAAGGTCCATTTTACTGCAAGTTTTGTCTCCAGGTGAAATATTTGAGGAACTGGTGATTCTAATGAAGAAATAGAAAAGAACATTTTGCCAGAGTGACTCCCTAAGATCCAGTTAACTAGACAGATTAAAGGAAGTGGTGTAGGTTTCAAAATATGGTCTAGCATGAGAGGACATAACATCATCCTCAAGCCAAAGATTTTTCTAGTAAAAACTAGACCACCAAAGATCAATGTTTAGATTATTCATTACTGCATTTATTGTGTGTGTGTGTGTGTGTGTGTATCTTTCATTTTCAATCTATATGAGATGATGGTTGCTTACTAAACTTACTGTGGTAATTATTTTGTGGTGTATATAAATCAAATAATTATGCTTTACACCTTTAACTATACAGTGCTATTTGTCAATTTTTTCTCAACAAAGCTAGAAGAAAAAAAATAAAGGATTTTTCTAAAATACAAAAGATACATTAACATCTGTATATTGTAAATAAAATCCTTTATTATTATATGGTGGAAGTGACAAATAGATTGAAGGCATTAGATCTGATAGACAGAGTGCATGAAAAACTATGAACAGAGGTTTGTAGCATTGTACAGGCGGTGGTGATCAAAACCATCTGAAGAAAAAGAAATGCAAAAAGGCAAAATGGTTGTCTGAGGAGGCCTTCAAATAGCTGAGGAAAGAACAAAAGTGAAAGGAAAAGGAGAAAAGGAAAGATATTCCCATTTGAACAGAGCCCAGTGAATAGCAAGGAGAGATAAGAAAGGCTTCCTCAGTGATCAGTGCAAAGAAATAGAGAAAAATAATAGCATGGGAAAGACTAGAGATCTCTTCAAGACAATTAGAGATACCAAGGGAACATTTCATGCAAAGTTGGGCACAATAAAGAACAGAAATGATATGGACCTAACAGAAGCTAGATATTAAGAGGTGGCAAGAATGCAGAAAAACTGTACAAAAAATATTTTCATGACCCAGATAACCATGATGGTGTGATCATTCACCTAGAGCCAGACATCCTGGAGTGTGAAGTCAAGTGGGCTGTAGGAAACATCACTACAAACAAAGCTAGTGGAGGTCATGGAATTCCAACTGAGCTACTTCAAATCCAAAAAGATGATGCTGTGCTACATTCAGTATGCCAGCGAATTTGGAAAACTCAGCAGTGGCCATAGGACTATAAAATGTCAGTTTTCATTCCAATCTGAAAGGAAGGCAATGCCAAAGAATGCTCAAACTACTACACAATTGCACTCATCTCACACGCTAGCAAAGTAATGCTCAAAATTCTCCCAGCTAGGCTTCAACAATACATGAACTGAGAACTTCCAGATTTTCAAGCTGGATTTAGAAAAGACAGAGGAACCAGTGATCAAATTGTCAACATCCATTGGATCACTGAAAAAGCAAGAGAATTCCAGAAAAATATCTACTTCTGCTTCATTGACTATGCTAAAATCTTTGAATGGGTGGATCATAGCAAACTGTGGAAAATTCTGAAAGAGATGGGAATACCAGACCACCTTACCTGCCTCCCAAAATATCTGTATGCAGGTAAAGAAGTAACAATTAGAACCAGACATGGAACAATGGACAGGTTTGAAATTGGGAAAGGAGTATGCAAGGGTGTATATTGTCACCTTGCTTATTTAACTTACATGCAGATACTAAATGCCAGGTTGGATAAAGCTAAAGCTGGAATCAAGAATTCCAGGAGAAATATCAATAACCTCAGATATGGAGATGATACCACCCTTACGGCACAAAGGGAATAGGAACTAAAGAGCTCTTGATGAAAGTGAAAGAGGAGAGTGACTTAAAACTCAACATTCAAAAAATGAAGATCATGGCATCCAGTCCCATCACTTCATTACAAAGAGATGGGGAAACAATGGAAAGAGTGACAGACTTGATTTTCTTGGGCTCCAAAATCACTTCAGATGGTGACTGAAACTGTGAAATTAAAAAACACTCCTTCGAAGAAAAGTTATGACAAACATAGCCAGCTTATTAAAATGCAGAAACATTAATTTGCTAACAAAGGTCTGTCTAGTCAAAGCTATGGCTTTTCTAGTAGTCAGGTATGAATGTGAGAGTTGGACTATAAAGAAAGCAAAATGCCAAAGAATTGACGCTTTTGAAGTGTGGTGTTGGAGAAAATGCTTGAGAGTCCCTTAGACTGCAAGGAGATCCAACCAGTCTATCCTAAAGGAAATCAGTCCTGAATATTCATTGGAAGGACTGATGCTGAAGCTGAAACTCCAATACTTTGTCCACTGATGCAAAGAACTGACTGATTAGAAAAGACCCTGATGCTAGGAAAGACTGAAGGCAAGAGGAGAAGGGGATGACAGGAATGAGATGTTTGGATGGCATCACTTACTCAATGACCACAAGTTTGAGCAAGCTCTGGGAGTTGGTGATGGACAGTGAAGCCTGGCATGCTGCAATGCATGAGATCGCAAAGAGTTGAACACAAGTGAGCAACTGAACTGATTGACTGAAATTAACATAATTTCCAAGTCCTAATTAGTCTTTCTCTTAAAGATGGCTTGTCTAGTAGTTTAATAGATAAAGGATTTTGAAGGGGTAATAGAGAAATTTTTACTCTAGAATTAAAAGTGCTGAAGGTATCACAGAGTCTCATAATAAAGAGAAACTTACATCTCAATTAAATTTAGGCATCATTATGCACAAAATATCAGTGAGTACCAAGAGAGTAAAAAAGAAAAGTCCTATTGATGTTAATAGGTAAAAGGTAAGAGAGAATATTGATTGGATCAAGTATTGTAGAAGTTAGAAGTAATGTGAATAATATCAGAAAACTGGAAGTCAGTCCTCTCTCTAGTAACCTGATGAATATATTCTTGACATGGAAGACTATCCAGTGTTTCAAATACATTAACTCAAGTTTAAAAGAAACACTCTGAATATTTTTTTTTTTGAGTGGATTGGAGATATTGGGATATAAAATATAATATGTATACAGAAATTATTTGGAAAAAGGAAAACAAGTAACACTTACAACTGATAAGATTTTCACCTGATTCACTCTTATAAAACATTTTTAAGAGACTGAGGTGAATTATTTCAAAGGAGGGCTATTTTAACTTTCAGGAATCATGACATAGAAAAAAATTTAAGAAACATAACGGGTTAAGTAGCTTCTTTGAAAAAAGTCGTGGGTTATAACATAATTAGAAACTTTTCATTAGAAAAACTAATATTACTATATTTAAAAGAACTTTATAATAGATCCAACAGGTAAATTGGAGTAGGTAATGGCAACTCACTCCAGTATTTTTTCCTAGAAAATCCCACGGACAGAGGAGCTTGGAGGGCTACAGTCCATGGGGCTGCAAAGAGTTGGATATGGCTGAGTGACTGGGCACACACACATATAGGTAAATAGATAGATAGATAGATAAAGCTACAATATAGATATGTTAATATAGTTGTAGATGTGATATTTGTAACTACATTCCCATCTATATCAATGTCTTCCCTTTATATCTTTCTCATCTTATATATCTATTTACAAATACAATCTATACCAGTGGTGAAGAAATTTCTAGTTAAGAAAGTTTAATTTCACTGGATCTTGGTTTTCTCATATGTAAAATATTGAAGATGGGCCCTGTGATTTTCAAAGCCCTTTTTCACTTTAAGTCTTTGAACTCTGTTATTATCTAAGACAGTTTCTACTACAACAAACTTTCATAAATATTTAGATCTTACAAGTGAATTTTATATGATGATAAAAAAGAAACTCTATTGCTCAGAGTATTTTTGGACATTGCCAATCAGTGCTAATTTTACTGAGTTGTTTTACCTACTGCCTAACACTTGGTTTTTAGCATAAACACATTGTTGGAATTTTATCAGTGCTGAATGTCTAGTTTTTGTCTGGTTTTTTAATCTGGATAGAATTCATGTAATTCATGGTAATTTTAAGATATACAGTGGTTTCTACATTTGTACCAAAGGATTTTCTTCAGTACTTTTCTTATCTTGGAAAGTTTGTGTGTATATGACGTGCTACCTAATGTTTCTAGCTGTCCCGTAATAGTATTGATGCAACAGTAACCACCCTGGCTTTCAATAAATTAAAGTCACAATCACTTCAGCCTCTCCCTTTGCTCTGCCTATATAAGGGAATCTTTTTTTCCCTCCCCTCCATTCCTCCTGTTGACTGTCTGTCCCTCTTCAAAAAGACAGATGTCTTCATTTTTTTTGGAGAGCCTCCTTCTGCTACTGGTGTCTGTGCTAATTTACTGTTATGAAAATCGAGAGAGGTTATAGAAAGAATATGGTAAGGTAAACAGTTTGCAAATTTGATTTAGAGAAAGATGTTAGATGAATATCATCAGAATTATCATCCTATAAAGACAAGTGTTAACATTCTGAGTCATATGTAACAAAAGAGTTTACCTGACCAACCAATCAACATATAACAAAAGTACAGCAACACTAAATTTTGTTTCGTTTTCTGCTTCATCTCTCTTATTATCAGTTTTTCTCTTTTCTTTTGCTCCCTTCTTATATCTCTCCTTCAGTCCCAACCTCACTATCTCTTCTTTAATTTTCTATGGACCTGACTTGAATTCAAATAATTAATGTCATACTTGGACAGAAGAAAAAAAAATCATTGCCTCACCACAAGTGCACAAATTTAACTATATTTTTCATTATGTTTGTATTATCTTCATGATGTGTGGGTAAAAAAAAATCTTCATTTGTTTGTGTTTTAACCAGAGTAAACTTTTAGTTTTATATTTAGGTTAACTCCTAAATTTTAAATTCTTATCCAAGTTTATTCTGATAGAAAATGTGGCTTTCTAAACTGGTAAATGTATGCTGTTGGAGCCTTGTTTGCATCTCATGACTAAAGTTACATCTTGGTCAGTTTTGACTCCAGTCTCATGTTTTGCTTTGACTAAGTAAACTAGAAAATAGCACTATTTTTAGAGAAGGAAATTTCTTTACACTAACACCAAAAGAATGAGCATATTGCTTGGTTTCAAGCATGGCATGGTTTAGATTTGTATTCTTGCTGTTATTCCTAATGATTTGAAAGGACATCCAAGGGTTGGGACTTTAAAATCATGCTAACTTTTACGCCTTACTCTTGCAGATTTCCTCATGAGTTTGCTTTATTTTTCATCTTAAAATATCTCAAAATATTTTATTGAGGTGTAATGGAGAGTAAAAATGACCAAAATCATGAAAATAAAACAATTAACAAAAAGTATTTCAAAAGATCAGGTTGAGGTTGAAGGGCACCAGAGTGCTCTAAAGTGTCTGAAAATAGAGGGAAGGGACAGAAGGCCATGACTATTTTATCATGTTAGGATCACAGTTAAAATATCCAGAGCACAGTTCTCACATATTTACAACAAACACTAAGATTGTTCTATGCTCAAATCTTTCAGATTTTTCAGAAGACAAACACCAACATTTCAAAATATGTTGAGTATGTTAAGACTCTATTGTTTTGTTCTATATTCATTAGAAATACATATTACATATAAACATTATTTTTCCATATAAATTTCATGAATAGTTAAAAGGAACACCTATGTGCCTTAAAGTTAAGTTGATTATAAATAAATCATACACTAAATAAGTATTATAGATACAATCTGTAAAATATTTTAAATTGTTATTATACTGAGGGAGAAGCACTGTATTTGAACATGTAATCAAAGCAGCATAAAAATTACAGTTTCATGTTTAAAATCTTTAGATAAAAATTTTTCATATAAATATTCATATTCTTAACTTTAAATTGGAAATATTTAAATTACCTAAAGTTTGGAAAGGTCCACTTATATTAATTTTCAAAACAGCTTGCCCGCAATATAGAACTCTTTGAAGATTGTTTTCATTTTCAGAAGGAAGTTAATATTTCTTCATTTTTAATATCATTTAAATGATGGGTAGAGTGAGAGTTCACATATGCCGTATCTGTAGTAAGAATCATCTTTTAGATATTTCATAAAACTTTTTGTTGTTAGTCTGATTTTTCTAATATCTAGCTTGCCCTTTCTTTTTTTCTTGTTAATGCCTGAAACATGTATGAGTTAAATTTAGATATCTTACTAAAGGTTTTTTGCACTGATTTATATGAGGTTATTAATAAATCTATTTGGATGATCAATATAATCCCCTCTCTCCTCCTTTTTTTAAACTCCTCTCCACCTGACAATTAAATTTTATCAATATTAAAACATCATTTATTTTATTTATGTAAGAGAAATGTGTCAGGGAAAACATCCATAGCAACATAAAACAGTCTGTGAGAGATGAATTATTTTCATAATGCTATGCTGTACCTTACACACTTAATCTGTTTGATGTTTTTGAATAAATTGACTCGGCATTTCAAATACAGATAAGTAGTGATTTTAATTTTTAAAATAAAAGAAATCAGACAAATTATTTATTTTAATAAAGCATTGATCAATTTGATTACATTACCAATCTATTATACACGTGGCATAATAATTTTTATTGCTATTAAATTCTTACCTGATCCCTAAAAATACTTGTGATACAGGAAAATTAGAGCACTGTTCTTCCCATTTCAATTGTCCTACTAATTTCACAGCTGTATAGTGGGAAACATGTTGAGAGAAAGTATTAAAATATTTTAAAGCCGCATGGGATTATTAAAAACTGAAATGAATCCTCTAAATCTTTGAGACAACTGTTCATCAGATACATTTTCTTAAAAAGAAAAAAAAAAAACCTCCGTACTTTACTGGAAACCTAGAATTCATAGCTGTTAGTTCCAGCAATGTTCCTGGAGAATGGTCAGAGGAATATACTGGAACATTGGAAGAGGAAGAAATTAGCCAAATTCATCATTTGCTTTTAATTTTGCATCTTCTTTCAATTAATTCCCCTTACTTGTCTAGCAAGACCAAACTCATCTTAAAAGTCTTTTGGCTTAATGTAGATTTTGATGCCTGAGAGTCTTGGACTATGAATATTGTGGCCTATTTTGGGGGCCTGCCGTCTAACTGCAGCATTTTTTTGGATGGGAAAAGGAAAAGCATTTCACATACTCCAAGAAAAAGTAGTGAGTGTTGAAAGTAATCAATGACTTGCTTTTTATTTCTTCTAAATGACAAGCTTAACAATTGTCACAGAAATCACCAGTGCATTCTGGAAATCTCATTCTGTCATCATAAAACCCTGACTGTAGCAACATCTGTCTAGAGCTGGACAGAACCCCAGTGACCCTGTGCTAACACTGGATCCCTAGTGGTCAGAAAGCAAGCAAGAAAGGTAAAAGTAAAGAAACATGTAAACGGCTTAAATGACAGAAAAATACTCTCAGAAGAAAACCTGTTCTTTCTTTTTGTTCAAAGCTGTCAGAGATAATTCTTTGGATGTTTGTCTACTTTCATTGAACAAGAATCAAAACATAAGTTACAATTTATACATATTAAAATTAATGATAGACTCAACATTTTAACAGTGAATGCATTTTTTTTTTTGCTTTTTCTCTCTAATACCTTAACAACTGCAAAATGTATCGATTTATTTTTGTTTTACATTATATATTAGATTTTACAGCATTATACATTAGATTTTATAATATTTTAATATAAGGTAAATATTAATAGATCATTAAGGATAACAAGAAAGAATAGACCTTCATCTTGCTTTCTTTAAAGCCAATGCCAAGAGATTTTATGTTTCCTCTTGTTGTCACCTGGGGTTGGTGTAGCTATGTCACTAAGTTCTTTCATTTCATTGAATGTGTCATTTTATCCAGCCTAGAGTTCTTGCGACCAGGCAATCTTTTCAGTAATGATTGAAAGAAATGAAATGTACAGATTTACTAGATCTGTCTGATTCATTTGCCATAAAACATTGTCATTTATTAAATGGATTATTTTCTATGTCACATATATACACATATGGATATATACGCATATTGAATATATATATTTCTTTCTTGGACATTGGAAGTCTAGTATCACTGTAAAACTATTTAGATAAAACATGTTTTAATGAAATGACATGCACAGCAAAGCTTAGACATCTTTTCCTCTCATTTTTCTCTGCATGGATGAATATACCTTTGCCAGGGGGTGGATGATTGAATAATAAAGCAAATTGTAAAGCTCAATACACTTCCCTTAGCACTAAAGCAAATCAATCACTCTGGAGAACACACACACACACAAAAAAAGACTGATCATTAAGGTTTTCAGACAGGGTTTGAGTGCCTTAGACTATTTAAAAAAGTGTGTGTGTGTGTGTCTGTGTGTGTTTTATCAATTTATGAGAAATGTAATTTACAAGTAAAAATTAATTTATATAACATATTTACAGCCTCTGAGACATGTAATTTCTGAGCCTCACAAATATTAGGATGAGCAGAAATCTGTGTTAAGCATTTACCATCGTAGAATTTTTTTTTTTAATTTGCCTGTCTACATTTAGGAAAGTTCGGGAAACTCACATATCAACACAAGTTTTCAGTTCCACCACTTCTGCCTCAAGTGCACAAAGACAAAGCAGTAATCTATCTAGTTTATTTCTTTGAAAATGGTGTTCTTAAAGTACATCTTGCAGATAGATTATCTATCCCTCACAGCAAAGCTTCACAATGGGAGTCTAATAATTGCTCCTTTTCTAATTTCACTAAATGAGTTATAATTATTTTATGTCTGTTTTATGGTTACTGAGTAGTATTAACCTAAACTCTAATTATAATATAGCTTTCAAAGAAATGTATGGACACCAAATTGATGAACAGCCAGCTTATGTAGGAACATCCCATAAAGCAGATACACAGCTAATAGTTTTAGGAATAGCATGTTAAAATTCAGGAGCAAAATTGATTTGTGAAGGAAACAGGATATAAATTCATTAAGTTTATATCTTCCAAGGCTGGATAGATGGAAACATGCAATTGTGATTATTACAAAAAAATTTACAGTTAAGCACAAAATCACTATTTTCCATTAGCTTTGAAACCAATGATAAGATCCTTGAGTCCTGTATAATACTCACAATGTGAGTATCAAATGCCAGAGTCACTGGATTTATAGCAATCTTTGCAAAGTAAATAGGGGCTTCCCAGGTGGTGCCGTGATAAAGAATCCACCTGCTAATATAATATAATCCACCTGCTAATAAGGAGATGCAGGAGTTGCTGGTTCTATCCCTGAGTTGGGAAAATCCCCCGGAGTAAGCCACATCAACCCACTCTAGTATTATTGCCTGTAAAATTCCATGGACAGAGAAGCCTGGCAGGTTACAGTCCATGGAATCTCAAAGAATCAGACACAACTGAGAGATTGTGCACACAAAGTAAATACTATGAACTATGACTAAAACAGATTTTATTATTGAAGAAAGTAATTCCTCTAGGGTATTTTAACAGCAACATTTTATTTAAAAATTTTCCATGTTGATATTATAACATTCTTTTAAAAAGAAAATTGATTATCTATGGATTTTTCTAAAGGGAGGGGTAGATAAAACATGTTTTTACAACTAAAAAAATCCTTTACGTCTAACTACTGAAAAATAACTAGTTTTAGAGAGATATACCTTTATGTTTGGTAGCCATATTTTGAAATGTTTCTATAAATTGTAAATTAGAAAATATTCACATATAGATTAAATTGATTCCTTATGCAATTAAAGTGCATTTTTATTTGAAAAATTTGGTTTTATCAAAATAAAAGGTAGTCCAAAGCAACAGTAACTGTGTGATCATTGGTGCTGAATATGAATCCTCTAATGCTGTCCATCCTGTCAACAACGAAAATGTTTCCAATCAAGCAAGTACAAATTCACATTAGCCTCTTAGAAATGTCTTTCTGATTCATCTAAGCTTTCCTATAGGGTTTTTTCTTTCCCCAAAAACTATACTGAACTTTAATTCAGCCCACTAAATATTTATCAAAGCCTTTTAATATGCCAAATACTGGTACCTAGGAGTACAAAGATAATAAGGCACAGTTCCTGACCCTTAAGATATTGCCATGATATTTCTAAAAACTGATATAAATGATTAATTTTCATATAATGGGATAGCACTGGAAATATCTGGAATGGGAATGTGCAGCAGAATCTGTGGAGTCCAGAAAATACTTTCTCTAAGATGATAGCTGGTTAAGAAGGTAAAAAGAGTTGTTACAGGCAGAGAGAGCCTTAGGGCGAGGGCTCAAAATGTCTATCCAATCAAAGGTGAATAGAGATATAGAATGGTTGTGTCTTTTTATTGGCCTCTGTTTGTCTTCATTGATTGGGCAAGGAAAAATGGGAGTAGCCGGAGAAGGCTAAGACTGTTAGACAGGCAACCATCTGATTTACTCCGAGCAACTTTGAAAATGGGCCCTGAATTTCCAGGCTATCCTCATTTCCAGATTCCTTGCTGTTCTCAATTAGTTTTGTTTTTATAATTCTAATGTCTGAAATAACTGCTATAACATAAATACAGATATGGAAGCTGGCAACTTCGACTCTAGAAGTCTAGGAAGAAGTGCTTGGCATTATTGCTGATATATAAGTTGAATTTTGACTCATTTTCTCATTTTACCTTGTCCCATTTCCTTCAGTTCAGTTCAGTTCAGTCCCTCAGTTATGTCCGACTCTTTGAGACCCCATGGACTGCAGCACGCCAGGCCTCCTTGGCCATTACCACCTCCCAGAGCTTACTCAAACTCATGTCCATCGAGTCAGTGATGCCATCCAACCATCTCACCTCTGTCGTCCCCTTCTCCTCCAGCCTTCAATCTTTCCCAGCATCAGGGTCTTTTCAAATGAGTCAGTTCTTTACATCAGGTGGCCAAAATATTGGAGTTTCAGCTTCAGCATCAGTCCTTCCAGTGAATATTCAAGACTGATCTCTTTTAGGCTGGACTGGTTGGATCTCTTTGAAGTCCAAGGGACTCTCAAAAGTCTTCTCCAACACCACAGTTCAAAATCATCAACTTTTTGGCACTCAGCTTCCTTTATAGTCCATCTCTCAAATCCATACATGACTACTGGAAAAACCACAGCTTTGACTAGTTGGACCTTTTTTGGCAAAGTAATGTCTCTGCTTTTTAATATGCTGTGTAGGTTGGTCATAACTTTTCTTCCAAGGAGCAACCCATTTCCTTAAGGCTGGACAAATTGATTTAAAGTCTGCGGCCTGCAGGCCTCTTTTGTTAATTTTAATAAGTGGAAAAAAGAGCTGTTAAGCAGCGCTGTAAATGTTTGAGATTGGTTTTAAGACATAATTTGTTTTTGGTATAACCTTTTGACCTTTTTTCTAGTTCACCAGACTTCTCAAACTGAGTGTATTTGAAGGGCTAATAATTTGCTTAGCTAACAGATTCCTGTGTATCCTATTATATCTCCTGGCACTAAACAACCTTTTTATACACTAGAGAAATAATTTGATAAAGACTTATATAATATTATCAGTTCCCCCTCCCTGCCTTTTTTTCCCCCAGTTATAAAGTAAGCTGGGTTATTTTCCCTTCACTAGATTGGCTATAAAACAACATCTGGGTCTCTCGAGTTTATCATTTTTGCTTCCTTTATACCAGTTGGGCATCCTTATAAATTTAAAATGGGTTTCCATCTGCTAAAAGCTTTCAACATGTTTATTTTATATTCTTTACCCTGAATTCCAATCCATAATGCAGAATTGCTTTTTGTTGTTATTGTTATTTTAACAAACCTGGATATACAGTATGAGAAACCATACTGTAGTTAAGCATTTGCTTAGCTATGTTGCAAAAGATGAGCATATTTGTCATGTGCCATGACCTCTTCTGAGGAGAGGAGAGGAGAGGAGACTTATTTTTTATCCATTTGGGTCCGCATTTCCACTACCATAATACATTGAGGCAAATTTACTCTTTACTTCTATATTTTAAAATTTAGCAGGGCAGAAGTATTATTTGACTATTGACTATTAAGCAATCACTTGAATCTGAGATACTGATGTAGGAATGCCATTAGCTCATTCTAACATATTCCCCTATGGCCTTCTCTTCATCCCTTAAGTATGATTTTTTTGTTTTGGCATTATTATGGGGACAATCAGTTACTTAGTACAATGCTGCCTTCTATAAATGGCAACTAAACCAGAAACATTCTCTCAAATTCATATTTACATAGACAATAAAATTATAAAGGGCAGATTCAACCAGGAGGCAGCCATTATCTCAGTGGGTATTTTATCCCATTCCCACCCAGGACAACTGTGTAGTATTAGAGCTTCAGCTCCAGCATCAGTCCTTCCAATGAGTTTTCAGGATTGATTTCCTTTAGAATTGACTGGTCCTAAAGGATTTCAGACTCAGGAATCTGAAATCTGCCTTACTTAAGCCAGTGGATGTTTAATCATTATAAATCAGTTATGAATATTTTTCAGTATGAGATAAAAGTAGATCTTTCTCATTTTCTTTGTATAATAAGATATATAAGGAAGTTTGAAGGTTGTAATTATTAAACATTTGAATTAATATTAATTCACTCTTGAGGAAATCACAGGACTATTTCTATAAACTGCTCATATTCTGTGTGTTCATGCACTTACTAAGATGGACAATAACCTTTCTGTCATTTTACATAAACCCAATAATTTTTCTTAAAGGATTTGGTATTTTTGTTTGTTGACTTTCTATCCTTTAAATATTCCATTTTCTTTCTACTGCTGAGTATAGAATAATTTGTTCCATAGATTTAAGTGTAGTGATGGTTAGAATAGGCTTCCCCGGTGGCTCAGTGGTTAAGAATCTGCCTGCCAATGCAGGAGAAACAAGAGATATGGGTTCAGGCATGAAGGATACCCTGGAGGAGGAAATGGCAACCCATTCCAGTATTTTTTCTTGGAAAATCCCAAGGACAGAGGAGCCTGGCAGGCTACAGTCCATGGCATTGCAAAGAACTGAATATGACTGAACAACGAGGACACAAAAACCAATGGTTAGGTTGAGGAAGAGGTTAAGCCAGAAGAGCTGTAAAGCCAATCCCACCTCTACATTGACTATGTATAACTGTGGAGAAATGAAATTGCAACTTTCCCACTGGTAGAGATATGCTCTTCCATAGCATGTTTGATGGTAATGAGCATTAAATAGGGTATAATTTGTATAGTCTGGATCACTGTACTTGACATACAGTTGTTGTTGTTGTTCAATCACTCAGGCCTATCCAACTCTTTGTAACCCTATGGATTGCAGCATGTCAGGCTTCCCTCTCCTTCACTATTTCCCAGAGTTTGTTTAAACTCATGTCTATTGAGTCAATGATGGTATCCAACCACCTTATCCTCTGTTGCCCCATGCTCTTTTGCCTTCAGTCTTTCCCAGCATCAGGGTCTTTTCCAGTGAGTCATCTCTTTGCATCATTTTGCCAAAGTATTGGAGCTTCAGCTTCAGCACCAGTCCTTCCAATGAGTAATCAGGGTTGATTTCCTTTGGGATTGACTGGTTTGATCTCCTTGCTGTCCAAGGGACTCTCAAAAGTCTTCTCCAGCATCCCAATTAAAAAGCATCAATTCTTTGATGCTCAGCCTATTTTATGGTCTGACCCTCACATCTATACTGGAAAAACTATAGTTTTGACTATATGGACCTTTGTCGGTAAAGTGATATCTCAGCTTTTGAATACACTGTCTAGGTTTGTCACAGCTATTCTTCCAAGGAGCAAGTGTCTTTTGATTTCATGGCTGCAGTCACTGTTGGCAGTGATTTTGGAACCCAAGAATATAAAGTCTGTCACTGTTTCCATTTTTTCCTTATATGCCACGGAATGATGTGACCAGATGACATGATTTTGTTTTTTTGAATGTTGAATTTTAAGCCAGCTTTTTCACTCTCTTCTTTCACCTTCATCAAGAGGCTCTTTAATTCCTTTTCATTTACTGCCTTTAGGATGGTGTCATCTGCATATCTGAGGTTCTTCATATTTCTCCCTGCAATCTTGATTCCAGCATGAGCTTCATCCAGCCCAGCATTTTGTGTGATGTACTCTGCATATACGTTAAGCAAGCAGGGTGACAATATATAGTCTTGACGTACTCCTTCCCAAGTTTGAACCAATCTGTTGTTCCATGTCTTGTTCTTACTACTGCTTCTTGACCTGCATAGATATTTCTCAGGAGGCAGATAAGATGGTCTGATATTCCCATCTCTTTAAGAATTTTTCACAGTTTGTTGTGACCAGACAGTCAAAGGCTTTGGCATAGTCAGTGAAGCAGACGTTTTTCTAGAACTCTTGCTTTTTCTATGATCCAATGGATGTTGGCAATTTGATCTCTGGTTCCTCTGCATTTTCTAAATCTTACTTGTACATCTGGAAGTCCTCAGTTCATGTACTGTTGAAGACTAGCTTGGAGGATTTTGAGCATGACCTTGCTGGCATGTGAAATGAGTGCAATTATGCATTAGTTTGAACATTCTTTGGCATTGCCCTTCTTTGGGAACGGAATGAAAACTAACCTTTTCCAGTCCTGTGGCCACTGCTGAGTTTTCCAAATTTGCTGGCATATTGAGTGCAACACTTTCACAGCATCATCTTTTAGGATTTGAAATAGCTCAGCTGGAATTCCATCACCTCCACTAGCTTTGTTTGTCTTGATGTTTCCTATGGCCCAACTTCACACTCCAGGATGTCTAGCTCTAGGTGAGTGATCACACCATCATGGTTATCTGGATCATTAAGGTGTTTTTTTTTTTTCTAGTTCTCTGTGTATTCTTGCCACCTCTTAATCTTTTTGCTTCTGTTAGGTCCGTACCATTTCTGTCATTTATTGTGTCCATCTTTCCATGAAATATTCCCTTGGTATCTCTAATTTTCTTGAAGAGATCTCTACTCTCCCGTTCTATTATGTTCCACTCTGTCTTTGCACTGTTGCTTTCTTGGGGCGCAAAAACTAAACCTGTGTGCCCAAGAACCCAGGAGAAAGGAGCAGTGACCCTACAAGAGACTGAACCAAACCTGCCTGTGAGTGTTTGGGAGTCTCCAGTGGAGGTGTGGGTCAGCTGTGGCCTACCACCAGGTTAGAGGCACTGACAGCAGCAGTCTGTTAGGTACGGCATGCTGGCATAAGTCCTTTTGGAAGAGGTCACCATTACTGCCATTACCCCTACCATATTTTGGCATTAGGCCAAACTACAAGGTGGGAACACAGGCCCATCCATCAGCAGAAAATTGAATTAAAGATTTACTGAGCATGGCCCTGCCCACCAGAGCAAGCCCCAGTTTTCCCCACAGCCAGTCCCTCCAATCAGGATGCTTGCACAAACCTCTTACCATCATCCATCAGAGGGAAGAGAATGAAAACCACAATCACAGAAAAATAACCAAAATGATTTCATGGACCACAGCTTGTGTAACTGAATTAAACTATGAGCCATGCTGTATAGGACCACCCAAGACAGGCAGGTCATGGTGGAGTGTTCTGACAATACATGGTCCACTGGAGAAGGGAATGGTGAACCACTTCAGCATTCTCGCCTTGAGAACCCCATGAACTGTATGAAAAGGCAAAAAGGTATGACATACAGTAGTTATTCAATAAATATTAAGATAATTATCATCATTTCCCAGGGCTTCTCAAGTACCTTTTAATTTAAAACAAAACAAAGCTTCAATTCTTATGTGTAGAAATACTTTTGAGTGCCAAAACAGAATTTATGTTTTGTCCTGTTTTCAAGAGGTTGTGCCTCTCTCCTATGGCCCACTATTCATTTAATTCATATGTAATTGAGGAAGTGATCTTGACCTATTACTGTCAGTCTAACAGTGACTAGAAGCAAATAATTTTAGTTTAGTTCTGAATTATTCTTCCTTGTAGTCCTTTATTTAACTTAATATTTGAGTTTCTAAATGACTTAATTCTCACCACTTTTATCCAGTATCACTTCTATGACTTTTTTTTTTAATCTATCTATTCTCACTGATATTAGGACAGTGAATTAACATTCATAATCTTAGGGCTATACCTTTTTAGGTGCTAAGAATTAGCTCAGAATTCATTGTATTTTCCTGTACCTTAGGTTTAAAATCCATGGTAGAAGAGACCTTCATTTATTTTGTTCACTGACATAGTTCAAGCTCGTAGTTTAGTACCTGGTCATAGTAGCCACTGAAAAAATATTTATTGAGTATTAAATAAATATAATTACATATATATTGAGACAATTCAGCAACCTCTAAAGCCCATACAATTTTAAAATTCTGAAGGTTTTTGTGCTGTTTGAACTCCCACTGATTTCTGTATTTCTAAGTTTAACAACTCATATGTGGAACTGTTATTTGGTTTGTCTATTATGTTAACATCATTATTTGTTTCTACTGTCAGACTGATCTTTTGATCGTTGATTTACCTTCCAAAATTCAGGTTCCTTGCATCCTGTTTCTTGGTTAATGATGATATTCCTGATTTGTTGTTGTTTTTTAATAGATCTAACACTTTGTGATTTAGCATAACTTAGAATCCATTGTTTAATTCAAGTTATCTTAAATCAGTCCAGTGATTTAAGTCTCTGAGTTCCAGAGCTGGTTAACCATTGGTGAAGTATAATTAGCTACATTTTACAATTTTCTTGTCTTCTTAGAAATGAATCTTTTTTAACTCACTTTTTCTTTTCCTTTACATATCTTATAGATGTTTGAATCTAGCTCGTTCATCTTCAACTTTTTCCCCAATTCCATAGTACTTAAAATTGAATACTTTGATTATATCATTCATTATCTACTGGGACACTGATTTAAATATGCAGATTGGCAGACTCTTTCTGAAACCTGTCAAATCTAGAGTTTTCTCACAAACCAAGTTGGTATTTGAGGCAGGAAACATTGTTTTACACTGATCACATTGTCATTACCTCCTCCTGGATTGTAACTTCCCATGCTAATTTCTTGCCTGACTTTCTATGTGTTTTATTTAAAACAACAACAACAAAAACCAAATTATTCCACCAGACTAAGCAAAGTGTGGGAAAGTTCAGATCTAAGTATGTTGTTAAAAATAATAGAGAATATGATAAGCAATTAAGAGAGGACTCTTAGCTTTTATTAGAGCAACAAACTAAACCAGGAATCAGTGAGAAGCTTACCACAAGTTACCAGAGAAAAAGATAGCCAATAATAGCCATACTCAGTGTACATCTTGAAAGGATCCCAAATTTGATGGATCTGACCATGAAGCAATTCTGTATCAGGGCATTATCAAAAACAGTGGAACAATCAGTCAGCCATTAGTGGACATTAGGCTCTGGGTACGATGCCAATAACAGACACAAAACTTTAAGAAGAGGTGGGGACAGGGGCAAGAGAGTCCTGCTAAAACCATTGTCATGCTTAGATGACTAAACAGATTCTCAGTTTTCCTTCTGAGGTGAAATGTTAGAGATTACACACTGATGTGGAATAGTGGATCACTAGCCACAGTTGGTTTAGGTTACATAATTGCCCAAAATAGAAATTAAAAAAAAAAACAAAAATGTAAACAAACAGGAAAGTGTGATACATATAGAGGAAAATCTTGATCAATAGAAAATACCCTTGAAAATATGCAAATTAGATAATAATTTCAAAGCAAATGTTATAAATATGTTGGCAAAATGCAGGAAAACATGCTTAAAGAATTAAAAAAGGATATGATCCCCGTATCTCATCAAATAAAAACTATTAAAAAGAGAAAGAAATTTAAAAATAAGAGAGTTCTGAAATTTGAGAAGCAATAACAACAGCAAAAATAAAGAAACATGAAGCATATTAAAAAGGAAAAGTTAATTTGCAAATGTAAATATCTATAATAACATTAAATGTAAACATCCAATAAAAGATTATGAACTGTAAGTCAAGCATCCAACTCTCAACTGTGTATAGCAGACATACTAAGATTCAGAGATACAAATAAATGGAAAGAAAACAAATGGAAAAAAAATTTTCAAATAGTAAACCTAAGAAAGTTGGAGAGGCTATACTCTAACGTCAGACAAAATAGATTTTATATATATTCTAGAGTTAATGAGGGACTTATAATGAAAGTTGTCAATCCATAAGAGATATATAACAATTGCAAACTTATACAAAGCTAACAACAGACCCTCAAAATACTTGAAACAAAAATTGACAAAACTGAAATTAGAAAAAATAATTCAGCAATACTAGTTGGACATTTTAATGTTACATTTTTAGAAATGGATAGAACAACTAGGCAGCAGATTAACAAGAGAATGGACATCTGGGGAACACTCGTCACCAAAACAGCAGAATACAACTTTTTCTCAAGGGCATATCTTCTCCAGAACAGAATATATGCTAGGCTACACAACAAGCCTTAATGGGTTTAAAATTATTTCAATTATATAGCATATGTCCTCTGACCATAATGGAATGAATTAGAGTTCAATAACAGAAAAAATTTGGGGAAATTCACATATATGTAATGCTTAAAAAATGTGCTCTAAATAACTAAATAGTTGAAGAAGAGATCACAAAGAGCATTAGAAACTACTTTGAAATGAACATAAAGGAAGACACAATGTATAAAAACTTTTGGGACTCAGGTAAAGCATAATTTATAGGGAAATTTATGCTGTAAATATTCATATAAAACAATAAATAGACAATGAAAGAAATAAAATCAAGAATGTTTCCTTTTAATATAATAAATAAAGAAGATAAAACCAAATCTATATAAAGGAAAATAATGAAAACTAGATCAGAAAATTAACAAAATAAAGAATAAAAAAATCCAAAATTTGGTTCCTTAAGAATGTTCATAAAACTAGTAAATCTTAAGCTAGGCAGACTGAGAGAAAGACAGAGGAGAGAATTTAATTAATAAAATCAGGAATGAATGAGAAACCATCATCAGTTGTGATAATTTAATGAAAAGAACAAGTTTATAAAAATGCACAAACCACTGAAATAAACTCAAGAAAAAAATAAGAATAGATCTATAAAAAGTAAAGAAATTGAATTAGTAATTTTAAGAAACTTCAAAGAAAGGCCAGGTTGATGCTTTTACTGGTGAATTCTACCATTTTCTTTATAAACTCTTCCAAATGATAAAAGAGAGTACATACCTCAGCTCATTCTAAGAAGTCATTTTTTCTCTGATATCAAAACTAAAGAAATGACAAGAAAGCTACAGACCAATATTTCTTATCCATTCAATCATGTCCAACTCTTTGCAACCCCATGGACTGCAGCGTGCCAGGTTTCCCTCCATCACCAACTCTCGGAGAATGCTCAAACTCATGTCCATCAAGTCGGTGACACCATCCAATCATCTCATCCTCTGTCATTCCCTTCTCCTCCTGCCTTCAATCTTTCCCACCATCAGGGTCTTTCCCAATAAGTCAGTTCTTCACATCAGGTGGCCAAAGTATTGGAGCTTCAGCATCAGTCCTTCCAATGAATATGCAGAACTGATTTCCTTTAGGATTGATGGATTTGATCTCTTTGCAGTCCAAGGGACTCTCAAGAGTGTTTTCAAACACCACAGTTCGAAAGCATCAATTCTTTGGTTCTCAGCTTTCTATTATGGTCCAACTCTCACATTCATACATGACTACTGGAAAAATCATAGCTTTGACTATGGGAATCTTTGTCAGTAAAGTAATATCTCTACTTTTAATATGTTGTCTAGGTTTGTCATAGCTTATGTATCTCTTATGACTGCATCCCTGTATCTCTTATGAGAGACTGTGTTGCTTATGACTAGACACAAAAATTCCTTAACACAACACTATCATATCAACTCTAGCAACAAATAAAAGGGACTATACATTATTATCAAATGAGATTTATCCGGGAAAGCAAGACTGGATCAACATGAAAATTAGTCAGTGTTATACAAATTATCAACAAATAAAAAGACAAAAATTACATGATTTTGCTAACACCCTTTGGATGATAAAAACAATTAACAAACTAAGTAAAGAAGGAAACTTTCAAACTAATAAGGACATGTACAAAAACTCCACAGCTAATATCATAATTAATCAAGACTGAACACTTTGCACCCCAAATAAGGGAAAAACAACGATGTCCACTCTCACCAGTTCTATTCAGTATTGTATTAATGGTTCTCTTCAAGCCTGTTAGGCAACAAAATGAAATAAAAGATGTGCAGATTTCCTTGAAAAGGATGAAGTAAAACTACCTTTGTATATATTACATAATTTTGTAGAAAGAAATATTTAAGGAATCCACTTAAAATTCTAGGACTAGTAAACATGTTCAGCCCAAATACAGAGTTTAGGATCAATAACAAAAACTAATTGTATATACTTGCAATGTATAACCCAAAAATAAAAGTAAGAAAACAATTTCATTTAAAATAGCATGAGAAAGAAAAAAATTAAGAATGATTTAACTTTATATTCTGTGAAAAAGTATAAAACATAGTCAAAAAACAATAATTAAAGATGGAAATTAAGAGTTAAACAAATGGAAACATATTCCATGTAATGGATTTGAAGAGTCAGTATTGAAAAGATTGCAAATACATCCAAAATTGAGAAAGGATTTAATACAATCCCTATCTAAATCCCAGATTTTTTCCCCCACAATTTGATAATCTGTTCATAAACTTCAAATAGCAATTCAATGTATTCAGCATAGTAAAATAATCTTTAAAAATAAGAAGTGTTGGAGATTTTCACTTCCCAGTTTCAAAACTTGCTACAGTCTACAGTTATCCAAATGATCTGGTAGTCACACAAGAATCAACGTATAGATTGAAGTCCAGAAATAAATAGTTACATTCATTATTGAATAACTGTCAATAAAGATGCCAAGACAATTCATTGTGTGAGTGGCTGTGAGGAGGGAATAATATTTTCAACAAATGATGCTGGCCCAACTAGCTATAAACATGCAAATAATGAAGTTGGACTTCTTAAGCACCATATAAAAATTAATCCAAAATGAATCATAGATATAAATAGTAAGGGCTAAGAGTATACAACTCTAAGGAGAAAACATTGGTATAAATTTTCATGACCTTAAATAGGCAATTTTTTTTCAGATATGACCTCAAAAATACAAGCAACAGAAGAAAAGATAAATTCTTCAAAATTAAAAACTTTTAACATAGGACACTGTCAAAAAGTGAAAGGACAATCTAGAAATTGAAAGAAAATGTTGGCAAACCATATATCCATTAAATAATACAAAAATATATAAATTCATCATTAAAAAGACAAACAATCCAATTTAAAAATGGGTGAAGTATTTGAATATACATTTCCCAAAAGAAGATGTATAAATGGCCAATAAGGACATAAAAACTTGTTCAACATCATTACTCTTTAAAGAAGTACAAATCAAAACTACAGTGAGATACTACTTCACACCCACTGGAAAGGTTATTATTAAAAATGGATGAAAACAAAGAAATTAGTATTGACAGGAGAAATTGGAAAACTCGTATACAACTCATAGGAATGTAAAATGGTGTAAATGCTACAGAAAACAATTTTATCATTTCTTAACATATTAAACATAGATTTGCCTCATGACCTAGCAATTCCACTTATGGGTATCTACATAAGAAAAATGAAACCATATGTTCACACAAAATTTTATACTTGAAAGTTCATAGCAGCAGTACTCTTTTTTTAACTAATTAATTTATTTTTATTGGAGTATAGTTGCTTTACAATATTGTGTTTCTGTTGTACAAGGAATTGAATCACCTATATGTATACATATATTCCCTCCCTTGTAGAACATCCTGCCCAAATTCCACCCATCTATGTCGCCACAGAGGACAGAGCTAGCAGCAATATTCTTAATAGCCAAAAGTGCAAATAACCTAAATATTCATTAACTGATGAACAGATAAACAAAAAGTAATATATTAATTCAATTGAATAATACTAGCCAATAAAATGGAGAAAGCAATGGCAACCCACTCCAGTACTCTTGCCTGGAAAATCCCATGGACGGAGGAGCCTGGTAGGCTGCAGTCCATGGGGTCGCTAAGAGTGGGACACGACTGAGCGACTTCACTTTCACTTTTCCCTTTCGTGCATTGGAGAAGGAAATGGCAGCCAACTCCAGTGTTCTTGCCTGGAGAATCCCAGGGACGGGGGAGCCTGGTGGGCTGCCGTCTATGGGGTCGGACAGAGTCGGACACGACTGAAGCAACTTAGCTGCAGCAGCAGCCAATAAAAAGAAATGGAGTACTGATAAATATGGATAAACTTTGAAAACATACTGAATGAAAGAAGTCAGTCACAAAGACTACATACTATGTGATTCTATCTATATACAATGAAATGTCCATAATTTTCAAATCTGTAGAGACAGAAAGCACCTTAGTAGTAAAGGAGAATGGGAATTGGCAGAAATGGGGAGTAACTCTACACATGGACATCACCAGATGGTCAACACCGAAATCAGATTGATTATATTCTTTGCAGCCAAAGATGGAGAAGCTCTATACACTCAGGAAAAAACAAGACCGGGAGCTGACTGTGGCTCAGATCATGAACTCCTTATTGACAAATTCAGACTTAAATTGAATAAAGTAGGGAAAACCACTAGACCATTCAGGTATGACCTAAATCAAATCCCTTATGATTATACAGTGGAAATGAGAAGTAGATTTAAGGGACTAGATCTGATAGATAGAGTGCCTGATGAACTATGGACTGAGGTTCATGACATTGTACAGGAGACAGGGATCAAGACCATCCCCATGGAAAAGAAATGCAAAAAAGCAAAATAGCTTTCTGGGGAGGCCTTACAAATAGCTGTGAATAGAAGAGAAGCGAAAAGCAAAGGAGAAAAGGAAAGATATAAGCATCTGAATGCAGAGTTCCAAAGAATAGCAAGAAGAGATAAGAAAGCCTTCCTCAGCGATCAATGCAAAGAAATAGAGGAAAGCAACAGAATGGGAAAGACTAGAGATCTCTTCAAGAAAATCAGAGATACCAAGGGAACATTTCATGCAAAGATGGGCTCGATAAAGGACAGAAATGGTATGGACCTAACAGAAGCAGAAGATATTAAGAAGAGATGGCAAGAATATACAGAAGAACTATACAAAAAAGATCTTCACGACCCAGATAATCACAACGGTGTGATCACTGACCTAGAGCCAGACATCCTGGAATGTGAAGTAAAGTGGGCCTTAGAAAGCATGACTACGAACAAAGCTAGTGGAAGTGATGAAATTCCAGTTGAGCTATTTCAAATCCTGAAAGATGATGCTGTGAAAGTGCTGCACTCAATGTGCCAGCAAATTTGGAGAACTCAGCAGTGGCCACAGGACTGGAAAAGGTCGGTTTTCATTCCAATCCCAAAGAAAGGCAATGCCAAAGAATGCTCAAACTGCTGCACAATTGCACTCATCTCACATGCTAGTAAAGTAATGCTCAAAATTCTCCAAGCCAGGCTTCAGCAGTACATGAACTTCCAGATGTTCAAGCTGGTTTTAGAAAAGGCAGAGGAACCAGAGATCAAATTGCCAACATCTGCTGGATTGTCGAAAAAGCAAGAGAGTTCCATAAAAACATCTATTTCTGCTTTATTGACTATGCCAAAGCTTTTGACTGTGTGGCTCACAATAAACTGTGGAAAATTCTGAAAGAGATGGGAATATCAGAGCACCTGACCTGCCTCTTGAGAAACCTATATGCAGGTCAGGACGCAACAGACAGAACTGGACATGGAACAACAGACTGGTTCCAAATAGGAAAAGGAGTGTGTCAAGGCTGTATATTGTCACCCTTCTTATTTAACATACGGACAGTACATCATGAGAAACGCTGGGCTGGAAGAAGCATAAGCTGAAATCAAGATTGCTGGGAGAAATATCAATAACCTCAGATATGCAGATGACACCCCCCTAATGGCAGAAAGTGAAGAGGAACTAAAAAGCCTCTTGGTGAAAGTGAAAGAGCAGAGTGAAAAAATTGGCTTAAAGCTCAACATTCAGAAAGTAAGATCATGGCATCTGGTCCCATCACTTCATGGGAAATAGATGGGGAAACAGTGTCAGACTTTATTTTGGGGGGCTCCAAAATCACTGCAGATGGTGACTGCAGCCATGAAATTAAAAGACGCTCACTCCTTGGAAGGAAAGTTATGACCAACCTAGATAGCATATTCAAAAGCAGAAACATTACTTTGCCAGCAAAGGTCCATCTAGTCAAGGCTATGGTTTTTCCAGTAGCCATGTATGGATGTGAGAGTTGGACTTTGAAGAAAGCTGAGCCCCGAAGAATTGATGCTTTTGAACTGTGGTGTTGGAGAAGACTCTTGAGATTCCCTTGAACTGCAAGGAGATCCAACCAGTCCATTCTGAAGGAAATCAGCCCTGGGATTTCTTTGGAAGGAATGATGCTAAAGCTGAAACTCCAGTACTTTGGCCACCTCATGCAAAGAGTTGACTCATTGGAAAAGACTCTGATGCTGGGAGGGATTGGGGGCAGGAGGAGAAGGGGACCGACAGAGGATGCGATGGCTGGATGGCATCACTGACTCGATGGACGTGAGTCTGGGTGAACTCCGGGAGTTGGTGATGGACAGGGAGGCCTGACGTGCTGCGATTCATGGGGTCGCAAAAAGTCAGACACAACTGAGGGACTGAACTGAACTGGGGAGTAACTAATATGGGTCCAGTTTCTTTTTAAGATGATGAAAGTGTTCTAAAATTAGATTGTCCTCATACTAGCAAAACACTTTTTATGAATCTGCTAAAAAAACATTAAACAGTAAAATTTAAGTGAATGAATTTATATGGTAGGAGGATTGCTTCTCAATAAAGCCTTCAAAATGTTTGGATTGAGGGAAGGGTTGCACAGCTCTGTAAATTTACTAAAAATTACTGAATTATACATTTAGAAGGGATAACTATTATGGTATGTTAAAAAAAATACTCAAAACAGTCTCTTTGAAAGCCACATGCACTACAAATGACAGTTAATTTAGTTTTACAGACTTTATTTATTGTGCTAAGAAGCAGTAAATGAAGAATCTAAAAGGCAGAATTTCTGACTATAACTGAATACAGAGGATCTACCCTGGAAGTGAAATAAAATCCTGGCTAGCTATTGCAGGATAATCAGTGTCATCACCAACACTTACAGATGCTTTTGAATATTTGGCATCTTTTCTTCCTGCTCTGACCCTATTGTCTCCATTTTTTGTTACCATACTGCTGTAATTATGTAGGTTATCCTGAAAGACACTTTTCACCATGTCTTATCAATACTGAATGCCTTTGCTATAGAGGTACGAAGTTGGCTTCAGTTTCACAACTTCACTTTAGCTTGTGTCAAACGTTTATGTTTGCTCTAGGTATGTTTTCTGTTCTAAGTATTTAAGTAATAATAATAATAGTGAATATAAATAATAGCTAATTATAGGTTGTTGCAAATTAATTGCAGTTTTTGCATGCTCTTTGATATTGGAATACATTCTTAAATAAATGTAGTTATGTTATACATCATTTTAATGCACATTTCTCACTTTTTGTTTCTTTTTGCTAATGACTTATCACTTGCTGTTTGTTTTATACATTTTAGACTAGGGATATTGTGTTAGACAAAAGCAAATTTGAATGATTTTTTTTATTCCATTTCAAAATGTGTTGTAAAGTAGTGGAGATAGCTTGCAACATAAACAATACAGTTGGCCCAACAACCATTAATGAATTTATAGTTCAGTGGTGGTTCAAGAGATTTTGCAGAGGAGACAAGAGCCTTGACGATGAGGAGCGCAGTGGCCTGCGCATCTGTAAGAAGTTGACAGTGACCAATGGAGAGCAATCATTGAAGCTGATCCTTTTACAGCTACATGAGAAGTGTACATGTCCAATGTACACTTACATTGTACATGCTGATCCTCTTACAACTACATGTCCAATGACAACCACACTATGGTCATTCTGCATTTGAAGAAAACTGGAAAGGTGAAAAAGCTCGATAAGTAGGAGCCTCATGAGCTGACTAAAAAATCAAAAAATCATCTTCTTGAAGTATCTTTTTTTATTCTACACAACAACAATGAACCATTTCTTGATCAGATTGTGGTGTTTGATGAAAAGTGGATTGTATATGACAACTGGCAATGGCCAGATCAGTGGTTGGGCCAAGAAGAAGCGCCAAAGCAGTTCTCCAGTCAAACTTGCACCAAAGTTCATGGTCACTGTGGTGGTCCGTTGATGGTCTGATCACTACAGCTTTCTGAATCCTAGTGAAGCAAAACCATTACATCTGAGAAGTGTGCTCAGCAAATCAGTGAGATGTACCAAAACCTGCATGTCTGCAGCAGGCATTGGTCAACAGAAAGGGCCCAGTTCTTCACAACAGTGCCCCATCACACATTGCACAACCAATGCTTCTAAATTTGAATGAATTGGGCTGCAGTGTTTGCCTCATCTGCCATAGTCACCTGACATCTTGCCTACTGACTACCACGTCTTCCAAAATCTAAACAACTTTTTGCAGGGGAAATGCTTTCACAACTGGCAGGAGTAGGAAAATGCTTTCCAAGAGTTAGTAGAATCCTGAAGTATGGATTTTCATGCTACTGGAATAACCAACTTATTTCTTGTTGGCAAAAATGTGTTTATTGTAATGGTTCCTATTTTGATTAATAAAGATGTGATTGAGCCTAGTTAAAATTAATTAAAACTCATGGTCTGAAACCACAATTATGCTTGCACCAACCTATTATTTATTGAATGTTTGCATGTTATAGGCACTTCCTCTGTATACATAGGAAGTATTCCTATACAGCGGTTAGTCTTAGAACATAGAACAAATGAGTAGTATTATCTTTATATGAAGAAATTAAAGATATTCTGTACTTGCAATTTGTGATTAATCTGAAAGTATAAACCCCATTCTTTTCACATTTTGAATGTGCTACCTATCTCCATCCCATTCTGCATCCTGCCGAGTAAACAAACTCTACCTATGACTGTAGTTCAGTTGCTATTTGAACTTTGATATTTGTCATCAGAATTATGCAAAAATATCTTTGGTTGATGTGGGTATGTGTTTAAAGGTGGGGTCACCGTGTTATGTTATATTATTTTATCTCATAATTGAATGGTAAAGACAAAAAATGAAGGCTCACACTTCTATGCCTTAACCTATTGGAGTTCAAAACTTTTCCATCATTTTCTCCGTATTTCCTATTGACTTTTCTTATCTGAATATTCATGTTTTAACTTTGAATTTTCACTCAGTGAAAACTGAGGGTTCCTGTGTATCTGTTCTGAAATCATCCTCTGCTCAGCAGTTCAACCCTTCTAGTGCCCTGTCTATATATTTTTTCCAATGTGACTGCTTGCAGTTTTTCACTAATAGCCTTGAACCCTACTCTGTCCATATTCTGGCTGCTAGCCATCAAAAACATAGCTGGGAGTGGGGGAGGGGATTGAGCTGCCATGTTAAATCGTCTCCTTCCCTCCCTCTGGGAAAGGACCTTAACCTCAAGCACTTTCAGTCAATCACAGTCCAAGAGAGAACCTTGAAAATGTTCTGCAACACTGATTGGTTCCATAAAATATGCTGGCTGGATGCAGAAGTTGAGTTTCTTTTAGCTTATTTCATAATAAAGGGCAATGCATGGGCTGTATTCATAGTAATTCAAATCTGACACAAATAATACAGCAAATAATTACAGTGACCTTTAACTCACCTCGAATTTAAACAAAGGTTAAGCTGCCCTTTACTAAAGTAAATATTTTCTGTAGTCAAATAAATGCAGACACCTTTAGAGAGGAGAATACATTGCCAAACTAAACGAATCTGAAAATGGTTACAACAGAATAATTTCAAAACATAAAGAATGCAGGACTCTTCAGCATAAACAACCTCTAGACATGCTGGCATCTGCCATTATTAATTTACCTTACAATATTTCCAATGGGTTTTCCCATATGTTTGCTGGGAACTGTTGCTTGAATTTTCTGTCCAGAAGGGCAGATATCAAAGAGAAATATTAAAAGTAAGAGAATTTAGCTCTTCTCTCCATACCCTGATTTAGTAAACAATTTATATTTTATTCCATAAAGCTGAACAAAGCCTTAAATATTTAAGTGGTTACCATGCAGACCTAAGTCTTAAAAAATAAACCCAGAAGACAATGCTAACTGTGCAAAAGAAGCAGCTGATAAGTTTATGCAGTTCTTATACCAAGGTTTAGCTGTTGGTCAGATAAGGGCCAGGTGTGTTTTTGCACATTTTAATTTGTTTAGTCTATGTCTATTTCAAATAGCACTTAAAGAAAGAAAGAAACTTGGGGGTGGACCATGTTATGTATACATCATCTTTAATTTTAAAAGTTTATTAAAAAAAATAATTACTCTCTTTCTAGGGTCCAAATGCTAATGATATGTTTACTATGAAAAGCAAGTCATCAGCTTGTTACTACAACTGGTATTGCCTCCAAATTCTCCCTTCATTAAAATAAGGTCACCTGATTTAATTAGAAGTAGTCAGCATGCTTATAATATTTTTGGTCACAATTTAAATTGCATGTCTCAAATAGGGATAAAATTTACATTTAACAGGACAATAATTGTATGGTAAAAGGAAAACCAAGTTTATTTCTTTTTGTTTCTCTCAGTGCAGTTTTGCTAACTCTGTTATTAAGTAAAGATGTTCTTAGAGACATAAATTAATGGGTTTATTTTTAACCAATTAAAAAAAATGGAAAATCTCAGGTTAATAAAACCCTCATACATGTCTCTCCTAACTCTGACTCAGCATTTTTTTTTTTTTTTTTGCCCCCTGCTCCTCTTCCCCCTTTTGAAGTTATTGGAACAATAGCACTGGTATTTCTACTTATTCAGCAAGAGGGTGAAAATCAAGGAACTGAGGCCATGGAGAGTAGGTGTCTCAAAGATTATGATCCTCTTGGGTTCTTGCTCCATAGGAAAATGTCTCACATTGACATTGATAGCAATAAATGATTTTGTAAAGGGCATGAAAATGAATTCTTAGTAAAAGTGAAATAGCTATCAAAAAATACTGAATACCTAGTTTTGTTTGAATTCTTTCACATCTCCACTGTTCTATTATTCAACACTTGATGAGAAATCTTGTTCCTCTATAATTTAAGAGTTTTACATTTTTTTGCAACTCCTAACTTCCTGATTCTTCCTCTCTAGATATCTCCCTTTGAGGTAGGAGAAATTACCCATTCTCCCCCTGACCCCAATATTTCTGACAACCTTCCTCCTCCTCTTTGGAAATTTTCTATTTGGAAACTTTATTCCAGGACAAAGTTCTGTAGTGCACTAATGGACAGATAGAAACAATGTATAAGGGGGGAACACAAATTTGAATCAGGAGATGTGAAAATTAATACCTTTAATATGTACTATCATTCATTAAAGCATGCTGCTTCTGTGTAAGTTTTGAGTTTGAAGGAAGATACTCCCATTAAGTTTAGACCGCTGACCCTGACAAAAATTAATATATATCAGTTCCTAGAAGGTTCTGTCTCTTTGTGTTCAAAAACACCTACCTATGAGATTTGTCCCTCTTATTGAGAACAAAGTACATAACCAAATTTTAAAGTATTAACCACCTTGGTTTCTCAAAAATGGAGATCATAGAATTAAACTTGTACTTTAAGAATTGTCTTTTTATTCTTTTGAACATTAGGGCCTGCCTAAACTTTGAATTTACTTATTTATCTGGTCTACTAATACTTGTCTGCTGTTCTCTTCTGATGTTTTTTTTCCCCTCTATTGATTTGAGTATGTATGTAAAGAGAAACTAATATATGTAGATAATCACAGATGTATTTCTAGTACTTTTTTGCTAAATCTAATTTCCCTGTCTTAGGATATAGAGCTAAAATGCAATTGGGCATTTTAAAGCAATGAATACATTTGAGCACTAAATGCAATTGAGCACTAAGAAAATCTTTTCTTCCTAAGACCATTTTCTTCCGTAAGTAGCATCTATACTACAGAGTAAGAGTGGGAAGACCAGGTGTATTAAAACAGCAGAGTGTCTGGAATCCATTCTATTTTGGAAAATCAGAGTTGTTTAGTTAAATTATAAGGTTCTCTGAAAAACTAATGACATGTTTCTCAAGGACGAGTAAGGTCTATCACATTGGGCAAGTGAAAGGATTTGAAAAGAAGTAATGGGATTCTCATGAAGTTGTTGTGTAGTCACTCAATTGTGTTTGACTCTTTTGAGACCCTATGGACTGTAGCCCACCAGGCTCCCCTGTCCATGGGATTTCCCAGGCAAGAATACTGGAGTGGGTTACTATTTCCTTCTCCAGGGAATCTTTCCAACCAAGAGATCAAACCGGTGTCTCCTGCATTGTAGGCAGATTCTTTACTGCTGAGCCACCAAGGAAGCCCTCTCATGAAGTTAGGGACCTTTAAATGAAGTAAAAGAGAGTTTGTTTCACCATAAAGAAGGAATAGTATAATCGGTAAGGGAAAAATGCCCAACAATTAAAAATGTAAGAAGAGAACAAAAGACAGTCAGTGGATCTGATCAAAACAGCCAGGAAATCCAACCAGAAAGGTAATTGTGAATTGACAGTTACAACAGGTCTAAGTTTCCAAGATATTGGAGCATATCAGAGAGTATGGCTGCCACATGTGCCAGGAACTTGAAGCCATAGGGGATAGGATATGGGAATCAGAATAGAAAATTCCAGTTTCGTTGGAACTACATGTATACTAGAGGGATGGTAGCTGGTTGGAATTAATAGAATACTTAAATGTGGGGCAGCAGTTGTGAGTCATATGGACACACATAGGAAGTGAAAAAAGAAGGGATCAGAATGCTTTGTTTAATGCAGACATGTAAATATCATTGAAAATGAGATACTGCCAATGATGTGAACACCTTAGAAAGAGACTGGTGGAAAAGACTCTCTGGGCTAAAAATAAAATATTTTTGCATATCTTCAGGAGGCTACTTCCCCTTTCCAAAGATACGTGCAATCTTCTAATCATCATTCAAAATGATATTAAGGGATTTTCTCTATATATTCATGGGAACCTTTTCTCATGCTCTAAGAAAGAATCTTGTTCTTCTTTCTCTTACCTCTGTGTTTTGTATATATTTTAAATACTACTTAGCATAGCATCTTATAATTATTTGAAAACCGGTTTGTTTTCTTTGTTAGATAGGAAACCCATTAAAAGCAGGCTACTTTTTTTTTTTAAATTTTATTTTATTTTTAAACTTTACAATATTGTATTAGTTTTGCCAAATATCGAAATGAATCCACCACAGGTATACATGTGTTCCCCATCAGGCTACTTTTTAAAAAGTTTTTATTCAATTTTGTAAGCTACCAAGTATCTAGCACCATATTTGACAGTGTTTAATATATCAAGTGAATATATTAAATATAATAATAAATATGGATTTATATTGATATAAAATTTATATGGATATAAATAAATATCAAATGGAATTTAATTTCAAAAATTTCCTGATTTTAACTAAAGTTTTGACCAAAAGTTGACTAATATTTGGGATGGGTGAATCTGTCAGTAGGGGCAGGAGATGTGTCCTTTTTGGGGGCTTATCTATGAACAAGAAGAAGGAAATATTATGTTTTGACAAGGGCCCCTAAAAATCACGTGTGAATATTGTGTTTCTAGTGTAGTTTGTCACTTCACTGCTAAGAGTTTCTAGAGAGGAGGTGGCCAGACCATTTGTGTGAGAGGAAAGGTTCTTCTGTTGCTGGAAAATATGAAGACCCTTGCAGTATTTTTTTTTTTTTCTGACCTCACTTCTTTGTAAAGCTCCATTTCTCTTGATTATCTAGCATAGTTTATCTCACACATCATGGAAATAAATTTTATAAAAATTGTTTTTTCACTCTTCACTGTGGGTGCTATGAAGCTTAATGAAGCATTGTTATCTCATCTTACATAATTTCTTTTATTGATTTTTCTTAATTTTAAAATTAAGGACAAAATAACTTTATGTCCTTTTTTTCTTTGTATTACCTCTCCCTAGAATTCTTCTTATGATTTTAGTCTTTTTCCCTTCACCTCAATTACTTTATCATATTATTGCATGATTTTTTTAAATAACTATCTCAAATACATCTGGGAACAAGGCAGGATATAAAGTAATTAATAAGTAAAATAAATCCAGGCACGTTAGCCCCACATACTACCTGCCTGCCAATACCACATAATACAAACCACATTGCACTGTTTAGAATGAATGAAAGCAAAGGTCTCGAGTTGGTGGCTAACAGGCAAAATCCTGCCTGCTGACATGTTTTGTTTGGCCCACACAGTGTGTTTAAAATACGAATTACTTGCCAACCTTTAAGAATCAGGAAATTTTACATGAAATCTCAGTTTTTCTTAAAGGGGCCTGTATTCCATGACACAATGCATGAATGGTAGCTGCTCCTTCTCTAGTCTGTCCAGGCCCTGATACTCTGTTTTACTTCTGCTATACTTTGCATGGTCCTGTTGCATCCATTTATAGGACCTGCTAGACACTATAAAGACTTAGCTTGGGGTTCCTGCATAAATAAGATGAGCAATTTACTTAAATAAGCCAACATTATTCACTAGCATTTTTTTTCTATTAATAATATAATAGCAGACATTTTTATTATTCACTTTGCTTCTTTCTAACATGAACGTACTCACTGATGTTTTGCAGCTTAAACCAGAAAAGTAGCCTACTTTTTTATGATATTTCTATCCATATATTATAACTCTACCCATCAGGGGATTAATATTCAGGACACCTTAACCCTTCAAATCATAGTCCTGAATCTAGAAATAAGGCTTGACCTTGCAAAGCTATCAGAAACCACTGCCTTTTAGTCATGCATTGTAAATCTTTTGACCTCAATGAGGTCCTAGTGACACTAACTTATCATAATATCTTAACAAGCTTGACTGTCTTTTCTTCAGTCCAGAGAAGAATACAAATATTGTTAAGGAGAAGCCAAGTTGTAAAAGAAAAAGTGACAAAACTGACATTGAAGGAGACTCCTTCCTACCAAAAGGACAAAATTAAAACAAAACATATAAAATCTAAAAATTTACAATTTTTTACTTGGTGAAATTTAACTGTTTATATCAATGCTCAGTTATATTTATACCTTCTGCATAAAAAAAGATTGTTGCTTTGTAGTTTAGTTGCTAAGTCCTGTTCGACTCTTTGTGACCCCATGGACTATAGCCGGCGAGGCTCCTCTGTCCATGGGATATCCTAGACAAGAATGCTAGAGTGGGTCGCCATTTCATTCTACAGGGGATCTTCCCGACCCAAGGATCAAACCTGTATCTTCTGCATTGGCAGGCAGATTCTTTACCATTGAGCCACCAGGGAAGCCTGTTAGATGATTGGGGAGCTCCCATATCACCCAGCTTTAGTATTGTGCTAGAGCTGGCTCATTCTTGACTCATGACAGGAAAGAATGTGTGTCTTTTCCCAACTTTGTACTCACTGAAATCACATTTTTTGCTTGTTTCCAAAGAACTGGTTGTTAACCATTTACTAAAACATCACTGAATCAATTCCAACTAAAGCTGGCCTGACTTTCCCTCCATGGCTTTATATGTTAATAGGTGCTGTTGGCCATCCTTCCACACTGAAACTCACCTTCCAAATCCTCCATTGGCAATCTGATAATTATTCATTAAACCCCTACTTTTGGTTTCAGCTCCCCTGTAAATTCTTCTCCAAATTTAGACAGAAATAATTATTCATAATTTATATCAACATCTACCCCATCTTATTTTCCTTAAGTTTTTAATTTATCTTTGTCTAGATCACGATTTATTTTCATGAGAACGAGGACAAAGTATTTTTCTTTTTCTGATGATATATTCTTAAGGGACTCTTTCCATACAACGCCATAGTGATTATCCACTGCAAATGAAACATAAGTTGCTGCTGAGCCTAAACCAAGTTGATCTGTTGGCAAATGAGTAAAGGACACAACTAACCCTTCATTCTTGGCATTGTACTATCAGTTAGTAAAGGCAAGAAATCAAAAGACAAAGGTGTAAGACAGGGACATGGGAGACTAAGTTCTCCAATCTGGCAAAGGGGGAAGGCACTTTTATTAAAGACTGAGGGTGTATTTTTCTTTAACTCTATAAGGGAAAACTGGCATATCTGGTCGTGTATATGAAAATATCTGATACTTGGTAGTTATTTTAGGGAGAACATGATTAGGAGTATTGTCCCTTAGCAACACCAAATGCTTATCCCTTATCCTTTCATAGCAATTTCCAAACCTATAGCAACCTAAACTTCCTGTGCACTCTGCACAAATTGTGTGTAACAAGTCACCATTATTTGATAGAGTGTAATAGTCCCCATGTCTCATAATTTGTATCATTTAAACACTCTCATGTCAGTAACTGTAGGCTAAATTTGTATCCAAGTCATTTTCATCCCCAGAAGTTAAATGTGATTCTGGCAAAAATATAGCTTTTACATTATTTGGTGTTTTTATTATTAAATAATTATGCTCAAGGAGCTTCATTGCTTGTTATAAGCTTGGGATGTGAGGAAAATTCCAAAGCAAAGGCTGCATCAGTTTGTAGACATTTCTTTGTCATCGCCAAGTTGTTTTTTCTTTGAATGCTCTTTGATTTCCTCCCCCAAGAGAATGAAAGTCCATTCAGTAGCATCAAAGTGTGGATGTTGTCCATAGCGATCTGGAAGGGAATCAGTAGCAGGGAGCTGGCCTCAGTGTCTATGGTTCAAGGGAGGATGTCACTCTTTAGACACTGTGTGAGCAATAGGGAAGCAGGGGAAGTTTCTGAATGACCGCACAGCAAGAGATGAGCGGTCAGTACTGTAATAATGGTTTACATTGGCAGAAGTCCACTTCTGGGGTGGTCCGTAGTGACATTGTCAAGAATCTCTTTCATTAGTACTGTGAATACTACAGGGACACATTGGTTGAAAGGTGAAAAGTTGGAAACACTGCTGTTTTTCATGGCTGGGGATAAGGAGAGTCTATTGAGGAGTTACAAGAAGCTATTTTTGAAAGAAAATAAAAAATGCCAACTCAATTTTAACTATCAAATTCACTGTGGTACAGACTTTTGATTAACAAACTACCCTCTCTCTCCTGTTAGAAATGTGGTTTCCTTTTGGCAGTGTGGTTTTTTTGCTAGGAAATCTCCATTTACTGAGGTTGAGAGGTTAATGGTTTAGGCTACAGGTAGCAACAATTATCCAAACTGGAGGGCAAATTGTCTAAAATAACTGACATGCATTTTATCAAGTTTATTGATTAAGGTTTTGTGTTCTTTCTATTATAGAACTGAAGACTCATTCCTTGTAATCTAACAACCAGTTAATCTAACAACCAGAAAACCTGGAATGTTACACACTCTCACACACACACACACACACACCTTCCTTTGAATCCTTTACTAGTAATGTTAACAACATTAGTCGCTTAATATCTACTATTGCAAGGGTTCATTTTATTTTTTTACATATATCTTAAGGAAAATATAGGAACAGTTGGTAAGTTGAACAGGCATGACCAAGAGCAGTTTAAATTAATAGAATGCTTTCTATTTTATGAGTAATTTACATTCAATGTGATGTCAATTCTAGCAAATCTGAAAAAAGAAAGATCTAAAATTGTTTGACTGCTTCATGAATGTATAAGCTCATCTTTCCACATTTGATTGACTGACATTTTAGTAGCACAAAACTTAATGATAAGACATTTTAAAAAGTAATACATAACAGTATCAGAAAAATGCTTATTTCATGTCAGCATTATATTTCAAGTAATAGTGGATATGTGCTTTATCTGAAGGTTTTTCCTGTCTATTATTTCCTGAACTTACATTTTGATTTATAATTCTATTTGGCATGTTTATTTGGATAATTTCATCCTAATTAAAATTGATTTTGTTTTTTTAATTATAAAATAATATACAGTTATGTTAGGTAATTTGCAAATATAAAAATATAAAGAAACCCATAACATTTTATCTTTTATCTTTCCCAGTTAATGTCTATGTATTTTAATTTTTCTACTCATAAATATGTATTTTATGTATACAAAATAGATATTCATTGTAAATATTCAAACATTACAAAAACTTATCCTGGAAAAATAAATACTGCTAAACATTTTAATTTCAGAACTGCCGCTGCTGCTGCTAAGTTGCTTTAGTCATGTCCGACTTTGTGCAACTCCATAGACGGCAGCCCACCAGGCTCCGCTGTCCCTGGGATTCTCTAGGCAAGAACACTGGAGTGGGTTGCCATTTCCTTCTCCAATGCATGAAAGTGAAAAGTGAAAGTGAAGTCGCTCAGTCATGTCTGACTCCTAGCGACCCCATAGACTGCAGCCTACCAGGCTCCTCCATCCATGGGATTTTCCAGGCAAGAGTACTGGAGTGGGTTGCCATTGCCTTCTCCGATTTCAGAGCTAGTAAATGTTAATTACAGATTTTCCCATGAATTAAAAGCACATAACAAGATACAAGTTATTTTTAAGTAAAGGAGTGGCTCTATGTCCTTTCAAAACTTTTTTTTTCCCTTAAAAATGAAATATATAGACTTCTAGATAAGTATATTCTATGTGTATTTTTAACATATTGAATCATAGTTACTTATTAACTTATATGCATCTTTTTCTACTTATAACTAATTTGGGATGAACATGTACACAGTGCTATATTTAAAATGGATCACCATGGACCCACTGTATAGCACATGGAACTTTGCTCATTTTTATGTGACAGCCTGGGTGGGAGGGGAGTCTGGGGGAAAATGGATACATGTACATGCATGGCTAAGTCCCTTTGCTGTTCACCTGAAACTGTCACAACATTGTTAATCAGCTATACCCTAATACAAAGTAAAAACTTAAAAAAAATTATAGCTAGAACAATTTCTCATCATTATTAAACTTTTCATTCTTTTAAACTTTGTAATAGGTCATTGCACTATTTAGGAATAAGTATCTTCATAATTTTAATATCAGTTTGAATACCTTTCATCATCCTCATCCCTTTTTCCTTCTTATTGAATTGTACCAATGGGAAATATTGGACCAAAGGACATAGAAATTTTCAGACTCTTGTCTTATATTAAGTAATTACTTAATATGAACTTTATATTGAAGTGTATACGAGTACTTGTTTCCTGAAATTTCATACTTATGTGGTCTTACTGTTGTTTCCCTTTTTAATTTGCACTCAATGGTTGAAAAGAAATGCCTTATTGCTAAGAGTTTCATTCTAATCCTCACCAAAATTTACTGTTATTTCCAAAAATTTATTGAATGACTTAATGTGGAGCAAAAGTGTGGCAGCTAGAAAACTAATAGTGAAAAATTATTCCCAGATTAGTCCTGCAGCTTTTGAGAACATAATTATAAGAATTTGCAATTATAACAATTATATGGAGAAATTTAGAGTGTTTGCTTAAATAATTGCCACAGAGTAAATAAGCATAAATGGTAGCATTATAACTAATATGTGTTAAAATGTAACTTGAAGTGGCCTAACTCTTGGGAAGTAAGGCTCTGAAGGAAAGCCTTTGAAGGATGCTGTAAAATGGGTTCCCATAATGATCTGAAAGTTAGCTTAGATGATCTCTGGTTTAGTTATGAAGTCCTCCATAGGCTTTTTCCAGATGGATGTAGGATTAAGGAAAGGGGACCTTTATTCTCATTGTCATGTCCAAGTAATCTGAATTTTGTTGCTAGCCAGGTGCCTTTTGCCTTGATTTTAAAAGTATAGGAATCTCAGCCTCAGTCTTCAATGTGAACTCAGTAACAAAAACATGAATAAGATTTTCTGAAATTTCTGGGATGCATTTTTGCATA
Organism: Bos taurus; assembly: GCF_002263795.3. Taxonomy (NCBI): domain Eukaryota; kingdom Metazoa; phylum Chordata; class Mammalia; order Artiodactyla; family Bovidae; genus Bos; species Bos taurus. The sequence goes on from NC_037329.1 coordinate 50,019,876, forward strand.
GACTGCCCCCAGATTTGTTCACATAAGATGGTACTAGATTGCAGACTCCTGGAAGACAGAAGCCATGTTTAGTTACTCATTACATGGCATCACATACATAGATGATACAACATGCTTATTTAAGACAATGAGTAAATGGGTTAAAGCGTGGACTAAGAGGGTGAATGAATTCTATTAACTAATAAGGTGGTGCTCTACTGAGGTTTCTCTATTGGTCTAAAACCTTTTGGAATATCCTGACTAGATCATCTGATTAGTATGATAAAAATTTAGGAAGTTGCCTAAGGCATGGCATATTTATATTCCTTTCCTATCCTGTGACTGTGTCCAGAGGCTCCTGTGAGGAAGTCCTGGGATCTGTCTTAGTCAAACTTTTTAAGATAAAGAAAAAATCAAGGTTTACATTGGTGCTTCTTGTACTTTCTCTCTTGCTTCCCTTCTCATGTTTTGAATCTAGGTGGCAATCTCCTTATGCTGCCTCTCTGTGATTGAAACTTTCTCTGGGGAAAAAATCTGGAAATATAATTTTGTTATGGGTGGAAATGACTGATAAGGTGAAGGATTTGTCCCTCCCAGAGCTATTATTGCCATTAACAGCTTTTTTTTTTTTTTTCCTTGTTTGACTTTTGCCAGAGTATAGAGTCCTTATGCTAAGTCCAGGTATTCATGACTTGGGGTGAGGAAGTCTTGGAGTTCAGAGACTTAACTGATGTAAATTTTTGACCTTCTCTCTGTTCATTTATGGGTCTGGAGCTGATTTCAGCTCTTATAGTGCTCTTGAAGATTTCAGATCTTATAGCCCTGCCTTACACTATTTTGGTTATGTATCTTATCATCCTTGTTAGTTGCTCAGTCATGTCTAACTGAGAACCCATGGATTGTAGCCTGCCAGGCTCCCCTGTAAATGGAATTCTCCAGGCAAGAATACTGGATCGGGTAGCCATTCCTTTCTCCAGGGGATCTTCCCTACCCAGGAATTGAACCCAGGTCTCCTGAACTGCCGGAGAAGGCAATGGCACACCACTCCAGTACTCTAGCCTGGAAAATCCCATGGATGGAGGAGCCTGGAAGGCTGCAGTCCATGGAGTCACTGAGGGTCAGACACGACTGAGCAACTTCACTTTCATTTTCACTTTCATGCATTGGAGAAGGAAATGGCAACCCACTCCAGTATTCTTGCCTGGAGAATCCCAGGGATGGGGGAGCCCTGTGGGCTGCCGTCTATGGGGTTGCACAGAGTCGGACACGAGTGAAGCGACTTAGTAGCAGCAGCAGCAGCTCCTGAACTGCAGGCAGATTCTTTACTGTCTGAGTCACCATGCTATTTCTCTCATGTATTCTATCCCCCTTGTACTTCCCCAAATCTCATCACTATTCCTGAGTTCCCTCTCCCTGGGGGTGCATAATAGGCTTTGCTTTTGTTTTCATTTCCATGAGATTTCATAGGGGGTTAGTACTCCTCTTACTATTATTAATATTAATTTAACTTAAAGATGGGTTGGAAAGATCCCCTAGAGAAGGGAAAGGCTACCCACTCCAATATTCCAGCCTGGAGAATTCCATGGACTGTATAGTCCATGGGGTTGCAAAGAGTTGGACACAACTGAGCAACTTTCACTTTCACTTTAAATATGAATCTTAGGCATAAGTATAGGCAGGCTAACATGAAGTTATTTATAGGGATTCTAGACTGGCCTTTGGTGTGAACTCAGTACTACATGGGAAGAAAGTATCTGAGTTGAAGTGATAAGACAATCTTTTGAAATCATAGAATTTTAGAAGTGGAAGTGACTTTAGAAATCATCTTGTCTGGTTTTTTTTTTAGTTTTAAAGATGATCAATGGTATGCGTAAGTGAAACACTGGGCACAGTGGACTTTGTGAGCACTAAATGTGAACAACAACAACCAAAAAGGTGAATGACTCTTCTGGCCATGCCTAAATGTGATATAAAATTACAACTCCCATGAAACTGAAAATCACCCTGTCCTCTTTATAAATGTTGGATGAATCGATGGCTCACAAATATTGGATGAAATGAGGAACGCAAGAATAATACTAAAAAAACATAGAAGATGATTATTATTAATAGTTGAAAATTTGTTGAACTTTGTGAAGCCCAATGTATGTTTTCTAGGTTTTATAGTCCGAGATGCAATTTACCTGAAATCCCTCAATAGAATCACATTTTTAGATTTATGTGTCTTGAGTTGACATTTTCTGTGTTTGTATCCCAATAGATTCCACCCCCCCTCTTGGTTCTATAAGTGGATAAATGATAGAGTAATATATGTTCTGTCATGTTAATAAATTTATTATATTAAAAATAAATGAATTTAAAAGTTAAGATTTATGAATCATTCAGACAAAGCTGTTGTCTATACAAAGATAGTTCAGCTGGCCTTTGTTGAGTTTGGACTTCTTGCTTTACTCAGTGTGTGTTAAAGACAATCCAAGTCATCAGTATTTTCTGGGTTACTGGTAGGTGTTCAAAATAGTGCCCTTTCCTTCCATTGAGGTACTATATCAACTGCTTCTTTCAGAGATGGTATGTGATGTAGCTATATATAAAATGCAATATACTATATTATAAATATATTTGGGATTCCATCATTTCAAAAGGAACAGCTTGATATTTATTAATGCAAACTGTTCTGCAATTAAGACTTTCTGAACACTAAAAGGCAATCTGAATTTACCAAAAAAGGAAAAAAAAAAAGGAAGGAAGAATTAATTGAGTTGTTCTCTCTAGTTGGTGTGATAACATTCCATGGGTCTCTGGGCTAAGGTAAACTGAAATAAGGATTACTGACTATTGCAAAGGCTAATTTACAGAAACCACATGAGGAGTTCCTGAGCACAGCCCAGATAACAAAAATATTATCCACGTTGTTTACAATGGAGTTAGTCAGTTTATTAGTTGGAGTGCTTCATTATGTATAAAAGATGCCAATGATAGTCTCCTAGTCAAAATAAACAGGCATAAAGTGTTCCACATATACAATTTGTGGTGAATAGTTACTTTGCTATTTATTTAATAATTGACCATAAATGGAGTCAAAGTGCAAAGGGAAAAACTAAAAAAGCAGTCCACTAAGGGCTTTTTGAAAGATTGATAAATAATGTGGAATCTCAATTAGGCTGTAGAAGGAATGCAGATATTAAAAATTTGGTCAAGAATCTAATTAGCTGGAGGTAATTAAACAGTCTCACACGGGGTCATTAATCTTTTCCACAGACCTTTGATGTTTTGCACACTGTCTCCTAGTCATTAATAAAATTCATAACACTCCACTTTGTGCTGTTTTATCATCATGTTTTTTCTCTGTAAGAGCATAGAGCAAGTGTCATTGTATCACAAGGGCCTTACTTTAGTTAATTTCTTTTCCTTCCCCCATGTTTGTTAGGATTAACCATTTAATGATCCAAAGAAAAGCAAAGGAACATGTAAACTTATCCATAACTTTAGTAAGTAATATAATTTCATAATTTTGTCATCATTACTGTAAAAACAGATTTCTTTTGTTCCCATTCAAATGTTTCTAAGAAATGGTAAATTACAGTAAAAGTATATTTGTCTGAAGACTTACATTCAGCTTGTAGCTTCTCAAAAAGTAGAATAGTTATTTAATTAAGGAAAACATACTAAATGGAAATTGTATAACACAAACTGTACATTGAGCATGAAAAGAATAGAATGTCATTTCAACAGTGCTTTTTTCTGATATGTTCCAAAGTAATACCATATTTGGAACTGGTTGGGTTATAAAAGGCAAGAAAACACAAAGACTACATTTAGAAAATATGATTCCTGTCTTTGGAAAAATATTTTATTCATTTTCATCAATGCAATGTTTGTGGGTGTGTTGTTTTATTTCAGTCTTTTAACTAAATATATTTCTGGGGAAAAAACAAAAAAACTTGTTTCACAGAATTGATTGCATTTCTAATAGAACCTGTTACTCCAAAAGCCATTGTACCTATCCCCTGGTAGACTATATTGAATTAGCAGAGAATGCTAAAAGAGATGAAGTAGTGCTGAACACTGATAATAACGCAGGGATAATGCTCTCAAATGATGGCATAAGACAATATATAGGAAATGTTATTCATCTCAAATCACCTGAAGACTTCACAAGCATTCATTTGAGAAATCCATAGAAAGGAAGTCTGCAGCATTTTAAACACACACAAAAAATGTTATTTTGTATTAATTGGTTGTTTCTGAAAGGAAGGTATACAAACTAAACAAAAAACAAAACTACAGTCATTCGCCTGTTTAAGAGAGTAAATCTTCCTGGCAAAAAATTACTTGTTTTCTGAATTTTAGGAATTGTTAGACACTAACTCTTAACTTCTGACATTATATTTTGTGTGGGTGAAATCATGTCATATTTTCTTTAAAAATAAATGCTCATCTTCCACATACTTAGCATTGTTATTTTTTTAGAAGTCATTGTTTAACCTAAAATAACACATAATATTTGCATGAAATTAAATTATATTTCTTGAAAATGTTATTAAAACAATTAGTAACATTTATATATATACCTTTATTTGTTTAGAAATCAACAGAAAATAAATATTTAGAAAAGAAAAATTTGTGTCATTAACATTATAAAGAGAAAGCTCATATGACAGAAAAATGTCTTAACTACACACTAACAGTACATTATGTAAGATTGAGATACAATCCATTAGGCATAATATGAAGAGAAGGAACGTCTCAACTTCACAGACAAATGGAATTACTTAGGAAATCCATGTGAAATCCCCAATCAAAAATAGAAACACCCACTCACATTGATTAAAATTTAATAGTGATTTGACTAATCAAGATGTTTATTCTGAGCAATTACATAGTAAGACTAATTGTTAAATTTGTACAGCTTTGTTATTCTCAATCCTCCAGTGACATAAATTTAAAACAGGTTGAAGTTAACGATTAAAGAGTGTAAATAAAATAGTTAAGTGTTCTAAAATATTAAAGGGTTTAATTCCACCCACACTGGAGTAACAAAAAAGGTTTAAATCACACTGTGAACCTCCGACTTCCTGTGAAAGAGTCTGCTCAGCAATTATTATCTTAGTTGAGGCCTTGAATTAAATATCTATTTTTAAAGATATAAAGTAACTTTACACAAAAACTAAATGTAATTTATTTGGCACTGCATTTGCATACAATTTTAAATGGAGAAGTTTATATTATTAATAGGTACCTCTGTGCCCATGTTTTTGTGTGAGTTTTAGGTATGTAATTTTTATTGGGTATATTTCTACTAGGAGATATTGTCTATCTTTGAGAAAAAATAACAATGGACACATATTAATATAATTTATCATTTTGTGGCATATAAAAGCACACATCTTATAAAGCAGTTTTTAAATGCAAAGATCTAACTGTAAAAAAAAAAACTAAGTATTTAATAATAAATGGCATCAAAGTTGCATTTTCATGAGAAAATAAGCTCCATAAATATTAAAGCATTTAGAAGTTTGTTGTTTTAATATTTAGGTGGTTTATATGCTATATTTTTGTTAGCTAACTGGATATTAATGTCAGCTTTGAATTGCCTGCTCAAAAATCTAGAAACATATTAATATAATCTAACAGACAAATATTTTCTTTGTTAAGGTTTCTTTATCTATTGGTCCTAGAATTTTAATTTGTTCTTTTAAGTAAAGAGGATCAAGGAACAAAAAAGTTCAATAATATGAGTGAGGTTCAGTACCACCACACAATTTCCTGGTTAACTATAGGGTCATTCCCCAAACACCAGGGCATAGGGGAAATATACAATTCTGGAATCATTGTATCATTTCCTGTCCTGTTTCCTGTTAACAGTTCCTGCCAGAAATGGCAAATAATGACCTATTTTCACCAAGCAATACAAAAAGCTGAAGTCAGAATTATGCTGTAGAATTAGATCTCTTTCTTAAATGTAGTTATAAAAACTGAACTAAAGAGGGCAGGAGATACTCTACAAAAACCTACAGAGGATCAAAAACAATCTCTATCAAAAATCATGCCTGCATTTGAGTACATGATAAAGTGATTTATTTGCAATAAAATCTGTATAAATGCTTTGATTTCTTTGATTCCTTGACTAACTGGAGTTTCAGCGATATTTGTGGGTGTGAGCTTTCCTTTCACTGAGTGTTCAGCTTACTGCACTGCATTTGCATTGGATATAGAAGTTTTTAAAACATTCCTTTAGACTGTAGTTTCCTTGGGTATATCAGGAATAAGGGAATTAATAGTAGCCTATAAGTAGGAAACATGTCTTTCATTTAGTGTAAAATATGAGATCTATTTTAATCTTTACTGTCCATCCTCAAACTTTTCATTTAAAACCCATGACAACATATTTCACAAATGAATCTCTCTCCAAATTAATGTGAACTAGCTGCATAGAATTCTAATCTATTAAATGAAAGTCCATACACTCCTCTTTCTTTTTTTTAAGTTTTATAAATTTATCTGTCAAAACTGAGAATCTGAAGTTGGTGTACCTGCTGAAAAACTGATGAATGATACTGGCCATCACTTGTAGATAAGTATTCAAGATAAATTGCTAAATAAGAGACAAGGCATGTTAACTTCTTCCTTCTTTATTTTCAAGCAGTGCACGTTTTTATTTTAGTCTGTATATATCCAGTTAATCTCACATCTCCAAAAACATTTATAGATATTCAGGTAATTAAGTAAACTGAAGAAAAAGTTCTTTGAAACAAATCATACTGTATTTTTAATGTGGTCAATGTCTAGCTTATTATTCTTCACAGAATACTAAACTTTGACTTGTTTAAAATATATCCTTAGAAAAAAATGTTTTAACAATTACTGGGATACTTCAATTATTCTGAAAATAAATATTTTTCTTACCTAGTTTACTTTAACATAAAATTTAAACTCTAATAATGATGTTACATAAAATTATTGTAATTCTTATACTGTTTCTAAATGTCATTTTATTGACTAAATAAACTGAAAACTTGAAAGGCTAAAAAAGAGAAAAAATTATTTAACCTTGTTGACAGGATGAAACACTCAGGTTGTTATAGACAGTCACATATAAAGAATTTAACACTGAGTTTAAATGTCTTGAAAATTGCTTTCATCTGGGACAAGTTTTGTAATTCCCCATCTCTCAGCACATCAGAAATAAATATTGGTTGTACGTACATGGATTCTTCTAAGCAGTAGACAGTTCTATCAGGCAGAGTAAGGTAGATAGAGGCTAATCTTCTTTGCAATTTAAATGAATGCATTTATTTGGGGGGGACCCTGTCACCCCCCAAATCACAAGGGTATGAGTTCTAGGGCCCACTTGCTCATGCCTGTAAATAACCATTTTTAATGAATCTCACCTTCCTCCCTAATGTCTGCCATGTGTTTTATTTTTCTGTCTTACAAAGACCAGATTTCTGGCTATTTGGAGAATTGAGGGATAGAAGGCCATCTCTGTTATAATAATAATTAGTTTGCAGATAACCAGGAAAATAACCAATAAACTTATGGGTGTAGGTAAACATTATTTTTCATTCATAATAAATTTCTAGCAATGAAAAGAGTTGTTTAATGCATAATTTTTCCTAGTGTCTGTGGTCTGCATATTGTATTCTGTAAAACTTCCAAAAAGTGATATTCTGAAAATTCTACACAATTAATTAAAACATAAGGCTTCCCAGGTGGTAAAGGATCTGCCTGCAATGTAGGAGACACAAGAGACATGGGTTCTATCCCTGGGTCAGGAAGATCCCCTGGAGAAGGAAATGGCAACCCACTCCAGTACTCTTTTCTTGAAAAATTCCATGGACAGAGGAGCGTGGCAGGCTATAATCCATAGATCTCAGTGTTGGACTGAGCATGCATGCAGTTAAAACATAACATCTATTGATCATAAAATATTAGAAATCTGTGACTGTTTTCTGGGTGACATATGGGTTATTTTGTATGTGCTAATATCCAGGGTTGTTTCTGAATGACTTGGTGTCCTTGAACTAAAACCCTCCTAGATTTGAACTTAAAAAGTTTAGTAACAAATTTCACTGTTTCCTTCATACCTTGATGAAAATCTGCCATATTATTGCTTTAAGACTACATAGTGTACTTCATTATAAGCAGTGCCCTCTTGAAATTTACAGTTTTTTTTTTTTTTTGCTGAAAACACATTATTCCATGTGCTGAAATTTAATTTACTTTGGGTCAGTATTTATTGAGGATCCATTAAGAAGATTTGAAGATAGTAAACCAACCTATCAGAGTTAAGGAACAAAAATTTCAGTACCTAATTTTCCTTAAAATGCATAAATATAATCCCAGCAACTGCTGCTTTATAAGAAAAGTGGATAAGAGAGGCTGAGATAATATATAAACTATTATACTTTTTTTTTAATCAAAAATTCAAAGGATACTCCCAGGATTGCATCTTTGCAATCTCCCTGGATCTATAGTGGGCAGGAGTAATATTGGAAGTTGTTCACAGAAGTTAGGTAAAAAATGGTACTTTAAAATTAGATTCATTGTGTTCTGAGGAAAACAGTTATTGACCTGAATTTTAAACAAATGGTATATACAATGGCACCCACTCCAGTACTCTTGCCTGGAAAATCCCATGGACGGAGGAGCCTGGTAGGCTGTAGTCCATGGGGTCACGAAGTGTCAGACACAACTGAGCGACTTCACTTTGACTTTTCACTTTCATGCATTGGAGAAGGAAATGGCAACCCACTCCAGTGTTCTTGCCTGGAGAATCCCAGGGACAGAGGAGCCTGGTAGGCTGCCGTCCCTGGGGTCGCACAGAGTCGGACAGGACTGAAGCGACTTAGCAGCAGCAGCAGCATATACTATGTAGGAGGGAAAATATTAATCAGGTTGCTTTATTTTAATTCATGAGAATTTAAGTTATTTTTACCTTCTGGATACAATATATACATTTAAAATCCCTATCAAGTTGACTCTTAAATATTAATAGGTGTGCCTATGAAATAGCAATGATTTTTTTAAAGATATACAAATTTTACGAAGTTAGGACAGGGTTAACCTGCAATATAAATATTTTAAGTATATTTGTATAAGTACAGATTAACAAAAATGCTATAACTTCGTTTGTAAATATCTTTAGATCTCATTTATCACTTTTTCTTTTTCTCTTCATCTGTCATATAGCTGTTTTGGCCCCAGTTGCTCAGCATTATAAGGTAGAGAATTCACAGATTTTAGTCTCGTGGAATATTAGTCTCTTTATTTAAAAATAAATAAATAAAAATAATGCTTATTACCACAATTCACTTAGACTAGAGTTTCTGGAATTAATTTCATCTTAAGAAAATGCGTAGGACATATTCCTTAAGAAAGCACCAGAATATTTGAACAATAGCAAGATAATTGGAAAAAATGTACAACCACACTTTTAAAGAAGTTAACTGATCTGGATATATGAAATATGAATTGTTTTTCCAAATTACTTGCAACAGTTTAGAACTCTTCCTCACATGTTGCTGATTTCCTTTGACTAGATTTGGACACAGCTAAGTCTGACACAAGGCTTAATTCAGTACTCACGGCATCATGCTTCACTCCATCAGGAAATCAAGATCCATCATCAGGAAAAACCAAAAAGGAGCAGCCAGTATCAGCCCAGGAGAACAATCAATGAAACCATTCCTAGTTAAGGAGGAGGGAGTGTACTGAGAGCTAATTGTAGAGTTTAAAATGTAGGTTATTAATTTACATTTTCTAAACTCGTGTATTTTTCTGTGTAAAGAATAGTTAGAAATTATAGTGTTTTATTTTCACCCTATCCTCTTTCAAATCAAAGAAATAAATGGTCAGTGCACCCCCTTAATTGAATGAACTGATATAATTAATTTTAAAATGTTTTTAAGGAGAGGTGACTATTCATGTTAACACGAGAGGGTATTTGAATAAAAATAATAGTTTTTCATATTTAGCTAAGCAGCCTCAGTAGTGCTTGCCATGAATAACAATGGCAAACGACCCCATTTTCCTTTCTTTTTGGAGAATTTTAATCTTGTTCTAACTGTATGTAATGTATTTCAGAACATTCTTTCCTTTTAGACTTTTATATTTCACCTTCTCTTCTTCATTCTTCTTTGGATTGCCTTTCATTTTTCCCCTGAACTTTGTTCCTTCTGTGAACTTTTAACCCACTATTTGAACTCCAGTTCCCTAAGAAGACATTAACTTTATAACGGGTTGGAATATAAGAAAATGTTGGGTTCAGGAAATTGTTCTAATTTGTTTTCACCATACCTCAAGCTCATTCACTTAAAAGTATGTGCCTGAAATAGGTCATGTAAAACAATAACACTAGAATTTAGTTCTTCAGTCTTTAAATTTATCATATAGCTTTTGGAAAGCAATGAAATACACAGATTGGAGATATCCCACACATCTGAGAAAAACATAAATTCAGACTTTGATGAGATATTTCTTAGCCTTAGTATATTTGTTCTACATAATAATTTGGGTTTATTTCATTTTTGACAATTATTTTAAAAAAATTTAAATGAGATCTTTACAGAAAACAGTTAAGTTTAACAACTTATTGTAATGGCTTCTTAAATAGAGTAGAAAGGTTTACTTTTAGCCATAATTTCTAAGGAAAAATAAGCTTTAACATCATTCTGTATGCAAGGATTTGTGTTCATCAAATTGGTCTCCTGCCTTTTTACTGTCAAATGATAGATTCATTATGTGAAAATATTCTGTAAATGGAAGGTCATTTCATGTAATGAAGTATTTTCAATTAAATAAATACTTTAAGAAATATTTATATTTTCAATGATATACATATTTTTTAACTGAAGCATAGTTGATATACAGTAATATATTAGTTTCAGATATGTTGCAAGAGTTGGACACAACTTAACAACTAAAGCTCCACTACTACATACAATATAGTAATTGGATATTTTGTAGTAGGTTCAAGCATACATTTAATGATAAGAAAGTAGTTGAGAAAAAAATTCCTACACTACATATGGAGTTTTGTTATTCTTTAAAAATGTTGTAGTTTATTCTACTGGAAACCCAACACTAACATCATGCAAGAAGAATAAAACCTGTTAGCTAGAATATGAAAATCTTGCAGAGTGACCTCTAAGGTTGTAGCTCAGACAAGAGGCCAGATTGCCATTAAACTAGCAGTCTTTCATATGTCTCAGATATCATGTGGGGAGACATGAGTAGCTGAGCCTGATTATAATAATTAAGTTATATTTTCTGGAGTATAAAATTTTGAAACTATTTCAGGGCTAAATTTTAAAATTAGTCTATTTAATAATGTTCTGTCCCTTTTCTTCTCTCTTTTGTGATATTTACCAATTGTTCTCGAATGTCACCATCTGGATGAAACACTGAATAACACCCCCAGGTTGGGACTCTGTCCACTAACTGAACTTCTGAGCCAGTTCAGTTCAGTCGCTCAGTCATGTCTGATCTTTGTGACCCCATAGACTCCAACATGCCTGAGTTCCCTGTCCATCACCAACTCCCAGATATTGCTCAAACTCATGTCCATCCAGTCGGTGATGTCATCCAACCATCTCATCCTCTGTCATCCCCTTCTCCTCCTGCCTTCAATCTTTCCCAGCCTCAGGGTCTTTTCCAACAAGTCAATTCTTCAAATCAGGTGGGCAAAGTATTGGAGCTTCAGCTTCAGCATCAGTCCTTCCAATGAATATTCAGGACTGATTTCCTTTAGGATGGTCTGGTTAGATCTCTTAGCTGTCCAAGGAAATCTCAAGAGTCTTCTCCAACACCACAGATCAAAAACATGAATTATTTGGCACATAGCTTTCTTTATGGTCCAACTTTCACATCCATACATGACTACTGGAAAAACTATAGCTTTAACTAGGCAGACCTATGTCAGCAACATAATGTCTCTGCTTTTTAATATGCTGTCTAGGTTGGTCATAGCATTGCTTTCAAGGAGCAAGCATTTTTTAATTTCATGGCTGCAATCACCATCTGCAGTGATTTTGGAGCCCAAGGAAATAAAGTCTGTCACTGTTTCCATTGTTTCCCTATCTATTTTATGTGAAATGTTGGGACCAGATACCATATTCTTAGTTTTTAGAATACTGAGTTTTAAGCCAGCATTTCACTCTTGTCTTTCACTTTCATCAACAGGATGTTCAGTTCCTCTTCTCTTTCTGCCATAAGTGTGGTGTCATCTGCATATAATATGTTATTTCTATTTCTCCCGGCAGCCTTGATTCCAGCTTATGTTTCATCCAGCCCAGTATTTTGCATGATGTACTGTGCATATAAGTGAAATAAGCAGGGCGACAATATACAGGCTTGACCTACTCCTTTCCCAAATTGGAACCAGTCTGTTGTTCCATAACTGGTTCTAATTGTTGCTTCTTGACCTACATACAGATTTCTCAGGAGGCAAGTCAGGTGGTCTGGTATTCCCATCTCTTTCAGAATTTTCCACAGTCTGTTGTGATCCACACAGTCAAAGGCTTGGTCGTAGAGAAGCAGAGTAGCAGAGAAGCAGAAGGAGATGTTTTTCCGGAACTCTCTTGCTTTTTCGATGATCCAACAGGTGTTGGTAATTTGATCTCTGGTTCCTCTGCCTTTTCTAAATCCACCTTGAACATCTGGAAATTCTCGGTTTATGTATTGTTGAAGCCTCACCTGGAGAATTTTGAGTATCACTTTGCTAGTGTGTGAGATGAGTGCAGTTGTGCAGATGTTTGAACATTCTTTGGTATTGCCTTTCTGTGGGATTGGAATGAAAACTGACCTTTTCTAGTCCTGTGGCCACTGTTGAGTTTTCCAAATTTGCTGGCATATTGAGTGCAGCATTTTTACAGCATTATATATGAGGATTTGAAACAACTCAACTGGAATTCCGTCACTTCCACTAGCTTTGTTTGTAGTGATGTTTCTCATGGCCCAGTTGACTTTGCATTCCAAGATGCCTGGCTCTAGGTGAGTGATCACACTGTCATGGTTATCTGGGTCATTAAGATCTTTTTTAGTATAGTTCTGTGTATTCTTGCCACCTCTTCTTAATATCATCTGCTTCTGTTCAGTCCATCCCATTTCTGTCCTTTATTGTGCCCATCTTGCATAAAATGTTCCCTTGGTATCTCTAATTTTCTTGAAGAGATCTCTAGTGTTTCCCATTCTATTGTTTTCCTCTATTTCTTTGCATTGATCACTGAGGAAGGCTTTCTTATCTCTCCTTGCTATTCTTTGAAACTCTGCATTCAAATGGGTATATCTTTCCTTTTCTCTTTTGCCTTTAGCTTCTCTTCTTTTCTCAGCTCTTTGTAAGGCCTGCTTAGACAACCATTTTGCTTTTTTGCATTTTTTCTTCTTGGGAATGATCTTGATCACTGCCTCATGTACAATGTCATGAACCTCTGTTCATAGTTCATCAGGCACTATATCAGATCTCTACCCTGAATCCATCTGTCACTCCCACTGTATAATTATAAGGGATTTGATTTAGGTCATTCCTGAATGGTCTAGTGGTTTTCCCTAGTTTCTTCAATTTAAGTCTGAATTGTGCAATAAGGAGTTTGTTATCTGAGCCACAGTCAGCTCCCAGTCTTTTTTCTGCTGACTGTATAGAGCTTCTCCATCTTCCACTGCGAAGAATATAATCAGTCTGATTTTGGTATTGACCATCTGGTGATGTCTGTGTATAGAGTATTATCTTGTGTTGTTGGAAGAGGGTGTTTGCTATGACCAGTGTGTTCTCTTGGCAAAACTCTGTTAGCCTTTGTCCTGCTTCATTTTGTACTCCAAGGCCAAACTTGCCTGTTACTCCAGGGATCTCTTGACTTCCTAATTTTGCATGCCAGCCCCCTATGATGAAAAGGACATCTTTTTTTTTTTTGGTGTTAGTTCTGATGGGTCTTGTCATTCATCTTAGAATTCTTCAACTTCAGCTTCTTTGGCCTTAGTGATTGGGTCATAGACTTTGATTACTGTGATATTGATTGATTTGTCTTGCAAACAGAGATCATCCTGTCATTTTTGAGATTGCACCCCATTACTGCATTTTGGATTCTTAGGTTGACTATGAGGGCTGCTCCATTTCTTCTATGGGATTCTTGCTCACAGTAGTAGATACTGAATTAAATTTGCTCATTCCAGTCCATTTTAGTTCACTGATTCCTAAAATGTCCTGTTTGACCACTTCCAATTTACCTTGATTCATGGACCTAACAGTCTAGGTTCCATTGCAATATTGTTCTTTACAGCATCGGACTTTACTTCCATCACCAGTCACATCCACCAGAGGCAAATGCACTAAGACTATTTGGAACAGAAAATAATATACTTGTAGTTTCCATAGCTGCCCCAGAATTGTGAATTGTAGAGAGATACAGCCATTTCTAAGAGATTAATCACAATATTGAACAATTGGTATGAAAAAATATACTGACCATCAGATTAGATGCTGGTATAAATGGGCTGAAAATTGTTCCATCCTCAGAGGATTGGACGGCCAGAGATCTTCTGGTACAGACCATCACTGATCACTCGGGAAATAACTGATCTTTAATATAGAAATACCTAGCTGAGAATTAATTACTTTTCTTATAACAAGTAATGTGATCACACTATTTTTAAAACATGGAAAATATCTATCAATGCCCAGAGTTTTGAAATACCTTATTTCTCTTATGTTAAAGATAGTTTTATACTTGGTAGTTTGTGGAAGAGCCAATACAACATACATACACATACATATATACATATACACATACACATACAAGAAAATAAAATGTAAAAGATCATGTCTGGCATATGATACTTGAAGAAATGGACATCAGATACAAGGAGTCCAAATGATGCATGCTGTGAGGGAATAAAAGTCAGCACTAAGCAAAAACTAGCAAAAATTTGACAGGAAATAGAGCCAAGTTTGTTGCAGAACCATGGATCTTTAGGAAATCTGAGGAATATTTAAGGAACCCTTAGTCAACCTTAGTGCATTTCATCTCATTTTCCAGGGATGGTATAGATTACTGCATTTTAATTTAAAGGAACTTCTGTTTACCAACTTGAAGTTTGCTAAAGAACTTACTTCGAATCATTGGACTTAACCTATTATGTGGCGGATGCACACAAACCCTACAATACTGTGAAACTTTAGTATGAAAGGACAAAGGAGCTCGCAATTTCATTCTCTTTGTTGAAGGGTCTTAAACTATGAGAACCAAGGTAGTTTTAATCCACTTCACATGTATTTCTTTCTGCCCTTGTACATACATATATGACATGGCTTGAGAGTTTCCCTTAAGCTGCAATTACTTTGGGACATTTTCTCTTAAATTTAAGAAATAGATGCAGAAAATCAGGTTTGAATTCCTGGCTATATGCCAATGACTAATAGTTCTCTTCGGCTCTTTTCTGTGATGCTTCTGTAACTGGATAGATGATGGTGACTTTTAATGGCTGCTTTGGGCCTTGGGAAAAATTATATATAATATATATATATGGAAAAGAAAGCCATTAAGGACAAAAGATTGTTGAAAGCTTTACTGACTTTCAAACTGTGAAAAGAAGAGGCCAAGGTACCTTATGCTTTTGATGCCTGAGGGCTATGAAGCAGAAAGGGAAAGAAGAAAAAAAAATCACATATTGGGGCTCTGATTTGAAATCTTTTTTCTTCTTTCCATCTGTGGGTACCTAAATAGGGTCAAAAAGCCAGCACCTCAGTTATTTTGTTGAAAGGCTAACAAAATGTCTCAACTTTCAGCACACATTCCCACTATAAGTGATAACTAAGTAAGTTGATCTTCAAGTCACTAATGCTTTCTTCCTGTTAGAACTATAGCCTCATGGTGAACTTTAGAAACAGGTTTGAATTTTTCATAATAAATTTCCCCTGACTTACTTATGTAGATAATTAAACTAAATTCTTCCCCTCAAGAGTCAGGTTTTTTCTGCAGTGGAATAAGTCAGATAGGTTTGAAATCTGATCCAAGGTTCAATCAAATGTTATCTCTTCTTTAAAAAATGGTACCCAAGTCAGTCATTACATGTATTGTTTGCGTTTAGGAGAAACTATGAGCTCATGTTATGACCAGTGCTATCATCTTGTGAAATCACAATTGTGTCTTGATTTTTTTCAACTTTAAGAAAAAGGAAAACAATTCTATGTGCCTCATAAAACACTTTCAGCACTACTGTTATAAATCTTGGATGGAATAGAATTGAGATTAGTCAGAATAGCTACTTGTGGACAACTGCCAAACATCAAATCAAAGCAGACAAACTATGTAAATTCTGTGTGTGTTAGTCAGTCATGTCCGACTCTTTGTGACCCCATGGACTGTAGCCCACCACAGTCCTCAGTTCATGGGATCTCCCAGGCAAGATACTGGAGCGGGTTGCCATTTCCTTCTCCAGGGGATCTTCTCAACCTAGGGATCAGACCTTGGTCTCCTGCTTTACAGGTGGATGCTTCACTGTCTGAGCCACCAAGGAAGCCTTGTAAATTCTATAAACACACTAATTTGGATTTGTAAGAATAATTTCAGTCTTTTAGGTAGGAAAAAAGAAAAAAAAGTCTATGGGATAAATTTAAATATTGTTTGGACTAAATATAATGGAAATACAGTAGAAAATTATCACAAATTTTGTTAAGTATTAATTTATTAAAAATTTGGAGGATGTACATTCATGCTACTTCTAAAATAAATCTATTAACATACAGTCAAAACTTTTTCTGATGCACAACAGAGTAAAGTTTGCCGTATTTTTGAGCAACCCAGAAAGTATTTCACAGTTCTGTAACACATGATTGTCTGATCCATGGTTTATGTTT
This sequence comes from Bos taurus, assembly GCF_002263795.3. Classification (NCBI taxonomy): domain Eukaryota; kingdom Metazoa; phylum Chordata; class Mammalia; order Artiodactyla; family Bovidae; genus Bos; species Bos taurus. The sequence continues at coordinate 50,036,707 of NC_037329.1, forward strand.
ATTATAGATCTATTTATATATCATACTGTCATCCAAGTGAAAAACATATGAATGCTGTTCACAAAAACTAAAATCATGATATTAAAAATAAAAGCCAAGAAAAGCAATAAAATCCCAAATAGATGCTACTTTGCTATTTTTCTGATTTGTGTGCTATTATCAATTTTTAAAATTTTTGTTCACAGCTCTGTTTCCTTTGGACTAATAAACTTATGTGCTTGCTTCATCACTGAAGAATGGTAAGTCTTTAATCTTACTGATGTTAGTACTTTTCCCTTCTGGTACTAATTTGTCTGAAAGAAAGTAAACATGAAAGCACTATAATAACTTAATATTTTATAGTATCATACCTTTTCTGAGCAAGTTTTATACGTTATCTTATTTTACCCTTATTTTCTAATTTTGTACGTAGGTAGAAAATGCTATTATGGTTAGTTGAAAAAAAGGAAACTGGTGCGTAGAAGGAATGTAACCGTTCTAAAATCATAGAAGTAGTTATTCTTATTTATAAGAATACTTATCTTTCTTCTGTATGAAGTAAAAAAAAAAATATAAGCACAGTATGTGCCCTGTTTGTTTAATCCCTCTGCCAAGGTAGGCATATTATTTACATTTTTACATTTGAGGAAAAAAGAACTGAGAGTTATTTAACTTGCCCAAGTTGATGCAACTAGCAAGGGGTTATATGAGAGTTTAACCTGGCTAAGGCTGATTTTAAAGGCCATTCTTCTTCAAATATATATATCCTTTAGATTGGTCTAGTTTTTGTATTCCAAATGGTACTTTCAACTAGTCATAGATTCCCTTTTTGTGTGTGTGTGGTGATTATGACTCCTACCCAATTAATAGAACTCAGTTTAATACAATCATAAGTATTTGTAGAGAAATAATTCTTCTTGCATATGATTAAAATATTTTTTAAACTTACATTCTACTAATTGTCACATTACAAAAATCTGAGTGGTCTTGATAAAGAAGAATTGTGTCTGTGCATAATGGGTGGCTATCATTGCAGAAAGGAAAAATAAAACTAATCAGATTAAAATTTCAAGCTAAATTAGGGATTTTTATTTTATTAAACATAAATTGTGTGTGTGTAATAATCACATAAAATAAACATAAAAATAATATTACAAAATGTTCTTGTAATGATTAACTAGCTTAGGAAACAATACATGTATTATTTATTAATATTTCTGTATTCCTTTTTCATATTTATCCTCAATACTCTTTCTGCAAAAGTATACCATAATCCTATACTTGGTATTAATCCATCTCACCTATGGCTATATAAATCAAAATATATGTATTTGTCAACAAACAGCATGTATTATTATGTTGTATATTAAAAAAAAATTAAACATCCTTTTGAAGCATAAGAACACATGGCCTGCCTAAGACTGAGATTGAATGAGAGTAACAGATAAAAGCTCCTGACTCTCACATCAGCTGAGTAATCTATCTAGTAACTAGCAGTAGCAAAATGTATCAACAGAGGAGGGGCAAGAGAGCAGGGAGACCACATCTGTGGCACAGCATGTAGGTAAGGGTGAAACCTGAGGATATAGCAAGGACAATCAGAAAATCCTTCTGACTCTGGAGCCATCACTCTAAGTTCAACCAATAGAATCTCACACTAAATAAATTTGAAGCTTGATGTGTACTGAAGGTATCACAGCAATATAGATAGACAGACAGACAGACATATAGATAGGTACATAAACAGATAGACAGACACATAGATACAAAGATAGATACATAAGCAAACCAGTGAAAACCCCATACTAACAACCTGATAGAAGAAGAGATATGCCCACAGCAGGCTCAAATACTATTTTTTCATTCTATACTTTTTGATAACACTATCATTAACATTTAAAGTTACAAGACAAAAAAAGAAAATTTTTTAAAAAACTTACCCACTGTGAACAAAGTTATAAAGTCATGCCAACATTATCCAGATATTCATTAACTGAATAACCATGAGTGGTATGTTAAAGATTGCATAGAAAATATAGGCAATATGAAGGAACAAATGGAGAATTTGTACAGAGAGATGAAGACTAGAAAAAGGGTTTAATAAAAAAATTAGAAATGGAAGAAAAAGGCAAGAGAAGTGAAACATGATTTCAAAGAGCTCATCCTCAAAACATCTGAAGAAAGAAATCAAAATTGAAAGTTAACCAATAAAATTATCAAAATGTAGTCACAAAGAATAAAGAAAAAACAAAATGGATTATCCAAAAATGAGATGAAACAAACAAAAAGCCTACTTAGTTATAATACAATATCAGATATTCTAACATATGTGATTAGAGCGTCATGAGGAAATGAAAGAATATGAAAGAAGAAAGGTTTGAGAAATAGTAGCTGATAAATATTCAATAATAATGAAAGGTATTAAAACACAGAACCAAGACGCTCAGAGAAACCCAAGCAAGATAAATAAGAAAATACACATATATATAATATTCACATTTTCAAATTGTTTAAAAAAGAAAAGATAAAAGGAACATCTTGCAAGCAGTCAGAAAATGAAAATAAATACAGCTGAAATCTCCTTAGAAATTATGCAAACCCAATGACAGTAAATTGATATTTAAAGTACCAACATGAAAAAAGCTGTCAATTCAAAATTCTATACCCAACAAAATTCTTTTAAAAGGTAAAAGGAAAATGGAAAAACAAACAAACAACAACAACAAAAAAACTATTTGTTATTTTGCTTACATAGCCATATGTTGCTTGTTTATCAGAACTCATTGTTATGTCTTTGAGACTTCTTCATCTATATACGTAACTGCTGCTGCTGCCACTGCTAAGTCACATCAGTCATGTCCGACTCTGTGCAACCCCATAGACGGCAGCCCACTAGGCTCCCCCATCCCTGGGATTCTCCAGGCAAGAACACTGGAGTGGGTTGCCATTTCCTTCTCCAATGCATGAAAGTGAAAAGTCAAAGTGAAGTCACTCAGTCATGTCTGACTCTTCACGATCCCATGGACTGCAGCCTACCAGGCTCCTCCGTCCATGGAATTTGCCAGGCAAGAGTACTGGAGTGGGGTGCCATCGCCTTCTCCAATATACATAACTACTTCACCTATTTTGACTATCATCTAACATTTTTTTGTATATATAAACTCAACTTTAAAATCCATATTTTTGCTGATGGACATTGAGTTTTTATAATTTTTTTCTATTCTAAATATTACTGTAGTAGCATTCTTAAGTGTCTTTTGGTAATTAATGCTCAAGATTTTCTCTATGGTGTATGACTAAGTGTGGAATTTCTAGTTAAAGTCTTCAGTTCAGTCGCTCAGTCATGTCCGACTCTTTGCGACCCCATGAACTGCAGCACACCAGGCCTCCCTGTCCATCACCAACTCCTGGAGTTTACTCAAACTCATGTTCATTGAGTCAGTGATGCCATCCAACCACCTTATCCTCTGTTGTCCCCTTCTCCTCCTGCCCTCAATCTTTCCCAGTATCAGGGTCTTTTCAAATGAGTCAGCCCTTCGCATCACGTGGCCAAAGTATTGGAGTTTCAGCTTCAACATCAGTCCTTGCAATGAACACTCAGGACTGATGTCCTTTGGGATGGACTGGTTGGATCTCCATGCAGTCTAAGGGACTCTCAAGAGTCTTCTTCAACACCACAGTTCAAAAGCATCAATTCTTCAGTGCTCAGCTTTCTTTATAGTCTACCTCTCACATCCATACTTGACTACTAGAAAAACCATAGCCTTCACTAGACCGACTTTTGTTGGCAAAGTAATGTCTTTGCTTTTTAATATGCTGTCTAGGTTAAAGTGTAACTATTATAAATTTTTGACTATGCTAGATAAGAACAAATTGCTTTGCAACTGCTTAAGCAATTTGCATTCTCCCTAACAGTGTCCAATATTGTCAGTTAGTTTTCCTAAATTCTTTTCACGGTGTGTGACATCAGGATTTTTTTAACTTTTGTTTAAAAATTGTTGAAAGCACAAATTCCTTCTCAGTGTCATTTCTGCTTACAAGTCCTTGATTAGTAGTGAGGTTGCAGGGTGTTTTATGTTTATTGTAAATGTAATTTCTTTTGTGTATCAACTATTTAATATTTTATCATTTTTCTAATAAGTTTTCTTTGTCTTATTTGTCAGAAGACAGAATTTGTCTTCTATACATCAGTCCTCTGGATTGTAAATAGTTTTTGTATAATCTGTCATTTTACCTTTTTGTGAAGTCATTTGATCCATGGGCTATCTTAATGTCATATAACTCACTGTATCAATCTTATGGCTTTCAGTTTAGGTTTATTACAAAATGCACCTATATCTTGTAGTCCTAAAGACATTTGTTCTTGATGCTTTGATTTTTACTTTTAAATCTTATATGTTAGATCTAGTATTTATTTTTGTATACTATTTAAGACAGTAAGTAAATCTTTATTTTCCTTATGACAAGCTCTCCAAGAATCGTTAGACCATGTATTGCCCACTAAGTTTTCAGTTTTATTAAGATTTTAAGGAAATGTAACACAATGCACATGTTTAAATTATATAAACTGATCAATTTTTACATATATATGCACTCATAAAATCATCACTACAGTCAAGAAAAAGAATCAGTCACCTCCAAATTCTTCATGTCCCTTCATAATCTCATTCTCAAGACCATCTTTATCCATTTTGCCCTTTAACAACTACTTTATATACTTTTTTCTGTTTCCCAATTTCTATTTTATACTCTGGGAAGCCAATTACATGTATATTAGGCTGCTTGAAGTTGTCCCACAGCTCACTATGATGTGTTCATTTACTTTCAGTCCTTTTTATCTGTGTTTCATTTTGGACACTTTCCATGCTTTATCTTCAGGTTCACAAATCTGTTCTCTTACAAGTCTGCTGCTGCTGCTGCTGCTAAGTCGCTTCAGTTGCGTCCAACTCTGTGCGACCCCATAGACGGCAGCCCACTAGGCTCCTCTGTCCCTGGGATTCTCCAGGCATGAACACTGGAGTGGGTTGCCATTTCCTTCTCCAGTGCATGAAAGTGAAAAGTGAAAGTGAAATCGCTCAGTCGTGTCCAACTCTTAGCGACCCCATGGACTGCAGCCTACCAGACTTCTCCGTCCATGGGATTTCCAGGCAAGAGTACTGGAGTGGGGTGCCGTTGCCTTCTCCGCTTACAAGTCTAATCTACTGTTATTCTCTGTTTTTTGTTTGTTTGTTTTTTTTTAACCTGTTATTTATTTTTCACCTCTAGAAATTTGATTTAGTTGTAGCTTTGGTGGCTCAGATGGTAAAGAATCCACCTGCAATGAGGGAGACCTGGGTTTGATCCCTTGGTTGGGAAGATCCCCTGGAGGAGGGTATGGCAACCCACTCCAGAATTCTTTCCTGGAGAATCCCCATGGACAGACGAACCTGGTGGGCTACAATCCATGCGGTCTCAAAGAGTCGGAAACAACTGAGTGACTGAGAATGCACCTATTTTCTATATCTTTTATTTCTAAATTTAACATGATCAATCTTTAACTTATTGATCATTTGGAGTATACAATTCATATTTTTATTTTAATGCTCTTGGCTAATAATTTCTATTGAATAATTTTACTCTTTATTATGGATTATATTGTTTTATTTCTTTGAATGCCTGGAAAATTTTTATTTGATTTCAAACATGTGAACTTTACCTTGTTGGGTACTGAGTATTTTCATATTCCTACAATTATTACATTTTTTTTTTTTTTTTGGTGTGCAGCTAAGTTACCTGAATATTTTGCTCCTTTCAAGTTCTTTCATTTAAGTTTACTCTTGGGATCATCAAGGAAATAGTCTTGGGCTAAATTTGACCTACTCTTAAGCCATATACTGAAGTGGAACCCCCAGTTTTTTATGAATTATAAGGTTTTTCCATCTTCATTGGTGGAAAAAACAAAGAAACAAACAAACAACTATTCCTAGTCAGTTCCAGGGTGTTTTCCCTCTAGTGTTTTTAGTTAAATATTTTGGGGACCTCAGGAAATTTCTATTCAGAAATTCTAATCAGTGCTCAGTTGAAGTCTTGAGAATGACCTTCTACAGACCATTGGAACTTTATCTTTTGTATGTTTCTCCTTTCTGATCCTCTGATCTATAAACTCAGACTGCTTTAGTCCCTTTGGACTCACAACTTTATTTCCTCAACTCAGGGAGACTTCTAGTATCTACTAGGGTTTTTTGTTTTATTTCTTTTTTCTTTTTTCTTTTTTTTGCTGCCTCTATAACTTACATATTTTCTCCAGGCAGTAAGTTTGAACAATCAAAAGGCTCATCTTGTTTCCTCTTTCTCAGTGGTCATTTCCTGCACTGCCTAATGTCTAAAAGTTGTTTTCTCACGTATTTTTAAGTGCTTTGGTTGTTTTAGGCAAAGAGAATAAATCCAGTCCCTGGCACTATTTTTTAGCCAGAAGCAGAAAACTGCTCATTTTAAAACTTTCTACATATGTATAATGTTCAGTTCTGATTCATTGATCCATTTATGTATCTCTACACAAATTCTCTTCGTACTATACTTGTATAAATTTGTTAGTAACTTATGGAGAAAATTTACCTTTTATTTTCCTTCAAACATTGTTTCATTGGTTCATAACCCTATTATTTTTTATAAAATTTAAAATTAGTTTACAAAAATTTTTCATTGTAATTTTGGTTGGAATTACATTGAATTTAGAGATTAATTTGAGGAAATTAAAAAATATGAAATAGTCTCATTAATGAACACAGTTTTCCTCTGCAGGTCTTCATACCTTTCAATAAGTGTAAAATTTTTATATAAAATTCCAGAATATTTTTCCAATATTTATTTCTTATTTATATTTTAATTATTTTTAAAATTCTGCATGCATTTAAATTAAAATTTCTAATTATTTTATGTCTGAAGGAGCATTTTTAATTTTTTACTATAGGCCTAATAGAAAACTGCTGTTTTCTTACTATTCTGATAATCTATATAGATGATTTTATCTTTTATGAATAATGACATATAATTACTTCTTTCCATATATATTCACTTTCTTTGTTCTTAGTGTTTGTTACACTAAATAATGGTGGAACAAATTCTTTTCTTGCTTTTCTAAAATCTGATTGACCCAAGGATCAAACCTGTGTCTCTTAAATCTCCTGCATTGGCAGGCAGGTTCTTTACCACTAACACCATGTGGGAAGCCCCAGAATTTAAATAGGCTCATATTTTTATGATAAACCCAAACCGATCAATTAAAAAAAAATAAAATTGTCAGACTCTGATACCTTATTTTGAGTCTCCATGAGTATACCTACAGACTTGTAACTTCCAGGGAACATTACTGTCTAAAGGTTTAGTTGTTGCACTCTGAAATTCATTTCCTCATTTGTAACAAGTCCAAGCTTCACATAGGGCACAAGTTCTTACCAACCAATGAATAGTGTAGCGGAGATGCAATCATACAATCATAACACTGGATCAATCTTGGAAACTGGAGGCTCCTCTGATGTGAACTTTGTCTCAAACTCTCCCTGAAATTCTTTTTTTTGTTTTTAATTTTATTTTATTTAACTTTACAATATTGTATTGGTTTTGCCATATATCAAAATGAATCTGCCACAGGTATACATGTGTTCCCCATCCTGAACCCTCCTGAAATTCTTGCCAAACCATTCTTAAACTTCCTGGCATTATATGATGCTCTCATCAAACCTTCCTTCCCCCTCTCCTTTACTCAGGATCAGTCTTTGCTTCATCCTTGTTTTCTTTCACAGACAGTTCTTCTATTGAAATGCATGTAAGTTTAATCCCATCTTGATGTCTGCTTCTTAGAAGACCTCGATATAACAAAAATGGCACTGCTACTGGGACAGTCTGAGAAAAAAGTCTACAAGATTGGGTTTGGAAATGACTCATTCATAGGCAGGGCAGCATTTTGGTTGATAGGCAAGGCATGTATGCATATTAACTAGAAAAATGTGGTCCTTCAATTGCTTAAAATTTCACCAACAGTAATCTGGGAAATTTTCTTCATAGAGGGAATACAGTGGCAGGTATAAAAAGTTATTTAAAGTTGAAACATGTGGGAGTAACAATGCCTTCAAAGACAGCAGAGTGAGCTGGTTACTGGTATAATGTATTGAAGCCTTGCAAAGAGCAATGAAAGACTGAGACCTCTCAACAAGCAGTTAATATAAGAGTCACAGAAGGCATTATCTCCAAAATGGAAAGGCTGACATAAATGAGCAGCAGACTGAACACCTAACTGTAAGAGCTGAAGTGCTCTAGAGACATTTGATTATTCAGCATAGCAGATCTGCTAAGTGAAGGATGAGAGAAATCTGATATCCTATAATATGATGTGGAAGTACAAGTTTGGATATCCCTGAGGATATTTACTCTGCAACCTTCCTGTATTCTGCAGGTTTGCAAGAATAGTCCACCCTTCCCTAAAACGAGTTAGCACCTACCTATGTTGAAAAATACTGTAGAAGTCTCTTTGCCACTGACAAAAGTGCCCTCAGAAGCTGTTTCTACCTGTTCTTATTGCTGCCCAGCCAAAAAAAAAAAAAAAAGATGACATAGTCTTGCTGAAGATGGCACTTGCCCAATAAAGGCAGGTCATGAATTTCCTAGTGTAGGATTCCAAGCTGAACTTATATCCACATTTCTAAAAACTAGATTACTTTGTTTCATGTTATTTCCTTTTCCTTGTTTTAACATTTATTCCTTACTCAGGCTTTATGCAGATATCCAGCTATATCACCTGACTATGTATATACAGGTAGGATAAAATGTGAAAAGAAGAATAATATGTACAGTTTTAAAGAGGTGTGATAACTGAAATCAGAGAGAGAGACCTCCCTGAGACATTCTGAGACATTAACATTCTTGTTAATCAAGAATGGGGTTAATACTCTACCTACTACTCTTTATGTAACAATATTCACTACATAACCAGCAGTCAGGAAGCTGAGAAAGCTACATGCATAATCTTAGAGAAGTCATTCCTTAGCTTGAGAAAGCTGAGACACTGAAATAACTCTCTAAGGTCAGATCAGGAGCTCCTTGTTGCAAAATTTAGACTTAAATTGAACAAAACAGGGAAAACCACTAGATAATTTAGGATTGACCTAAATCGAATTCTTTATGAATATACAGTGGAAGTGACAAATAGATTCAAAGAAGTAGATGTGATAAGAGTACCTGGAGAAATATGGATGGAACTTTGTAACATTGCACAGGAGGTGGTAACCAAAATCATCCTCAAGAAAAAGAAATGCAAAAATAAAAGAAGAGAAGCTAAAGGCAAAGTACAAAAGGAAAGATATACTCATCTGAATGCAGAGTTCCGAAAAATAGTAAGGAGAGATAAAAAAGCTGTCCTAAGTGATCAATGCAAAGAAATAGAGAAAAACAATAGAATGGGAAGACTAGAGATCTCTTCAAGAAAATTAGAGATACCAAGGGAAAATTTATTGCAAAGATGGGCACAATAAAGGACAGAACCCTTAAGGACCTAATAGAAGCAGAATATATTAAAAAGAGGTGACAAGAATACACAGAAGAATTGTATGAAAAAGGTCTTAACGACCCAGATGACCATGCTGGCATGGTCACTCATCTAGAGCCAGACATACTGCTGTGTGATGTCAAATATAATGCTTTAGGAAGCATTATTAAGAGCAAAGCTAGTAGAAATGATGGAATTACAGCTGGGCTATTTCAAACCTAAAAGATGATGCTGGTAAAGTGCTGCACTCAATATGACAGCAAATTTGGAAAACAAGAATGGCCACAGGACTGAAACATGTGTTTTCCTTGCAATCCCAAAGAAAGGCAATGCCAAAGAATGTTCAAATTGTCCTACAATACAATTGGACTCATTTCACATGCTATCAAGGTAATGCTAAAAATCCTTCAAGCTAGGCTTCAACAGTAAGTGAACCGAGAACTTCCAGATGTACAAGCTAGATTTATAAAAAGGAAAGGTCCAGTGATCAAATTGCCAATATCTGTTGGATCATAGAAAAACTAAGAGAATTCCAGAAAAACATCTACTACTGCTTCATTGATTACACTAAAAACTTTGACTGTGGATCACAACAAACTGTGGAAAATTCTTGAAGAGATGGGAATACCAGACCACCTGACCTGTATCCTGAGAAACCACTATGCAGGACACACAGCAACAGCCACAACTGGACATGAAACAATGGACTGGTTCCAAATTGGGAAAGGAGTACATCAAGGCTATATATTGTCACCCTACTTATCTAACTTATATGGAAAGTACATCATGTGAAATGCCAGGCTGGATGAAGCATAAGCTGGAATCAAGATTACCAGAGAAATATCAATAAACTCGGATATGCAGATGATACCAGTCTAATGGCAGAAAGCAAAGAGAAACTGAAGAGCCTCTTGATGAAGGTGAAGGAGGAGAATGAAAAGTTGGCTTAAAACTTAACATTCAGAAAGCAAAGATCATGGCATCCGGTCCCATTCCTTCATGGCAAATAGAGGGGGAAAAAGTGAAGTCAGTGACGGATTTTATTTTCTTGGACTTCAAAATCATTGAGGACAGTGTAGCCATGAAAGTAAAAGATGCTTGTTCCTTGGAAGAACAGCTATGCTTAAAAAGCAGAGACATCTCTTTGCCAACATAGGTCCATCTAGTCAAAGCTATGGTTTTCCCGTTAGTCATGTATTAATGTGTGGGTCAGACCATAAAGAAGGCTGAGCACCAAAGAATTGATGCTTTTAACTGTGGTGATAGAGAAGACTCTTGAGAGTTCCTTAGACAGCAAGGAGATTAAACCAGTCAGTCCTAAAGGAAATCAGTCCTGAATATTTATTGGGAAAAATTGATGCTGAAGCTGAAGTTCCAATATTTTGATCACCTGATGCAAAGAACTGGTTCGTTGGAAAAGACCCAGTCCTCAGAAAGATTGAGGGCAGGAGGAGAAGGGCATGACAGAGGATGAAATGGTTGGATTGCATCACCAACTCAATGGACATGAGTTTGAACACACTCCAGGAGATAGCAAAGGACAGGGAGGATATCACACTCCGGGATATAGTGAAGGATAGTGAAGTAAAGAAATGTGTGCTGCAATTAATGGGGTCACAAAAAGTCAGACATAAATTAGTGACTTGAACAACAAGATCCTCAAAATAATTAACAGATGTGATCCCAATGTAGGTAAACCAAACTCTCTAAAACATGACACCATTTCATAAACTCTTTTTTATACCCATAATACTTCCCTCAGAGAAGGCCATGGTACCCCCACTCCAGTACTCTTGCCTGGAAAATCCGTGGATGGAGGAGCCTGTTAGGCTGCAGTCCATGGGGTCGCTAAGAGTCAGACACGACTGAGCGACTTCACTTTCACTTTTTACTTACATGCATTGGAGAAGGAAATTGCAACCCACTCCAGTATTCTTGCCTGGAGAATGCCAGGGACGGGGAAGCCTGGTGGGCTGCTGTCTATGGGTCGCACAGAGTCAGACACGACTGAAGTGACTTAGCAGCAGCAGCAGCAGCATACTTCCCTGGTGGCTCAGACAGTAAAGCATCTGTCTACAGTGCGGGAGACCCGGGTTCAATCCCTGGGTCGGGAAGATCCCCTAGACAAAGAAATGGCAACCCACTCCAGTACTATTGCCTGGAAAAATCCCCTGGATGGAGGAGCCTGGTAGGCTGCAGCTACAGTCCATGGGGTCACAAAGAGTCGGACACGACTGAGCCACTTCACTTCACTTCATTACTCATATTTTGGTTCTAGTTCTATTCTGTGCAGCTAGGTCAAGTAAGTCTTAGTCATAGAAAATGTGATATGCCTACAAGTACTTAAAAATTAGTCTTGTGGTAAGTTGCTAAGCTGTATGTTTTTAGTTTCTTCAGTCATTTCACATATATCCTTTCTCAGACTTTTTACTTTAAATGCACTCTATTTAGCATTATTTCTCAGTATCACAAAAGATCATGATAAATAGATAATACCCTTCTTTATAAGTATTCATTTATGTCCTCTCATTTAGGATAATGGCATTCTCTGAATTACTCATTACAGTCTTCAGTTCATTTCAGTCTCTCAGTCATGTTCGACTCTGCAACCCTATGGACTGCAGCATGCCAGGCTTCCCTGTCCAACATGAACTCCTGGAGCCTGCTCAAATTCATGTCCATCAAGTTGGTGATGCCATCCAACCATCTCATCCTCTGTCATCCCCTTCTCCTCCTGTCTTCAATACAGTCTTAGTTTATGTGTTTTGTCCTCCTGCTGCTGCTGCTAAGTCACTTCAGTCGTGTCCGACTCTGTGCGACTCCACAGACGGAAGCCCACCAGGCCCCTCTGTCCCTGGGATTCTCCAGGCAAGAACAATGGAGTGGGTTGCCATTTCCTTCTCCAATGCATGAAAGTGAAAAGTGAAAGTGAAGTCGCTCAGTCGTGTCCGACTCTTAGAGACCTCATGGACTGTAGCCTACCAGGCACCTCCGTCTGTGGGATTTCCCAGGCAAGAGTGGTGGAGTGGGGTGCCATTGCCTCCTCCGGTGTTTTGTCCTAGAGGGGCTAGTTTGGAAAATATGTGATATGGTTATTCCTTCTGTAATCTCATTTGCTTAGTTTTGTGTGAATCATTAAGTCCTTCCTTACTCCCTTAATCAAGGGTATCTTCTAATTTATAAACACCTTTATGAGCCCCCTCCCACCTTGTTTTTCATGTTTTTATCCTCTTCCTTCTCACCACGCAATTCATCATTCACATAGACCACTTCTAGGTATATCATCCATTCATAAAACTCCTGGGGAATTCTTTTGCTACTCTCAAATCAACAGGTTGATAAAGCATTATTTATTTGAGAGAATTTAGATATGTCCTAAGCTAAGGCTTTTGAATAGTCTCATTGTCTTAAACTAGTGTTTTGAGTTCTTTCAGTTCTTGAGTCATTCCAGAGACTCAGATTTTAGATTCTGAATAAGTACTACTACTCGTGAGACACAAGTGTTTGAATAATTGCCTATTATTGAAAAATGATTTGACTTTGTTTCTGACTTTCACCCCATATCTTAATTTTCTTACATATTCTTTACCAATAAGTTGTTCTGTCTCTAAATGTCTGTGCTAGTTAAATGGTTAGAAACTGCCTTTTAATACTGTACATCCATATAAAGCTATTATCCTAACACACTTCAAATAAGAAACAAAAGAGTATAGGTACTTGGACTGAGCAAGATTTCTCAGGAACTAATGAATAAATAATGATAGTTCATGAATAATTCAAGATGAGCATAGTATGCCTCAAACAATCTTTGTCTGCAAAATAATAAAATCTTTTAATACAAATAGGAATGGGGTTAATTGTATTCTTGGACACATGTACTGTACTCTCACATTCTGTCTTTGCGTGAGGATTTAATGTACAGGTGAGGCTTTAGAATAGTAGGAATTTTAAATCTTGCTTAAAAGAGATTATAAGATTTAATTCCTACTATAAAGAAAGGACTCTGGCATTATGTTTACCATCCTCAAAGCAAACATTTCCATGCAAAGAAAAATTAATAGTAAGACAGTACAAGGAAATGTAAGGTAACAAAATGTCACAGCTCTGCTACTTTCTCAGATTTGAGCCAATCACTTACCAGCTTGTTTCTCAGCTAAAAATTTATAATTATGTTGATTTTGACCTTCAACCATCCCATTTTTCTTCACTATAGATTATTCTAGTATTGCTTATAAAAATAAAGAGAATTTTGTATTATGGTCTCTCTAAAATATCAAGTGACATATCAGTTTCAAGAAATGATTGTATAGTGTTCAGGGATTTTAAATCAACACAACTAACAAGCCAAATACAACAACAACAATACAAGTCAAGCTGGCAGACCTCTAGGACTCCACCAGGATTTAAGAAGTCTCATTTAATTTGCATGTCTTCACTCTAGACACTTGGATAATTTTGAATTACTTTAGGCACAATACTTATGAACTGTGTGACTTTACCTCCCTAAGTGTCCATATCTATTTATTAAAATGAGTTTTTAAAAATGCTAATCTTATAGGGTTGTTTAAAAATTAAATGAGGTAATACATGCCAAACTCTTACCATGAACCATTAATTTTTACTGTTTTCTAATGTACACATTACTCACTCATAGGAATTATCATAAAGTATAACTCATAACAACAAAATTTCCACTTCTATAGTAATCTTAGAAATGCAGTTAAAATAACAAAGTACTTTTTTTTTTAATTTTAGAAAACTGAAAATAGAATTACTGTATGAGGTAGAAACCCTACTCCTGGGCTTACATACAGACATAACTCTAATTCAAAAAGACACACACATCCCAATGTTCATTTTAGCACTATTTACAATAACCAGGACCTGAAATCAACTTAAATGTCCATCAATAGATGAATAGATAAAGAATCTATGGTACATGTGCATGATGGAATATTATGTGGGCATAAAAAAGGACACGTTTGAGTCAGTTCTATGAACCTAAAGACTATTATATAGAGTGAAGTAAATCAGAAAGAGAAAAAAATATCATATATTAACACATATATATGGAATCTATAAAGTAAGTACCGATGAACCTCTTTGTAGAGCAGCAATGGAGATGCAGACATAGACAATACAGTTAGAGGAGAGAGTGCAACAGATTGAGAGTAGAATGTATATGGAAACATATACATTATCATATGTAAAATAGGTTGCCATGGAAATTTACTATATGATCCAGGGAGCTCAAACTGGTGCTCTGTAACAGCCTAGAGGGGTGGATTGGGATGGGAGGTAGAAGCGAGGTTCAAGAGGGAGGGCATGTACGTATGCCTACAGTTAATTCATGTCCATGTATGGCAGAAACCAACACAATATTGTAAAGCAATTATCCTCCAATTAAAAATAAATTTTGAAAAAAGATTTTAAAAACTACATTAGAAAAGTTTATTATTTCTGATATTTGTGAAGTTGCTATGAAATTGAAACTTCCATACTTTGCTGATGAATCATGTAATATTTTTGAAATAAATCAGTAATTATATAATTAAACATATAGAATTTTAACCTAATTATTCCACTTCTGTAAATATATCAAATGGGAAACCAGTAAAAATGGGAAAAACTAAGGACACACCTATACACTGCAATATTCTTTGAAATGGTGAAATAGAAAACCTTGTATTCACCAATAGCATAATAAAAATGAAATAATATACATTAATTTAAATAATAATAATAGAAATCATTATTCTTATATCACAACATGAGAAACTAGAAATACAAAATATTGCTTCAATGCTGGAAATAGGCATGTGAAAAAAATCCTGACAGTCAAATAATAAAAAGTGCACTACTTTTTTAAACAAACAACTTTATGCATGGTTTCTCTCCTTTTTTCTATTTCAAATTACTTTTTGATGTTTTTATATATATATATAATATACTGTATATTTTTTATACAGTAAAATCAGCTTCAAATGCTTTACAAGGAAAAATAAAGTTTTGACAAAATAATTACTTATATTCTCAGCAATTATGTTTTTAAGCACTTAACATATACCCAGTTCTGAGCTTTCCAGTGCTGAAAGGAGGAATACATGGTTTAGTAAATTTGACGTGGTTGTAGGAAGGTGACCTTTTTAAAAAAAAGAGGCTAAATTAGATAATAATATTATACAAGCTTCAAGTTTATAACATATTTTGATATTTGTTTATACTTCAAAGTTATCACCACTATAAGTTTATCTTCCATCACCCAAACAACTGACCCCCTTCACCCAAACCCCTAACTCCCTTCCTTTCTGGTTAGAACTAATCTGTTCTCTATATCTGTGATTTTGTTTTTGTTTATTTATGTAATTTTTTTAAGTTCCACATATAAGTGAAATCACATGGTATTAGTCTTTCTCTACCTAACATTTCACTTTCTATAATACCCTTAAGGTCCATTTATGTTGTTGCAAATGGCAAGATGTTCCTTTTTATTTTTTTTTTGGCTTTGTAGTATTCCATTTTGTATGTGTGTGTGTGTATATATATATTTATTCATTCATCCATCATCAGACATTAAAGTTGTTTCCATGTCTTGGCTATTGTTAATGCTGCAGTGAACATACGGGTGCATATATATTTTTGAGTTAGTGTGTTCATACATGCATACATGCTAAGTGTTCATATTCTTCAGATAAATACCTAGAAGTCGCAATAGGTGGATACTTTGGTAGTTCTATTTTTAATTTTTTGAGGAATCTCCATACTGTTTCCCATGGAAATGACTTAGCTGAACTGTCAGCAAGAATTTGCAAATACTTTCACATCAGTTTTCCTTGTCAAAATCCAGGTAGGAAACACATAGAAATGAGATTATTCTGTTAAAATTGTCTTATGTCATATATTTTTAATGAAATCTGTCTACACTCAGTCTTCAAAAATAAAACTAAAAAATAGAATATGTATTACATATTCACAAAAAAACCTAGTCCAGCAATCTGCAAAAGTGAAGTGGCCTATAGGGGAGATAAAACCATAGTTCAATTCCAAGTCAACAGATACTCAAATATTTCAATGTATATTGTCCTAAGGACCCTGGGTTCCATTATGCTTCCTGTAAACTGAGACATTTGAGAGGAATTCTGTCTCATTCAGCCCTCCATAATTTTCTATTAAATATCTATCCCCATGGAAACAAACAAAGAAAAAAACCCATTGGACTCTGTTTTTTATGATGATCCTTTGGAGTTATTCAGAATGGTTTTGTTTTCTATAAAATGCTTGGAGTGATTTTTTTTTTTTTTCTAAAACTCAACTTGTGGCTCAGAACTTTGAAATCTCTGCAGTGTCAGTTCATGTTTGAGGATGCATTCACTGCTCTGGGCTCACTCAGTCTTCAGTAGGCTGCAGAATAACTTTCTAGTGAAACAAAATTAGTGATTAAGAGCTGATTTGAGATAGAAACATAACAGAGAATGCATGAGCAGAGATCTTCTAGGGTTTCCACTTTTGCCAATAACATACATTTTTCTCTGTCTACTTATTTTTTGTTTCAGGTATTTAAAAGCTGAGGTCTAGTATTTTAAGCAAGTTAGCAATAATTAGGAAAATAAAGTAAAAGATAATAAGGAAGCATACATATGTGTACATATATATGCATAAACACAGATATAAAATAGTAATGTAATACATATAATAACTGCATTGCGATTGAATAAATGTTTGCAATAGCTAATTCAAAGATTTTCTTTGCATTGTATTTAAGATGGCCTCAAAATACTTCAGTGTGTTTTAAAGATGTTCTAACATTTTTGGGTATATACTCTTACACCAACTAAAATAATTTTTCCAAGTCTTGTAATCATTGAATGGGTTACATTCCTTTTTTCTTTTCATTTTTTTAAATTTCTTCTCAGTAGACTAAAAAATTGACTAAAACTACATCTTCTTGGCACATTTGAGAAAAATGTTAGCAATTTTTCAGATAGAAAAGCAAAAAAGATGGTTCATAGACTGTAAAGCTGGAAATAAAGAGATTCTGTTTGCACATCATTTTGCCATCAAGAGACACTATCATGAATATCTTTAGGCAAGGACACCAAGATTTAGAGAGGTTCAGTCTCTCCCCGTTTCAGGCCATTGAAAGCACATTTGAACTCGTGACTATAATTGAAGTCAGGACTCATTTCACTGTACTTGACTGCTTCTAGAATGGAACGTGGCGGTCTTTGCTCAAGTGAAATTCAGACATCAGTTTTTCCAGCAGCAAGTATCAGCCTGTGAAAGTAAGGGAGAGGATCTGAGAACTTTGCTTATTTGGCTGTGTGGCATGCCTCAGTCTGGTGAGAAACAGGACACATTTTGAGAATTCTAGTCTAGCTCAGTCTCTTCATTTTATAGATGAAAAACCTGAGACTTAGAAACTTTAATACCTTGCCTGAATTCATACTAAGTTCAATTTCCATTTGAGATCTTTGAAAAGCATTACTTGAGACATAATGTTATTAAAGTATGGCACAATCCTGAAGTCAAAAGGGCTATGAGCAGGTATCTGTCATACCACTCTGCAGCAAATCATGTTTATACCACCTCACCAAGTTTCTCTTCCATTTTTGAAGAGCTCAGAAGAATCATCTCTCTTCACTGAAGTCAAAATATAACACATATCACCATTACTAATTTCTTCATATAACTGATGAAGCTCAACTCATTGTTTAAACAATCAGGATATTGTTTAAACATCTTTAATTGTGTTACATATTTATAAAAAATCCATGTCCTATAATATATTTTCACAAAACACCTGGTCACCATGTTCTTCATGACAGCCCTTTGTCTACTTGAAAATTGTAATTATTAAATCACTCCTGAAAGTTTTATCCAGAACTTGAAATCCATATAAGTTATATTTGTTAACCAATCATATCACTTACAGCCTTTTAATGAATTTCTGACTGTAGACTAAGTTTTTGGCTGTAGAACTGCAAACTTCATGTCTCTTAAAAAAGATCTGACTATTGCTCAGTACAATAGATAGTATTATTGTTTTGTAAGTCAGAAAATGCAGTGTTGTTTTTGTGATACGGTGGAACACACTACATAAACAAATGATTTGTTTTAATCTGTCCACTTAGATGTTTTCTGTTAGTTATGCCTCAAGTATTATCACCAGTTTCTATTAATAATGTCTCATATATCTTGCCAATTTGTTTTTTTTAATCAGAGCTGATCTAGTTGATAGTGTCTTTTCCTAAAATTATCTGCATATTATAATACAAAATAATAATGTAGGATGTATAGAAGAATACTGAATCTCACATAGAGATGGATAAAATTTTATGTGTTTTGGGTATTATGGGCCTCTTCTTCTACTGATAAATGGTTAAGTGTGTTTTCATAATTAGATAATTATGCATATTGGGTAAAACCAGTTATTGGTACTGTTTCTCTTTTGATGTTTAAGTAGAGGGATGTGCATGGAATTTGAGCAACTAAAAGATTAGACGTAGCAATTATTGACACATTCTATTCCATACACTTTCTAAGATGCCTTTCTATACCACATAGACTTAGAAATTTGAAAACTATATTTCCTGAACACTTTTGTAGCTAGAGTTCTGCTTCTTATTTTTAAAACCAAAAACCTGTCTCTTCTTAGGGAAACTTTGTTTTGTTCCCCAAGTTCTTTCAGAATTATTCTAAATCTCTTTATACAAGGAATCTACCAAGTATGAAATATAATATGAAAATTGAGTCTCAGTAGAACAAGGATGTAGGTCTAAACTAAACTCCAAGAAAACATACCTGTAATTTCAGTTCTACCACTAACTCCATATATGATCATGCAAATTTTATTCTAAATCTTAAGCCTTCAAATGAATGGTTTCATTCATTTTGTGTATAAACTTCCACCCTTTATAAATGTATCACTGAATAATTTTATCTCACAAGTTATATCATACCTATATTAGGAAACTGATGTTACACCTTTTCTCTTCACACAGATTTACATACTCATTTCATATTTTCTGGTATCATTGGAACAATGAATGTGGACTTTTTCACAAATGTGTGCACACAGATGGATTACATGTATCTTCTGATACAGGCTGGAAAAAGTAGTTAAGTAAATTATAAGTATAATTGAACATGTGTTTCATTCATACATATATAAATATACACAAAAAGAATGTGCATACATTGGCTACATGGACATATATTCTTCTTCAGTTAACTCTGCTAAAACTCATATTCCCTTGAGCCAGAATATGAACATGGCAGCCATTTAAGTGTACAAAGAAATCAACAATGAAGAAAAGTAAATAATTCAGAGTCTCTAATGAAACACTGCTTCAGTGTTAGAACATAAAACAAAGCCAGCAGATAAGTGGGAATTTTTTGCTGATCTTACTATAAAATTAACAGAAAACAAAGGTCACTTATTACTGGAACAGTTTTGCTCATTTCACATTAATAAGTAAAATTTTCATAGTGAAAATTTATTTGTACAATGTATGTTAGAACAATGTGTTAGTAAAGCTATATTAGAAATATTTTGGTTTAAGTACATACATTTTCAGTTCAGTTCAATCGCTCAGTCATGTCTGAATCTTTGTGACCCCGTGGTCGTCAGCACTCCAGGCTTCCTTGTCCATCTCCAACTCCTGGAATTTACTCAAACTCATGTCCATTGAATTGGTGATACCATCCAATCATCTCATCCTCTGTCATCCCCTTTTCCTCCCACCTTCAATCTTTCCCAGCATCATTTGACTTTTCAAAGGAGTCAGTCCTTTGCATCAGATGGCCAAAGAACTAGAGTTTCATCTTCAGCATCAGTCTTTCCAATGAATATTCAGGACTGACTTCCTTTAGGATGGACTGGTTGGATCTCCTTGCTGTCCAAGGGACTTTCAAGAGTCATCTCCAAAACCACAGTTCAAAAGCATCAATTCTTTGTCAATCAGCTTTCTTTATAGTCCAACACTCACATCCATACATGACTACTGAAAAAACCATAGCTTTGAATAGACAGACCTCTGTTGGCAAAGTAATGTCTCTGCTTTTTAATTTGCTGTCTAGGTTGGTCATAACTTCTCTACCAAGGAGCTAGTATCTTTTAATTTCATGGCTGCAGCCACCATTCACAGTGACTTTGGAGCCCCCAAAATAAAGTCTGTCACTGTTTTCACTGTTTCCCCATCAATTTGCCATGAAGTGATGGGACCGGATGCCATGATCTTCATTTTCTGAATGTTGAGCTTTAAGCCAACTTTTTCAGTCTCCTTTTCACTTTCATCAAGAGGCTCTTTAGTTCTTCTTCACTTTCTGCCATAAGGGTGGTGTCATCTGTGTAACTGAGGTTATTGATATTTCTCCCAGCAATCTTGATTCCAGCTTGTGCTTCTTCCAGTCCAGCGTTTCTCATGATGTACTCTGCATATAAGTTAAATAAGCAGGGTGACAATATACAGCCTAGACGTACTCCTTCCCCAACTTGAAACCAGTCTATTGTTCCGTGTCCAGTTCTACTGTTGCTTCTTGACCTGTATACAGTTTTCTCAGGAGGCAAGTCAGGTGGTCTGGTATTCCCATCTCTTGAAGAATTTTCCAAGTTTGTGGTGATCCACACAGTTGAAGACTTTGGCATAGTCAATAAAGCAGAAGTAGATGTTTTTCTGGAACTCTCTTGCTTTTCCCATGATCCAGCAGATGTTGGCAATTTGATCTCTGGTTCCTCAGCCTTTTCTAAGTCAAGCTTGAACTAGAAGTTCATGGTTCATGTACTGTTGAAGCCTCGCTTGGAGAATTTTGAGCATTACATTGCTAGCGTGTGAGATGAGTGCAATTGTGTGGTAGTTTGAGCATTCTTTGACATTACCTTTCTTTGGGATTGGAATGAAAACTGACCTTTTCCAGCCCTGTGGCCACTTCTGAGTTTTCCAAATTTGCTGGCATTTTGAGTGCAGCACTTTCACAGCCCCATCTTTTAGGACTGGAAATAGCTCAACTGGAATTCCATCACCTCTACTACCTTTGTTTGCAGTGATGCTTCCTAAGGCCTTCTTGACTTCACATTCCAGAATGTCTGGCTCTTGGTTGATGATCACACCATCGTGATTATGTGGGTCATGAAGATCTTTTTGTATATTTCTTCTTTTGCCACCTCTTCTTAATATTTTCTGCTTCAGTTAGATCCTTACCATTTCTGTCCTTTATTGTGCCCATCCTTGTATGAAAAGTTCCTTTGGTATCTCTAATTTTCTTGAAGAGATCTCTAGTCTTTTCCATTCTATTGTTTTTCCTCTATTTCTTTGCATTGATCCTGAGGAAGGCTTTCTTATCTCTCCCTGCTATTCTTTGGAACTCTGCATTCAGATGATTATCTCTTTCCTTTTCTCCTCTGCCTTTTGCTTCTCTTCTTTTCATAGCCATTTGTAAAGCCTCCTCAGCCTTACATACATTTTAAGGTGGCATTATATGAGAACAGATAAAGTCAAAAGATAGACTTGATCGGAGGACATGTTTTTATGGTAATTTTTCACACAGATTAGAAATAGAGATTGAGAAATCAAAAATGGGAATCTTATGAAAGTGATTCATAAGAAATAAAAAGTGGAACAAATTTTCATTTATTCAGTTTGTTCATATTGAAACAACCCTTACAGATTTATCCAGAATACTTTAGAAGCCAGCTAATACAATTTTGGGAGATGGAGAAAAATAAATTTCTTGGAGATCCAAGAGCAAGTCTTATGTAACTTGAATGTTTGTTGTATTTTAGTACTGTCTCTGGTGGTTGTTGAAATTAAATATCCTATTTGCAATGATTCACTTATCTTTGAGCTTTTGACTTTTATGCTGGCTATTTTAAATGGGCTTCCCAGGTGATGCTAGTGGTAAAGAACCCACCTGCCAATGCAGGAGACCTAAGAGATGAGGGTTTGATCACTGGGTCAGAAAGATCCCCTGAAGAAGGACATGTCAACCCACTCCAGTATTGTTCAGAATTCCATGAACAGAGGAGCCTGGTGGGCTACAGTTCACGGGATCACAAAGAGTCAGACATAATTTAAGTGACTCAGCATACATTTTAAATGGTAATTTAAAAATTAAAGTAGGCCATATATAGCTACCATTGTGATGGTTAACTTTATGTGTCAACTTGCCTAGGCCATGGTACCCAGTTGGTCAAGCAATTAGTTTAGATGTCACTGTGAAGACATTTTGTAGCTGGGATTATCAATTTATCAGTGTACATTGTAAAGCAGATCACTCTCCTTAATGTGGGTGGGCCTTTTCCAATCAGTTGAAGGTGTTAAACTGAAATCCCCTGAGTAAGAAAGAATTCTGCCTCCAGACCTCCAATAATTCAAGCAGCATCAACTGGTCTCCATCGATTTTTGACTTCTAGTCTACAATGGCATGAACCAATTTCTTAAAATCATTCTCTCTCCCATTCTCTTCCCTCTCCCCCTACACACACACACACACACACACACACACACACACACACACACACACACACACACGTATATATGCATATATATTCCTAAAGATGGAATTTGGAAATTTCCAGCATAAAAGTTAATTGTAATTTTCTGAATGAGCCTACTATAGAGCACAATCTCAAAAGCTATTACTACACAGTACCTTATAGATTTATGGAACATAGTTTTACACCTTGAATTGTATCTGAAGTAAAATGGACAATTTTGAGAGAATGTGGAGCTTTAGCATAACTTAAACCATTGAGAAATTACTCAGTCATTCCATTTCCTGCCTTCCTGCCTCTGACTTTTAGATGGTCTTCATGGGAATGTCTCACAGAAAATGTCTTTTAATAAATGTAAAATAGAATCAAAATATTTTAAGGAACCAGGAAATAAAGATTATGTCATCATTATACTAGAATATATACAAATAGATTATAAACAAATCCACAAAGACAAAAAATGATATTAACTTTTAAAGTGGTACATACTAATTTTTATTGAGTGTCATTAGAAGAGAGTAAGCATTGTCCAAGGCATAGTTTGGTGGAGGAATGACTACTATTTTCTTTTTCTAAATTAACTTTTTTTGGAGTATAGTTGCTTTACAATGTTGTGTTAGTTTCTGTTACACAGCAAAATGAAACAGCTCTATGTTTGCATATATCCCCTCTGTTTTAAATTTCCTTCCCATTTAGGTCACCACAGAGCACTGAGTAGAATTCCCTGTACTATGCAGGTTCTTATTAATTGCCTATTTTATGCATAGTATCAATAGTGTATGTAAATCTAAATCTCCCAATTCATCCCCACACCTTTCCCCCTTAGTATCCATATATTTGCTCTCTACATTTGTGCCTCTATTTCTGCTTTGCAAATAAGATCATCTGTACCATTTTTCTCGATTCCACATATATGCATATATGATAATCTATGATATTTGTTTTTCTGACTTGCTTCACTCTGTATGATAGTCTCTTAAGTCCATCCGCATCTCTGCAAATGGCACAATTTCATTCTTTTTAGGGCTGAGTAATATTCTACTATATATGTGTACCATATCTCCTTTATCTGTTTCTCTGTTGATGTACATTTAGGTTGCTGCCATGTCCTGCTTTTTGTAAATAGTGCTGCAATGAAGATTGGGTGCATATGTCTTTTTGAATTATGTTTTTCTCTGGGACTGGGATTGCTGGATCATATGGTATTTCTATTTAGTTTTTTAAGGAAACTCCATACTGTCTCCATAGTGGCTGAATAAATTTATATTCACACCAAGTGTAAGAGGATTCCCCTTTCTCCATATTTTCTCCAGCATTTAATGTTTATAGATTTAAATTATTTATTTATTTATTTCGTTTATTTTTGTTTTTGGTTGTACTGGATCTTCATTACCCTGCAGGTTTTTCTCTAGTTTCTGCAAGAATGGGCTACTCTCTAGTTGCAGTGTGCAGGCTTCTCATTGCAGTGGCTTCTCTTATTGCCAAGTGTGGGCCCTAGGGCCTGTGGGCTTCAGTTGCAGCTCCTGGTCTCTGGGGTACAGGCTCAATAGTTGTGGTACATGAGCTTCATTGCTCTGTGGCCTGTGGGATCTTTTCCGATCAGTGATTGAACCTGTGTCCCCTGCTTTGGCAGCAGAATCTTTACCAATGAACCACTAGGGAAGCCCTGTTGGTAGCTTTTTTTGATGATGGTCATTCTGGTTTGTGTGAGTTGATACATCATTGTAGTTTGATTTGCATTTCTCTGGTTATTAGTGAGGTTGAGCATCTTTTCACATATTTGTTGGCCATTGTATGTCTTCTTTGGCAAAATGTCTATTTAGGTCTTCTGCTCATTTTTTGCTTGGGTTGTGTGTTTTTGTTTTTGTTTTTGTTTTATGATATTGAGCTATATGTGCTGTTTGTATATTTTGGAGATTAATCCCTTGTCAGTTGCTTCTTTTGCAAATACTTTCTCCCATTCTCAGTATTCTTTAGTCTTGTTTATGTAAACAAGTCTTGCTATGTAAAAGGTTTAAGTTTAATTAGGCCCCATTTATTTATTTATTTTTGTTTTTATTTTCATTACCCTAGGAGGTGGGTCAAAAAGGATTTTGTTGTGATTTATGTCAAAGAGTGTTCTGCCTGTTTTCCTCTAAGAATTAAAAAGCTATTAATTGAATATAGTATTGTTTGTCACAGCTTGTCTCCTCTCATGTGACCAAAATGTTAAAAGCTTTAAGTATTTTCTGGTTTTAGTTCTTCTGTCAGTTATAAAACTAATTCTAAATATTTTCTTATCTCTGAATTTTAGTTGATAAATGTTATCAATTATCTACATGAAAGATTAGTGGAATATGTTACTTCCCATTTTCATTACTCTTTTACTTCATGTTTGCTTTTCTGTTATTATTTTTAATTTTCTAGTAACTATATCTATATTTTAGGTCATAATTCAAACCTCTATTTTAAAAAATTTTCTACTATAATTTCATCTCTCTCCCTATATTCTCTTTATTCCCAGACATATTTTAGTATAAAACTTTACAGTGTCAAATTTTATACCATACAGATTATTTTGTTACTGTTTAAGTTTGTAGAGATTGAAAACTTGCATTATGCATGTTATTATTGCTCTACATATTATTCAGTGAAGAAATAAGTAGTATGTTAAAGTTTTAAAATGGTATAATATTTCCATCTGATTCATATTTGATTCATCTTGAACAACTCTTTTGACTGTAATTTTAATTATTTTGTAATTTTTAAGATAAGAAAGTTGTCCTCCTCATTATTGAACTAAGAATGTCGGGATTCTTAAATTTTTTTTAATTAATTTATTTGTGGTTGTGCTTAGTCTTTGCCGCTGTTTGTGGGCTTTCTCTAGTTGCTGAGAATAAGGATTTCTCTGGTTGTGGAGCACAGGCTCAGTAGTGGTGGTGCATGGGCTTAGTTGCTCTGTGGCCTGTGGCATCTTCCCTGACCAAGGTATGAACCTATGACCCCTGCATCGGCAGGTAGACTCTCAACCACTGGACCACGAGGAAAGTCCAGAAAGTCCAGATTCTTAACTGCATATTTTTTGTTTTCTCTTTCTTCATGGAATCATTCAACTGAGAGTCCCCTGGCTTCCTGTTCTCGTTTATATTGGCTACATTTCACATCTATGGCCAAACCAATAGTCTGGAATTTCTTTTCCTTTTGTATATGTGTGTGAGTTCAATTTTTTTCATGGAAACTACCAAAATAACTTCCAGATATTCCTTGTGTAATGTTCTGGAGGACATCAAATGAGTTTTTTAGCAAGGAAAAGCTAAGGCACCATTTCTAAATTGTTGCTTGTTTGAAACTCACTATTTTCCCTTCATACGTCATTGAAAATGTCATGGAACCTTCTCAGCTGTATTTTCAGTTGCTCTGTAACTATATTCTTTAATGACACATGCAAAACCTCCAGTTAAAATTAAGCCTTTACTTGTTCAAATCCACCACTCTTTCTTTTTATCTGTGTATCTTATCCATTTTGGTCTCACGATCCATCTTTTTAAGAACATTCCACCAGTAACCAATTTCACATTTCTTCAGTGAAAATTCAAACCTGGATGAAGCCTGCTATCTCTTTTCTCTGCACTCATTTCTGAGAATCTATGTATAAGTGGAGAAATTTGTATAACAGAACATATTAACGTCACCACAAACATCTTTAACATTAATCTCAAATGGTCTTCAATTTGCTTCTGATTATTCGGACATACTCTTGAAGTTGGATGCTTGTCAATGATAATTAAACATGTTCAAGTGTCTCCTACCTTAAAAGATTAGGTCACTGCTTCTCAAGAAAATACATTTCTTTCCAGTTGTCACATTTTCATCTTTGCTATATTGTCTTCTCTTTTATGGAGTTCAGCTTTCTCATCTCTATTTTATTCTATAGTAATATGCCATCTGCTTTAAGTCTTCCAAAAATTAATCAAGCTCTTTTGTCTGTTGTCTCTGCTATTCCATTCTTGATATTACGGTTTTGGTAGATTTTTGAAATCTTCTCAATGCTGTGTATGAAGTAAATGCCAATTTTCAGGTGACTATCTTGCATTTAAAGACTGTACAAAGTTTGCATGAATATAGACTTTTTAGCACAAAAAGGACATAAAAGCATAATTCAAGCCAGATATTTATTTTTTAAATAAAGAAATTGGTGTCTTAAAAAGTGTGAAAGCATAATGTAATCAAAGTACAAATGACCCTTGAATAATGCAGGGGTTATGGGTGATGACCTCTTGCACAGTTAAAAATCCACATATAACTTGACTCCCTTAAAATAACTACTAATAGCCCACTGTTGACTGGAAGCCTTACACAATAGCATATACTGTGGGTTAACACAAATTTTGTATATTATATACTCTATTGTTATAATCAGATCAGATCAGTCGCTCAGTAGTGTCCGACTCTTTGTGACCCCATGAATCGCAGCACGCCAGGCCTCCCTGTCCATCACCAACTCCTAGAGTTCACTGAGACTCACGTCCATCGAGTCAGTGATGCCATCCAGGCATCTCATCCTCTGTCATCCCCTTCTCCTCCTGCCCCCAATCCCTCCCAGCATCAGAGTCTTTTCCAATGAGTCAACCCTTCGCATGAGGTGGCCAAAGTACTGGAGTTTCAGCTTTAGTATTATTCCTTCCAAAGCAATCCCAGGGCTGATCTCTTTCAGAATGGACTGGTTGGATGTCCTTGCAGTCCAAGGGACTCTCAAGAGTCTTCTCCAACACCACAGTTCAAAAGCATCAATTTTTCGGCGCTTAGCCTTCTTCACAGTCCAACTCTCACATCCATACATGACCACAGGAAAAACCATAGCCTTGACTAGACGAACCTTTGTTGGCAAAGTAATGTCTCTGCTTTTGAATATGCTATCTAGGTTTGTCATAACTTTCCTTCCAAGGAGTAAGCATCTTTTAATTTCATGGCTGCAGTCACCATCTGTAGTGATTTTGGAGCCCAGAAAAATAAAGTCTGACACTGTTTCCACTGTTTCCCCGTCTATTTCCCATGAAGTGGTGGGACTGGATGCCATGATCTTTGTTTTCTGAATGTTGAGCTTTAAGCCAACTTTTTCACTCTCCACTTTCACTTTCATCAAGAGGCTTTTGAATTCCTCTTCACTTTCTGCCATAAGGGTGGTGTCATCTGCATATCTGAGGTTATTGATATTTCTCCCGGCAATCTTGATTCCAGCTTGTATTTCTTCCAGTCCAGCGTTTCTCATGATGTACTCTGCATATGAGTTAAATAAACAGGGTGACAATATACAGCCTTGACGAACTCCTTTTCCTATTTGGAACCAGTCTGTTGTTCCATGTCCAGTTCTAACTGTTGCTTCCTGACCTGCGTACAAATTTCTCAAGAGGCAGATCAGGTGTTCTGGTATTCCCATCTCTTTCAGAATTTTCCACAGTTTATTGTGATCCACACAGTCAAAGGCTTTGGCATAGTCAATAAAGCAGAAATAGATATTTTTTCTGGAACTCTTGCTTTTTCCATGATCCAGCGGATTTTGGCAATTTGATCTCTGGTTCCTCTGCCTTTTCTAAAACCAGCTTGAACATCAGGAAGTTCACGGTTCACATATTGCTGAAGCCTGGCTTGGAGAACTTTGAGCATTACTTTACTAGCGTGTGAGATGAGTGCAATTGTGCAGTAGTTTGAGCATTCTTTGGCATTGCCTTTCTTTGGGATTGGAATGCAAACTGACCTTTTCCAGTCCTGTGGCCACTGCTGAGTTTTCCAAATTTGCTGGCATATTGAGTGCAGCCCTTTCACAGCATCATCTTTCAGGATTTGGAATAGCTCAACTGCAATTCCATCACCTCCACTAGCTTTGTTGCTATTAATAAAACCATAATAAAGAGAAAATAAAGTTATAGTACTACATTGTATTTATACATACCATAAATTTATGTTGTCTGTTTACAAGGTGAATGGTCTGTACATTAGTATTTACATCAATATTGCCCTGCTGCTGCTGCTACTGCTGCTAAGTCGCTTCAGTCGCGTCCAACTCTGTGCAACCCCATAGACGGCAGCCCACCAGGCTCCCTGTCCCTGGGATTCTCCAGGAAAGAACACTGGAGTGGGTTTCCATTTCCTTCTCCAATGCATGAAAGTGAAAAGTGAAAGTGAAGTCGCTTAGTTGTATCCGACTCCTAGCGACCCCATGGACTGCAGCCTACCAGGCCCCTCCTTACATGATACCAAACATTGTAGATGTTATACGTATTGCTAACACTAGACATCAAAAGTTAAAAGATAATGTGAAAAAAATTTTATTTATTTACAGGTAAAATAGTTTATTGATTAGTTTATTGAGAGCAAAGAAGCAGCAATATGATTGTTTTATGATAGCCTAGTAAAATCATATCATGACTTCATGCTACCCTAGCCTGTACACTAATGAATGAATCATAATAAGAATTTTATGACATACAGTATTACAGTTGTACTCATAATACAGTATTGGAAACATTGTTACATTTTTAGAAACTACTTGTGATGATAGTCTGATACTCAGCTTCTCCAATTAGGAGACAGAGAGAGGTATACTGCATAATCACATAATTCTTTGAAAGCAAAGTATTACACAGTAAGAAAACCAAGACATTATTAATTTTATATTAACTATTACTCTTTTTATGTCTGTAAGGATAGGCTAGCCACTTCAGTACAAGTCTTGCACACAATGAATACTTGGACAATGTTGATGATAATGGTGGCAAAAAAACCTCTCATGTAGTTATTAGATTTTCATACAGACAACACGTATACATAACAGATAAGTTTATTAACTTTAAGCATGATGATTATTAGTAAATAATAATTTAGGTGGAAATCATCCTAAAGGTGTCCATCCTGCTCGTCCTCTCATTGAACTGGCTGAGAAGGAGGAAGAAGAGGGGTTGGTCTTGTTGTCTCAGAAGTGGAAGAGGTGGAGCAGGTATAAAGGGAGGGATCAGAGGCAGGCACACTTGTTATAACTGTACATCATAATTTCTATCTGACATTTTTGCTTCTTCATTTCTCTAAAAATATTTATTTATGGCACCAATCCTCCTTCTACCTTTTGCTTTAGTTTCAGTGCTCTCATCATAGAAGAGTTCATGGCATAAAAGAAGTGAAAAGCAGCCTTGAATAATAGGCTTCTGCCAGATTATCCAGTGTCAATTTGCTGTCTGGCACTGCTTCTTCTACATCTTCTTCTTCATCATTTGGCACTGAATCAGAAGCACTCAAATCCATCAAGTCATCTGTTAATTCCTCTAGTGTGTTATTGTAGTGAAGGTTAGCTCTAGAATTTGTTCAAGATGCATATCTTGAAACTCTTCACCACGACTCCACCACCTTTTTGGCATAAACACAGTATCTTTCATGATTTCCTTATTTGGTTCTGTCGTAAATACTTTGAAGTCACATACATCTGGACACTTCTCCATCAAGAATTTATTATTTAGGGCTTACTGACTTTCACAACCTTTTATGTTACAGTACTGAAGATGCCATTGTTGTAATCCTTAGAGACTTTTGTGATGTTCCATCGCATTAGCAGTCATTTTCATAAGTTACTGTGTGGTGGTGGTGTTCAGTCACTCAATCATGTCCAACTCTTTGCAACCGCATGGACTGCAGCACATCAAACTTCCCTGTCCTTCACTGTCTCCCAGAGTTTGCTCAAACTAATGTACATTGAGTCGATGATGCCATTGAACCATCTCATCCTCGGTCACATCCTTCTCCTGCCCTCAATATTTCCCAGCATCAGGGTCTTTTGCAAAGGGTTGGCTCTTTGTATCAGGTGACCAAAGTATTGAAGCTTCAGCTTCAGTCCTTCCAATGAATATTCAGGATTGATTTCCTTTGGGATTGATTGACTTGATCTCCTTTCTGCCCAAGGAACTCTCTAGTGTCTTCTCCAGCACTGCAGTTCAAAAGCATCAATTCTTCGGTGTTCTCACTTCCTTATGGTCCATCTATCACATCCATACATGACTACTGGAAAGACCATAGTTTTGACTACGCATATTTTTGTTAGCAAAGTGCTGTCTTCGCTTTTTAATACAGTGTCTAGGTTTGTCATAGCTTGATAGCTCAGTTGGTAAAGAATCCACCTGCAATGCAGGAGACTCCAGATCGATTCCTGTGTTGGGAAGATCCTCTGGAGAAAGGATAGGCTATGCACTCCAGTATTCTTGGGCTTCTCCTGTGGCTCAGCTGGAAAAGAATCCACCTGCAATGTGGGAGACCTGGGTTCGATCCCTGGGTTGGGGAAATCCCCTAGAAAAGGGAACGGCGACCCACTCCAGTATTTTTCCCCTTTTATTTGCCACGAAGTGAGGGGACCAGATGTGATGATCTTACTTTTTTTTTTAATACTGAGTTTTAATTCAGTTTTTTCAGTCTCCTCTTTCACCTTCATCCAGAGGCTCTTTAGTTCCTCTTTGCTTTCTGCCATTAGAGTGGTATCATTTGCACATCTAAGGTTGTTGATATTTCTCCTGGAAATCTTGCTTACAGCTTGTAACTCAGCCAACCTGGCATTTCACATCATGTACTCTGCATATCATGTACTCTGCATATCATGTACTCTGCATTTTACGAGAAATGCTGGGCTGGATGAAGTTCTAGCTGGAATCAAGATTGCTGGGAGAAATATCAATAATCTCAGATGCAGATGACACCACCCTTATGGCAGAAAGTGAAGAATAACTAAAGAGCCTCTTGATGAAAGTGAAAGAGGAGAATGAAAAAGTTGGCTTTAAACTCAACATTCAGAAAACAAAGATCATGGCATCTGGTCCCATCACTTCATGGCAAATAGATGGGAAAACAGTGGAAAGAGTAACAGACTTTATTTTTGGGGGGCTCCAAAATCACTGCAGATTGTGAACTGCAGCCATGAAATTAAAAGACATTTGCTCCTTGGAAGAAAAGTTTTGACCAACCTAGACAGCATATTAAAAACCAGACACATTACTTTGCTAACGAAGTTCTGTCTGATCAGAGCTATGGTTTTTCCAGTAGTCATGTATGGATGTGAGAGTTGCACTAAAAAGAAGCTGAGCACTGAAGAATGGATGCTTTTGAACTGTGGTGTTGGAGAAGACTCTTGAGAGTCCCTTGAACTGCAAGGAGATCCAACCAGTCCATCCTAAAGGAAATCAATCCTGAATATTCATTGGGAGGACTGATGCTGAAGCTGAAGCTCCAATACTATGGCCACTGATGCAAAAAACTGATTCATTTGAAAAGACCCTGATGCTGGGAAAGATTGAGGGCAGGAGGAGAAGGGAATGACAGAGGATGAGATGGTTGGATGACTGTAGCAATGGACATGAGTTTGAGTAAACTCTGGGAGTTTACTCCTGGCAATGGACAGGGAAGCCTGGCGTGCTGCAGTTCGTGGGGTCACAAAGAGTTTGACATGACTGAGTGACTAAACTGAACTGAACTTTGCATATAAGTTAAATAAACAGGGTGACAATACACAGCCTTGTCATACTCCTTTCCTAATTTTGAGTCAGTCAGCTGTTCCATCACAGTCCAACTCTCACATCCATACATGACCACTGGAAAAAACCATAGCTTTGACTAGACGGACCTTGTTGGTCAAGTAATATCTCTGCTTTTGAATATGCTATCTAGGTTGGTCATAACTTTCCTTCCAAGGAGTAAGCGTCTTTTAATTTCATGGCTGCAGTCACCATCTGAAGTGATTTTGGAGCCCCAAAAAATAAAGTCTGACACTGTTTCCACTGTTTCCCCATCTATTTCCCTTGAAGTGATGGGACCAGATGCCATGATCTTCATTTTCTGAATGTTGAGCTTTAAGCCAACTTCTTCACTCTCCACTTTCACTTTCATCAAGAGGCTTTTTAGTTCCTCTTCACTTTCTGCCATAAGGGTGGTGTCATCTGCATATCTGAGGTTATTGATATTTCTCCCGGCAATCTTGATTCCAGCTTGTGCTTCTTCCAGCCCAGTGTTTCTCATGATATATTCTGCATATAGGTTAAATAAGCAGGGTGACAATATACAGCCTTGACGAACTCCTTTTCCTATTTGGAACCAGTCTGTTGTTCCATGTCCAGTTCTAACTGTTGCTTCCTGACCTGCATACATGTTTCTCAAGAGACAGGTCAGGTGGTCTGGTATTCCCATCTCTTTCAGAATTTTCCACAGTTTATTGTGATCCACACAGTCAAAGTCTTCGGCATAGTCAACAAAGCAGAATAGATATTTTTTCTGGAACTCTCTTGCTTTTTCCATGATCCAGCGGATGTTGGCAATTTGATCTCTGGTTCCTCTGCCTTTTCTAAAACCAGCTTGAACATCAGGAAGTTCACGGTTCACGTATTGCTGAAGCGTGGTTTGGAGAATTTTAAGCATTACTTTACTAGTGTGTGGGATGAGTGCAATTGTGCGGTAGTTTGAGCATTCTTTGGCATTGCCTTTCTTTGGGATTGGAATGAAAACTGACCTTTTTTTACTTTGCTTTTTCTCAAATCATATTTGAGTGTATAGGTATGCTTTCTTAAGCAATTTGCATCCATATAAGAGCAACATTCTCAATGTGAGATAAAAAAGTATTTTGCAGGAAGTGCAAGATTTTCATGCCTGCTGGCATAGCTACAGTCATGGAGTCCTGGGTTTCTTTTATGTATTTATTATTCTTATTTTTTACAATGGTCCTCACTCTGGTTTCATTTTTCTTGTTATGACTGGCAACCACAGCTTCAGGCCTCTATTTGTGGTACATATCAAACAGTTCGGCTTCTCTTTGTAGTGTCATGACTTCTCTCTGCTTCATGAAAGCACTTCCAGCATCACTAGTGGCAATTTGTGTGGGCCCTGTAGCATTATTCGCGGTTTATGGTATTGCACTAAACACAGTGAAAAATACACGAGGACCAAGAGAAATCGCTTTTTAATAGGATATTCAATTTACTGGAGAAACAAGCTGGTCACATTGAGATGATGAGAGTCACAAGACATTTTAAGTGGATATTCACAACACTTGAACAATAGCAGCAATAGCAGCAGGAGATGGCTACAAAATTATAACCACAGTACAGTTAACCTTTACATTTCTCTGGGACTGCAAATGGTGCCGTGGATGACTTGCAAATGTGTGCCTTAAGTTTTGATAAAGTTTAACATTTTATAATATACTTGTGTCTATTTTATGGTAGCAAATAATAAAAGAGACTAGTATCTTAATATGTTTTATGCATTCATGACATACCTAATTTTTTTCTAAGTTTCTTTTTTGATGTTTCTAGGCTACACAGTTTCATCTGTGAGTTTTTTTCCAATTGTCACAAATCTTCCACAAATTTCCTAATATATTTATTGGAAAAAAAAAAAACTGTTCATAAGTGGACCTTCACAGTTCAAACACATTTTTCAAGGGTTAACTATAATTATATTAGAGTGGCTTTCATCTTGACCTAAGTACAGCTAAAGATGGATAATAATGGAGATTGCTATAATGAAAATACAATTCTTTTCAGTTTTCACAAAATTTAAACTAGATATGATGAATGATAACCTTGATTTTTATCTTTAGTGTATTAGAAACTAACTTTTACTTTATCCTCTTTCCCTAATACCTTTTTTTTTCTTTAAAAGTTTAACTAGAAACATAAGAAATTACATTTCAAACCAAGGTAAATAAAATAAGCAGTATCTCTTCCCAATAAATTAGTTTTTCATTAGTTTATTTAATTAAAACAAACAGAATTGTGATTAAGTTTTGATTGAAAAATTATGCTATTCAGTAAAAGAGATCTTGTTGAATATATCTAGTCCTAATATTTATATGAGATAATGTAATGGTAACAAGACCTAGAATATAGTTTATATACAAAGTGAAAATAGTGCTAGGCAGAAAAATTTACTAAGTATTATGTAATCCAATATGGCACCACTATGGTTGGAGTAAACTCTTCCTAGCTTCTAGATGACATGGCTATGATCTATAACATGATGAGTCAGTTTTCTAATGAGCCTATTCATAATATTATTTAACAGTTGAAGTATTTTGATAGTATTTACTATAACCAGGGACTGTAAAGCATTGGTCAGCTTATCATGTGTCTCCATAGAAATTTAAAAAATTATGATATATATGATTCTAGGATTATGATAACAACTAAATTATTAATGATACATAGAAACATGAGGCTTTATTTTTATTATGGTGTTTTTTTTCCCCTAAAAATCTCTTCCCTGAATAATTTTGGAGTACTAGTTGTATCATGTAATAATTTAAGAAATCATCCCTTGAAATACTTTTTAGTTTTACATTAAATGCTATTTGAGGTATTAGTGCTTTATAAAGCCTAGAATGTATGCTGGTACTTTTATCAAGTTAACACTTTATTTTTCCAATTTAATTTTCTAATATTATTCAAAAGAATAAAATTTGCAAATACAAAATAGTTTTTCTGGTATATTATAAATTGCTTATTCAATCAATATGTGTAATAGATATATTCCTACTGATCTGATGTCCTTCCTTAATACCCTGTACACTGTCTGAAGTCATTGCTGATAACTAATTAGACAGTACAAACTGTGGGAGCAATTTTGGCATTTAAGTCATTAAAACACTATGGATGGTGTTCAAGTCTTACCAAATCTTATGCTATCATTAACGGTTCCATTGAGATTCCCTTTAATCAGTTTCCCTTAACATATACAAAATCATTCATGAAAATTCAGTCACATGAATTTAATAATGAAAAAGAGACACTTTTGCCCAGAACAACTACTCATGGATATTTTGATTTCTATTGTTATTTCTTGTCCTCCTTTTACACCTACATCAGTTCTTGAACCTGATTACCTGGCCTAGAGTAAGTAATGAATGTTTGAAGAAAATGAGTTCAAAAGACACCAGAAGTCACTTAGCATTTTGTCATGTCATTTTTTTCTTTTAAAGGAGATACTACAATATTATAACTCTAAAGAGTGGATGTGTTTATAAAAACTACAGTCATGAAATTATACTGCCTATCATGAAATGAGGTTGAACCTCATAGAAAGTATTTTCTTGCTTTCTTGCCAAGTTTTTGATCTTATCAATAGCTTTCCTCTCCCAACTTTTATTTATTTTTTTAATTTTGATTTTATTGGAGTATAGTTGATTTACAATATTGTATTAGTTTCAAGTGTACAGCAAAGTGATTCAGTTATACATATACATATATTCATTATTTTTTAGATTCTTTGCGCATATAGGTTGTCACAGAATATTGAGAATTCCCTGTGCTATACAGTAGGTCCTTGTTGGTTATCTATCTTAACTTTTAAATACTTTATGCTTTGCTACATAAAGTGGTGCAAAATATTTTATATGCATCTTTTTGAAATTGTTTTCTAAAAAGTCCAGAGATAACGATGCATTTTATATTTCAGATTTTTAAACTATTTCATGTATATGATTTGATATTTGAAAAAACACACTAACCTATGAACATGTCAGTTTTTAAGACGCTGAATTCTCTCAATCATTTCATCTTTATTTTTTATTGTTCAGATATACTATTTATTGCTCCTTTTTAAATAGCATTATATTACCCATTTGTTAATTATATATTTATGTATGGTGTATTATAGATATAAAAGGTTAAAAATAGAGCATGTTTCTCAATCTATGACTGTATGGCATATCCTAGTCTGATAATATACGTTAAAAAGTCTAAAAAAAATCTTTTTTTTTTACTTTTTCATGCAACAATAGGTATAAGCATATTAGATTGAGAACTCTCATTATTTTTGGACTTGATTACTCTATTTAATATTATTCTATTAACATAGTTATTATATGTTACATGCATACAGTTAGTAGTCATTTAATCTGTTCTTTTAAAGTTTTTGTGAGTTAAAATACCATTTTATCCACAACCAATCTACTTTTAGATATTTTAAATATGGACTTAGACTAGAAACCCTAGGGTATTTATTCTGAATCACCCCCAACCCCAATGTAGTATTTCCTCAAATCAGCATTGTTATGAGAATACTGTAAATGTTTTTGATGTGATGAACTCAAGGTATTTCCCATAATTACGCAGTCCTTAACTTTAATAGAAGTTATACGTGATCAATTACAGCATATATATTTGTGTTACTATTTGTACTGTTTATATTACCATAAAATAAGACATTCTTGATGTTGCTTTTTACAATTTTAGAGTAAAATTTAAGCTATTTCGTCCCTGGACTTAGCATAAGTATTGGTAACCTTTCCAAAGTGACATACAAGGTTTTATTTTCCTTGTTTGATATTTTTAGTCCTAGAGATGTTGTTGTGAGATGTGATAGAAACTTTATTTTACATTGTGAAGTAAGTAAATAAAAGATAGAGTTAGTGGTGATAAGTCTCCATGACACTTAAGAATAATTTTCATATTTTTATTTTTTATTTTGATATTTGACTTTGTGAAATAAGCAAGCATAGGTCTATTGCCTAAGAATTGGAAAGATGTGAGGGAAAGATTAGAAAGATTGATGGCCATGTAAGCACATCACTTTAAACTGAATAGTGAATCAGTGATCTCACCTGGCTAGAGAATAGTGGTACCCATAAGTGCATCTGTGTTGTGTTTATTTGGGGTCAATAAGTAACCCATCTAGGGAAAAGGGTGGTGACGGAAAAAAGCCTATAAATTCTAAACTATCATTAAAAGGTAGAGAGTTTTAAAAAGCTGCTTTAGTAAAAACAAAAAATAGAATGGTGGTCACCAGAGCCTGAGGGTCAGGGATTGGGGAGATATTTAAGGGTATAAACTTGTAACTAGTAGATAAAATAGTCCTGAAGATCTAATGCACAGCATAGTGGTTATGGTCAACAATACTGTATTAGGAACTTCAAAGTTGCTAAGAGACTAGATCTTAATTTTTCTTGCCACAAGAAAGAAATGATAATTGTGTGACATAATAGAGGTGTTATGCAGTGGTAATCCTATTGCAACACATACATGCATTAAATTAACATGCTGTATACCTTAAAATTACACAATATGCCAATTACATCTCAATTAAAAGAGTATCTAGGATAGAGCAAAACATTTCACAGTGGCTAAACATTTCACTTGGCTCCCTGATGACTCAATGGTAAAGAATCCTCCTGCCAATGCAGGAGATGAGGTTTTGATCCCTGGGTCAGGAAGATTCCCCTGGAGAAGGAAATGGCGACCCACTGGAGTATTCTTGCCTGGAGAATCCCATGGATAGAGGAGCCTGTTGGGTCACAGTCCATGGGGTCATAAAAGAGTTGGACATGACTTAGCAACTAAATAACAACAAACATCTCACTTACTATAGGAGAAAAACATCTCCAAGTACTATAGGAGAAAATAAGATATTTATGGATAGTTTATAGCTGGTTGGTTTCTGTTCGTGGAATGTAACATGTAAAAACTGGTTTAAAATGAAAGAGGCTGAAGTAATGGTTGTCTTCATTTATAAAATACAGCAACTAGAGACTGAATAGTTGTAAAAATGTCTCTGAATTGTTCTATAAATTATATTATATGTTGACTTTTCTTCTGACCTTCAAATGTATTAGAATAGCACAGTGTTTCTCAGCTTCATGTTTATTATTGCTTTCCTTAGAAGCCTTTACACATCTTTATCTAATCCTCCCATGACATTCTAGTGTATATACTGTCCATTATGTACTGTATGTATATCTGTACTTTATACATCAAAAAATGAGCTTTTCCCAATCCCCAGACAAGTAATTATTACCCCTTTAGGGCAATACCACCCTCTTTGAAAATCCCTGAAACAGCTCTAAACCTGAAAGTTAAATTTAGTTTCTTAGGGCATCAAAACCATGGATGTTTACTTTTTAAAAAATGATTCAAGTTATACCATTAAGATTTTAAACATTAGTTTCTCAGCCTGAAACAAATGTTCTGTATATGATTTTCACAAACAAATTTCTACAAAATCTGGTTCCATTCAGAGTGACATACAGAAGGGCCAAAACAACTAACTTTGAAAACTAATGGGGAACACATGTATACCTGTGGCGGATTCATTTTGATATTTGGCAAAACTAATACAATATTGTAAAGTTTAAAAATAAAATAAAATTAAATTAAATGTAAAAAAGAAAAGAAAAGAAAGTTCACTTGGTTAAAAAAAAAAAAGAAAACTAAAGATGTTATTTTGTGATTAAAAACTCTCAAATAAGGTTTTGTTTCAACTTGGCTATAAAAATGGATGCTAGGTGGTTCTGATTTAAGATATGCCTAGATCTAGTCATTGGTTTCCTGTCTTCTTCCAGTGGAAATTGTTTGACTCTATACCCACAACAAATAAAAGGAGAGTTTGATAGAAGTTTAAAGCCAGAAGAAAGTTACCATCAGTGCTAATTGAAATAAATGTGCCAGATGATATAGACAGGGAGTTTAGTAATTACTTTATATTGCAAAGATCACATTTCTGCAGCTCTAATAGTCTAAAACAGGCAGACTGTGGTTGTATCATTAACTGGAAAATTCTTCAGTTATGGAGTGGGGTCAGAAGTAATCTCTTACTGTGGTTTGTGCAACGAAATGATCAATGGAGAGGCACTAACCTAACACTTAATAAGGAAGATGGTCATTTGAAAAGTTAAGTGGCTAGTCTCCATCATCATGCAGAGATCCACTTCTAACACAACCCTAACATTATTATTGATATATTCAAGTATTCATCCCCCAAAGCAATCAGTTCTTAATTATTAAATAAAAGATAACATTTAAAATGGCATTTTAGTTTATATGTTTGTGGGTCTTTCATAAAAATCAAAATTAAATAACATAGTAAGGTACTGTCAGTACATATAAATTTTATTAAGATATTTGGCTGAGATGTTCTAAAGGGTTTGTATATATAGTAAAATTGAGATATTCTTAATGCTGAATTAAAATTCTAATGTTTAATAAAGACATTTTCCAACTGGATATGCAATGATAGAATTTAGTGTGAATCAATCAAAGCAGTATTTCTCGGTTTACCCATGATAAACCATACCTTCCATTTTTAACTCTCTCTGTTATAATGAGTCAATTCCTAGTATTAATTGAGCAGCTACAAAGTACCAGTAGCTTTCCATTTCTCCCTGTTCATAGATGGTTTACTCTCCAACATTTTTGATAGCTATGAGAGAGGGAGGCATGTACAAGTCAGAATTGGGACCAGTGAAAACAAGAGGGTGTTAAAAGAGTTTTTATGGTATTTTCTCCCTTTTCTCACTGGTCTGACATGAGTTCTCTGCCCTCCTTTCACATCTGAATACAGTCTTCTGGGAAAAGAGTTTGAAATTAGTTCTACTATTAAAAAAACATCTTATGATAGGAGTACCTCATTTATGACAGCAATTAGTCAATAGCGAGCATGATTTAAATAGACATAACTTAAATTGGAATATATATTTTCATTAAGATAACTGTTATGATACAGATTAAGTATATAATCCTCCAATATATTAATTGTCCATTATATACAGAAATGATTTTTAAATCACTCAAATTCACATTGCAACATTAGCAAGTTAATAAATGGAGACCAGGCTTGAAAAAGAGAACCTTTGCTTCATTTATTCTCTAGGGTGTTCAGATTATCAAGTGCTACAATTGGAAAAGGCTCTAATAGTGCAAAAAATTAACAAAAAATAATTCGGATAAAAATTTATGCATTTAAAATTAGGCTTTGATATTTAACAATTATGTGATCTTTAATCAGTTACTTAACATACCAAAGCCTCGGTTTCTACACCAGTAATAACAAAACAAAAAGAAACAGTAAAGTTTGTATCACTGGATTTTTATGGGGCTTCCCTCACAGCTCAGTTGGTAAAGAATCCACCTGCAATGCGGGAGACCCCGGTTTGATTCCAGGGTCAGGAAGAAATGTTGTGTAGATGTTAGGCATTAGAAAGTAATATATGGTCAAGACACCAGAAAAAGTCTCTATAGGACAGAGTCTGGACTAGTTTGGCCTTCCCTGGTGGCTCAGAGGGTAAAGCGTGTTTCTGCAATGCAGGAGACCTGGGTTCCGTCCCTGGTCAGGAAGATCCCCTGGAGAAGGAAATGGCAACCCACTCCAGTACTCTTGCCTGGAAAATCCCATGGACGGAGAAGCCTGGTGCACCTCCAGGGTTGCTGTGATAATTAAATTTAGCCAAAGAAAGTGAAAGTGAAGTCATTCAGTTGTATTGGACTCTGAGACCCCATGGACTATAGCCTACCAGGTTCCTCTCTCCATGGGATTTTCCAGGCAAGAATACTGGAGTGGGTTTCCATTTCCTTCTCCAGGAGATCTTCCCAACCCAGGGATTGAATCCAGTTGTCTCACACTGTAGGCAGACTCTTTATAGTCTGAGCCACAAGGGAAGTCCAAATTTACCCGATATATTAGATAATAAAGATTTAAAATCCTGGTAGGTGCCTATATTTATTTACTCATTTATCTACTCAGCCATTCAATTCACAAACACTAAAGAGGATATTGTACATGTGACTTGACCTGGTGAAAGTTTCTACATTATCCAGGATAAGATAGGCTGTGTTCCAGTCAGAAAAACCACAACATCTCACTAGAATAAAACAATCAAAGCTTATTACAAACTCATGTCACAGGCTGATACAGGTCTGGCAGCTTCCTTTGGTTGGTCTCCAAGCTATGAATTTGCCTGTGAGACCTGGGTTCAAGTCCTATCTCTGAGGCATGACTGAGAAATCACTTAATCTTTTAAAGTACCAGTTCCATCACTTTAATCTGAGGACAAAAATAGGAGCTACCCAGAGAGAAAATTAAATGAGATAATGTTTATAAAGTACTTTGCGCCAAAATGGCACACAGCATGGGCTCTACTAATGTGAGTCATTATTTTTCTGGGAACAGCCAGGGTGTAAGGTAATAATAAACCATTCAAGACGTCTCAAGGATTTTTCTCATTTCTAATATTTATGGAAGCAAAACTTCATCCAGGTTTACAGTGACCCTACTCCACCCCTGACCTCTGCACCTGACCCCTGCAGGCCAGTTCATATTCATTAAGCCTCTGGGGTCTGACTGTCAATATGAAAAACTTCATTCTTTACAACTATGATGTACTTTGAAGACACTGTTAGTGATTCTCCTTGTCATTCATATCATTTCTGGAGCAGGCAAAACAGACCTTAGGATGTCTTAACTTGACTGCCTTTGCTTTTTTCAGGTTAATTTTCTTATTTATTTAATTTTTGGCCTCCTCATCTGACTGGGAAAATCACTTCAGAGAGGTTAAGCATTTCAGGCTCCATCTTTTGATCAGACTACATCTTAATGCCCTAGAATCATTTTGGAGTATCTTTGCCTTAGATTGCTACTACCTTTCTGAATGAAAAAAAGAACAAAATCTACCTTATGCTTTATATTCCTTAAACGGAACCATGTTGGGATACCAACCAAGCTTTTATCTGCACACCAGACTCCCAGCCTTCCCTCTCCAGTCAGCAAACTGGGCCACATCTGGGGGTATAGGAGAACATCCACTCTTGTTTGACTCCATTCACTTAAATACTGAATATCAAACCAGAAAAACAACACACACACATACACACACATTAAAAAAAAAAAAAGAAAGAGACAAAAGAAAAAGTGCATGGTGGAAAGTCTATGAATATGTCAACACTTTCTAGAAAACCAGGAAGTGATAAATAGATACCACAGTGTCACCCTCAGACAGTATTGTTCAGCTTGCTTAATGCTATATTGAATTAGTGCTGTATATTGAGAAAGGAGACTGTTAAACCCTACATGAGACTGTACAGCTCAGTGAGACGAGCTTGCTATGTCTTAGACTTTCCTTATGAATTCCTCATACTTACTCAATGTCTGACATATAGTAGGTGCTTGATTTATGGATGTGTTGAAAACATTCAACACATTTATTCTTGCTCATTGCATGCCAAGCCTCTCGGTGAGCTGCTGCTGCTGCTAAGTCACTTCAGTTGTGTCCGACTCTGTGTGACCCCATACACGGCAGCCCACGAGGCTCCCCCGTCCCTGGGATTCTCCAGACAAGAACACTGGAGTGGGTTGCCATTTCCTTCTCCAATGCAGGAAAGTGAAAAGTGAGAGTGAAGTCGCTCAGTCGTGTCCGACTCTTAGCGACCCCATGGACTGCAGCCTACCAGGCTCCTCCATCCATGGGATTTAACAGGCAAGAGTACTGGAGTGGGCTGCCATTGCCTTCTCCATCTCGGTGAGCTAAAGCTGTACAAAGATCACTGTAGTGGCCACATACCTAGTTAAGCTTTTCAAAAAGGAGTAGTTCTACTTTGAAGATTGGATTTCCAAAAATATATTATAATATGTTGGAAAAATACTCACTGAGGGAATCTAATTTTTAGTAGTTGTTTTTGTTGTCATTATTTGCATTTTTAGATTTTTTTAAGCTTTCATTTTTAATTATGTTTTTAACATTTTCAAGAAGTATAGCACTCAATAGATTATGTTAACTGTTATTAGTTATTTTTTAACTTTTTATTTCCTATTATAGTTGATTAATGTTATGATACTTTCAGGTGTATAAAGTGACTCAGTTATACAAATACATGTATCCATTCTTTTTCAAATTCTTTTCCCATTTAGGTTGTTACATAATATTAAGCAGAGTTCCCTGTGCTATACAGTAGGTCTTCGTTGGTTATCTATTTTAAATATATTAGTGTACACATGTACTTTTTAGTAGTCTTAACCTTCAAATATGGAGGATAAAATAGTAAATTGTAAA
Source organism: Bos taurus (assembly GCF_002263795.3). Lineage (NCBI taxonomy): Eukaryota > Metazoa > Chordata > Mammalia > Artiodactyla > Bovidae > Bos > Bos taurus. The sequence continues at coordinate 50,080,510 of NC_037329.1, forward strand.
CAAAATTCCTCAGGGCAAGTGGACTAGCCAACACATAAACATACATAAACTTTAAAATTAACTTTTTCAGTGCAAAATGGCATATTTTTTCAAATACTTTTTATTTTATTTTTCAAATACTTTTTATTTAGCTTTAATTGAGATATAACAGTTTCAAGTGTAAAATACAATAATTCAGCATCTGTATACATTGCAAAATGATCTCCACAAATCATTTTGTTAGTTAACATCACATAGTTTAGTTAACATCACATAGTTTTAAGTTATTTTAAAATTGAGGAATTAAATCATCAAAACAATTGCTCTGAGATCTTTTCCAAAGTTGCATAACAATTTGCATCTTGCTAATAGAGGATAATGGTGAGAAAGCCCAGTATTAAGGCTGGAGAGTCACATAAAATATATAATCTTGCCCAGTGGTACATTCCGGCCAGAGATCGTTCAATAAAAGGAAATGAATATATACGAAAAATGTTCAGAGATAATTATGCTAGTTTTTCAACCTAAATACCTTGGAATTTGCAAAGACAGCTCATAGACAAAAGGGATACCAGTAAAATTCAGTGCAATAGATTTCTCCATTCGCAGTGACAGGAACATCTCTCTCAATATTACTTAGCTAATGAACGAATAGATCTGCTGTGAAGTTCCTAGGAGGCTCATTTTCTTGAGTACAGTAGTAAAAGTTAGCTGATGAATGACCTAAATTGCTTAATGTTTCTCCTTATAACTTCTGAGCAGCAAGGCGTATCCAGGCAAGTACTGAAGGAGTTATCCTCAGGAGGCCCTGCTGTCCTTGCAGGTTGTCAGAGGCAATGAGCCAGGTTTATTTCAAATGGCTCCTTAAATGAACATTTATTTTGTGCCAGTAACACGTTTTTGATTAACAGCTCCTTTTGACTAATTTGCTTCCCTAAACAGCCCAATAAAGGACTCGTTTAAAACATAATTAAAAGCATGTTATTGCTCGTAGTTAATACTGATTAAAACAGACATTAAGACAATTATCATTGAAGGAAAGTAAGCATCGCGTAGTTAGTATTGAATCCATCCTTACTGTTTTTATGCATCATATACAGAGATGGGTACTTCACAGGCTAGAACAAGGTATTATTTTTAATGGAATCATATAAAAATATGTTCCTGTTTTGTTTGTTTTAATGAATGGACAGATCTTTGTCTCTGTGGACTATGGACTTTTTTTTCTTGCGGGAAACATTCATATATTCAACAAGGTGTAAAGGTCACTGAACTGACTTCGGTTATGCAGAGTTAAAGCTCAGCTAATTCTCTTGTGTAAATGGGATATAAACTCTTCTTCTTTCTACTTGCTCTCAGTACACAAACTCTCTTGGTCCCATTATTGACTGAATGCAGCTTTTATTAGTATTATTTGGTACTTTTGATCCATTTGTTTTCACATTGATTCTTGTTTTGTTATGCCATGAAATAAAACTAAGACCTTCATTGATTTCTGATTCTTTTTAAAACAGAACAATAGTGAAACAATATTATGTGAAGTAAGTACGTAAAGTTTTTTTAATAACTTCTGTATTTTGCATCAAAGTATGATTTTTTTAAGAAATCATACTTTGTGTAGGCCAGGAGTCCCCAGCCTCTGGGTCCTGATGCCTAATGATCTGAGGTGGAACTAATGTAATAATAATAGAATAAAGTGCACAACAAATGTAATGTACTTGAATCATCCTGAAACCACCCCCCCCCCACCCCCAGCTGGTAGAAAAAATTGTCTTCACAATACCAATCCCTGGTGCTGAAAAGGTTGGGAACCACTGGTATAGGAAATTAAAAAGGAGCATGTGTTTTGCATGAATGATTACTTCACTGAAAATGAAAATACAGAAAACCACCTCCATTTCATGTGAAGGATTTCTTTCTAGAAGTATTTTTATTATGATCAACTTGATATTTAATCTTTTTTTTATGTATGGGCTTCCCTGGTAGTTCAGCTGGTAAAGAATCCACCTACAATGCTGGAGACCCCAGTTCAGTTCCTAGGTCAGGAAGATTCCCTGGAGAAGGGATAGGCTACCCACACCAGTATTCTTGGACTTCCCTAGTGGCTCAGATGGTAAAGAATCCACCTGCAATGTGGGAGACCTGGGTTTGATCCCTGGCTTGGGAAGATCTCCTGGAGAAGGGAAAGGCTACCCACTTCAGGAATCTGGCCTGGAGAATTCCATAAGTCCATGGTGTCACAAAGAGTCAGATGTACCCTTCACTTCACTTTTATTTTGTGACCATTCAAGAAGGCATGTGGTGGACATAATGAGGAATTGATTTTGGTATACTTGATGAGAGTGAAATAGCTTTTACAGAATGCATTTATAAGAAGTCATTTTAAAAGTTAAAATAAAATCGCAGAGACAAAACTCTGCTGACAGATTTGATCATTGTTTAGATTCCTGTTTTTCTGTGGTAGCCCCTGGATAGTCTTTCAAGTAGATGGCACTCACTTAAGTGTCTTGGCCAGTGCAATTATCCAGGGATCATTTGTCTTCTCCCTCATGGTTCCAAGAAAATTCAGGGGTCACAATAGTCACTAGAGGCCAATTCCCAAGAAACAGACAAGAACTTATAAGGCATTATGTGAACAAAACTGTGGGGGAGAAATACTAAAAAGGAGAAAGTCTTTCGTCATGTTTTATATAAAGAATAAATATTTCTTTTCATTACACTGCAATTTAGGCTGTTTACATCTCTTTTCTGGATGATTCCAAGAACCTTCTAAAATGTCTTCCCCCTTTTACTTTGGTTATTCCTTTAACACTCTGTCCATATTATGGTTCTAAAAATGCAAAGATGATCTTGGCCTGTCACTAGTTAAAAATCTCTGTGTGATTCATATTGATTCCTTTTGACAAGGTGTAATTATTAGATTATCTGACCTCAAACCATATTTATAGTCACATTTTCCCATCTTCCCTCTAGTGGACATCATGAACTGGCCTCACTGAACCAAACTGCTTCTTCTCTGAATACATACTTCAGTGTATACCTACAACTACACTTTTATGTGCAGGTCTCTTTGCTCATATTCACTCTGCCTAGAGTGTTTTTTCCCCACATTTTCCAAGGGTTAGACTTCTATTCATCTTCAAGTTGCCAGAGTTAGCAAATAAAAATCCAGGTACATTTGAATTTCAGGTAAACACTGCAGTTTAATATAATAATGTCCCATGCAGTGATTTTACATACTCCCAGTTATAACTAAAGCTAATAGTTGCAATAAAATTAAATATCTCTCCTATAAATATGTCATTGAACTTTGTATGTCTTCAGTCTTTAATTGCATTAGCCAGTGAAAATTCTGATATAAAAAAACAATTTTTTGAATAATTTTACAATTTTACTGAATAAAAGTATATTGTTTTTTTATGTATTATTAATACTGTGTTAACATATGTAGGTATATTTAATAGTGAATAAAAGTGCAGCTAGTATGTTGAATCCTGATCTACTTAGGTCAATGCAATAATCACAGAGCTTTCACAGCTACTACACAGCATAGACTGGACTTTATTATCTAAGAGTTAAGCATTCTAACTGGACAGCCTAGCTGGGAAATCTGACCTACCTGCTTCAATTTCTTTGTCTGCCAAATGGGGATAATGAAAATGGGGATAAGTAAACATGGCTACACAATGGACATGAGTTTGAGCAAACTCTGGGAGATGGTGAAGGACAGGGAAGCCTGGTGTGCTGCAGTCCATGGGGTCGCAAACAGTCGGGTATGACTTAGTGACTGAAGATTTAAGAGTAATATGAATGTAAATTTCTCAGAAGTGTATCTGTATGTAGCATGTTCTACCTGAAAATAAGCATCCGTATCAACCTCAGATAGGTACATTAAAAGAAACAGTCACTCTCAGTGATCTTAAAGCATCCATGAATATAAATGTCTATGAGTCTAAAACAAACAATTCTTTGTGTCTTTGTTCCTCCTGATCCATCTTTTCTTTCCTCCCCTCTACTTTAAGGCTGAAGACAGTGGACCATACACACAACATTAATAGGTTCCCTGCCCTTTGGCTTGAGGTGAGGTCAGCCCATGCCAGTGGGGCAAGAGTGTGATCACGAAATGTATTTCACTGGCACCATGGCTGATACAGTTCTCTACCCTTAGGTCAGCAGGTCTAGGCAGATATCCTTTCCACATAACACTCCCAGCTCTGAGATCTAGTGGCCACCTTGTCCCCTTTACTCCTCAAGCTGGGGCTGTGGAAATCTCACTAGCTCTTAAACCATCCCCTGGGCTCTGTCAACTGGGGAATATAGTGCATGTATTTTAAAGTAGAACATTTACTAGAATATATAAAAAGTATTGTGATAATAATGAAAAATTATTGAATGTTACCTATTACCAAGATTTTATATGTGGAAAATTATATTTGCAGTTATAATAACTGATGAAAAATGAAAGGACAGTGAAAGTGAAAGTCACTCATTCATGTCTGACTCTTTGTGACCCCATGGATAGAGTCCATGGAATTCTCCAGGCCAGAATACTGGAATGGGTTGCCATTCCCTTCTCCAAGGGATCTTCCCAACCCAGGGATCAAACCCAGGTCTCCTGCATTGCAGGCAGATTCTTTACCAGCTGAGCCTCCAGGGAAGCATAACAATTGATATGTCAATTTATAACATATTTCTGACAAGGACTTCCCTGGGGGTTCTTTTGGCTTAGACTATGCACTCCCAATACAGGGGGCCCAGTTTCATTCCCTAGTCAGGGAACTAGATACGACATGCCACAACTTAGTTAAGACCCAGTGCGGACCAGCAAATAAATGAATGAATGAATGAATACTAAAAAATTTTAAATATACATATATGCATAATATTATAGTTAAATCATGAAGATTATCTCATAGAAATAATAGAGACTTATTCTACATATATTGCATAGTATTCATAAATTGCATTTCTTTTTAGTCTTTTGTTGACAATATTAGCTTTGCTGCTTTATACAAAGAAACCAAATGTAAGTAATTAAAAAAATAAAACATATCTTAGTGAACTAATGAATAACAATGAAGTTTGAAATTTCTTCTAAAACAACTAGTCTCAGGAAAAATTCTATGCAAATTTTTACTTCACAGATATGCCTTCTTCAGAAAGTGGCCACCAGAATTCACACTCAACAAATATTTTAATTCCTGAGGTCTTATAGAGGAAGACAATTTTTGTAATTGTTCTGAAAAAATATTCTTTTTATGTCCTTCAAACAATGAATGCAAACCTAAATGAGTTTTATATTCCTAGAGGACTCCCTCCCAGATCCATAGAGTCTAAGTAGGCAATCACTCACTACCCTGTGAAAGCAAGCAGATGATGTCTAGTTAGAAGTCACAGACTTTTGGCAATACTAAAAAATCTAAGAGTCTGTGTCTGATTTGAAGCAGCTTTTTGCTTCACTTTCTGTAATAGAACTAACATGACCTGAAATAATGCAGTTGTCAAACGAGAATCTGTTCCAAAATTAAGATTTACTGAACTAGTCCTTTCTCTGCCAGTGCATTGTATTGGTGCGACATAGCAATTTTATGCTTTGGAAGAACAGCCAGAAGAAAACCAGCTGAAACAGCAGACAATGCATTTCATTCATAACTTCACAATTTTTGTTTTTCTCTTGATGTCCTGTTCTTAATATTACTAGGACACAGCCTCTACATTTTCTACCCAATTAATTGGAATGTAAAGAGTTCATTCTCTGCTATGTGATTCTTTCTACTTTCTCTATAAGGAAGAAAGTTTTTAGAAGAACTTATCCAGCTAAAATATAGAAAAGAAACTAGGGCAGCAAATTTTTTCTCATTTTTACTTATGGACTATACTGAAATGGATATAAAGCAGTTTTGGTTCACATGTAAAAGATCTGATTCAATACTAGAAATAAAAAAATTGGCTTTAAAGAAGTTTTGGTTCACATGTAAAAGATCTGATTCAATATTAAGAACAAAAAATTGGCTTAGCGGGTACAGTGATATGGAGCCACAGAAAATAATCATTCACAGAACTCCTGACAGTTTCAATCACAGGATTCCCTGCAATGACTGAAAGAAATTGTGGGGTAACTTATTCAGGAATGATTCAGAATTGATGCAAACCCAAAGGGTAACTTCTTTGTTGCTGATGTTAGTGGTGGACCACAACAAAAATATCGTCATTAAAATATCTGTCCTAAAATGGTATGCGTGTGTGTGTGTGTGTGTGTTGTCATGAAATTGCATGATTTGAGATGAATCAAGTTTCATTTATTGTCTCCAAATATCTTACTACTTATCTGTTAAAAATGAAACTTCTTTAGTAAAAGAAACCCAGTGTGGGGTTTCTATCCAACATTGCTTCCGTCCAAGAGTTTGTAAAACAGAAGTTGAATTTAGACCATACTCTAACACAAAGAGATAAAGCTTTATAGCAATCCATGTGTAACTCCAAACCAAATAACTGCAAATAAATTGGCAAATGGCATGGTCTTTTTAATACACTGTCAGTTTATGGAGCTGGGATAAACTAAACCTGGAATTTAATTACAAATGAAAGCCAAAAGTATCTGAATGAAGAAACTGAGTAGGAATATATGTTTATAATATGCTGAAACCCTTTTTCTTTTCTATATCTTGTTTCCTAAACTCTCACTTTTAGATACTAGTTTCTTATAATTTAGCTTAAATCCCAAAATGCCATTTGTGTGTGTGTGTGTGTGTGTGTGTGTGTGTGTGTGTGTGTGTGTGTACATTGCCATGAAATTTCAACTTTGAAAAAAATATGTTTAGATTTTTTTTAAGCATGCCATATAAAAGCAAGAGAACAAAAAATAATCTGTGTTCTCTGATTTCATCTACTTATGATGCATTTAGACATTATAAGGATATTTACCTCACTTCTGAAATGCCTGCCTTCTCTAGCCTCAGTGCTACCTATGTGCACAAAAAAAAAAAAAAAAAGCAGCTTTTCCATGAGATACTTAGTAGACATACAAAGCTATGATGAAAATACAAATGTATGACAGTTTCTTAGGCTTCTGCAGTACCTAATTTGGACAAACATACCTGTGGCAAGTTGCTTTAAACTGTTTACTTTTGTCTACCTCAAGTTTTTCATAAAGTGCTTACATGATCTCTCAACTATCTAGGGCTTCCCAGGTGACTCAGTGGTAAAGAATCTGCATGCAACGCAGGAGATGTAAGTCTGATCCCTGGGTTGGGAAGATCCTCTGGAGAAGGAAATGACAACCCACTCCAGTATTCTTGCCTGGGAAATCCCATGGACAGAGGAGCCTGGTGGGCTATGGACTATGGAGTTGCATAAAAGTTGGGCATGACTTAAGCAACTAAACAACAACTCTACTATCTTAATGGTGATAAAAAACACACTCGTATTTTGAAGTACATCCTGAAAATAAAACCCTCGACAAAAAATGACTAATCCAGAAATTCACCACTTTACCCACTGGTTACAGAGTATTTTGAACCAGATTTTGTTCCAATTTCATTGGAAAGCATCACACATATTTGGTAATCAATGTCCTCTAAAATCAGTGTTTTATTTGCATAGTGATCAGTATACTACAACTCATTTTAAGATAATAATCTAGCAATACATTTAAAAATCTTTCATTCGTGTGTCATATTCTCAGATTTCTATGGAAGCAATTCCTGTTTATCCTTGATATAGACATTAATACCAAGCAACATTCATGAGAAAGAGATTCACAGTATTTTATAGGCAAAATAAGCATACAAAACTAAGATCTTTGTGTGCTAGGATTCTGGGATAATTCCACAGCATGATCTTCTGTTACAATAAATTTGTGAAATGTTGAGTGACCTCCACATATTTTTCTGCATTGAAATATCCAGACAGGAATATTATGCATTTCATACATATAGAAGCATAGATTGTTCTGTGCGTTAATCATGGCCATTTGTGTGCATTTTTTATTTTTATTACCTAGGCTTGGAGCAATCTTTGCAAAACAGACCCATAACAAACATGTAAAAATGGAATAAAAAGCACATTCCCCGTAAAGTGCTTGCACAGCACAGAAATGTAGAGTTTTGGCACCCGGTCAGTTTTATGTGGTATGAAAAATTCTTATATTTAAGTTCTCTATATTTTACCAGTCTTTTAATGTGAAACCTTAAGTGGGCTTGACTGTTTATCCCAGTTGACTTGGCCATCTGACGCCTTCTGGGTTAGGGAGTTCTCACTTTACTCTGTTTCCTATCAGCCCCCCTCAACTACTGGCATGTGGGGCCAATTTGTTTCTTCTGTAGGGAAAGAAGAGGTTTGGATTTAATTTGAAGCTGTGACATAAGGTTTAATTTGCTAAAAAGGGGGCCTATGTCATTGTAAATCTTGGAATGAGACACCAAGGTGGTAAGAACTATCAACCCAATTGGTTTTACGCACTGTTTGAGGTGTTTGTTAACTATATTTCTTTCCAGAACTCACTCACTTAATTGAACTGATGCTTAATTGCAAATATACTTCTATTCTTTATTCTGATAAGCTGTTTCATTTTTTGGTAGGGGGATGATGGATTATAGAAAGTTTTCATACGAAATATGGATTCATAGTAGATGCAGGGACAGACAGTGTATTATATGTATGAAATTCATGAAAGGACAATCCTCATCTTATGTTTACACCTTACTACAAATAGAAGGGAAGAGAGTGTAATGAACTACTGTCTAATAAACTCAGTAGTTCAGTTCAGTTCAATCCAGTCGCTCAGTTGTGTCCGACTCTTTGCGACCCCATGAACTGCAGCACGCCAGGCCTCCCTGTCCATCACCAACTGCCGGAGTTTACCCAAACTCATGTCCGTTGAGTCAGTGATGCCATCCAACCATCTCATTCTCTGCTGTTCCCTTCTCCTCTTGCCTTCAATCTTTCCAAGCATCAGGGGCTTTTCAAATGAGTCAGCCCTTCAAATCAGGTGGCCAAAGTATTGGAGTTTCAGCTTCAACATCACTCCTTCCAATGAATACCCAGGACGGATCACCTTTAGGATGAACTGGTTGGATCTCCTCGCAGTCCAAGGGAGTCTCAAGAGTCTTCTCCAACACCACAGTTCAAAAGCATCAATTCTTTGGCGCTCAGCTTTCTTTATAGTCAAACTCTCAAAACCATACATGACTACTGGAAAAACCATAGCCTTGACTAGACGGACCTTGGTAGATAAAGTAACGTCTCTGTTTTTTAATATGCTGTGTAGGTTGGTCATAACTTTCCTTCCACAGAGTGTCTTTTAATTTCATGGCTGCAATCACCATCTGCAGTGATTTTGGAGCCCAGAAAAATAAAGTCAGCCACTGTTTTCACTGTATCCCCATCTATTTGCCATGAAGTGATGGGACCAGATGCCATGATCTTAGTTTTCTGAGTGTTGAGCTTTAAGCCAACTTTTTAACTCTCCTCTTTCACTTTCATCAAGAGGCTTTTTAGTTCTTCTTCACCATAAGAGTGGTGTCATCTGCATATCTGAGGTTATTGATATTTCTCCCAGCAATCTTGATTCCAGCTTGTGCTTCCTCCCAGCCCAATGTTTCTCATGATGTACTCTGCATATTAGTTAAATAAGCAGGGTGACAATATACAGCCTTGACATCCTCCTTTTCCTATTTGGAACCAGTCTGTTGTTCCATGTCCAGTTCTAACTGTTGCTTCCTGACCTGATTACAGGTTTCTCAAGAGGCAGGTCAGGTGGTCTGGTATTCCCATCTCTTTCAGAATTTTCCGCAGTTTATTGTGATCCACACAGTCAAAGGCTTTGGCATAGTCAATAAAGCAAAATAGATGTTTTTCTGGAACTCTCTTGCTATTTTGATGATCCAGAGAATGTTGGCAATTTGATCTCTGGTTCCTCTGCCTTTTCTAAAATGGCTGCAGGAGCAGTGGCCTTGCGATGGCACACAGCAGCCGAGAGGAAATACCGAACATTCAAGTTCAGGGGCGGCGGAAAAGAGGAGCTACCCCACGTCCAAGCTAAGGAGCTGTGGCTGTGCTTTGCTGAAGCTGTGAAGACATACCCCACATCCAAGGTAAGAGAAACCCAAGTAAGAGGGTAGGTGCTGAGAAGAGGGCATCAGAGGGCAGACAGACTGACACCACAGTCACAGACAACCAGGAAATCTGATCACATGGACCACAGGTTGTCTAACTCAATGAAACTAAGCCATGCCCCGTGGGGCCACCCAAGATGGACAGGTCATGGTGGAGAGGTCTGACAGAATGTGGTCCACTGGACAAGGGAACGGCAAACCACTTCAGTATTCTTGCCTTGAGAACCACATGAACAGTATGAAAAGGCAAAAAGATAGGACACTGAAAGATAAACTCGCCAGGTTGGTAGGTGCCCAGTATGCTACTGGAGATCAGTGGAGAAATAACTCCAGAAAGAATGAAGGGATGGAGCCAAAGCAAAAACAATACTCAGCTGTGGATGTGACAGGTGATAGAAGCAAGGTCCGATGCTGTAAATGGCAATATTGCATAGGAACCTGGAATGTCAGGTCCATGAATCAAGGCAAATTGGAAGTGGTCAAACAGGAGATGGCAAGAGTGAACATCAACATTTTAGGAATCAGCCAACTAAGATGGACTGGAATGGGTGAATTTAACTCAGATGACCATTACATCTACTACTGTGGGCAGGAATCCCTTAGAAGAAATGGAGTAGCCATCATGGTGAACAAAAGAGTCCGAAATGCAGTACTTGGATGCAATCTCAAAAACAACAGAATGATTTCTGTTCGTTTCCAAGGCAAACCATTCAATATCACAGTGATCCAAGTCTATGCCCCAACCAGTAACGCTGAAGAAGCTGAAGTTGAAAGGTTCTGTGAAGACCTACAGGACCTTTTAGAACCAACACCCCCCAAAAGATATCCTTTTCATTATAGGGGACTGGAATGGAAAAGTAGGAAGTCAAGAAACACCTGGAGTAACAGGCAAATTTGGCCTTGGGGTACAGAATGAAGCAGGGCAAAGACTAACAGAGTTTTGCCAAGAGAATGCACTGGTCATAGCAAACACCCTCTTCCAACAACACAAGAGAAGACTACACATGGACATCACCAGATGGTCAACACCAAAATGAGATTGATTATATTCTTCGCAGTGGAAGATGGAGAAGCTCTATACAGTCAGCAAAAACAAGACCGGGAGCTGACTGTGGCTCAGATCACAAGCTCCTTATTGCCAAATTCAGACTTAAATTGAAGAAAGTGAGGAAAACCACTAGACCATTCACATATGACCTCAATCATATCCCTAAACTCAGTAGAGAATACCAGAAATTCCCAAATGTAAGGTGTATTTAACATTGAGTACTATTTATGTGGGAAATCTTTGCTTGTCATAGCTTTTAAGAATTATGCAGACTCACATTGACCTGTACATTTCACTTGGGAAATTTCTTGATAGGGAAAGGAGAAATGAGCTCGTTCCCATCCTTGGGGTTGCATTTTCCATCCCAGGAGCATTTGTAAATGTGAGAGGGCTGTCAATTCTGATGATGAATGAAGGGAAAACTCCATCATGCAGTGGATAGTTAACATGGATAGAAGTTATCCTGCATAATAGGCCATTTCTGTACCATTTGTGCCTTCTTAAATGCCAATAACTCTGCAGTTAGAACAAATATGCATAAATATAATTTTTATTTCTAGAAACTATATATTTAAAAAAATTTACAGTAGGTCGTTGTTTGTTAACTATTTTTTCAACTTTTTATTTTATATTGGAGTATAAAATTCAGGTGGACAGCAAAGGGACTCAGCCATACATATTCCATTCCTATCCAAGCTACCACATAACATTGAGCAGAATTCTCTGTGATATACAGTAGGATCTTGTTGATTACATACATTTAAAATATAACAGTGTGTACTGTTAATACCAAACTCCCAATCTATCCCTCTTTCCCACCCTTCCCCTCTGGCAAATGTAAGTTCATTCTCTAAGGCTGTGAGTCTATTTCTGTTTTGTAAATAAGTTTGTTTGTATCATTTTTTGGATTCCACATAAAAATGATATCATATGTCTTTCTCTTCCTGACTTACTTCACTAAGTATGATAATCTCCATGTCAATTCATGCTGCTGCAAATGGCATTATTTCATCCATATTAATGGTTAATATTTTTAATGGCTGAGTAGTATTCCACACTGTATGTACCACATCTTCTTTACCCATTCATCTGTCGGTGGACATTTAGGTTGCCTTCATGTCTTGACTATTGTAAACAGTGATAAAATGAACCCTAGGGTGCAAGTATCCTTTCAGATCATGTTTTTTTCTGGACATATAAGTAGGAATGGGATTGCTAGATCATAAGGTAGCTCTATTTTTAGTTTGTTTAAAGAAACCTCCATACTGTATTCCATGAGAGCTATACAAATTTACATTCCCACCAAGAATGTATGGAGATTACCTTGGTTGCCTTTTCTCTACACCCTCTCCAGCATTTATTTTTTGTAGATTTTTTGATGATGGCCATTTAGACTGGTGTGAGGTGATATCTCATTGTAGTTTTAATTTGCATTTCTTTAGTAATTAGTGATGCTGAGCATCATTTCCTGTGCCTCTTGGCTATCTATATTTCTTCGGAGAAATGTCAATTTAGATCTTCTGTCCATTATTTTATTGGGTTGTTTGATTTTTTTTTTTTTTTTTTGATATTGAGCTACATGAGCTGTTGGTAAATATTGGAGACTAATCCCTTGTCTGTTACTTTGTGAATGTTTTATCACATTCTGTGGGTTGTCTTTTTGTTTTACTTGTGGTTTTCTTTGCTGTACAAAAGTTTTGTTGTTGTTGTTGTTGAGTTAGGTCTCATTTGTTTATCTTTATTTCCATTACTCTGGAAGATGGATTGAAAAGGATACTTCTGTGACTTGTGTCAAATAGTGTTCTGCCTATGTTTTCCTCTAAAACTTTTATAGTATTCAGCCTTACATTTAGGTCTGTAATTCATTTTGTGTTTATTTTTGTGTATGGTGTTAAAGAATGTTCTAGTTTCATTTTTTTTCTATTTGTAGCTGTCCAGTTTCTGAGCACCATTTATTGAAGAGACTACCTTTTCCTCATTGTATAGTCTAGCCTCCTTTGCTGTAGATTAATTGACCATAGGTGTGTGGGTTTATTTCTGGGCTTTCTATTCTGCTCCACTGACCCCTATTTATGTTTTTGTGCCAATACTATACTATTTTGATGACTGTAGATTTATATATTTCTGTGTGTGTGTGTGTGTGTGTATGTGAGGTGTGTTGTGTTCTGTATTTACTATCAGAGGAACAACACTGTATAATATATCAGATCACTATCTCTGGAGTCATACTCCCTAGATTTATATTCCAACCTAGCCATTTGCTATTTTCTGTGATTTTGAGTAAGGTACATTAACTTTCTGGGCTTCAGTTACTTCATCTGTGGATTTCATAGAATAATATTTTCTTCTATGTTGTAGTAAGCATTAATTGAGACATATCAGGTGCTTTAACACTACAGCAAAACAAAATAACACACAATGACAAATATGTCTGTGTTTCTGAGTTAAATGTTAGCACTTAGTAGTAATACTAATTACTTCTGTTATCTCAGACCAAGCTTTCAGAAATCTGCCAAACTCCACTCTTTCCATCACATCCATTCTCTGTCTCTACAGGAGAGTGGGCATGCAGAATAATATTTGCCCAAAACCCAAACACTGGGAATTTTAAAATTCCTCTAGAAACACAAAGTATCTATGAATACTCAATTCTACTTCTACACCAGCTATTATTTGATAGGTCCCTAGTGAGAAATAAGTTTTGGATTATAATTTACTATAGAATTCAAAATCTGAAAGCCAACTGATGGAAAGTTTTAGAAACAAATGAGACAAATGATTTTCATATGTATAAAAATTACCCAGTATTTTTATGTTGTCAAAGAACCAAGTCTCAATAATTCAAATGATATAATCTCACATTGTTTTAGTAAAACATAAATTTTTGATTTTTGAAATCGTAACTGTATATTCACAGTAGTCTTGTGTTTGAGAAATGTTATCAGCCAGCATATTTTGTAATTTGGATAATAATTTCTTTGGAAATGAGCATTGATATAGCAATAAATGTTTTTAAGCCTACTAATAGCATCCTGTAGGCCCTAATAATTTTCTACTAATTTTGTTTGATTGCAATCACTCATCAAGTGTTTCTATAAAACTTTTTGTTCGGTTGCTAAATCTTGTCAAACTCTTTGTAACTCCACAGGCTGTGAAAGAAGAGAAAGAGAAGTCACTCAGTCGTGTCCAACTCTTGTGACCCCATGGACTGTAGCTACCAGGCTCCTCTGTCCATGGGATTTTCCAGGCAAGAATACTGGAGTGAGTGGCCATTTCCTTCTCCAGGAGATCCTCCCAACCTAGGGATTGAGCCCAGGTCTCTCGCATTGTAGGCAGACGCTTTACCATCTGAGCCACCAGGGAAGTCATATCTTCTGTCCTCCACTTTCTCCAAGAATTTGCTCAAATCCGTCTCCATTGAGTCATTTCAGTTTAGTTCAGTCACTCAGTTGTGTCCGACTCTTTCTGACTCCATGGACTGTAGCACACAAGGCTTCCTGGTCCATCACCAGCTCCCAGAGCTTTCTCAAACTCATGTCCTTCAAGTTGGTGATGCCATCCAGCCATCTTATCTCTGTTGTCCCCTTCTCCTCCTGCCTTCAATTTTCCCCAGCATCAGGGTCTTTTCTAATGAGTTAGTGCTTCACGTCAGCTGGCCAAAGTATTGGAGCTTCAGCATCAGTCTTTCCAATGAATATTCAACACTGATTTCCTTTAGGATTGACTGGTTTGATCTTCTTGCAGTCCAAGGAACTTTCAAAAGTCTTCTCCAACACCACAGTTCAAAAGCATCAATTCTTTGGTGCTCAGCTTTCTTTATGGTCCAACTCTCATATCCATACATGACTATAGGAAAAACCATGCTGCTGCTGCTGCTAAGTCGTGTCCAACTGTGCACAACCCCGTAGATGGCAGCCCACCAGGCTCTGCTGTCCCTGGGATTCTCCAGGCAAGAACACTGGAGTGGGTTGCCATTTCCTTCTCCAATCCATGAAAGTGAAAAGTGAAAGTGAAATTGCTCAGTCATGTCTGACACTTCGGGACCACATGGACTGCAGCCTACCAGGCTCCTCCGTCCATGGGATTTTCCAGGCAAGGGTACTGGAGTGGGGTGCCATTGCCTTCTCCATAGCTTTGAATGTATGGACTTTGTTGGCAAAATAATGTCTCTGCTTTTTAATAAACTGTCTAGGTTGGTCATAGCTTTTTTTCCCAGAAAGAAGCATTTTTTAATTTCATGGCTGCAGTCACCATCTGCAGTGATTTTGAAGCCCAAGAAAATAAAATCTGTCACTGTTTCTGTTTTTTTCCCCATGTATTTGCCATGAAATGATGGGACCAGATGCCATGATCTTTGTTTTTTGAATGTTGAGTTTTAAACAAGCTTTTTCACTCTCTTGTTTCACCTTCAAGAGGCTCTTTAGTTCCTCTTCTCTTTCTGCCAAAAGGGTGGTGTCATCTGCATATCTGAGGTTATTGATATCTTTCCCAGCAATCTTGATTCCAGCTTGTGCTTCATCCAGCCCGGCATTTTGCCTGATGAACTCTCCATATAAGTTAAACAAGCAGGGTGACAGTATACAGCCTTGATGTACTCCTTTCCCAATTTGGAACCAGTCCATTGTACCATGTTCAGATCTAACTGTTGCTTCTTGATCTGATTATAGATTTCTCAGGAGGCAGATAAGGTGGTCTGATATTCTCATCTCTTTAAGAATTTTCCACAGTTTGTTGTGATCCAGAGAGTCAAAGGCTTTAGTGTAGTCAATTGAGTCATTTATTCTATCTAACCATCTCATCCTCTGTCATCCCCTTCTCCTTCCGCCTTCAATCTTTCTCAACATCAGGGTCTTTTTCAGTGAGTCGGCTCTTCACATAAGGTGGCCAAAGTCTTGGAGCTTCAGCATCAGTTCTTGCAATGGATATTCAGAGTTGATTTTCTTTAGGATTGACTGGCTTGATATCCTTGCTGTCCAAGGGACTCTCAAGAGTCTTCTCCAGCACCACAATTCAAAAACATCAATTCCTCTGTGCTCAGCTTTCTCTATGGCCCAAGTCTATGCCTACTAGAAAAATCATAGCTTTGACTATACAGGCCTTTGTAGGCAAAGTGATGTCTGTGCTTTTCAATATCCTTTCTAGGTTTCTCAATGTCTTCCTTCCAAGGAGCAAGTGTCTTTTAATTTCATGGCTGCAATCACTGTCTGTAGTGATTTTAGAGCTCAAGAAAATGAAATCTGTCACTACTTTCATTTGTTTCCTCTATTTGCCATGAAGTGATGAGACAGGATGACGTGATCTTAGTTTTTTTTAATGTTGCTTTACAAGCCAGCCTTTCATTCTTTTATTTCACCCTCATCAAGAGGCTCTTTAGTTTCTCTTTGATTTCTGTCAGCAAAGTGTTATTATCTACATATCTGATGTTGTTGATATTTCTCCTGGAAGTCTTGACTCCAGCTTGGAATTCATCCAGCCCAGCATCTTTCATGATGTACTCAGCATAGAAGTTAAATAAGCAGGGTGACAACATATTGCCTTGTCATACTCCTTTCCCAATTTTGAACCAGTCAGTTGTTCTGTGTCCGGTTCTAACTGTGGTTTCTTGACTCACATACAGGTTTCTTAGGAGACAGGTAAGGTAGTCTGGTACTCCCATTTCTTTAAGAATTTTCCACAGTTTGTGTGATCCATACAGTCAAAGCCTTTAGTGTATTCAATTCATAAGTAGATGTTTTTCTGGAATTCCCTAGCTATCATCCATGACCTAACAAATGTTGGCAATTTGATCTCTGGTTCTTCTGCCTATTCTAAACCCAGCTTGTTCATCTGGAAGTTCCTGGTTTATGTACTACTGATGCATAGTTTGAAGGACTTGGAGCATAATTTTGCTAGCATGTGACATGAGCACTATTGTACCATAATTTGAACATTCTTTGGATTGCCCTTCTTTGGGCATATTTTACATATTTTACACGTAAATTGCTTTTCGTTGTCTTTACTTGTAAGGTGTCGAAGGTGGGACCCACTCCTGAATCTTCTTTCTAGTGGTGGAATAAGGTACGTACTGTTGTGGAGTGCCACTCAGATTGAATTTATGGTTTGTCCAAATGAATTTACGAGCAGTAGGTGGTTTTACTGTTGGAGGATCATCAGTCATACAGTGAAGCCAACAATGCCATTCAGGGGGCACCATGCTTCCATCCACATCCCAGAATGTGTTTTTGCCATTCATTTCAGTAGTATATATAACCCATCGGTGTCGGCCAAAAAACTGCTTGTTGTCTTCATAGTATTTATTTTCCATATTTGAAATGAAAACTGACACTTTCTAGTCCTGTGGCCTTGCTGACATACTGAGTGCAGCATTTTAATAGCATCATCTTTTAGGATTTTAAATAGCTCAACTGGAATTCCATCACCTCCACTGACTTTGTTCATAGTAATTCTTCCTAAGGCCCACTTGATTTCATACTCCAGGATAACCATTGTGGTTATCCAGGTAATTAAGACCTTTCTTGTACATTCTTCTGTGTCTTCTTGCTAACTCTTCTTAATCTCTTCTGCTTCTGTTAGATCTGTTAGGTAGGTAAAATAGGGAAAAGGAGTCCAAAATGGCGGTGGCTAAAAGACAAGGAAGGGAAAAGCTCCCGAAAATAGAACAAAGGTCCGGGGACCAGAGTGAGGACCTCAGGTAAAACAAACAACACTCCTGGCAGGCCCAATTTACATAGGACAGGCCCAGGGAGAGATAGACATATAAAAAGAGGAGCCAAACCTAGCTCTCTCTCTCTCCTGCACGCTGGGGTGTTCTTCTCTTTGCATCATTGGATTGACGTGCCCTCACACCTCAAAGATGGATTTTCCTGCCATCTTCTAAATAAAATAGAGCTGTAACACTGAGCTGTAACACTGATTTGTCTAAGAGCTATAACATGGTCCGTTCAAGACCTGAGAGCTATAACACTGTTTGTCCAAGACCCGAGAGCTGTGACATGTTGAGGGGCTTTAATGTCCGTCACTCCAAATCTTTGTTGTGATGAGACAAAAACGGAAGACCATATACTCGCCTGACAGATCCTTACCATTTCTGTCTTTTATTGTGCCCATCCTTGCATGAAATATTACTTCGATATCTCTAGTTTTCTTGAAGCGATCTCTAGTCTTTGCCATTCTATTTTTTCCCCCTCTATTTCTTTGCATTGTTCGTTAAGAAGGGCTTCTTATCTGTCCTTGCTATTCTCTGGAATTCTGCCTTCAGTTGGTAACTACCATATCCTTGAAAGTGTGTGTGATAGCATGAGGGTACTGGTGAACCAGGTGGCACGGGACCGATCCACATGGAGCTGGATTTGTAATTAGGAGGAAGGTAAGACTGATGCATGTACATTCTTTTATTAAGCAGACATTTTTGTGCACCTGTACTGCTCTGCATGATGGGGATTTCGCAGTTTATAAAACAGACTAAACAGATGATGGTGTTTGCATTGTAGGGAGTTGGTAGGATGAAAAACTGAATGTCCCCTACCACATGGGGATAGGGTTTGTGGAGAAAACTAACCTATAAAGGCTACCACGGAGAACAGGACAGAGGATGTTTTGATTTTCAATAGGGTGATTAGGAATTTACATTTGAAAAAGACTTGAAGAATGTGAGGAAACCAACAGCAAGTAAAAGATTCTAGGTTGGGCAGAAAAAAGCAAACACAAAAACTCAAGATGTAGAACTTGGAAATTCTGGAAAAACAAGGTGAACATAATAACTAGACTTGAGTGGGTGAAAGGAAGTCTAAGTGGGATATGATTCAGAAGGGGCCAGATCACGAGACTCTTTGGACATTTTAGGACTTTGGGTTTTACTAAGTTAGGGAGTCTCCGGAAGGTGTTGCTAAGAAGAGGGATCTGATGATCTGATCTAATATGATCTAACTCCACAGTTTTTATGATTTCATGGCCTGTTGTGTTGAGAAAAACCTTGCCTTTCTCCCAACCCCCTACTGACAGCCTAATATAGGAAACACAGAGACCAATGATGGTATCTTAGAGAGTCATAGCTGTAGATATAGACATGGCAGATCTGGATCTGTTTTTATGATCAAGTTGATAGTGTTCATTGCTGGATTTGTTATTGGACAGGAAAGAAAGAGCAGACTCAAAGATAATGGCAAGGTTGATAGGTAGACCCGAAGAAATGAGAATTTGAGGTTGACTGAGATAGGAAAAGCTGGTGGACAAGCTTTTGAGAGGCATATTATGAAGAGTTTAATCTGAGGCGTGTTAAGTTTTAGCTGTGGGTTTTCCATCAAAGTGAAGATGTAAAGTAAATATCGGGCATATATTTCAATAGGCTGGTATTTAGGGGAAAGATCAGGGTTGGAGATAAACAGGCACACCTCCTTTTATTGAACTTTGCTTTATTGCACTTCACAGACATTGGATTTTTGTAGGAATTGAAGGCTTGTGGCAACCCTGCCTACAGCAAATCTATCAGGACCATTTTTTTTCTAATAGCATGTGCTTACTTCCTATCTCAGTGTCACATTTTTGTAATTCTTGCAATATTTCAGATTTTTTCATTATTATTATATTCATTATGCTGACGTTACTGTTATAATTGTTTGGGAGCACCATGAACCATGCCCATATAAGACAGCAAATTTAACTGATAAATGTGTGTGTTCTGACTATTCCACTGACCATTGAGTTCCCTCTCCTTAGGCCTCCCTATTTCTGAGATACAAGAATATTGAAATTAGGCTCATTACAATAATCCTATAATGGTCTCTAAGTGTTCAAGTACAAGGAAGGGTAATATATCTCTCATTTTAAATCAAAAGCTAGAAATGATTAAGCTTAATTAGGAAGGCATGTCAAAAGCTGCAACAGGCCAAAAGCTAGGCTTCTTGTGCCAAACAGTCAAGTTGTGCATATAAAGGAAAATTTCCTGAAGGAAATCAAAAGTGCTACTCCAGTGAGCACACAAATCATAAGATAAATAGCTTTACTATTGCTATGCAGAAAGTTTTAGTGGTCTAGATAGAATATCAAACCAGCCACAACCATCCCTTAAGTCACAGCATAACCCAAAGCAAGGTCTTAGTTCTCTTCAATTCTACAAAGTTTGAGAGAGTTGAGGGAACTATATAAGAAAAGGTTGAAACTAGCAGAGGTTGGTTCCTGAAGTTTAAGGAAATAAACTGTCTCTATAACATCAAATGGCAAGGTGAAACAGCAAGTGCTGATGAAGAAACCACAGCAAGGTATCCAGAAGTTCCAGCTAAGGCCATTAACAAAGGTGGCTATAGTAAACAACAGGTTTTCAATGCAGACAAAATATCCTTCTATTGGAAGATGCTATCTAGGATTTTCATAGCCAGAAAGGAGATGTCAATGCCGAGCTTCAAAACTTCAAAGGAAAGATTGACTTTCTTATTAGTGGCTAATGCACTGGTGACTAGGTTGAAGCATGGTTTGTAGGATATTTGAAAATTCTAGGGCCCTTAAGAATTATGCTAAATCTACTCTGCCTGTAGTCTATAAGTGGAACAGCAAAGTTTGAATGACACTATCTGTTGACAGCATGATTTGCTTAATATTTTAAGCCCATTATTGAGACCTAATGCTCAGAAAAAAATAATTGCTTTCAAAGTATGACTCCTTTTTGACAATAAACCTGGACACTCAGGACGTCTGCTGAAGATGCTTAATGAAATTAATGTTGTTTTCATGCCTGCTAACAAAACACCCATTTTGCAACCCATGGGTCAATGAGTAATTTTTACTTTCAAGTCTTATTATTTAATAAATACATTTTGTATTTATGTTGTCATAACTAGTGATTCCTCTGGTAGATCTGGGCAAAGTAAACTGAAAAAATTCTAGGAATCATCATTCTAGCTGCCATAAAGAACATTTGTTATTCATGGTAAGAGGTGACAATATCAATATTAACAGGAGTTTGAAAGCAGTTAATTCCAGTCCTCATGCATGACTTTGAAGGGTTCAAGACTTCAGCAGAGGAATTAACTGCAGATGTGTTAGAAATGGCAAGAAACTAGAACTAGAAATGGAGCCTGAAAAAGTGACTGAATTGCTACAGTATCATGTTAAAACTTGAATAGATTAGGGATTGCTTTTTATGAATAAGCGAAGCAATTGGTTTCTTGAGATAGAAACTTTTCCTGGTGAAGATGCTGTGAATACTGTTGAAATGACAGCAAATAGTTTAGACTATTACATAAACAGTTGCTTAAGCAGAGAGAAGGTTTGAGAGGATTGACTCCAACTTTGAAGGACGTTCTTCTGTGTATAAAATGCTATCAAACAGCATTGCATGCTATGCAGAAATTGTTCATGAAATGAAGATTTGGCAAACTTCATTGTTGCTTTAACAAATTGCCACAATCACCCCAACCTTCAGCTGCTGCTGCTACTGCTGCTAAGTCGCTTCAGTCGTGTCCGACTCTGTGCGACCCCATAGACGGAAGCCCACCAGGCTTCCCCGTCCCTGGGATTCTCCAGGCAAGAACACTGGAGTGGGTTGCCATTTCCTTCTCCAATGCATGAAAGTGAAAAGTGAAAAGGAAGTTGCTCAGTTGTGTCCAACTCTTAGCGACCCCATGGACTACAGCCCACCAGGCTCCTCCATCCATGGGATTTTCCAGGCAAGAGTACTGGAGTGGGGCGCCATTGTCTTCTCGGAAACTTCAGCTACTACTACCACCCTAATCAATCAGTAGCCATCAATATTGAGGCAATATCCTTTACCAGAAAAAAAGATTGTGACTTGGGGAAGAGTCAAGTAATTGTTAGCATTTTTTAGCAGTAAATTATCTTTTAATTAAGGTATATACATTTTTAGTCATAATGTTTATTCCCACTTAATAAACTACAGTATAGTATAAGCATAATTTTTATAATTACTGTGCAACCAAAAATCTGTGTGCTTTCCTTTATTGCAACATTTGCTTTATTTCCATGATCTGAATCAAACCCCACAATATCTTTGAGTTATGTCTATACATTAAGTGGTGTCATTTCAGTGGTATTTAAAGCCATAAGACTGAATGGGGACACCAAGAGAGTGAGTATGAGTAGAGATGAAGGAGTCCATGGATTTGCCCTTGAGGAATTCTAAAGATACAAGTAAAGGGAGAAGCGGTAGGACAAAAAAGCAGACTGAGAAGGAGTGGGAATATTAATAGAAAGAAAATAATTTTGTTCTATAAGCAACTAGGAGGTAGAAGCGATGATAAGAAGTTGTGCAAATTACATGCCAACTGCTTTTTCTTTATCAGAAAACAGGAAACAAGGTTAGCAAATGAAGGAAAATAAAGGTTTTTCAGGTTTGAGGAGAGAGGAAAATATAAGATACATTCTTTTAAGAAAGTAAGAAAGTAAGCAGATAGGTGATATTCTTTTAAAAAAGTAAGTGGATAAGGCAATGCAGTGTTACTGCTGGAAAGGCTTAAAAGCTGCTTCAGTTTTGTGAGCAAGATTTAAATCAAAGCCAGTCAGCATGATTGTGCTTTTTTTCTCTAGTGGTGTTAATCTGCATGCATGCAGGCAAGATATTCTGGTTATTGATTAGTACTGAACAAACCACTTCAATACTTAATGGCTTAAAATTGCAACAATGATTATTTTGCTCACAGATGTGAATTTTAAGCAGAGCTCAGAAAGTATGGCTCATCTCTGCTTCGTGCAGCATCAGCTTTGGTAGTTCACGTGGTGTGGAGGACCCATTGCCAAAGTGCCTTACTCAAGACTGGGAAGTGGGTGACTCCCGCCAGGATCCCAGTGGACCAGTATTGTTGGATCAGTAGTTCCTCTCCACGTAAGCTTTTCTACAGGATCACTTGGGCTTTCTCACAGCTTGGTAGCTGGTTTCCAAGAGCAAGTATTCCAAGAAATCTTGGGGAAAGATGCAAGGTGTCCTGTGGCCTGGTCTCAGAAGAACAGAAAAATGACACTTCTGTTGGGCAAGCAAACCACTCAGCTTCTCTCAAAGAAAGGGAAGAACATGGGGATCTCTTTGCCACACACAGACTTAGCAGATGTTTGAGTTTAATCAGGTTTGAGGTTTTCCCAGATGAGTACTATGAGGAAGATTAAGACAAGAGTATATTCTCAGATTCTCAGGATAAATTATAATGGCAAATGGTGGAATTTAATAGAGGGAGGTAGGAAATAAACACAGAAGCAAGGTGATTGCCCATGAGAAATTGGTGGGATTCATGGCGTTTAGTTCCCAGTGAGGTGGAACAACTGTTGGAAAAGGATATTAATGGGATATAGCTAAGACATAGGATGTGATGGTTTTAGGGCTGGGTGCTTAAAATTTATATTGCAGATGGGTTCTAATGGTAATAACAAGTCTATATTATGATGATGGGTATCAATGGTTGATAAAAGAGGGAAATTTTTGTAAAGATAATAACATATAATGGAATGAGATTTGTGCTCTGAACTTTCAGGAGACTGAAATGAGAATTGTAAAGGGCAGAGAATATCTCTTGTGGGAGGAAGACATATCTGTGTCCTTAGTGTTGAACATCTATAAAGTAATGAAGTAGTGATGAAAAGAAATCATGTTTGAACATAACTATTGACTGAATATGAGGCTAAATTCAAAACAAATTCAAAACAAAGAGTAAAAAAAAAAAACGTACTTAATGTTCAAAATTTTAATTGACCAGGGAAATGGCAATGTAATTTTACAGCTATAAGGAACTTGGTAAGGAAAATTTTCTGGAATATGTGTAGTTTGAAAAGTTGTGCTGTTGTGGCAAAAATAAACCACTTCAAATTTGCAGTGTATTTATCAAAATTAACTGTGCACTGAGTTTTGATTTGCTTTAAATAAGCAAATTAGCTGCCTTAATTATTTTCCAAATAACATGGGGATATGTTATTTGGAAAATAATTAAGGCATCTAATAAAAATCTGCTATATGAAAGATGTTATTTAGCTGATGTAGAGTAAATAAAAGTAAACTACATATATATTCTGATCAAGGAATTCCTAAGTGAAGGTATTTAAAAGGCATTTGGAGGTGTTCACATTTCATGTAAAAAAAAAAAAAAAAAGCAGCTATCCTACTATCTTGGAGAAGGAAATGGCAACCCACACCAGTAATTTGGAGAATTCCATGGACAGAGGAGCCTGGTGGGCTACAGTCCATAGAGGTCTCAAAGAGTCAGACTCAACTGAGTGACTAACACTTTCACTGGGCTTCCCTGTTAGCTCAGCTAGTAAAGATCTGCCTGCAAATCAGGAGACCTGGTTCGATCTCTGGGTCAGGACGATCCCCTGGAGAAGGGATAGGTTACCTACTCCGGTATTCTTGGGCTTCCCTGGTGGCTCAGACAGTAGAGAATCTGCCTGCAATGTGGGAAACCTGGGTTCGATCCCTGGGTTGGAAAAATCCTCTGGAGGAGGGCATGGCAACCTACTCCAATATTTTTGCCTGGAGAATCCCCATGGACAGAGGAGCCTGGTGGGCTACAGTTCATGGGGTCACAAAGAGTCGGACATGACTGTGTGACTAAGCACAGCATGCTATATATTATCAGATATAATATTATCAGATATTCAATACATATATTGTATTATATGTATATTATCAGATATTATTGGACATTCAACATAGTTTTCTTAGTGTATGCCAGGGATTATGTCATACACTGAATATAAAAAAACCAATACAATATTGTAAAGTAATTAACCTCCAATTAAAATAAATAAATTTATATTTTAAAAAAAAGCAGCACAAAGACAGATACAGTTTCTGCCCTCATGAAGCTTACAGTTTAATTAGGGAGGGGTATTTAATTATTTTCAAGATGCAATTATACACACACACACACAATACATATATAGGAGAGACAGAGAGTGTTGCCACTGCTTGCTTTATGGAATATGACCTTGTAGAAGAGGAAGAAAAGAGCTCTGAGAGAAATCAGAAATAAAGAGCACTTGCACAATCTGGTGGCAGGAAAGTCACAGTGGGCTGGAGGGATTGAAGGGGAGCAAGCAAGGCTGAGAGCAGGAAGCAGTGGTGATCCTGTTTCCAGAAGCCAAAGCAACTGGAAGGAGATAGACCTGAAAGGTCTTACAGTGCTTATCTTTAGATCAATGGGCAGTTACTGATTTGTCTTAATTATGGGTTGCTGCTGCTGCTGCTAAGTCGCTTCAGTCATGTCCGACTCTGTGCGACCCCATAGACGGCAGCCCACCAGGCTCCCCCATCCCTGGGATTCTCCAGGCAAGAACACTGGATCGGGTTGCCATTTCCTTGTCCAATGCATGAAAGTGAAAAGTGAAAGTGAAGTCACTCAGTCCTGTCTGACTCTTAGCAGCCCCATGGACTGCAGTCTACCAGGCTCCTCTGTCCATGGGATTTGCCAGGCAAGAGTACTGGAGTAGGGTGCCATATAGTAATATTTGTTTTCAGTTAATATGTGAATTGAAAGGAATGAACAGAGAAAGAGTGAGATGGAAACATGGCCATAGCAATGGAAACAGAGTAGATGAGAAATGTTTACCAAAAATTAAAAAAAGTACTTCTGTAAGGATTGGTTATATCCCACTTAATTAGGTCTTAGTTATAGATGGATGCTTACCAAAAGTGTCTAAAATTGGAATTTTTCATTCATCTAAAATTTTGTCACTCTACATTCTACAATAGGTCAGCAAGATGTATAGGGCAATAAAAGTAGTAATTCTAAAAAAGATATATGAAAAAGAATGCCCATATAGATAAACTAAATTTGGTGTAAACCTAGCATGGAATGTTTTTGGAGTTTCCAAGCGTGTTTCTATATAATAGGACAAAGGTATTAGGAACAAAGCAGATTTGTTGAGCATACAACTTAGTGATAATGCTCTGAGAATATGTTGCCTTGGGTATGAATAAAAACATTTAACAGTTTTTGAGTGCTTACTACAGTGACTACACTGCAAGGTAAGAATTTAGAACTTTTCAAGGATTTTGTTACTTAATTTTCATAGCAACCCAAGGCAGCAGGAACTGTTATGTTCTCTTTCCTACAAATAATAAACCAAGGTCCAAAAATGTTTTTTTGTTTCCTCAAAGTGACACAATTACTTGTAGTAAATCCTGAGTTCAGGAATTAGACCCAGGTAGTTTGACTTTCCTGTGTACATTGACATATTGGTTATAAGATGAGACATATGACTGTAGCAAAAGAAACTCATTCACACAGTGTTGTCTAATCCATAGCTACTTGCTTCCAGCCCTAGAAGTAGGAATGGAATTGTAACTTTTGGGGTGACAAAATACAGGTGCTCATGAGTTTCACCACGTAATTCTTCATCTTGACTCTTGGAGATTTTAGTTATTTACATTTAGTTGTTTTGCTGTAAGGCTATGGATTGTGGTACCATGTAACAATGTGAGATTTTAAGTAGCATGTAAGTGGCATGTACTACCATCTTAATGTAACTATATACATTCTATTTTATAATGCAATTGACTGAAGGTTGTGGTGTTTTGGCTCATTTTTTAGCCAGCATAAATATACACTACTTACTTTTCCAGACTCTAGAGCAACATCAAATTAAAGTGTATTTCATTTTGTTTAGTTTCTCTGAAACTCCCTTGTTGATGTTAATAATCATTATTACCCTCTTAGCTCTATGATCAGCTAGTAAATTTCACCAGTTGATCAAATTGGGCAAGTGAAATAAATAGTAATCTTAGTTACGTTTACACTACTCGAAGCCCCACCATAAAGCACTATTCTTTCAACTCCTTAAGTCTGTACTGTGTGAGAAATTGTCCTCCATGTACCATTGCTGTATAATACATCTTTGAAAAACAAAACTCTGCAGCCTGTGCTTATATGCTAGCATAGGCTTTCAATGTATTTTCAGTATTATAACATTTAAAACACCAGTGCAAAGAAAAATTGCATAGAATATAGTTTTCCACTGTAAGAGCATATTCTAAGAAACTTTTAATATTAAGTGTAAAATGCAGCAAAATCTAAGAGTAGGTAACAGGAAGGAAACTGACACATTTAAAATTAGGCTGGTGCTGAGGTAGATCCCTCTTGTAGTAGTATAGAGAACTGAAATACATTTGTACATCGAGATGATAATGCAAGATTACGTTGCTGGTTACTATAGCCACATGTACAAAGACATGAGACTTTAGAATAAATGGTCCGCCTTTATATAGAGAATCTGCCTGCAATGCAGGAGACTTGGGTTTGATCCCTGAGTTGGGAAGATCCCCTGGAGAAGGGAACATTACCCACGTTGGTACTCTGGCCTGGAGAATTCCATGGACTGTATAATCCATGGGGTTTCAGAGTTGGACATAACTGAGTGACTCTCATTTACTTAATATTTTAAAATATTGTATTGTAAAATATTGGTTTACCTCCTGCTCCCTCTGTAAGCCTTTGTTGGGTATAATCTTCAAGTATTTCTTTCCCAAAGTTATACACATTGTGGGGAACCTTCCACTTTCTCCCAACCATTTCTACTTAGCATCAACATCTGGTTTGTTTTAAAGGTACTGTCCATGGCTATTCAAGTGTAAAAATAACTATTTCTTTTTTTGTTCCTAAAATTGGAGGATAATTGTTTGACAAGGTTGTATTGGTTTCTGCCATACATCAACATGAATCAGCCATAGGTACATATATGTTCCCATCCTCTTGAATCTCCCTCCTGCTTTCCACTCCATCCCACCCATCTAGGTTGTCACGGAGCACCAGGTTGAGCTCTCTTTGTAAAAGTAACTATTTTATATCCAAGTGGTAACATAAGATAAAATCTTTTATACATTCAGAATATGTTTTTCCAGCACCAGCTAAATGTCCACTGAGTGTCTCATGACTGTCTCATGTCATGTTCACAATATATCTGTGAACAAAACAGACACAATCCATGTTCTTATGGAGTTTACACTCTAGTGGGACTACACATTTTTTAAAAAAAGGCAGAATAAGATACAGTATATCAGTGTAAATACTATAAAGTGCTGTAAAGAAAAATAAAATTAAGGGGACAGAAAATTAGAGGCTTTCTCCTTAGAAGAAAAGCTATGACCAACCTGCTCTTCAGTCTGTGTGACCCCAGAGACGGCAGCCCACCAGGCTCCCCCGTCCCTGGGATTCTCCAGACAAGAACACTGGAGCGTGTTGCCATTTCCTTCTCCAATGCATGAAAGTGAAAAGTGAAAGTGAAGTCGTTCAGTCGTGTCCGACTCTTTGCGACCCCATGGACTGCAGCCTACCAGGCTCCTCCATGTATGGGATTTTCCAGGCAAGAGTATGACCAACCTAGACAGTTAAAAAGCAGATACATTACTTTATCAGCAAAGGTCCATCTAGTCGAAGGTACGGTTTTTCCAGTAGTCATGTATGAATGTGAGAGTTGGACTATAAAGAAAGCTGAGCCTTGAAGAATTGATGCTTCTGAACTGTGGTGTTGTAGAAGGCACTTGAGTCCCTTGGACTGCAAGGAGATCCAACCAGTGAATCATAAAGGAAATCAGTCCTGAATATTCATTGGAAGGACTGATGCTAAAGCTGAAACTCCAATACTTTGGCCACCTGATGTGAAGAACCGACTCACTGGAAAAGACTGATGCTGGGAAATTATGTTTCCGGTACATTCTCGAAATTCTATTTCTGGAAGCAGAGAGAGACTAAGGAAAGACTATGTACTCTAGCCAGAAAACCTCAGTTCAAATCTTGTTTCAGACACTCAGTCTCTGAGTGTGGCCTGGGTAAGCCACTTACCAGTCTGTGGTCACTTACCAGTCTGTGGCCTTTTCCCCTGATACGTGAAATACTCAAAACCATTTGCCTCAGGAATTTGTGCACAGGACTAAATGAGATGAAGCACTCAAAGTGCATCGCAATCTCCTTAGCAAACTGTAGACCATTTTTATAATTCCTCCTATTTTATAACCCTGACTCAGATGTCCAGGTATTTAATGATAGATTACCATACATGAGAGTGGTCAGATAATTTCTTGTTACTCAATTTAGTTTGCATTTCTAAACTGGCATTCTAGTTATAATATCTGCCTCACAAGCTTTATCTCCAAAGAACTGTACAGATTTGAAAAAGAAGAAATTGTATTTGAAAATCCTTGTCTGAAATGGTCTGCTAACATCTTTACAAACATCTTAGTTTGCATTTCTAAACTGGAATTCTAGTTATAATATCTGCCTTACAAGCTTTATCTGCAAAGCACTGTACAGATTCGAAAAAGAAGAAACTGTATTTGAAAATCCTTCTTGTCTGAAATGGTCTGCTAGCATCTTTACATCAGGATAAGTATCAGTTCAGTTCAGTTCAGTTGCTCAGTCATGTCCGACTCTTTGTGACCCCATGAATCGCAGCACACCAGGCCTCCCTGTCCATCACCAACTCCCAAATTTCACCCAAACTCATGTGCATCCAGTCAGTGATGCCATCCATCCATCTCATCTTCTGTTGTCCCCTTCTCCTCCTGTCCCCAATCCCTCCCAGCATCAGAGTCTTTTCCAATGAGTCAACTCTTCGCATGAGGTGGCCAAATTATTGGATTTCAGCCTCAGCATCTGTCCTTCCAGTGAACACCCAGGACTGGTCTCCTTTAGAATGGACTGGTTGGATCTCCTTGCAGTTCAAGGGACTCTCAAGAGTCTTCTCCAACACCACAGTTCAAAAGCATCAATGCTTTGGCACTCAGCTTTCTTCATAGTCCAACTTTCACATCCATACAGGACCACTGGAAAAACCATAGCCTTGACTAGATGGACCTTTGTTGGCAAAGTAATGTCTCTGCTTTTCAATATGCTATCTAGGTTGGTCATAACTTTCCTTCCAAGGAGTAAGCGTCTTTTAATTTCATGGCTGCAGTCACCATCTGCAGTGATTTTGGAGCCCTCAAAAATAAAGTCTGACACTGTTTCCACTGTTTCCCCATCTATTTCCCTTGAAGTGATGGGACCAGATGCTATGATCTAAGTTTTCTGAAAGTTGAGCTTTAAGCCAATTTCTTCACTCTCCTCTTTCACTTTCATCGAGACTTTTTAGTTCCTCTTCACTTTCTACAATATGGGTGGTGTCATCTGCATATCTGAGGTTATTGATATTTCTCCCGGCAATCTTGATTCCAGCTTGTGCTTCTTCCAGCCCAGCATTTCTCATGATGTACTCTGCATAGAAGTTAAATAAGCGGGGTGACAATATACAGCTTTGACATACTCCTTTTCCTCTTTGGAACCAGTCTGTTGTTCCATGTCCAGTTCTAACTGCTGCTTCCTGACCTGCATATAGGTTTCTCAAGTGGCAGGCCAGGTGGTCTGATATTCCCATCTCTTGAAGAATTGTCCACAGTTTATTGTGATCCATGCTGTCAAAGGCTTTGGCACAGTCAATAAAGCAGAAATAGATGTTTTTCTAGAACTCTCTTGCTTTTTCAATGATCCAGCGGATGTTGGCAATTTGATCTCTGGTTCCTCTGCCTTTTCTAAAACCAGCTTGAACATCTGGAAATTCATGGTTCACGTATTGCTAAAGCCTTGCTTGGAGAATTTTGAGCATTACTTTACTAGCATGTGAGATGAGTGCAATTGTGTAGTAGTTTGAGCATTCTTTGGCATTGCCTTTCTTTGGGATTGGAATGAAAACTGACCTTTTCCAGTCCTGCGGCCACTGCTGCATTTTCCAAATTTGCTGGCATGTTGAGTG
Organism: Bos taurus; assembly: GCF_002263795.3. NCBI lineage: Eukaryota > Metazoa > Chordata > Mammalia > Artiodactyla > Bovidae > Bos > Bos taurus. The sequence continues at coordinate 50,111,371 of NC_037329.1, forward strand.
CAGCACTTTCATAGCATCATCTTTCAGGATTTGAAATAGCTCAACTGGAATTCCATCACCTCCACTAGCTTTGTTCATAGTGATGCTTTATAAGGCCCACTTGACTCCACATTCCAGAATATCTGGCTCTAGGTGAGCGATCATACCATCGTGATTATCTGGGTCGTAAAGATCTTTTTTGTACAGTTCTTCTGTGTATTCTTGCCACCTCTTCTTAATATCTTCTACTTCTGTTAGATCCATACCATTTCTGTCCTTTATCAAGCCCATCTTTCCATGAAATGTTCCCTTGGTATTTCTAATTTTCTTGAAGAGGTCTCTAGTCTTTCCCATTCTGTTATTTTCCTGTATTTCTTTGTATTGATAGAATCATCCAAAAAATTAAATTCTATAAGGGCTAAATTCATGTTTTTAAATGTCTTTCCTTTTTCAAATATACCATTAGATTAAAATTTTTCTAACATACTTTAAATAGTACAAAAGTGCAATGAGCAGGTCTGCTCTGGAAAACACTAGTTTTTAGGCAACTGCTGCTGCTGCTGCTAAGTCACTTCAATCGTGTCCGACTCTGTGTGACCCCATAGATGGCAGCCCACCAGGCTCCTCCATCCCTGGGATTCTCCAGGCAAGAACACTGGAGTGGGTTGCCATTTCCTTCTCCAATGCATGAAAGTGAAAAGTGAAAGTGAAGTTGCTCAGTTGTGTCCGACTCTTAGCGACCCCATGGACTGCAGCCTACCAGGCTCCTCCGTCCGTGGGATTTTCCAGGCAAGAGTACTAGCCTCTAATTTATAAGTTCTCAAGAGTCATGTGTGGATTCTAGTCATTGCAGTAGATTAACAGAACCTTTTTCATGTTTACAAATATATATATATGTGTGTGTGTGTGTGTGTATTTATTTATATTATGGTTAACACATGAATCTCATTTCTTATAACCACTGGTGAAATCAGGAGAGATTGAAAGGAATCAGTAACACTCACTGTCATGTACTAGACCAATGTATCTGACCAAATATCATAGTTAGATCAGTTCTTAAAATCGCTTATATGGATCCAGTTCAGACTGATTACTGGCTTAAAGCAGTTAATAGTACATCAAGAACATGGGTCAATAGCTAACTTTTGTTAACTGTTTATATATATATATATATATATATATATAGTATAAAGTTTCTATATTTTACTTTATGAAAATTTGCTCCATTGACTTGACACTATGTTCCTGATCCAAGGACCACACATGGGCCTTGTGCTCAATGTGGAGAATGTTTACATTTACTCAATTCCGTATTTAGCAGTTTTTAAAGCAGTGCATTTTGAACCAGTTAGGCCAAGTTGGCCCATCTGTCTCCCAAATCCTCTTTAATTAACAGATTAAATGTCTTGGAAATCATCATAAATCTTGAGAATCATCAGAATCTTCTCTGTCAACTGACAAGCAAAGTTTGCACAGTGAAATCATTTCAACTAATGTAATAAGTTCCTTAGTTTTGCTAAAAAAATGTTACAAATTATGCAAGTAGACATTGGTGAAAAATTTAACCACTTCAACCATGCTTCCAAGCATTTGAACAGCCTTTGACTGTGTGGATCACAATGAACTGTGGAAAATTCTGAAAGAGATGGGAATACCAGACCACCTGACCTGCCTCCTGACAAACCTGTATGCAGGTCAGGAAGCAATAGTTAGAACTGGACACAGAACAATAGATGCTCCGAATAGGAAAAGGAGTATGTCAAGGCTGTATATCGTCCCCCTGCTTATTTAACTTCTATGCAGAGTACATCATGAGAAATGCTGGGCTGAAAGAAGCACAAGCTGGAATCAAGATTGCCGGGAGAAATATCAGTAACCTCAGATATGCAGATGACACCACCCTTATGGCAGAAAGTGAAGAAGAACTAAAGAGCCTCTTGATGAAAGTGAAAGAGGAGAGTGAAGAAGTTGGCTTAAAGCTCAACAGTCAGAAAACGAAGATCATGGCATCCAGTCCCATTACTTCATGGCAAATAGATGGGGAAACAGTGGCAGATGTTATTTTTTGGGGCTCCAAAATCACTGCAGATGGTGACTGCAGCCATGAAATTAAAATATGCTTACGTCTTAGCTATTATGAATAAAGCTGCTATGAACATAGGGTACATGTATCTCTTTGAACTAGAGTTTTTTTCTGGATGTATGCCCAGGAGTAGGTTTTCTAGATTATAAGGTTATTCTATTTTTAGTTTTCTTAGGAACCTCCATACAGTTTTCCATAGGGTCTGTACCAACTTATATTCCCACCAATGGTGTAGGAGAGTTCCCTTTTATTCACTCTCTCTCCAGCATTTGTTATTTGTAGAGTTGTTAATGATGGCCAGTGCAAGATGGTAGCTCATTTGTAGCTTTGATTTGCCTTCTCTAATAATTAATGATAGTGAGCATTTTTTGACATGCCTCTTGGCCATTTGTATTTCTTTGGAGAAATGCTTATTTAGGTCTTCTGCCCATATTTCAATTAGGTTAGTTTTTATTCATTGAGTTGTATGAGCTATTCGTATAGCCCTATCAGTCAAAAAATTTTCAAATATTTTCTCTTATTCCATAGATTGTGCTTTCATCTTACAGATATTGAATAATTACTGCATCCCTGAGATAAATCCTGTTTAATCATGGTGTATGATTCTTTTTATGTGTTGTTAAATTTCTTTGCTAATATTTTGTTGAGAATTTCTGCATTTATATTTATCACAGCTACTGACTTATAATTTTCTTTCTTGATAGTGCCTTTGTCTGGTTTTGATATCAGGGTGATGCTGGCTTCAGATAATGTCTTTGAGTGTGTTCCCTTCTTTATAATCTATTAGAGAATTAAGGATAAGTATAAGTTCTTCTTTGTATATTTGGTAGAATTCACCTATGAAACCTAGTCCTAGACTTTTGTTTGTAGGGAAGTTTTAAATTACAGATTGGAGAAGATTCTTGAGAGTCCCTTGGACTGCAAGGAGATCCAACCAGTCCATTCTGAAGGAGATCAGCCCTGGGATTTCTTTGGAAGGAATGATGCTAAAGCTGAAACTCCAGTACTTTGGCCACCTCATGCGAAGAGTTGACTCATTGGAAAAGACTCTGATGCTGGGAGGGATTGGGGGCAGGAGGAGAAGGGGACGACAGAGGATGAGATAGCTGGATGGCATCACTGACTCGATGCACACGAGTTTGAGTGAACTCCAGGAGTTGGTGATGGACAGGGAGGCCTGGCATGCTGCAATTCACGGGGTCCCAAAGAGTCGGACACGACTGAGCAACTGATCTGATCTGATCTGATTTCATTTTTAGTGATAAGTTTATTTAAATTATCTATTTCTACTTGATTTGATTTTGTTTGACTGTATGTTTCTGGGGCTTCCCTGGTGGCTCAGATGGTAAAGAATCTGCCTGCAATGCAGGAGACCTGGGTTTGATCCTTGGGTTGGGAAGATCCCCTGGAGAAGGGAACAGCAACCCACTCCAGAATTCTTGCCTGGAGAATTCCATGGACAGAGGAGTCTGATGGGCTACAGTCCATGGGGTTGCAAAGAGTTGAACATGACTGAGCAACTAACACACATATGATGTTTCTAGAAGCTTGTCCATTCTTCTAAATTGTGAATTTGTTGCCATATAATTGTTCATAGTATTCCCTTATTTATTTTTTGTGTTTCTGCAGTATTTGGTTGTTATGTCTCCTTTTCATTTCTTATTTTGTTTATTTGTGTTTTCTCTCTTTTCTTCTTGGCAAGTCTAGTCAGAGATTTGTCAATCAATCTTGTTTACCTTTCAAAGAACCAGTTCTTGGTTTTATTGATTTTTTACCCGTTTTTTAAATCTCTGATTTACTCTGATCTTTATTATTTCCTTCCTTCTGCTGACTTTATGTTTTTTTTGCCCTCTCCTTTTCTAACTCTTTTAAGTGGTAAGTTAGGTCATTTGACATTTTCTATTTCAGTCTCAGTTTGATTTATTTAAATAAGTTGTTTCTTTTCTTTGGAAACCTACAGTAACTTTATCCTTGGCATTTTTACACTTTTCACAAAGATAGTTGAAGAAAATATATTTCATTGGATATTGGGCATTTGTTGAATCATTAACTCTAGACTTCTAACTTTAGTTCATATTCTCTCTCCCTTTATCCTTCTGATATTGAATAATTCCTCCCCTGCTTTCCTCCTAATTTTCTTTTTCTAGAACTCTGTATTTTTTCCTCATAGTTTTTGTTAATCTTTCTACTCTACATACTGGGACAGAACCCCTCCTCCTCTTTTTCCTCTTCTTTCTTTTGTGTCAAATTTAAATCTAATCACCTAAGCACATTTATCCTCAGATGTTTTTCTTACTTGTTATCTTCTTTCCTCTACAGTCAGCTTTTATGTTTATCTTGGTATTTCTCATTGAGGCTCTTAATTTTTTCAGATCTGAGGATCTTAATTTTCACACTTAAGAACAAAGAATGGTTAGCACATATGGTTTTCTTTGGCAAATTTATAAATGTACAAATGGTTCTATTTATGCTCCTCCCATGAATAGACTGTAGTACTTGTGCATTTGAGTAAGGTGCATGTGTGCTAAGTCACTTCAACTATGTTTGATTCTATGCAGCCAAATGGACTGTGGCCTGTCAGGCTCCTCTGTCCATGGGATTCTGCAGGCAAGAATAGTGGAGTCAGTTGCCATGCCCTCCTCCAGGGGATCTTCCTGACTCAGGGATCGAACCCACATCTCTTGCATCCCTGCTTTGACAGGCAGATTCTTTACCATTAGCAACACCTGGTATCTACGTAGATTTACCAAGCAAGGTGTGAGCTACATGTCACACATCAAAACAATTAGAGCTTTATTCAAGGTTTCAATATCCCCATTAGTTTCTTACTGTATCTCCCACCAGATGTCTCATTTAACTGCTTTAGTAAAAAGCATGCTGCTGTTGTTTCCCCAAAAGACAAATTCTGGACTACCTAGGCTCTGTGTAAGGAGACTCAGTGCAACTTAGCACAACCATTTCAAATTGACCCTTAAATGATTACTTTCTCCCAGAGTTACTTCTTTCTCCCTCCATCTAATCACCTCTGAGCCCAAAGACACTTCAGTGGTCTCATGGCAAAGTTGACTCATCTCTCAGAGATAGGAAACTTCTCCTAGTAAATTCCACTCTATTTTTTGACTTACACACTTCCCTCTGTTTTTGGTCTTCCAAAACCTCACTGAAATATCTATGATGATATCCACATGTCCTCTTTGGTTCTCTGCATTTATTCATTTTGTGCATGTTGTGTCATTTTTTAAATATAGGCTTCAGAAGGAGAAAATTGTCTATTTTCAAGTATATCATCTTGAAAGTTAAGAATAGAGAGTTAAATGCTCAGGTTAATAACAGCTCATTATCTTGAAATAATTTATTAATAACATGCACATTTAAAATTAATGATATATTTCTCTTCCTAAGAGAATTATGGCATCTTAAATCTCTTGCAAATAAAATAATAAAATTTAAGAGAAGGCCAACAAATAGAAATTCTCCTTTAATATTTTCTTTTAATTTTAAAACTGAGACATGCCTATAGCCAATAAACAGATGTGATGACATGCCCATAACCAATGAATGGATGTGATATTTGAAGTTCAAAGGCTGAGGCATGTTACAGGACTAGAATATGAAGATCATAAAGATGAACTAAATGAGAGAGTGTGTGTGTGTGTGTGTGTGTGTGTGTGTTTCCCCTCTGTTTTGGAAGCTAAAGACAATTTTCATATAAAATGTTTAGCCAAGATTATGGAATTTATGAAAAAGTATGTTTCATTTTTACAGGAAGGTTTTTTATTAATGCATCAGTATATTGGCTTGTTACTCATCAGTTCTCTCATCCTGGGATATCCTTTTCCTCCTGAATTTATAACATTATAGCTCTTATTCTTAAAGGGCTATGAAGAGTGCAGCCTGATGAGCTCTTCTGTGTCACTGAATACTATTTGGATTTACATTTTTACATTGTAGTGAAAAGGGCCATTAACTCTTTATTGCAAACTCATTTGGTATACAGGTATTAATTTAATTATTCCTTTATCAGAAGCATGGTTGAAGGTAATTAAAAAGTTACTGATTTGACTTGTTTCTGGTATTTGCATATGTCTGATATTTTATTATAATCATAAATGGATTATAAATGATATGATCATATTATGTTGTATTATAATTAAGCTATAAATTCATTTGTACTTTTAGTAGTGATAATGTGATAAATTGTTGCTAAAAGTCATGGTCTACAACAAAAGATACATATTTCTCTTTCAAAAAACTTATATATATGCCAACATTTTGTGATAATTTTCTAATTTTATCAAACATATAGTGGAAGCCATCAATATCTGTTCCTCAAGATTTGGAATTGTAATATTTTGAAGTAATGCCTGTGCAAAGTAACTTCTAAGTACGGGCTATTAAAATGTCAGATAAAACAAATTTTCTATACTTATTAAGGTTTATTTTCTCTGGAAATCATACATATATACAATTTGCATTATCTAGGGAGTCAGCAACTGAGGTTTTATTTTGCAGCAGTACAGTTGGAATAAAAACATGGAACGGTACATTCACTGGGTCAGCTATAATATAAGCTTGAGAGGAAATGTGTGACCCGAGATTGGGTGTATGTATTTAGTTACTGTAGATCTATGGTTATTATTCTGCTCTATGGCAATAATTTAAGGTTTTACCAGTTTTCCAATTGCATTTCACTTCTTAGAATTTATGTCAAAAGCGAAAGGTCATGATTTTTAGCTATTAATTTTTCCTCTCTGGAGAAACAATCCAACTATGTTTAGTTGGAAGAGCTGTTTCAAACTGTGGACTGTATAGTACTAAAGTTTAGAATGTTGCAGTTTTTGCAACCAATCTCCCTTATTTAAGTTTCATTGATAGATCTTTTTATTTTGTTTATCACCAAATAGCAATGCAAACATGTCATGATGTGTGGTCACTGGAAGAGGCATTTGCTAAATTGATTTTGGGTCTAGGTCTTTAAAACTTATTAAAAGCATCTTATTGTTATGCACAGCTATAGAGAAAAAAAATAAGCTTTTTGTTTACATAGGATGAGACTAAGCCAGTCACTTTGTCTTCTTGATCATCAGTTGTTTGGTTAATCAGAAAAGCTACGTTATTACAGTATTTTTGTAAACAGCAGTTTAGGAGAACAACTATAAATGGGGAAATGTGTTACTGGAAATTGAAATTCCAATTTTAAAATTAGACAAGCATTTTATGTGTTTATCATATTAGAATAATTAAGTTTCTCTCAGAGATTAGAATGTAAACTTTTAGCAAAAGTATACTCTTGCTATATTTTGGTAACACAAATGTTATTACAAAAGCACTGTAGGGTTTTGGGCTTTTCTGGATAATTATGAGTAAATGATCATTTTATAATGAAGTCATCTTCAGCTTGTGACTCTCAACTGATTTTTCCATCTGGTGTTTGTCATGTAAAGATGTCCAGTCAGCAGCATTAAGCAGCTTGAAAAATACCAACTGAGCTTCTATATTTACAGAGGCTTCTTATTTGATACAGTTTTTTCCAGATCTCTCTCTATTTGAAGGGCATTTTCTTCTCAGGATAGCAGAAAGAACACTTCGTTTTTATTTCTAATTCACCTAAAAACTTGAATGAGTGCAATCACTTTCTGCTTATTCCTTGTTTATCTTACATAGAAAACATAACTACCAATTAAAACAAATTTGTTCCCTGGGTATTGTTGGGCTGTGCAAAAAAAAATGAGAATATAAACCACAGGACATTTCTTTCTTAATCCCAATTTCTAAATTATCCTCTGATAATTTTCCAAAAGTATTTCCTTTCTTCTACTGTCACAACCTTACCTTTTTGAATCAAGCTTCTTCATGTACTGGAGAATTCCTTCTAAAGCCTTTTTCATATTTGAATCACTGTTTCGTACTTAAAATACACACTGGTCCCACTATCTAGAATCCTAGAAAAAAAGGCAGGGAGAGGTGGGAAGCTTTATTGAATTAAATGTTCAAAAATGTGTTCTGTTAGAAGAATTTTCTTACTAGGCATTTTCAGTTGCCAGGCCTGCCAGCCCTGAGAGGCATCCACCACACCCCTGTGCTCTGCTCTGCTCTGTTCTGTCTTCAGTGGGGCCTGACTCCTGTAGGGTACCTTTCTTAGCTAACTTTTGACTAGGTTTCACCAGTGGCAGGCCTGCTGAAAGGTTGGAGGGCAGGAGTGTGGAAAGCAGAGTGACTTCATTTCTCTGACCTTAAACGTATCCCTCCCAGTAGCATTGACCCATCTGTGGTTCATTGCTTACTAGCAGAGTCACAAATGGTTTCAGCTTCCTCCATGTGAATGTGATCATGAGTTCCAATAACCTGCAGGGTCCCTTGTCCCTCAAGGGTAGGGGTGGAGGGACACCTTCTGTTGTTGCTAAGGCCCCATTCTGGCCTCAGGTGGACCCTCCCCTGCCAGAGGGGATATAGCTTCCAGAGAATCCTCCACCAGAGGATTCTATAGCCTCTGGGCCAGAATCCTTCCAAAGACCTAACCCAGCCTCAAGTTCTCTAAGCAGGTAATAGGGTGGGTGCAGAGGGTGAGGCATCCCCCATCATTGGGGTTTATGTTTTTATATGTAGTATGTGCAACCCCTGTACATCCTGTGAGATCTGGCTTTGTCTGAGAAGTATGATAGTGGTTCCAGGGCCTGGGGCCTGATTCTCTCACTTTCTGAGCCACCTCTACTGCTCAGGGTACCTCAATCCATCTTCTCTTTGTCCTTCAAATATACCTACTGTCCACACACACCCACAGTAACAAAGTGCACCCTGAGAGCTCCAATTGTACCCCGATAGCATTTCTGGAGACCCCACATTCTACCTACCTAGACTAGGCCCCTACTGAGACTTGAGCATCCCACATAAAATAATTTATTTAATATTTAATTTTATTGGAGTATAGTTGATTTACAATGTTGTGTTAGTTTCAGGTATACAGCAAAATGTTTCAATATATACATACACATGCATACATTCATTCTTTTTTAGAAACTTTTCTCATATAGGTCATCATAGATCATTGAGTAGAGTTATCTGTGCTACAAAATAGGTCCTTGTTGGCCATCTATCTTATTTACAGAGGTGTTGTGTATTCATCCCAAGATCCTGATTTATCCACTCTCCCAAATTTCCCCTCTGGTAACCAAAAGTTTGTTTTTGATAATTGTGCGTCTGTTTCTATTTTGTAAGTAAGTTCAGTTTTATCACTTTTTCAAGTTCGATTCCACTTATGAGAGAGATCACATGATATGTCTCCCACTGTCAGACTTACTTCATTTAGTATGATAATTTCTAGGTCCATCTGTGTTGCTGCAAATGGCATTATCTCATTTTTATGGCTTAGGAATATTCCCTTGCATATATGTACCACACCTTCTTTGTCCATTCCTCTGTTGATGGATATTTAGGTTGTTTCCCTGTGTTGGCTATTGTAAACAGCAGTGCAATGAACACTGGGTGCATAATCTTTTCAAATTGTAGTTACCTCTAGATACGTGCTCAGGAGTAGGATTGTTGGGTCAAATGGTAGCAAAAAAATCAAGTCCCATATCCATTGTTTAGGTGACCCACAAACTGGAAAATAATTATACCAAAGAAGTCCTCCAACAGGACTCATCAGTCTGAACCCAGCAAAAGGCTTCCCAGCCTGGGGGTCTGGTAATGGGAAGAGGAGCCCCCAGAGAATCTGGATTTGAAGGCTAGCAGGGTTTGACTGCAGGATTTCCATCAGACTTGGAGAAACAGAAACTCCACTTTTGGAGGTCACACACAAGGTCTCATCTGCACCAGGACCCAGGGATAAAAGCAGGGATGTCATAAGAGACTGTATACTACCTTCCAGTATTGTAGGATCTCCTGTGGAGATAGCTGTGCCTCATTCTGGGGACAAAGATGCTAGTGGCAGCAGTTCTGGCAGATATTCATTAGTGTGAGCTATTCTAATAGAGAAGTTTATAGCAATATAATCTTACCTCAAACAATCTACCCTTACATCTAAAGCAACTAGAGAAAGAAGAAAAACAAAACCAAAGTCAGCATAAGGGAAGAAATGGTAAAGATCAGGGCAGAAATAAATGATATAGAGATAAAGATAACAATGGAAAAAAAAATCAGTGAAATTCAAGCTGATTCTTTGAAAAGCGAACAAAATTGATAAGCCTTTAGCCAGACTCATCAAGAAAAAAGACAGAGGGCTCAAGTCAATAAAATTGAAAATAAAAAAAAAAAAAGTTACAAAGGACACTAATGAAATGGTGCAGAAATTCATATAGAGCTTTTGACAAAATTTAACACCCATTTATGATAAACATCCTCCAGAAAGTAGACAAACAAGGAAGGAACATACCTCAACTCAATAAAGGCCATACATGACAAACATACAACTAACATCATACTCAATGGTGAAAAGTTGAAAATATTTCCTCTAAGATCACAAAGAAGACAAGTGCCAACTCTTGCCACTTTTATTCAACATAGTTCTGAAAGTCCTAGTGACAGCAATAAGAAGAAAAATAAAAGGAATCCAAATTGGGAAAGAAATTAAATTGTCACTGTTTGCAGATTATGATAATATACATAAAAAACCCCAAAAACATGCTACCAGAAAAATACTAGACTTGCTCAATGAATTTTGTAAATTTGCAGGATACAAAATTAATATAGAAATCTATTGCATTTCTATACAGTAACAATAGATTCAGAAAAGGAAATTAAGGAAACAATTCCATTTTCTGTCACATCAAAAAGAATAAAATACCTAGTACTAAAGTTACCTAAAGAGGCAAAAGACTTGTACACTGAAAAATGTAAGATACTGATAAAAGAAATTGAAGATGATACAAGCAGATGGAAAGCTATACCATGTTCTTCAACTGGAAAAATCAGTATTGTCAAAATGACTATACTACCCAAGGCAATCTACAGATTCAATGCAATCCCTATTGAATTACCAATGGCATTTTTTTCTTTCTTTTTTTTATTACAGAACTAGAACAAAAATCTTAAAATTTATAGAAACACAGAAGACTCCAAATAGCCAAAGCAATCTCAAGAAAACAGAACAGAGCTGGAGGAATCATGCTCACATTCTACAAATCTACAGTCATCAAATCAGTATGATACTGGCAGAAAAGCAGAAATATAGATCAGGACAGAAATCTCAAAAATAAACCCATGCACTTATGGTCAATTAATCTATGGCAAAGTAGACAAGACTATACAATGGAGAAAATATAGTCTCTCCAGTAAACGGTATTGGGAAAACTGGACAGCTACAAAAAGAAAGAACAAAAAAAAGGTGATATCATTATTTATATGATTTAGTATATTTGAAGAAAAAGAAAAATATATATATCTTACCTTGTTATTGCAAAGTCAAGAAATTCCTTCAGAAGGTTTTCATAAAAATAGTATGTTCTAATGTAGTTAATAAAGGTCTCAATAGCATCCTTAGGGTTACTAACTACCACAATGACTTTATTAGGGTTTTTTTTTCAAATAAAGAGCCTTCATATTGGCTATATTGGCTAATAGTGTAAAGCCAAAGTAAAGTTTGAATAAAATAGTCTTCTTAATCAGAATCTGCCAGATCTTCAAATCAAGACTTCCTAAAAGGAACAAAGGCAATATGATGTTTAGAATAAGATTTGAATTTGTTGTAATGTTAGGTGAAATCTGATCTTTGATTTAGTAATCACTTTTTATTTAAAGATTTTTCCTTACTTATTTCATCTCTTTCTCTTCCTTATTCCCCCTTCTTATATCCTAACTTCCAAGCCTCCATTTTCATTTTCTTCCTACTTCATCCTTCCCTTCTCTTCTTCCTTCCCTTCTTTTTTTTTTTTGTTTTCTTTTCTTCCATCCTTCTTTACTTTAAATGTATCTAACTGGTCAAAGTTGAATCTAAAATGTTGAGTCTATTTTCTCAGAATTAAATATGGAGAGAACTTTAAAAATAACTCTCAATTTACTGAAGAAGTGAGAGGAAAACATTTTTCCTCTTAACTAAGAAGGCAGTGTATTGGAATGTCATTAATACACTTTAAAACCTCATAGAATACCTTATTCTCAATGACTCCCTGATTGTACTGACTGCCCCTCAGTGCGTATAGATTCTTGGACACTTAAAGAGAATGTAGGGGCAATTATCATTTTCTACTCAAATGTTCCATATTGCACATGTAGCAAGTGAATTATTAAGAATGGTATCTTATCTTTTCTTTATATTATAGATTTGTCACCTAAAAAGAAAGGTTGTTTTCCTCTATTTAAAAAAAAAAACAAAAATCAGAACATTCTCTAACATCATACACAAAAATAATCTCAAAATGGATCAAACCTAAATGTAATGGAGGATACTATAAAACTCTTAGAAGGAAACATAGGCAGAACACTCTGATATAAATCGTAAGATCTTTTTTGATCCACCTCCTCAAATGAAGTAAATAAAAACAAAAATAAACAAATGAAATCTAATTAAACTTAAAAGCTTTTGCACAGCAAAGGAAACCATAAACAAAGCAAACCACCAAAGGGGAGAAAATAGTTACAAATGAAGCAACCTTCAAGAATTAATATCCAGGATTTCCCTGGTGCTCCAGTGGTTAGGAATCTGTTTGCCAGTGCAGGGGCCATGGGTTCAACACCATGGGGCAACTAATCCCATGCTCCACAACACTGACCCTGCACTGTAGAGACTACGTTCCATGACAAGAGAAGTCACTGCAGTGAGAACCCAGGCACCACAACTAGAAAAAGCCCATGCAGCAATGAAGGCTCATCAGAGCCAAAAATAAATCAATTTAAAAAAGAGAGAGAGAATAGCCAAAATATACAAGCAGCTCATGCAGTTCAATATTAAAAATAATAAAAATCCAGTCAAAACCATAATGAGATGTTGCCTCATACCAGTGAGAATGGCCATTATCAAGAAGTCCATAAACAGTAAATACTGGAGAGGGTGTGGAGAAAAGGGAACCCTCTTGTCCAGTTGGTGGGAATGTAACTTGATACAGTCACCAGGGAGAAAAGTATGGAAGTTCCTTAAAAGTCTAAAAGTAGAACTACTATATGACCCAGTAATCTCACTACTGGGCATATACACAGAGAAAACCATAATCCAAAAAGACACATGTACCTCAGTAGTCATTGCAGTACTATTTCCAACAGCCAGGACATGGAAGGAATCTAATTATCCATCAACAAAGAAATGGATAAAGAAGATGCGGTACACATGTACAATGGGATGTTACTCAGCCATAATATGAAAGAAAACTGAGTTATTCGTAGAGATGTGGATGGAACTAGAGGTGGTCATACAGAGTGAAGTAAGTCAGAGAAATATATCATTAATGCATATATGTAGAATCTAGAAAAATGGTACAGATGATCTTATTTGCAAAGCAGAAATAGAGACACAGATGTAGAGACCAAATGTATGACACCAAAGGGGAACTGTGTGGGGTGGGATGAATTGAGAGATTGGGATTGCCATATATACACCACTGATACTATAGGTAAAATATTGGGTTGGCCAAAAAGTTCATTTGGGTTTTTCCATAAGGTGTTAAAGAAAAACCGATATGAACATTTGGTTGACCCAATAGATTACTAATGAGAACCTACAGTACAGCTCTTGGAACTCTACTCAATGTTCTTCAGTGACCTGAATGGGAAGGTAATCCAAAACAGAGGAAATATGTGTATACATATAGCTGATTCCCTGGTGGCTCAGATGGTAAAGAATCCACCTGCAATGTGGGAGACCTGGGGTTTGATCCCTGGGTTGGGAAGATCCCCTGGAATAGGAAATGGCTACCCACTCTACTATTCTAGCCTGTAAAATTCCATGGATAGAGAAGCCTGGTGGGCTACAGTCCACGGGGTCACAAAGAGCTGGACAAGACTGAGTGACTTTCACTCACGTAGCTGATTCACTTTGCTGTACAGTAGAAGCACATCATTATAAATCAACTATATTCCAATAAAAATAATTTAAAAAAGAAAAAGAAATCTAAAATTTTGGAAAAGAAGAAAAGCTGTCACTGTTGGCAGATGACATGATATTATACATAGTGTGTGCATGCTAAGTCACTTCAGTCATGTCCAACTCTTTGTGACCCTATGGACTGTAGCCCGCCAGGCTCCCCTGTCCATGGGGATTCTCTAGGCAAGAATACTGGAATGGGTAGCCATTTCCTTCTCCAGAGGATCTTCCCAGAGATTGAACCCATGTCTCTTATGTCTTCTGGGAACATAGTAAGTGTTTTAATACATTAAAAATAAATAATAATAAAGTGTAAAGTGTAGCCAAAGGAAAAAAATGGATTCTTCATCATCACTTCCTGTTAATTTCCCTGTAAAACTGTAAGCCTACAGAAATTTCTTCCTCAGGATCAGAAAATCACTGTTTTTGGTTCAGTAAAATCTGAGTGGCTTCTCTCTTACCCTGGTTGCCTATGTTGCCTCTTCCAAATCCTGATGTAACAAATAACCAGCCTTTAATTTCCTTTGTTTTAGCTCCTCAGAATGGTTTGTCTTTTTTTAATGGATTCAAACAGATACAGGAATCCACTTATTTTCTTAGATGATGTCAAAGAAAGGCAGAGTACTTCCCGCGTGCCTAACCTTTTCCTCTACGCTGTGGAATTGCAGTAGAAGAGATACCAGCAAATAGGATAAATAAGTAAAATATGTGGTTGGATAGTAGTATGTACAAGACAAAAGAGAAAAAAAAAAAGACAGAGGAAGTGAGTTGGAGGTGAGATTTTTTATTTTTTTAATGATCATGGCAAAATTGGATTAAACAAGACTATCTCATGATATTATCTCCCTAGCTGTGTCTTTCCAGCACTAGGGTGCAAGACAATTCTCAAAAACTATTAAACTAGAAATATAAATGTAAAAATGGGAGTGATGTGTATGGACTAGAACAATTAGCAGTAGTTTTATGGAAGAAACATGAGTTCATTTAGTCCTTGAAGCACAGGGAGAACTTGGAAAACACTACTTCTTTGAAAGGTCTCCTAATTAAACCAGTACTCTTCTCTATTTTATATCGTATAGAACCTTGGTGGAGATGGCGTTAAGGGTGAACTGCATGTCTCTAATACAACATCACTTAGAAGTTAATGATATATTTGCAAGTTGAATACATGTATGTGCATGTTTATGTATGCAAACATAAATAGGATGTAAAAATGTCCTATTACACATTAATTCAACCCTGCTATTTCAATTACATTTACCTCATTTTGACTTCTGACTTATTAGGAAGGTATATTTCAAATATCAGTTTGTTATAATAAACTGCAAGATACTTTCTACTTTGGTTCTGTTGGAATTTTAATTTATTCATTAAATGCCTACATTTAGGCTGAAGATATAACAATACCTACTGTAGTTTCTGAAGATATGACAATGAGACAAGAATGCTTGCCTTTACAAATTTACATTTCAGCAGAAGAGTTGAGGGGAAAAGAGCAGGATGAAAATGTGAAACATCTGGCATGTTCAATGTTAATAAATGATAGGGAAAATAAATGAAGCACACATAGTAGATAGAAATTCCTTGAATGAATGCTGCAATTTGAGATTGATTGGTCAAAAAGGAAGAAAGGAGGATTTTAAAAAATGTGATGGAAGCAAAAGTGATGTCATGCATATGTCTGAGGGAAGCATATTTCAGGTAGAAGGAACAGCAAATAGCAACTACAAAGGCTTGATGGCATTAAACATTGCCTTAGGAACTAAATGCTTGGGTTTACTACCTTGCTGCAAGGAAGATTTGAGGTTTTGATTTCTTTTTTTGGTATTATTTCCTTTGGTGTTATAAAACTGATCTACATGATAAAAAGCAAATATGCCAGTGAAAATTCCAAGATCAACATTTTCTCTAATGTGTTCGACTACCTTAATTTTTTTAATAGACTGTTTTCACAGTAATTTGTTTTTTTGAGAAGTGATGGGCAAAATAGGTAAGAATTTTAAACCATTATGCTTTTGAACATATATTCTGATGAGAAATAAGAATTATACATTAATATACATACATATGACACAAAAACAAGACTGTGTGTGTGTATATATATGTATATATATTCAGACATACAGAAACATATATAAGAAAGTATCAAACTAAGGAATACATTTGTACATACATATATATATATTTTTTCTTACCTAAAATATTTTGATTAAAGGTATGATGACCTAGGAAGGACTGATGCTGAAACTCCAGTACTTTGGCCACCTGGTGCAAAGAACTGACTCATTGGAAAAGACCCTGATGCTGGGAAAGATTGAAGGCTGGAGGAGAAGGGATGAAATGGTTGGATATATATCACTTTATGTATATATAAGTATATCATATATCACAATATATCACTTTACCCAATGCATCACTGACATGATGGACATGAATTTGAATAGGCTCCTGGAGTTGATGATGGACAGGAAAGCCTGGTGTGCTATAGTCCATGGGGTCCAAAGAGTTGGACACGACTGAGAAACTGAACTAATGATGACCTAGAAGGTGGCTGTGCTTAACAGTGACTCTTTGCAACCCTATAGACTGTAGCCCGCCAAGCTCCACTGTCCATAAGATTCTCCAGGCAAGAATACTGGAGTGGGCTGCCATGCCCTCCTCCAGGGGATCTTCCCAACCCAGGGACTGAACTCAGGTCTTCCTCATTGCAGGCAGATTCTTTACCACCTGAGCCACCAGGGAAGTCCAAGAATACGGGAGTGGATAGCCTATCCCTTCTCCAGGGGATCTTCCGACCCAGGAATTGAACTGGGGTCTCCTGCATTGCAGGCAGATTCTTTACCAGCTGAGCTACCTGGGTCAAATGCTGAAGATGAGAAAGATAATTTACTCAGTGTTCTAAGGTAAATAGAAAAGGAAAGTTTTAGATTTATCAGGAGAATCAAGTTAGGAGTCTATAAATTTCATAAGAATGTAAATATTCTTGTAGATAAATATTAGGAATCAGGATTAATATAGAGATGAAAGGGCGATGCACTTATTTTACCCAATGTATCATCTCCAGAGATCTATTAAGCAAATCTCATACATCGTCTTCTGACTTTCCAGCTGGTACATATCGCAGCTAATCAATGAGTTCAGAAAAGAAGAATTAAAATAAAACCAAATTCCAAAGAAGTGATTACTCTGAGTGAGAGTGAAAATGCTTGTGTGGAAAATATTTCAAATCAAACCGTCAGAAAACAAAACCTCTGAATTTCCAAGAAATGCTATGCGTGTTGGCAGTGCAAACACAGGCACACCCCACATCTCTGAACTAACATATATAAGGTGTTAATAACCCAAGGATTAACATCCACACCCGCCTTCAGCATAAAAAGTGATTCAAAGGCCAGTCAGTTCCAAATACCTTAGCCAATCAGGAAGCTGTAGGATTATCACTGAATGACACAAAGTTAAAAGCAGCCATCTGATACACTTTTGCAAGAAAATGCTTCCAAAGAACTTCGTAAGTATTCAAGTTTCATTTGGTTTTGTTTCTGAAATTTAGCTAGGGCTTATAAAATAAACTACTTTTGATTCTGTGCCTATATCAAAGCATATTTGGTAAAGTTGTAAGAGGTATTTTCATTATAAACTTCTGCTTTCCTCTTCTAAAATTTTTCCTTTTGGGGCCTAGGAATTTCCATATGTGGTTTTATTCTTAACGGAAACTCCTTGGAAAAATGTGAAAAATCCATAGATCTAATAAATGCTTGGGAAATATGGGGTGGGGACATGGAGGCCTGCTTCTGCTGTCTTTATCAAAAGAAGTGTAATTTCTACTACCATTATTGTTCAAAAATAAAATCATAAACCACTTCAAGGTTCCCACCAGATTAGATCTCCAGGGAGAAAAGGATGTAACAGCTACATAATCCAGCAATATGAGAGGAGTGTTGAGTTTGTTGGCATATAAAAGAGCTTCGCATTAAGGAGCAGAAGGTGACGGTGTCTCAACATGACAGAATTGAGTATAAGCAGGGAAATCTGTCTTCCATTTTTGTCACGGCAGAACACAAAGCCAAATTGGAGTGACTTCATAGAAGAACAACAAAATGATTAGGAGACCAAGGCCTTGATTTATGTGGAAAGATTAAAAGAGCACAGGGTAATGTATATTTTGGCTAAGTGATTGGTAAGAGGAGCATGATAAGAGTCTCCAAATATGTGAAAGATGTAAACGCCTCAGGAGAGGAAGAATCCTTTGGCAGGATGCAAATGGACAGCACGAAGGACCAACAGGAAGCCATCTGAGTAAAACACGAGAGGGGAGAATGCTCACCGTGAGAACCGATCGCATCCTCAGAAAACCAGTGAGCCGCCTCATTCTTGGGACATTTGAAACATCCTAAATGAAACCTCAGGAGGCTTTCTGAGAGAACAATTCTTTTGTGGTGTGATGCTATGGAATCAGTGGTCCCTTGGGTCAAGGGAAAATAGGAAGCACAGATCGTGGGGTGTGTGTGTGTGTGTGTGTGTGTACTCACACGGTTTATGGAATTGGGGAAGAATAGGGGAGTGGGGTTCATAGAACTTTGGTTAAAAAAAATAGACAAAGATAAAATAAAAATATTTTCCAGCTGCATTAAAATGGACATTTTTTTTTCCTAAAACTTATGAGTAACTGAGGGGAAACAAATCTCCTTCCTATTAGGTTTTGGAGATTGACCAAAATATTACAAGAGACTCCTAAGGTCATCTTGCCCTCTCATGACATCATCAGAGGACATAGGTAATTATATCTCAGCTTTGTCATCCACAGTTCCTAACTTCAAGGTTGGGAGGGAATGGTCATAGCATTTGCCACTTTTGGAGTATGTTAGAATTTTTTGTTTAAACGTCTCTCATCCAATCATAATATAAAATCATCTTTGAAGCAGCTTAAGTCTATAACAGCCTGGAGTGGTATCACATCAACCTTTGTAAATGTGGAGTAAACAATATTGATTTGGAGAAATGGTGAAAAGAGGTGTTTTCATTCTCATTCAACCCTTCCCTGGCCCTCTGGCCACCTTCAACACAGGCGGATACTAACAAATGTGAGAGTTTCTGAAAAGGCATCATTTAAAGCCATTTCCCTGGGAAGAAAAGGAAGAGAAACTTCTACGCCATTAATGAAAAAAAAAGGTGGGAGGAAAGAGGGTAAAGAAAAGACTTTTACTTCCTTCTGCTGTCCTTCTCTCCTTGGTTTTGCAGCTAACCAACAGAAAAGATCTTTACCTCTAGGAACAAGGTCAAGTGCACAGGCCCCCACACAGCAGCCAGCGCTCTGTGGAGTGACCAAGTGCTCCAGCTGCCATCCGTGTGAGACTGAGCACATCTGCTCAGAGATGTTTTCAGCATTCCCTGACCTAGGGCATGGGAACCTCAGAATATTTCCTAACCCAGGTCTCATTAGCTTGATACAATTAGATTACGGAAGAATGCAGTTGACGAAAGGCACATATTATTTATAATTTCCATTAGCAGTAAAAATTGCTCCAGACGAAATTTCATAAGGCCATCTCATGTCATTTGTCATACAATTAATCTCACCAAGGAAGGGAGGGTATGCCATGAGAGAATTATAGGAAATATTTGCCTGCCAAATCACTGATGTATTTTTTTAGTTTTCTTTCTTTAAGACAGGAATGGTTATTAGCCTTGGTTTAGTTCTCTGTGTGTGTGTTACTGTTGTGTGCTACTTTTGGCAAATAGATATAATGAATATTGTAAAATATTATTTTTCAACTTATGAGCTTTTTGCAGAATGAATTCAAGGATAGTAATTACCGGGTTGATGTTTACAGTTTAGGGTGCAAAATGTCATTAACAACATTTTAAAGTAATACACAGATTGAAATAGGAGGTGATTTGAAGGTGGCTGGGAGTCTTGGGCCGAGTGAAAAGAGGTAATTTCCACTGCTGGCTCTGTCAGGTGCTTATGTTCAGTCCTTGCAGAAGACACACAAAAATTCTCTCTGTAATTCATTTCTTTGTGTGTATTTCGGTTGTTGCATAAAGAAAGCTGAGCATCGAAGAATTGATGCTTTTGAACTGTGGTGTTGGAGAAGACTCTTGAGAGTCCCTTGGACTCCAAGGAGATCCAACCAGTCCATCCTAAAAGAAATCAGTCCTGAATGTTCATTGGAAGGACTGATGTTGAAGCTGAAACTCCAATACTTTGGCCACCTGATGTGAAGAGGTGACTCATTTGAAAAGACCCTGATACTGAGAAAGATTGAAGGCAGGAGGAAAAGGGGACGACAGAGGATGGAATGGTTGGATGGCATCACGAACTCAATGGACATGAGTTTGCATAAACTCCAGAAGTTGGTGATAGACAGGGAGGCCTGGCGTGCTGCAGTCCATGGGGTCGCAAAGAGTCAGACACGACTGAGCAACTGAACTGAGGTTGTTGCATGAAATGAATACTGAGTTTGGATATATCTGAAGTCATTTAAATGTATTGGCTAATGATTAGATGAAATGAGTATAATTTTTTGCTTGAAAACTACGCATAAATGTACATGTGTATGTGAGGACTGACAGACTAATGTACTGCAACATCAAATCTTGGATTCCTTTTATGCAAAAATAGAAATAACTGATCCTTTTTCAATATGTATAGCAAATTGAATGGACAAAATGAACTTCCTCTTATATAGCTGTTTTCCTCCCTTATCTTTATTGCATATTTATGAAAGAACTAGTTGTTATAGGATTTTCAGTAAGATAAAGGGGGTAGAATTTATTTTTTTGCTGGAATGATCCAAGAGAAGTCTTTCCTTGGTCATGCTACTATACACTGTTCTTGAGGAATAAATTGAAGATAATTTGGACTATAATAGAATATGGATATAACAAACTCAGAGCTTACAGGGTAGTTCATTCTTAGTTTCTAAAATTCTCCTTAATGGAGTGCCCAGATGTATATACCTTCTATTTAATAGAGCTCCATATCATACTTTCTGAGAGGAGGCTTACAGTAAGCTTATAGATCATTCCTAAATGCAGGAACTATAGAAAGAGAATATAAAATTAGGTTTCTCTTTGCTTTTGTGTTTTGATAATTATTTAAGGAAATGAGGACATTCTACTATGAAAAAATATTATTATGGTGGCTGGTAAATTTTAATGATGTAATTTTTAAATGCTTACAAATAATTTCAACATTATGGGTCCAAACACAGCAATTTATTCATTCATTTACTCAGTCTATTTAATGGACACTTCCTAAGTATATACAATTTGGCAGACATTCTTGAGCATCAGGATACAACATTTGTGTAAATAATAGCTAGTTGGAGATATGCTGGGGTCTCTGGTAATCCAAAATAAGGCATTTAATATTTTTAAGAACAGGGGGAGCTTTTCATAGGATATGCTTTGAGGTGGAGATATAGAAACTATAACAGGAGTTAGCCAACTGAAAATATGGTGAAGTGGGAAATAAGGGGTGGTGGTAAGGGGCAAATGATTCACAAGCTCTAAGAAAAGTTTTCCAGGGAAGGATCTCTAAATTGAAAGGCTTGGACATTTATATTTTGATACATAATAAAAATTACCCTCCAGAAAGGTTCTGTCAATTTATATTCTCACTAAAGTGCACCAGAGAGTCCATATGCCCACAGGTTTTACTAGGGCTAGAAATCTTTTTATTAGATAAATACTAGTTGCATGTGTTTTGTTCAGCACTGTGGAAACTGTGGGCTACACTGGATTAACATGGATAAGACAGAGCCTATATCCCCTAGGAACTGATTAACTAGTTGAAACAAGAAGTAGGAAGCAGAGAACAGTAATGAGATACAGTATTAAGAGCACACTTGTAAAATGCACTGAAAAGGTGGGGAGTTGTCTAAGTAGTAAAGGTAATTAGTATAAGTTGCTAAAGCCTACAGAACAAATGCACACGATGAAAGAGCAGGGGAAGTATGAATAGATAGTATCTCTGCATTTCTAAGATTACTTTTCCACTTGACGTGCTTGCTTCCATCAAGTCATGAGGGCAATTGTTTTTGCCATAGATGATTATTTTCAAGCTAGACATATTACAAAATGGTCTATACCTGGCCACTGTGAGTTATGATGATCTTTTCATTAGAATTTTGTCACCTAAATTCTTTATCATCAATAAATATAATTAGAAGATATGCACTGACTCATTTACTAAATAGTAAAAAATCATTTACTAAATAATGTTCTAGAAAATTATAAACCTCCTCTCACTAATATTTTCATTAAAAAGCATAAATCCCAACACCTGTATTCAAAATGGATCTGACAGAAGATGGCAGAGTAGAAGGACATGTTCTCATCTTCTCCTGTGAGAACTCCAAAATTGCAACTAACTGCTGAACAACCATTGACAGGAGAATGTTGGATCCCATCAAAAAAAGATACCCCAGGTCTAAGGGCAAAGGAGAAGCCCCAACAAGATGGCTGGAGGGGCAATATTGAGTTTAGAATCAAACAACATACCCCCACCAGAGATGCTCGGAGGGCTCAAACAAAACCTTGTGTGCACAGACCCCAGGGACCCCACAAGTGACTGAGCCAGACCTACATTCAAGTATCTGAGCATCCCCTGTGGAGGCATGGATCATCAGTGGCCTGCCCTTGGGACAGGGGTTTTGGCTGCAGTGGGCCTGGGAGGTGCAGCATGTGAGCCCCACCATAAAGCCACTGAGCAGACAAACCACAAACTGAAGAACAATGACACCAAAGATGTTCTTGCACTGTTGCAAAAGTTCTAGGGCCCACAACAGATTTTCCAACCTGGGGGTCCGGCAAAGGGACTGAGAACCTGCAGGGAACTTGACTTTGAAGGTTAGTTCAGTTCAGTCGCTCAGTCATGCTACAGTCCCCATGAACTGTAGCATGCTAGGCCTCCCTGTCCATCACCAACTCCCGGAGTTCACTCAGACTCACGTCCATCGAGTCGGTGATGCCATCCAGCCATCTCATCCTCTGTCGTCCCCTTCTCCTCCTGCCCCCAATCCCTCCCAGCATCAGAGTCTTTTCCAATGAGTCAACTCTTTGCATGAGGTGGCCAAAGTACTGGAGTTTCAGCTTTAGCATCATTCTGTCCAAAGAAATCCCAGGGCTGATCTCCTTCAGAAAGGACTGGTTGGATCTCCTTGCAGTCCAAGGGACTCTCAAGAGTCTTCTCCAACACCACAATTCAAAAGCATCAGTTCTTCAGTGCTCAGCTTTCTTCACAGTCCAACTCTCACATCCATACATGACTACTGGAAAAACCACAGCCTTGACTAGACAGACCTTTGTTGGCAAAGTAATGTCTCTGCTTTTGAATATGCTATCTAGGTTGGTCATAACTTTCCTTCCAAGGAGTAAGCGTCTTTTAATTTCATGGCTGCAATCACCATCTGCAGTGATTTTGGAGCCCAAAAAAATAAAGTCTGACACTGTTTCCACTGTTTCCCCATCTATTTCCCATGAAGTGATGGGATCAGATGCCATGATCTTCGTTTTCCAAATGTTGAGCTTTAAGCCACCTTTTTCACTCTCCACTTTCACTTTCATCAAGAGGCTTTTTAGTTCCTCTTCACTTTCTGTCATAAGGGTGATGTCATCTGCATATCTGAGGTTATTGATATTTCTCCCGGCAATCTTGATTCCAGCTTGTGCTTCTTCCAGCCCAGTATTTCTCATGATATACTCTGCATATAAGTTAAATAAGTCCTGGCATAAGTCCTTTTAACCCTCCATAGTTTGGCCTCAGGCCAGAAACACAGCCCCACCCAGCAACAGAAAATTGAGCATGTCCCTGCCCATCAGAGCAAGACCCAGATTCACCCATCACTGGTCCCTCCCATCAGGAAGCTTTCACAAGCCTCTTAATCTTATCCATCAGAGGGCAGACAGAATGGAAACTGCAATTACAGATCACAGCCTTGACTAACTCATTGAAACTAGGAGCCACGACATGTAGGGCCACCTAAGATGAATGGGTTACAGTGGGGAGTTTTGACAAAACGTGGTACACTGGGGAAGGGAATGGCAAACCACTTCAATATTCTTGCCTTGAGAACCCCATGAACAGTAAGAAAAGGCAAAAAGATATGACACTGAAAGATGACCCCCCCCCACGTCGGTAGGTGCCAAATTTGCTACTGGAAAAGAGTGGAGAAATAGCTACAGAATGAGTGAAGAGGCTGAGTCAAAGCAAAAAAATCACCCAGTTGTGGATGTGACTGGTAATGCAAGTAAAGTACGATAACGTAAAGAACGGTTTTGCATAAGAAGCAGGAATGTTCGGTCCATGAATCAAGATAAATTGGAAGTGGTCAAACAGGAGATGACAAGAGTGAACATAGATATTTTACTAGTCAGTGAACTAAAATGGACCAGAATGGGTGAATTTAATTCAGATGACCATTGTATCTACTCCCATGGGCAAGAATCCCTTAGAAGAAATGGAGTAGCCTTCATAGTCAACACGAGTCTGAAATGTAGTACTTGGGTGAAATCTAAAAAACAACAGAATGATCACTGTTCGTTTCCAAGGCAAACCATTAAATATTACAGTAACCCAAGTCTATGTCCCAACCACTAATGCTGAAGAAGCTGAAGTTGAATAGTTCTATGATGATTTACAAACCTTCTAGAACAAACACCAAAAAAAGATGTCCTTTTCATGATAGGGGACTGGAATGCAAAAGTAGGAAGTAGAGATACCTGGAATAACAGGCAAGTTTGGCCTTGGAGTACAAAATGAAGGACAAAGGATAACAGTTTTGCCAAGAGAATGCACTTATCATAGTGCACACCCTATTCCAATAACATAAAAGATGAATCTACATGTGGACATCTCCAGTCAATACCAAAATTAGATTGATTATATTCTATTCTTAAGAAGAGGTAGCAAGAAAACACAGAAGAATTATAGAAAAAAGATCTTCATGACCCAAATAATCACGATGGTGTGATCACTCATCTAGAACCAGGCATCCTGGAGTGTGAAGTTGAGTGGGCCTTAGGAACCATCACTACAAAGAAAGCTAGTTGAGGTGATGGAATTCCAATTGAGCTATTTCAAATTCTCAAAGATAATGCTATTAAAGTGCTGCACTCAATATGCCAGCAAATTTGGAAAACTCAGCAGTGGCCACAGGACTGGAAAAGGTCAGTTTTCATTCCAATCCCAAAGAAATGTGGTGCCAAAGAATGTTCCAACTACCACACAATTGCACTCATCTCACATATTAGCAAAGTAATAATCAAAATTCTCCAAGCTAGGCTTCAACAGTATGTGAACCAAGAACTTCTAGATGTTCAAGCTGAATTTAGAAAAGGCATAGAAATCCAGAGATCAAATTGCCAACATCTGTTGGATCATCAAAAAAAGCACGAGAATTCCAGAAAAGCATCTACTTCTACTTTATTGATTATGCCAAAGCCTTTGACTGTGTGGATAACAACAAACTATGAAAAATTCTTAAAGAGATGGGAATACCAGACCACCTCACCTGCCTCTTGAGAAATCTATATGCATGTCAAGAAGCAACAATTAGAACCAGACATGGAACAATGGACAGGTTCCAAATTAGGAAAGGAGTACATCAAGGCTATATATTGTCTCCTTATGCAGAGTACATCATGGGAAATGCCAGACTGGATGAAGCACAAGCTGGATCCAGTCACCTGATGAGGACTATCAGTCACCTCAGTTATGCAGATGATACCACCCTTATGGCAGAAAGTGAAGAAAAACTAAAGAGCCTCTTGAAGAAGGTGAAACAGGAGAGTGAAAAAGTTGGCTTAAAATTCAACAGTCAAAAAATGAAGATCATGGCATCTGGACCCATCACTTCATGGCAAATAGATGGGGAAAAAATGGAAACAGTGACAAACTTTATTTCCTTGGGCTCCAAAATCACTGCAGATGATGACTGCAGCCATGAAATTAAAAGATGCTTGCTCCTTGAAGAAAAGCAATAACAAACCTAGACAGCATACTAAAAAGCAGAGACATTACTTTACCAACAAAGGTCCCCATAGTCAAAGCTATGGTTGTTGTAGTAGTCATGTATGGATGCGAGATTTGGACCATAAAGAAAGCTGAGCACCAAAGAATTTATGCTTTTGAACTGTGGTGTTGGAGAAAACTCTTCAGAGTCCCTTGGACTTCAGGGAGATCCAACCAGTCAATCCTAAAGGAAATCAGTCCTGAGTATTCATTGGAAAAACTGATGCTGAAATTGAAGCTCCAATACTTTGGCCACCTGATGCGATGACCTGACTCATTGGAAAAGACCCTGATTCTGGGAAAGACTGAAGGCAAAAGAAGGGGATGGCAGTAGATGGGATGGTTGGAATGCATCACTGACTTGAAGGACATGAGTTTGTGCAATCTCTGTGAGTTGGTGTTGGAACAGGAAGCCCTGTGTGCTGTATTCCATGGAGGTCACAAAGAGTTGGGCACGACTGAACTGAACGGATGTTCAAAGTGATTTCCAGTGACAGAAAATATATTCTGCATTAGTGTTTTTTTATTTGCAATTTCATAAAGAAAAACTTGTTTGTATGTGCACTCATGATTTACACTGAATAAAAAATGTATTAGAATAAAGACAGGACCTAACTTTCCATAGCCACAGCCATCAAATTATCCAAGTTTGTATGGCTTAATAGAAAGCACACAAGCTGTAGAATTGGTTTGATACAGATATGAGTCTTTATATTATGCATTTTATAAGACTATAAACAAGGTTAAGCTATTTATATCTCTGAAGTTCTATCTTTGAATCCTAGAAATTGGATATTATAATAATAATATCTTTCATATGTTGTGGGCTAATTTGCTGACAGTATCATCCACAATTCTGGATACAGTTTAAACATTCAGAGAAAAAAATATTTTATATGCAAATCAATCAATGCAATAAACCACATATGCAAAAGACAAAAACCACATGATTATCTCAATAGGTGCAAAAAGTCATTTGACAAAATTCTATATCTATTCATGATAAGAACTCTTACCAAAGAGTTAGATATACAAGGATATAGAGGGAACATATCTCAACATAATAAAGCCACTTATGACAAACTCACCTTGAATATAATATGCAACAGTGAAAAGCTAAAAGTATTCCTGCTAAAATCTGAAGTAAGACAAGGATGCTTACTCTCATCTCTTCTATTAATATAGTATTGGAAGTCCTAATCACAGCCATAAGAAAGAAAAATAAATAAAAGTTATACATATTGGAAAGAAAAAGGTTAAATTGTCATTATAGGCAGATGGCATGATACTATATATAGAAAACTCTAAAAATTCCACACAAAAACTATTAGGTCTAATAAATAAATTCAGCAAAGTAGCAGGATAAAAATGATTAGATCTAATAAATGAATTCAGAAAAGTAGCAGGATACAAGATTAACACTCAGAAATTGGTTACATTACTTTACACGAACAATGAAATATCAGAAAGGGAATGTAAAAAAAAAAAATCTTTAAAATTGCAGCAAAAATAAAATACTTAGGGATAAACCTGACCAAGGAAATGAAAGATTTACATGCTGAGAACTATAAAACATTGATAAAGGAAATTAAAGAAGATTCAAAGAAGTCAGAGAAGGCAATGGGAACCCACTCCAGTACTCTTGCCTGGAAAATCCCATGGATGGAGGAGCCTGGTAGGCTGCAGTCCACGGGGTCACAAAGAGTGGGACATGACTGAGCGACTCCACTTTCACTTTTCACTTTTATGCATTGGAGAAGGAAATGGCAACCCACTCCAGTGTTCTTGCCTGGAGAATCCCAGGGGAGCCTGGTGGGCTGCCGTCTATTCGGTTGCTCAGAGTTGGACACGACTGAGGCGACTTAGCAGCAGCAGTAGCAAAGAAAGGGAAAGATAGCCTATACTTTTGTATTGAAAGAATTAATATTGTGAATGGTCATACTACTCAAAGGAATCTACAGAGCCAATGTGATCCCTATCAAGTTACCCATAATGTATTTCACAGAACTAGAACAAATATTCTAAAATTATATGGAACAATAAAAGACCCATAATTGCCAAAGCAATCCTGAAGAAAAAGAACAAAGCAGAAAGCATAACCCTCTCATACTTCAGACAACACTACAAAGCTATGGTAATAAAAACAGTGTAGTATTGGTACAAAAACAGACATACAGATCAACAGAACAGAATAGATAGCCCAGAAATAAATGCACACACTTACAGTCATTTAAATTTCAACAAAGAAGTCAAGAATACCTAGTGGAAAAAAGATAGTCTCTTCAGCAAGTGGTGCTTGCTAGTAAAGTTGGACAGTTGCATGTAAACCAAAGAAGTTAGGACACTCTCTCACATCATGCATTAAAAATATCCAAAATAACTTCAAAATGTAAATACAAGACATGACACCATAAAACTGGACGAGAACACAGGCAAAACATTCTCTGACATAAATCATACCAATGTTTTCTTAGGTCAGTCTCCCAAAGCAATCGAAATAAAAACAAAAATAAACTAATGGGACGTAATCAAACTTACAAGCTACTGCACAGCAAAGGAAATCATTTAAAAAAGAGAGAGAGAACCTACAGAATGGGAGAAAATATTTGCAAATGTTGTGATGGATAAGGGCTTAAATTCCAAAATATACAAACAGCTCATGCAATGCAACAAAAAACAAATTCAACTGAAAAGTGGGCAGAATTTATTGATAGACATTTCTCCAAAACATATATATTTGGTCACTAGACACATGAAAAGATACTTATCACTAATTATTAGAGAAATGCAAATCAAAAGTACAACGAGGTATCACCTCACACTGGTCAGATCAGTTCAGTTCAGACACTCCGTCAAGTCTGACTCTTTGCAACCCCATGGACTGCAGTATGCCAGGCCTCCCTGTCCATCACAGACTCCTGGAGTTTATTCAAACTCATGTCCATTGAGTCTGTGATGCAATCCAACCACCTCATCCTCTGTTGTCCCCTTCTCCTACCACCTTCAATCTTTCCCAACATCAGGGTCTTTACAAATGAGTCGTTCGTTGCATCAGGTGGCCAAAGTATTGGAGTTTCAGCTTCAACATCAGTCCTTCCAATGAATATTCAGGACTGATTTCCTTTAGGATTGACTGGTTTGATCTCCTTGCAGTCCAAGGGACTCTCAAGTGTCTTCTCCAACACCATAGTTCAAAAGTATCATTCTTTGGCACTCAGCTTTCTTTATAGTCCAACTTTCACATCCATATGTGACTACTGGAAAAACCACATAGCCTTGACTAGATGGATCTTTGTTGGCAAAGTAATGTCTCTGCTTTTTAATATGCTGTCTAGGTTGATCATAACTTTTCTTCCAAGGAATAAACATCCTTTAATTTCATGTCTACAGTTACCATCTGCAGTGATTTTGGAGCCCCAAAAATAAAATCAGCCATTGTTTCCACTGTTTCCCCATCTATTTCCCATGAAGTGATGGGACCAGATGCCATGATCTTCATTTTCTGAATGTTGAGGTTTAAGTCAACTTTTTCACTCTCCTCTTTCACTTTCATTCAAGAGGATCTTTAGTTCTTCTTTGCTTTCTGCCATAAAGGTTTTGTCATCTGCATATCTGAGGTTATTGATATTTCTCCAAGCAATCTTGATTCCAGCTTGTGTTTCATCCAGCCCAGTGTTTCTCATCATGTACTCTGCATAGAAGTTAAATAAGCAAGGTGACAATGTACAGCCTTGACTTACTCTTTTTCCTATCTGGAACAAGTCTGTTGTTACATGTTCAGTTCTAACTGTTTTTTCCTGACCTGAATACAGATTTCTTAAGACTCAGGTCAGGTGGTCTGGTATTCCCATCTCATGAGGAATTTTCCACAGTTTGTGAGATGAGTGCAATCTGCGTTAGTTTGAGCATTCTTTGACATTGTCTTTCTTTGGGATTGAAATGAAAAGTGACCTCTTCCAGTCCTGTGGCCACTGCTGAGTTTTCCTAATTTGCTGGCATATTGAGTGCAGCACTTTCACAGCATCATCTCTTAGGCTTTGAAATAGCTTAACTGGAATTCCATCACCTCCAATAGCTTTCTTTGCAGTGATGCCTCCTAAGGCCCACTTGATTCCACATTCCAGAATGTCTGGCTCTAGGTGAGTGATCACACCATCGTGATTATCTGGGTTGTGAAGATCTTTTTTGTATAGTTCTTCTGTGTATTCTTGCCACCTCTTCTTAATATCTTCTGCTTCTGTTAGGTCCACACCATTTCTGTCCTTTATCGAGCCCATCTTTGCATGAAATGTTCCCTTGGTATCTCTAATTTTATTGAAGAGATCTCTAGTCTTTCCCATTCTATAGTTGTCCTCTATTTCTTGCACTGATCACTGAGGATGGCTTTCTTATCTCTCCCTGTTATTCTTCAGAACTCTGCATTCAAATGGGTATATCTTTCCTTTTCTCCTTTGCTTTTCACTTCTCTTCTTTTCACAGCTATTTGTAAGGCCTCCTCTGATAGCCATTTTGCTTTTTGTATTTCTTTTTCTTGGGGATGGTCTTGATCCCTGTCTCCTATACAATGTCATGAACGTCTGTCCATAGTTCATCAGGCACTCTATCAGATCTAGTCCCTTAAATCTATTTGTCACTTCCACTGTATAATCATAAAGGATTTGATTTATGTCATACTTGGATGGTCTAGTGGTTTTCTTCTACATTCTTCAATTTAAGTCTGGTCAGAATAGCCATAGTTATATGATCTACAAAAAAACAAATGCTAGAGAGAGTGTAGAGAAAATGGAACCATCTTACACTGTTGGTAGGAATGTGAGTTGCTGCAGCCAGTATGGATAAATTATGGAGGGTCCTCAGAAAACTAAAAATAGAACTGCTATATGATCCAGCAATTCCACGCCTGGGCATATACCCTGTAAAAACTCTAATTAAAAAAGAGGCATGTACCTCTATGTTCAGAGTAGCACTATCTACAACAGGCAGGACATGTAAGCAACCTAAATGTCCATTGACAGGAGAATGGATAAAGCAGATGTGGTCCATATATACAATGGACTACTACTCAACCATAAGAAAGAATGAAACAATGCCATTTGGAGCATCATGGATGCAACTAAAGATTATTTTACAAAGTGAAGTAAGAAAGAGAAAGGCAAATACCATGTGATATCACTTATATGTGGAATCTAAAATATGGCACAATGAACCTACCTAAAAACTGAAATAGACCTACAGATGGATATCAGAAATGTGGTTGCCAAGAGGGAGGGGTGAAAGAGAGGAGTGGACAGATTGTTTGGGGTAGATAGATGCAAATTATCATATTTAGAATGGATAAACAACAAAATCCTACTTCATACCACAGGGAATAGTATAAAATCTCCTGGGATAAACCATAATGGAAAAGAATATATATGTATACATACATATAGATATATAGATATATGTATTTGTATAACTGAGTCACTTTGCTGTGTAGCACAAATTGGCACACAGTGTAATCAACTATACTTCAATAAATAAAAGTTATTGTTTTGTAAAAATGACTTAATAGCTGAGTCTATTTTAGGCCCACAATCAAGATGGCAGAGGAGTAGAATGTGCAGTTTGCCTTCTCCACAAAAACATTAAAAACACATGTACAAGTGGAACAATTCACATAGAAGATCTACTGAATGCTGGCAGAAGACCAAAGTCTTCCCAAAGGACAAGGAAACCTCCATGTAACTAGGTAGGACAAAAGGAAAAAGAAAAAGAGGTGTTTCAGGATTTTACTTGCACTCCAGAGAAGGAGCTATGGAGGAGGATAAGTTCCTGCACGCTGGCAAGTCACCTTAGCAGCAGGGAGGTCAGCCTGGACAAAGAGGGAGCTGCAGGGCCTAGAAGGACAGTACGGCAACCAGTTTGCAGAAGGCAAAATGGAGAGTAACACACAATGTAGGATGGCACCACTGCACTGCAATCCCCACTCATTGGTATGGGTATAGCTGCATGCTAAAGGTGCAGCCTTCAGAGGTCAGATCCAGGGAGAGGACTGGGGTTCACTGTATGGAGACAGACTGAAGAGGTTGTATTATGGCAACTGAAAGTGAACTCAGAAGAAACCTAAGCCCACTAGAGAGGCAAGGTGTTATTATCATGGGGCACGTGAAGAGAGGTGGGATGTAAGAGCTCCATTTCCTATAAGCACTTTCATGAAACATGACACTGCTTACAGGAGCTATCGTTGGCTCCAGAGGTAGGCATGGGCCACCACTAGCAAGAGACCCATGAGTAGGCACAAAGCACTGCCCGCACTGGTTCAACAGTGTGTGGGCCACAGCGGCCCCTTAGAGACCTGTGAGCAAGTACGAAGTGCTGCCACTGCCATCCTAGGAGCACAGAGGCTGTCACGCCTGCACATTCCATATCAAGGGGATCACAGCCAGTACACACTGAGGAAAGAAGCAGCAAGCATCCAAATTAAAAGCAGCCCTTCAATTTCAGACAAGATGTTGGAGTAGAATGACTTGAGTTCATCTCGTCTCATGAAAACACCAAAATCAGAACTAACTGATGAACTACCATTGACAAAAAAAAAAAGACTAGAACCTACTAAAACAGGTATTTTACATTTATGGCAAATAAACCACAATGAGACAGTGGGTAGGCACCAGTACTTCCAATAAGGTAGCCTGCACAAGCCCCAGGACTAAGCTCTCCCACCAGGGGCAGACACCAAAAGCAAGAGGAGCTATAATCCTGAAGCCTACAGATAGGACACCACAAATATAGAAAGTGAGAAAAAATGAGATGAAAGATAAGCATGTTCTAGAGGAAGAAACGAGATTAAAAATCCACACACACACAAAAAGTAAATGGATAGGAGATAGGCAATATAAGTCCAGAAAGTGCAGAGAGTCCCAGACAGGATAAACACAAGGAAAAACAAAGAGACATATGTTAATCAAATTGAAAATACTAAAGACAGAGAAAATATTAAAAGCAATACATAACATACAAGGGGATTCCCATAAGGTTATCAGCTAAATTTTTCAGCAGAAAGTCTGCAGGCCAGAAGGGAATGGCATGATATATTTAAAGTGACAAAAGGGAAGAACCTATGATCAAGAAAGCTCTACCCAGCAAGATTCTCATTCAGATTCAGTGCTGATACCAAAAGCTTTACAAATAAGCAAAAGGTAAGAGAATTTAGCACCACCAGACCAGCTCTGCAAAAAATGCTAAAGGAACTTCCCTAGGTGGAAAAGAAATGGTCACAACTAGAAACAAGATAATTATGAATGGAAAAGCTCACGTGTAAAGGCAAATATGGTGTAAAAGTAGGAACTCATCCAAACACAAATATGATACCAAAACCACCAATTGTGAGGACAGTGCAAATGCAGGATATTGGAAATGCATTGGAAATGAGAAGTCACCAAATTAAAATAATCTTGTATATGTGTGTGTGTGTGTGTGTGTGTGTATATATATATATATATGCATGTGTATATACATAAGAATTTACCTGCATATATATACATACATACGGATTCGC
The DNA here is from genome assembly GCF_002263795.3 of Bos taurus. Classification (NCBI taxonomy): domain Eukaryota; kingdom Metazoa; phylum Chordata; class Mammalia; order Artiodactyla; family Bovidae; genus Bos; species Bos taurus. Next base: position 50,144,999 of record NC_037329.1, read on the forward strand.
CTGTAATGCAGGAGACCCAGGATTGATCCCTGGGTTGGGAAAATCCCCTGGAAAAGGGAATGGCTATACATTTCAGTATTCTTGCCTAGAGAATTTTATGGACAGAGGAGTCAGGCAGACCTCAGTCCATAAGGTTGCAAAGAATCAGACACAACTGAGTGATTAACACTAGTTTTATATATGTGTGTGTATGTATATACACACATATACATGTATCTATATACACACACACACCACTGTATCAAAACGTCATGGGAAAATGCAAAACAAAAATCCACAATAGATACACAGAAAAAAGCAAAACAATCCAAAGCAAAAAAGCAAAACACAACACTAAAAATATTTACCAAATCATAAGAAGTGAACAAAAGAGGAATAAAAATAAAAGACCTACAAAAACAAATCCAAAACAAGAAAATGATACTATGAGCATAAATATCAATAATTACCTTAAATATAATGGATTAAATGCCCCAAGCAAAAGACACAGACTGGCTGAATGAATATAAAAATAAGACCCATATGCTGTCTACAAGAGATCCACTTCAGATTTAGGGACATTTATAGGCTGAAAGTGAGGGGATGGAAGAAGCTATTACATGCAAATGCAAATCAAAAGTTAGCTGAAGTAACAATATTCATTATCAAACAAAATAGACTTTAAACACGGTTACAAGAAACATGGGAGGACATTATATAATGATGAATCTAAGAAGAAGATATAAGTCAAATATATATATGCACCCAACATAGGAGCACCTTATTATATAAGGCAAATGCTAACATCCATAGAAGGAAAAATCAACAGGAACACAGTAATAGTGGGGGTTTTAGCACCACACTTACACCAAATGGATAAATCATCCAGATAGAAAATCACCAAGGAAACACAAGCCTTAAATGACATATTAGACAAGATGGACTTAATTGATATTTTAGAACATTCCATTTGAAAAGTGCAGAATACACTTACTTCTCAAGTGCACATGGAACATTCTCCAAGATAGAGCACATCTTGGGCCATCAATCAATCCTCAGTAAATTTAAGGAAATTGAAATCATATCAAACATCATTTTTAACCATAACACTATGAGAAATACACAGAAAAAAAACCTTTAAAAAATCCAAACATGTGGAGGCTAAACAATATGTTACTAAATAACCAATGGATCACTGAAGAAAGCAAAAATGAAAAAAAAAAAAAAATTCCTAGAGACAAATGACAACTAAAACACAGCAATCCAAAACCTATTGGACACAGCAAAATCAGTTCTAAAAGAAGTTTATAGCAATACAATCTTACCTCAGGAAATAAGAAAACCCCCCCAAAAACAACGTATCCTTACATCTAAAGCAAATACATGAAGAAAAAACAAAACCAAAAGTAAATAAAGGGAAGAAATCACAAAGATCAGGCTAGAAATATATGAAATAGAAATGAAGAAAACAGAAGAGATTTAACTAAAATCTGGTATTTGAGAAAATAAACAAAACTGATGAACCTTTATCATCAAGAAAAACAGGGAGAGAAATCAATAAAATTAGAAATGAAAAGGAGAATTCACAATGACCATCATAGAACTACAAAGGATCATAAGAGACTATTTACTACATGCAACTATATGCCAATAAAATGGACAACCTAGAATCAATGGAAGAATTCTTAGAAAGATACACTCTCTCAAGATTGAACCAGGAAGAAATAAAAAACAGAAAATATGAACTGACCAATCACAAGTACTGCAATTGAAACAGTGATTATAAAACTTTCAACAAACAAAAGTCCAGGACCATATGGCTTCACAGGGAAATTCTATGAAACATTTAGAAAACAGTCAACACCTATCCTTCAGAAACTCTTCCAAAATAACTACAGAGGAAGGAACACTCTCAAGCTCATTCAATGAGGCTACCATCACCCTCATCCCAAGACCAGACAAAGATACCACAAAAAAAGAAAATTACAAACCAGTGTCATTGATGAACATTGATACATTGATACAAAATCCTAAACAAAATACTAGCACACCAAAACCAGCAGCATGTAAAAGGGTCATAAAGGATTTAATCAGGGATGAATGATTTTTCAATATCTGCTAATCATTCAAGTGATAAACCACATTAACAAACTGAAAAAATAAAAAGCATATGATCATCTCAATAGATACATAAAAAGGCTTTGACCAAATTTACATCCAGTTATGATTAAAAAAAAAAAAAAAAAAAAGAAATTCCCCAGAAAGTGGACATAGAGGGGATTTCAGTTCAGTTCAGTCACTCAGTCGTGTCCGACTCTTTGCGACCCCATGAATCGCAGCATGCCAGGACTCCCTGTCCATCACCAACTCCCGGAGTTCACCCAGACTCACATCCATTGAGTCAGTGATGTCATCCAGCCATCTCATCCTCTCTCGCCCCCTTTTCCTCCTGCCCACAATCCCTCCCAGCATCAGAGTCTTTTCCAATGGGTCAACTCTTCTCATGAGGTGGCCAAAGTACTGGAGTTTCAGCTTTAGCATCATTCGGTCCAAAGAAATCCCAGGGCTGATCTCCTTCAGAAAGGACTGGTTGGATCTCCTTGCAGTCCAAGGGACTCTCAAGAGTCTTCTCCAACACCACAGTTCAAAAGCATCAATTCTTTGGTGCTCAGCCTTCTTCACAGTCCAACTCTCACATCCATACATGACCACAGGAAAAACCATAGCCTTGACTAGACGGACCTTTGTTGCCAAAGTAATGTCTCTGCTTTTGAATATGCTATCTAGGTTGGTCACACTCCTTCCAAGGAGTAAGCGTCTTTTAATTTCATGGCTGCAGTCACCATCTGTAGTATTTTGAAGCTTCCCAAAATAAAGTCTGACACAGTTTCCACTGTTTCCCCATCTATTTCCGGTGAAGTGATGGGACCGAATGCCATGATCTTTGTTTTCTGAATGTTGAGCTTTAAGCCAACTTTTTCACTCTCCACTTTCACTTTCATCAAGAGGCTTTTTAGTTCCTCTTCACTTTCTGCCATAAGGGTGGTGTCATCTGCATATCTGAGGTCATTGAGATTTCTCCGGGCAATCTTGATTCCAGCTTGTGCTTCTTCCAGCCCAGCGTTTCTCATTATGTACTCTGCATAAAAGTTAAATAAGCAGGGTGACAATATACAGCCTTGACGCACTCCTTTTCCTATTGGGAACCAGTCTGTTGTTCCATGTCTGCAGGCGGCTGTGACCGGCGCACTAAGCGCGGCCGAGAGGAGCTACCCCACATCCGAGGTCAGGGGGGTACCCCACGTCCAAGGTCTGGCTGAGAGTGCCAGGCTGCGACAGCGCAGGAACAGATGAGAGGAGCTACCCCGCGTCCAAGGTTGGGGGGTGGGGGGTGGGGCGTCCTAGAGGAGCTACCCCGCGTCTGAGGTCAGGGGCTGCGGCTGGGAGGACCTACCCCATGCCCTCAAGCCCGAGGCCAGGGGCAGCGGCCGGGAGAACCAAGGCCATGCCCAAGGAGCCATGGCTAAGTGGGAGCAGGAGGGCCTAGAGGATCTATCCCACATTGAAGGTCAGGAAGGGCGGAGGTGAGGAGATACCCCTGTCCAAGGTAAGGAGCAGCGGCTGTGCTTTGCTGGAGCAGCCGTGAAGAGATACCCCACATCCAAGGTAAGAGAAACCCAAGTAAGATGGTAGGTATTGCAAGAGGGCATCAGAGGGCAGACACACTGAAACCATACTCACAGAAAACTAGTCAATCTAATCACACTAGGACCACAACCTTGTCTAACTCAATGAAACTAAGCCATGCCCATGGGGCAACCCAAGATGGGTGTGTCATGGTGGAGAGATCTGACAGAATGTGGTCCACTGGAGAAGGGGATGGCAAACCACTACAGTATTCTTGCCTTGAGAACCCCATGAACAGTATGAAAAGGCAAAATGATAGGACACTGAAAGAGGAACTCCCCAGGTCAGTAGGTGCCCAATATGCTACTGGAGACCAGTGGAGAAATAACTCCAGAAAGAATGAAAGGATGAAGCCAAAGCAAAAACAATACTCAGCTGTGGATGTGACTGGTGATAGAAGCAAGGTCTGATGCTGTAAAGAGCAATATTGCATAGGAACCTGGAATGTCAGGTCCATGAATCAAGGCAAATTGGAAGTGGTCAAACAAGAGATGGCAAGAGTGAATGTCGACATTCTAGGAATCAGCAAACTGAAATGGACTGGAATGGGTGAATTTAACTCAGATGACCATTATATCTACTACTGCGGGCAGGAATCCCTCAGAAGAAATGGAGTAGCCATCATGGTCAACAAAAGAGTCTGAAATGCAGTATTTGGATGCAATCTCAAAAGCGACAGAATGATCTGTGTTCGTTTCCAAGGCAAACCATTCAATATCACAGTAATCCAAGTCTATGCCCCAACCAGTAATGCTGAAGAAGCTGAAGTTGAATGGTTCTATGAAGACCTACAAGACCTTTTAGAACTAACACCCCAAAGAAAGGTATCCTTTTCATTATAGGGGACTGGAATGCAAAAGTAGGAAGTCAAGAAACACCTGGAGTAACAGGCAAATTTGGCCTTGGGGTACAGAATGAAGAAGCAGGGCAAAGACTAATAGAGTTTTGCCAAGAAACGCACTGGTCATAACAAACACCCTCTTCCACCAACACAAGAGAAGACTCTTCACATGGACATCACCAGATGGTCAACACCGAAATCAGATTGATTATATTCTTTGCAGCCAAAGATGGAGAAGCTCTATACAGTCAGAAAAAACAAGACCAGGAGCTGACTGTGGCTCAGATCATGAACTCCTTATTGACAAATTCAGACTTAAATTGAATAAAGTAGGGAAAACCACTAGACCATTCAGGTATGACCTAAATCAAATCCCTTATAATTATACAGTGGAAGTGAGAAATAGATTTAAGGGCCTAGATCTGATAGATAGAATGCCTGATGAACTATGGAATGAGGCTCATGACATTGTACAGGAGACAGGGATCAAGATCATCCCCATGGAAAAGAAATGCAAAAAAGCAAAATGGCTGTCTGGGGAGGCCTTACAAATAGCTGTGAAAAGAAGAGAAGTGAAAAGCAAAGGAAAAAACAAATGATATAAGCATCTGAATGCAGAGTTCCAAAGAATAGCAAGAAGAGATAAGAAAGCCTTCTTTAGCGATCAATGCAAAGAAATAGAGGAAAACAACAGAATGGGAAGACTAGAGATCTCTTTAAGAAAATCAGAGATACCAAGGGAATATTTCATGTAAAGATGGGCTCGATAAAGGACAGAAATGGTATGGACCTAAGAGAAGCAGAAGATATTAAGAAGAGATGGCAAGAATACACAGAAGAACTGTACAAAAAAGATCTTCACAACCCAGATAATCATGCTGGTGTGATCACTGATCTAGAGCCAGACATCCTGGAATGTGAAGTCAAGTGGGCATTAGAAAGCATCACTACGAACAAAGCTAGTGGAGGTGATGGAATTCCAGTTGAGCTGTTTCAAATCCTGAAGGATGATACTGTGAAAGGGCTGCACTAAATATGCCAGCAAATTTGGAAAACTCAGCAGTGGCCACAGGACTGGAAAAGCTCCGTTTTCATTCCAATCCCAAAGAAAGGCAATGCCAAAGAATGCTCAAACTACCGCACAATTGCACTCATCTCACACATTAGTAAAGAAATGCTCAAAATTCTCCAAGCCAGGCTTCAGCAATATGTGAACCATGAACTTCCAGATGTTCAAGCTGGTTTTAGAAAAGGCAGAGGAACCAGAGATTAAATTGCCAACATTAGCTGGATCATGGAAAAAGCAAAAGAGTTCCAGAAAATCATCTATTTCTGCTTAATTGACTATGCCAAAGCCTTTGACTGTGTGGCTCACAATAAACTGTGGAAAATACCAGACCACCTGATCTGCCTCTTGAGTGGGGATTTACCTCAAGTTAATAAAGGCCACATATGACAAACCCACAGCTAACATCGTTCTCAACAGTGAAAAGCTGAAAGCATTTCCTGTAAGAGGAGGAACAAGACAAGGATGTCTACTCTTGCCACTCTTATTCAACATAATTCTGGAAGTCCTAGCCATGGCAATCAGAGAAGAATAAGAAAGAAAAGGAACCCAAGTTGGAAAACAAAGAGTAAAACTAACTGCTTGAAGATGGCATGATACTACACATAGGAAATCCCAAAATTCATCAATGAGTTTTGCAAGGTTTCAGAATACAAAATTAATACATAGAATCTATTTCATTTCTATACACTAACAAATGATCAGAAATCAGGAATGTAATCCCATTTACCATCACATCATAAAGAATAAAATACCTAGGAATAAACCTATCTAAGCAGACAAAAGACCTGTACTGTGAAAATTATAAGATGTTGATGAAGAATTCAAAGACACAAACAGATGGATGGATATAGCATGTTCTTGGATGGGAAGAGCCAATACTGTCTAAATGACTGTACTACCCAAGGCAATCTACAGATTCTATGTAATCACTATCAAATTAACTATGGCATTTTTCACAGAACTAGAAAAAAGAATTTAAAACTTGTATGTAATCACTATGGACCCCAAGTAGCCAAAGCATTCCTAAGAAAGAAAAAGGGAGCTGGAGGAATCAGGGTTCATGACTCAGACTATACCAGAAATTTACTGTCATGAAATCAGTATGGTACTGGCACAAAAACAGATGTACAGATCAATGAAACAAGATAGAAAGTCCAGAAATAAACTCACACACTATGGCGAATTAATCTATGGCAAATGAGGCAAGAATACACAATGGAGGAAAAACAGGCTTAGTGCTTAGAAAATTAGACGATTACATGTAAAAGAATGAAATTAGAACACTCTCTAATACCATATACAAAAAGTAAACTCAAAATGGATTACAGAGCTAAATGTAAGGTCAGATACTATAAAACTCTTAGAGGAAAACCTACATAGAATACTCTGACATAAATTACAGCAAAATCTTTTATGATCCACTTCATAGATTGATGAAAATAAAAACAAAAATAAATAAATGATATTTAACTAAACATAAAAGTTTCTGCAAAACAAAGCATTAAAAAAAAAAAAAAAGACAACCCTCAGATTGGGAGAAAATATTTGTAAATGAAGCAATCGACAAGGGATTAATCTCCAAAATATACAAACACATCACGCAGCTAAGTATCAAAAACACAAACCTAATCAAAAAATAAGTGGAAGATCTGAATAGACATTTTCCCAAAGAAGACATACAGATGGCCAAAAAGCACATAAAAGATACTCAACATCACTAATTATTAGAGAAATGCAAATCAAAACTACAATGAGGTCGCTGACAAATATTAGAATGTCCATGATCAAAAAAATCTACAAACAGCAAATTCTGGAGAGGTTGCAGAGAAAAGAGAATCCTCCTACACTGTTGATGGGAATCTAAATGGTACAACCATTACTGAGAACAGTATGGAGGAGTTTCTTTAACACATTGTTGACCACAGACATAGTATGTCTTTCGTTACGCAAATGTTACTGACTAGAGATGGATCAATACATTTTTAGAAAGTGACACAATTAACATCACTGTGCAAAGCTGTTAGAGCTTAAAACTCATCAACATAAACATCAATATAAACATCATTATACAATTTGTGATTGTAGTTATCATTCACAATTTTTCCCCATTAGGTTTTTGTTCCAACACTGCATAAATTATAAACACAAGTCTATTACCATAAATTTTTCAATTTTGGATGAGGAAGATTTTTTTGGTGAATTTTATGCAGATACTCTCTCTGATTGTCTAAGTGACATGTACACTAGTGTCTCAGAAGATGAAAGTTCTTCGAAACATAGTTTAATTCAGACAATCTGAATATTAAATGAAGAAAACAAGAAAAAATGTAGTGATTGATTCTGATATTAAAAGTGAAAATGAAACCCATGGTACTGGAGAATGCCCTTTTGCTTCTACATAAGTAGATTGAGGACAACATTTCATGAAAATTAGAAGGCTTTACAGGTGTGTCAAATGTAACCACTGAATTTAATAATCCACAAAGTGTTAGTGAAATAATAGAATTAATTTTTGGTATTGACTTTTTGGAGGTGGCACTTCTCAAACAAACTTGCATCACCAACAGAATGAAAGATCATATAAAAATATGATAAGGCTTTAAAGTGGATGATATAACCAATGGTGATGTGAAGTTTCATGGATTAATACTTTTTATAGGACAATAAGAAAGTCACACTTGAAAGAATATTGGTGAACTGATCCCTTACTTGAAATATCTATTTTTCCAAAGATTATGATAAGAAGTTTTGAACAAATAATGACATTTCTTCATTTTAGTGATGACTGAAAAATTCCATTTCCTGCAGATAGTATTTCAAAAGTTACCCTTTTTTGGATAATTTTCTACCAAAATTTCTATTGACCTATTTACCCAAACAAGAGCTATCACTTGATGAGGCAATGATAAAACTGGCAAGGGTGACTCAGATACAAAACCTACAATCCTGGAAAACTTACAAAATACAGAATTTTGGTCTGGATGATTAGCAAAAGTGAAACTGGATACATATGCCATCTTGAGATTTACAAAGGTGAAGGAAAGAAAGTGCAAGAAACAATATTACTGGTCCTACAACCTTATCTTCATTCACAATATCATATTTATCAAGACGATTATTACAACAGTATGTCCGCATCTGAAATATTGTTGAAAAATAAAAGCGGAGTTTGTGGGACTATAAGAGAACCATGGTTTACCAAACACACTAAAAGAAAAATCTAAAAATCTACAGAGGGGAGAAATGACATTCTTAAGGAAGGGAGAAGTGATTCTTATATGGAAAGATAAGAGGCTATTCTGCATGATGAAAACTATTTGTGATGCCTCCATAGCATCTACAGGAGAGGAAGACAGGAGGACTGGCCATCAGGTAACTAAGCCCACTTGTATATTAGAGTATAATAAATATGTGAAAGGATTGATCCAATCAATTTCTGGCAATCTCCAATATCTTCTGAAAAACTCAAAAATGATATAAGAAAATGAGTTTTTACTTGAGTAACTGCAGTTTATTCAATGCATTTACAATTTATTGTAGCATTACATGCACAGAATAAAATTACTTACAAGCAACAGCTAGCGAATATGAAACCGACCATTCTAATGAATGTAGTTTGTTAGTCCTGCACTTGGTCCTTGTGGCATTTCTAAAAGAGCCACCTACAAAGGTCAACCTTGTTGCCTACAAGATCCTTTGTAGGATCTTTATAGATCCACCAGGTAAAATACTGGAACATATTCCAGAGGAAATAATTCCTATAGGACTAAAATAAATTCCACCAGAAAGTAGAGTCTACTCTTCCAGGGGAAGGCAAAGTGAAACACAGTGTATTTATAATAGATGTTTTTTACCCCCTGCACAGAGGTGCCTGCTATAGGGCCTATCACACTCCAACAAAATATTAGATACTTTAGTCAGACATGTACAAAGTTTCAAATAAATACATCATTAGCAGAAAAAGTTGCTGATATTTACTCAAACATGGGTGTTTCAATATTAACTTACATAACAAATGATTGGCCATAGGCTTTAGTTTCTGCAAAAATCCCTTGGTTGATAAAGTACTAAAAAAGTAAAAGAATAATCCAGCAATGCCACTCCTGGGCACATATCCAAAGAAAACCGTAATTCAAAAAGATACATACACTCCAGTGTTCATTTGCAGCACCATTTACAACAGCCAGGATATGCAAACAATATAAATATCCATCAACCAAGGAGTGGAGAAGGAAGATGTAGTGTATACACACACACACACACACACACACACACACACACACACACACACACACACACACACCATGGAATATTAATTGCCCATAAAAAAAAGAATGAAATAATGCCATTTGCAGCATCCTCTAGGATGGGCCCAGAGATTGTCATATTGAATAAAGTATGTCAGACAGAGAAAGACAGATAGTATATGGTATTATTTACATGTGGAATCTAAAAAAATGGTATAGATGAACTTATAAAACAGAAATAGAATCACAGAGGGATTTCCCTGGTGGTCCAGTGGTTAAGACTCCATGCTTCCAATGCACGAAACTTGGATGCAATCCCTTGTTGGGAAACTAAGATACCACTTGCCAAAACATGAAAAGATAAACAAGGATTTGTAGCATTTAGGGCTTCCCTGGTGGCTCAGATGGTAAAGAATCTGCCTGCAGTGCAAGAGATCCAGATTCAATCCCTGGGTCAGGAAGATCCCCTGGAGAAGGGAATGGCAACCCACTGCAGTATTCTTGCCTGGAGAATCCCATGGACGGAGAAGCCTGGTAGGCTGCAGTCCATGGGGTCGCACAGAGTCGGACACGACTGAAGAGACTTAGCAGCAGCAGCAGCAAGATTAACTTCTGTACAACTAAGAAGTTTGATACAGTGTGAAGAATAATTTTGTAAATGGGTATTCTGGGTCATGCACAGCCCCTGAGAGCCTGGATGTCTGGACAAGGAGTTTACATGGGGAGTATTAAGCATCAGCATCTTAGTGCATCCCCAGGATGGAGGGAAGCCATGAGGCAGATGGGGAGACCAAGAAGAGGTGCCAGAGCCAGAATATAAATACAAAGCACAATGTTTATCACATAGTAGGTGCCTAAAAAAGGTTTACTGAATGAATGAATATGAACATCTGCTTATAGTTTTGATAAATACAGATTTAGAAAAAAGAACAATAAGAAGAGGAATTCTATGCTTATCTAACTGAAGCTAGATCTGAGTGTAGCAAAAAAAAAAAAAAAAGGAAGCAAGGAAAGAAAATGTAACCCAGTAGGGAAAGAATGATGAAAAGAGATTAGACTCACCTTCCACCAGAAGTCCATTCAAGGATCCATTTCTCTGCTAAAGCAAATACTTGGCTGCCGTCCTTTAATTCTCTTCTGTCCTTGGTACTTGTCCTCTAGGATGGAAGGCCTACTCATTGAATTTAAAGCTATTGATCTATTCTCGCTGGGGCATTACTCCTTAAAGACCTTACTCTAACTGTTGGATCAGTAAGATGAATAGAGCCAAGCAACATATGTTTATTATGTCATTTTATTTCATTATAAGGCATATAGATAACAAAGATGGAGTAGGAAGAGATAGCTTAGGACATATAACACTTATTCAAATGGACTAGCTAAAATCACTGGGAAAATACATTTATCTTTTTTACACTTGTTTGCCTTCTAGCACTCAGAACAGTGTTTATGAGTAACCTCCTGAACTGAATCAATTAGGAAATGAAGGCAGGCAAACTAGGAAATTATTCTGCTTCTTAAAGTTTCAAATTTGGAACAGATAAAGAGATCAGATTGTTTCATCTGGTTAGTGCTGAAATTTGTAGAATATTTGCCTGGCTTTATATTCACTTTCTCCCAGTAAACACATTTATGACCTTCTCAGCAACAGGAACTCTTTCTTCAATTAACCAAATTATGACCTCAGAAACTCACTTACCGAGCCTTTAAGAGTCCCCTCCTTACATTTTTATTTTTTGCTAGGAGTTTACCCCCACTCTTTTATTTTTCCTTCCAGAAAATTACTTTCAAATTCTTCTCTTCACAGACACCATTTAAGCTAATGTTATGTGATCACAGAAAAGTGAATAGTGGGTTATAATATTTAGGCAAAAAGATTAAAAATCCTCATGTAAAGATTCAAATTTTACTTGAGAGGACAATTATGATTCACCTGGGTTCACAAACCTTTCTATATGGAGACAGAGTGATTGATTGACAATGTATTGGATTGGCCCATAAAGTTCTTTGGGTTTTCCCATAAGATGTTATGAAAAAACCCAAACAAATGTTTTGACCAATCCAATACAATAACTTGTTTCTGTGCTGTTGTGGTATGGAGAAATATTGCAAAGGGTTCAGGAAGTCTGATGGACTATCCTTTCAGTCCTCCCAACCTAAAAGCAGAGACACTCCAAAACACGAATTTGTGTCTTGAGTCTTCCATTGTTATTTGTACATGTTTATTCTTGGTCCATATAAGAGCTTACTAGTTTGTAGGAAATGCTTTAACCTGGACACTGAGAGCCCTGTTTTCTGATCTTGACACTATGTAGTCAAGTTGCTATTATTAAGTTTTTTCTTTTAGCTCTTTAAGCACTTAAAGATAGCCAATGAAATACTTATCAAGTCCAATAAATATCTAATATTCTAACATATGCTATCATATAATTACATTTTTCTTGCAAATTGAAGTGTTTTAATAGCTAAAGTTCCATGATCAGATACTTTCTGAGCTAAAGCATAAAATAGCATATCTACTGATGTAGCTGTCCAAATAGATAATATAACATCTTTTGAAAACACTGTAGAGGACACCAGATCATGAAGATGATACTTTATGGACATCATCACAATATGTATGCTTTAAAAGGATCACTGTAAATGATCCATTCTCAAAAATATAGTCACTTTCTTACATTCCTAATGAGATTTGATAACCCTGCACATCTAAATAGCTAAATCCTTAAATATGAGATGTGTGTGTGTGTGTGTATCTTCTCTGGCTCAGATAGTAAAGAATCTGCCTGCAATGCAAGAGACCCAGATTCAATCCCTGGGTCAGGAAGATCCCGTGGAGAAGGGAATCTCCAATATTCTTGGCTAGAGAATTTCATGGACAGAGGAGCCTGGCAGGCTACAGTCGCAGAGAGTTGGACACGACTAAGCGACTCTCACTCATATACACACGCACACACACACATATACACACATTCACAAATCATTTGTGCTTTGTGGCTCAATAAATCAAGGAATTGTAATCTTAACATTAGGAACATTTTGATCATCTCACACTGTAACAGAGACTGAGGAGTTGAAATTAAGCATCATCAAATGCAGATTAAAATTATAAAGACCTTCTTGTAATACAAAATTCATGGAAACAAAACTCTAATTTCCTGATGGATATATTATATTAATGTAATGGATACCTCAGTGTAGTTAAATTGCATTAAATGGTTATTAATGCTTGAATAAACTTCAAGGAAGTGGGTACTGGTTGAAATGGGATAATATTTTGTTCTGCTAAATTATATGTTAATTGGTATTTCCTCTCTTGTAAAAGGACCTAAAGGGTTTAATAAAATATGTGGTAGAAACATTATTTTTTTTTCCTTCTTGAGATATTAACTCAAGAGTTTAACTGGAAGTGTTTCAAACCTTTCCCAGAAAATTCTTCAGTATTTGCAATGACATGGGTTTCAGGGACTCCCAAAAGTAAATAATTAAAGCTTTTAGTCATCTAAATAATGATAGACTGCATCATGGGAAAAAAATGTTACGAATTGCGCAATGGAGATTTGCTTTCTTACATATTCCATAGCGGGGAGACAGGGAGGGGTGCAGGGTGGAAAAAGAGGCATTCCATAGGCAAGTGCAGGCCATCTTTGTTATTCTCAAGTTACTCCAAAAACTTTATTTGATAATACAAGGAACAGGACCTTGCAGTTCATTTTCATTTTATCAGATTATGAAAAAGAACAGAAACCTCAAGCTTTACCTGAGGGATGTGATGCTTCTGCTATGCATGAGGAAAACAGCTGCAACCAAGTACTTGACTGGCCAGGCTAGAGTCTTACTTTGAGCTTTAAATTTTTAGAGTGGTGTCAACTCTGTGATAAAATCAGATCTGTGCCCCCGAATGCTTAAAAGGGACAAAGTACTTAAAAATCATATAGTTTTCAAGACTGAATACAAATGAAATTGGCACAAGGGGCATGTCAGGAAAATTAAGTTTGGGAACTTAGAAAGTACACGAAAATTTACAAGCCAGAGTTAGTGTACTGACTTCTATTTAAACATTATTTAGACGTTTTGGTGCTCAGTTCTTGTCCTGTGGGAGGCATATCTCATTTTCTTTAGGGTCAGCAGTCATACAATGTTACTCAAGTACCATACAAAAAAGGAAACACAAGCCACTCAATCTAAAATAATAGACAACACGGCCCAGTCACAGGGACTACATCACTGAGATGAAATATCTGTAGCACTGTAAAAACTAAACCCATGGGGCTGGCAATTCCAAGTAACTAAGACCAACAGGAAGTGACCCCAACTCTAGGGTGACACACTGCTTTCAGTTGAAACATACTTATCAACAGGGAAGTTAAGAGAAACTACAGCAAAGGAGTGAAGAGTCATTAATCAAGGCACCAAAAGGGGAAAATGGTATGTGCCCTTCAGGATAAACAGGAACACGGTAAGGTCAATGTAAATTCATGGCCATTTAAATCTATCACTGAAACCTGTGTGTACCCTCAGGTCCTTTAGGACCACCCACACACCCACACCCAGACCCATTATCCATCTAGACAGAATATGGAGAAAAATCAAAAAGGCTAAAAATTCAGCTAAAACCATACAACTGAGATGTATATATACACTCACATCGTAGAGGTTTAGCAAGTGTAAAAAAAAAGTGTCCTCAACTTTCAGTGTATTTGTCAACCAACAGAAGACACATTCCTGGTTTAAGATTTCAGGCTTTGTATGGATTCTACCTTGTTGAGCTTCCTCTAACATAATTCTCTTCAGAGGTTACTGTATTTGTTATTTTTAAAGACACTTTATGTATTTGCTTTTTTAAAGACACTTTATCAAGACTTGACAGAATCTTACTTTTCCAGTGATTTAAACCTAGGAAGTACCTAGTTTCCAATGATTCTAGTTGTTTATCATCTAGTTTATACAGATGGAAACCATTGTTTTTTTCTTTTGTGCATGGATGGTTCAAACTGAAAATCCTGCAGCATTATGTCTTCTCTGGAGAAAACATAAAAAACTTTATTGGTCTCCAAAGACAGTGCACCTAATAACAGTGCATGGGGAAATCTCTTCCTGTCTCTTCACACTTCCTAGACTGTGCAGAGGAAATAAAAGATCTAATTCCATGTCAGCACCAAAGTAAGTGTATTGTTTTATCTATAAGATTTTAATCCAAAAAAATCACATAAAATATGTTAATACCCTAGTTAAACTGAAAACAGACAGCTGTTAGCCAGCTTTAAATCACAAGGTGTGATTGTATTAGCTCGAGGGAAAGCACTGGGCTTACTCCACCTTACTAACTTTGTGATCTTAAATGAATTACCTACATACCCCCATTTAATTTTCATCTTCTTTAAAATGCAGTACTCATCTCCTTAAAGTTGTGATGAGACTTACATAGTACATATGTATTTTTTTAAACAGTCCCAAGGCCCTCTCCCATAGGAGAGTTTCAAAAGGAGTCAGTATTACATGCTTCTGGTCCCATCACTTCATGGGAAGTAGATGGGGAAACAGTGGAAACAGTGTCAGACTTTATTTTGGGGGGCTCCAAAATCACTGCAGATGGTGATTGCAGCCATGAAATTAAAAGACGCTTACTCCTTGGAAGGAAAGTTATGACCAACCTAGAGAGCATATTAAAAAGCAGAGACATTACTTTGCCAACAAAGGTCCATCTAGTCAAGGCTATGGTTTTTCCAGTGGTCATGTGTGGATGTGAGAGTTGGACTGTGAAGAAAGCTGAGCACCGAAGAATTAATGCTTTTTAACTGTGGTGTTGGAAGTCCCTTGAGAGTCCCTTGGACTGTAAGGAGATCCAACCAGTCCATCCTAAAGGAGATCAATCCTGGGTGTTCATTGGAAGGACTGATGCTGAGGCTGAAACTCCAATACTTTGGCTACCTCATGTGAAGAGTTGACTCATTGGAAAAGATCCTGATGCTGGGAGGGATTGGGGGCAGGAGGAGAAGGGGACAACAGAGGATGAGATGGCTGGATGGCATCACTGACTCGATGCACATGAGTTTGAGTGAACTCCAGGAGTTGGCGATGGACAGGGAGGCCTGGCATGCTGCAATTCTTGGGGTCACAAGGAGTCAGACACGACTGAGTGACTGAACTGAACTGAACCAAATCCAAGAAATTTTTCGCATCAGGTGATATCATACTGCATAAACTATATACAAATAGAAGTGTTTTAAGTTAGCACTCCTTTTATTATTAAACTTGTTCCTCCTAAAAATCCATACAATTTAGAAAATCCTTCTCCTATTAAATATTTTATATCCCTGCCCAAATTCCTATGATTAGAAAAAAATGATTATATTATCTCACCAAGAGAGGATATTGTCACCTTTAAGTATAATATATTCCCCCATCCTTCCCACTGTATTTAACTCAGAAAGTTGTCCTACATCTGGTGTTCACCTTCCTGACACAAAGCAGATGTTTCTTTGCCCAGTAGCTCTCTAAACAAGAGTGATAATTACTGGTGCAGAATAAGTGTGATAATGGCTGCCAAATATTTTGTGTCTATATTTGGAAGCTTATAGTTTTTCTCTGTCTCATCCCATTTCTGACATCATCCCAAAGCTGTGATAAGTCTTAGGGATGCAGAATGTAGACAATTGCATTAAACCACAAAAATCTTTGCACATTTTGTCTGGAGGTTTTACCCTGACCTTTTGCTTTCCATTATCTGGGGGCACACTGTGGTTCATAAAGGAAGAAGCTGCCTGGGAAATGGAGAGAAGGGAGACTGTCAGGTGCATGGACATTAACAGTCTATAGCTGTGATACAATTTGAATAACTGAGGGGAAACCTGTGAATGCCCCTTTGGACTCAGGGAATATTCAGTGGGTTAAAAGAAGAAGTAACAGAGTTAGAACAGAACAGAAAGGTATCACTTATTAAATACATTTCTGGGCAAACATTAGAGAGTGGTCATATACTGAGACAATGCTAAAAATGATACTCCTACTCAGGAATTTTATTCAGATACTTAAAATTCCACAGGTCACTTGAAAATATATAACATTCGCTTACTGACAGCAAGAGTATAAGAGCTAAAGTTTGAAAGTAAATGAAAGCTTCATGGTAGAATCCATTCCTATCTAAGAGCATTTAGAAACCTCTGGAAAAGGTAGAGAAAAACCTAAAAAAGAAGAAGCACTTGGGAAAGTGCATTTGACTGGTGAGTATGACCAAGGGGATTGTGGACTCAAAGACAAGCATAAAGTCAATGCTGTCTTACAAATGAAAAGAAGATGTGTGCTCCAAGTAAAACTGTACAGAAAGAATGTGAGAGCCTGTGGGCTTTCAGAGTTGGACACTGTCATAACAGCCAGCCTGGTCATTGTTATTTACAACTGTTAAGCTCAGGGGCTAGTCATAGCCTCTTCACAGTGTTCTAGATTATTGCTTCTGCTAGAGTCAGAGGAAACAAAGTAATTTTTCTAGTGCATTCAGTGACTTTTGAGTGAAATTCTAACCATAAGACATAAAACCTAAAGTGAGATTCAACTGGCTGATAGGCATAGGTTCTCAAGACATACACTGCTGCCTAACAGGGTGGTGAGCCTTGCAACTCTCAGAACAGAGTTCAGAGTGCCTCCTTATGTTATGTCTGGAAGCAAAAGACAGATATCAGGTCAATAAGGAGGTTAATAAAAATATGCAGAGGCAATGACATGCTGTTTTAACACATGTCTGACATGCTGTTCTGTAAAAGGAAATTTGTGACTATGAACTGTTGATTATTAGTGGCCTAATAGTGGTAATATTGATAATTTAGATCACACTGTAGATGATGATAATTATGGAAGGCCATGGTCTCTCTACTGTGAATTTGGCTTTTAACATGTTGCTTCTTCTTTGGTAAAAGAAATGTTATTGAAGCTATTATGTTATTACTACATTCTAGGACAAAAATGAATGAACCGATTTTCCGAGAATGACAGATGATCACTGAATCATCATCCACTCAGACAAAATAGCAGCAGACACTAACTCAGTTACCCCTCCACAACAGAATATTTTTTCAGCTTTCAATCCCTCAATTCTCCTTGGTAATATATCTGCTAGTTCTGATCAAATTGTTTAAAACATTTGAGCCATCATAAAGGAGAAATTAGATTCGATCTTCCTACTTAGAAGTGGCAACCAAAATATGAATTAACAGAAACATACTGAGCAACCACTGCAGTACAGATACTGTCCTAGTGTATCACAGGAGAAGGCAAGGGAAAGATGGGCAGGATATAGAAATGCATATTGTACACATTATAGTCTAGGTATACAGATGAACTAAACATATTTGGAAAGCTTACTAAATGCCAACATTACATATTAACTCAACAGTACAAGAATGGCTGCAGAGCAATTCAAAATAAAATTTCTTTTTGAAGAACTATGGCATAAAATGCTATGAATGAAAAGCGGATGAGACTGTAGTGCCTGGAAGTGGGCTGAGGCTATGACTGTCACAGAACTGAGAGAAAAAGGAAAGCATGGACATGAGCATAAGCTCAGGCAAAAGAGTGCAGGACAAGCTTCCTAATGTAAGTCCGAACTAACAGAATACTGGCTTTAGAAGTAGAATGTATTACATTTTACCTGTTTATCAGGTTAAACTCAAGGCTAGCCTGCCTGGTAGTAGAGGGTGGTTCAGCCACTCTGAAAACAAATGATCAGAGTTAAACATTAAGAAAATATTAAGAGAGAAGTTGAAGGAAATAAATCCATCAAATCTATAGTAAGTCAATATGTTTTAAGATATAATAAGCAAAATAAAGGTTTACCCTATCCCTTCCCCACACAAACACCACTACTATGAGATTATAGGCAAGGCATGTTATACACTTTTTGCCATTCATAGTCTATTTATGGAAAAAAAAAAAACATTCAATTTCTCATTATAAGTGTCAAAAACATTCTCTTTTAAGATATCATCAGGGACATCCCTGGTGGTCTGGTGGTTAAAAATTTGGCCCACAGTTCAGGGGACAAAGGTTCAATCCTTGGTCGAGGAGCGAATATCCCACATTCCACAAAGCAACTAAGCCCAGGTACCGCAACTATTGAAGTCTGCGTGCCACGACTGGAGAGTCTGTGCAATGCAATGAAAGAGTCTGCGTGCTGCAACTAAGACCCAATGCAGCCAAGTTAATTAATGATTTTTTAAAAAGATACAATCAGGATGTGGATGTACTACAAGACTGGACAGATGCTGGGGTAAAAAGCATGAGAGTACATTTGTCCACATTACAGGTTCTGTCACTTCAAGGGAGACACACGTATGAACATGTCAGAGCTGGCTGAAAAAGGTGGAGCTGCCATTTTTAGTACAACCCTGGACTTGGAAACAGGGCTGCCAGGGAACAGAAAACAGATGCTCTGCTGGACTTATTAATACTGTAACACTTTTACATAAAGCACTGAGATCTGGTATGGCTTTTATAAAAAAGCAAAAATCCAGGAAAACCTTTCAGTTGCTTAGGTCACTGAACTTGTTAATGTTTGCTCTGATTACTGCTTTGGGAATTTAAAAGATCTTTTTCTTTGAATGTTTTAAAAACTTTCTCTGGGCATTGCTTTTAAAATAATATCCTGTTTTGCTAGTAGGCATCCACATTCTTTAACTACTTGTACCTTTCTCTACTTTGGCATTAGAATTAAAACATTTATGTTTTAAGATTTAACCAGAAATGTGTTTTTGTATTTGCCTTCTTAGACGGATTCTTGAATATTAATGAGGCTCCTCCCCATTTTCCTGTAATTCTCTATACAAGCTCAAATTTAAGAATAAATTATGCAACCTCCTTACTCCTGACAGTGTTTTCTCAATTGTTTAGCCATAAGAACAAGAAAAATCATTCCTGTCAATTTTATGAGATTTCTGCAGTACACCACACCAGTGCAGTACACTTAATCCTGTGTAACTCAGTAAGCAGAATAAGGACTGAGGTTTCACCATACTATTTTATAATCTTTTGGAGTTTCCTCCAAGTACTACTTCCTCTTGAACCCCTTACACCAAACTTCTAAGGGAATCTGAAAATCTCTGCTTGGAAACTCCTTAAATTTCCAAATATAGGCCTCTACACATTTATTTTAATTAATTATCAAAGATAACATAAGTCATGCTGGAGGTCCAATTGCTAAT
Source organism: Bos taurus (assembly GCF_002263795.3). Taxonomy (NCBI): domain Eukaryota; kingdom Metazoa; phylum Chordata; class Mammalia; order Artiodactyla; family Bovidae; genus Bos; species Bos taurus. The sequence goes on from NC_037329.1 coordinate 50,165,015, forward strand.
CCTCCTAGTCGGCTTTCATCTAAGACATGGACAATTCATCCATGGCAAAATTTAATTTTAGCTATAATTATAAAAGTTTGAAATTAAATCACACTAGTGCTATGCTTCCATTAATATGGACAAAATAACTGATCTACTTAGGATTAATGTGGGGGACAAAAGTAAGATTTAATTTTTAACTTTTATAATTAATTGGGAAAATGTGATAAAGGATTTTGTTTCGGAGAGAAAGAAATAGAGAAAGTTTCAGAGTTTCAAGGAAGACATTCCAGCAGTCTCTCAAACCTCTTATATCCTTAAAGAATATTGCTTAAGGTAATATGAACTGTAGCTCAAATTAAAAATAATACATAACAGTTCTCAAACTTGAAGAATTGAAACTTGAGCCTACATTTCTCTCTGACAATTAAAGAGGATGGAGATATAGAACAGAATTCTGGTTTTCTTATACACTACAGGATAACTACATAAGCCAAATATATTGATAATCAAGGTCATCATAAGGAATATAATATTCTTACACAAAAAAGGCACCAACTTTTCAATTACCTTATCACAGTCAATATTTCTTCATGCTGCTAATATTTTCACTGGTATATGAGTTTCAAGTTATTAAGGTCCAGAAAATTAAAAGAAACTAACAAGCATATTAAGAACCAGACTCTGAGATACATTCAAGAAAATCTCAATGCTCATTTTTATGGTTCCTATTTATTCTACTTAAATGACAGTTGTGGTTTGTGGAATGAAACATTCTCAAGTTTCAAAAAATTTCCAGCTTAGACCACAAAGGGAGTAATCAATGGAGAGAGAGATTCATAACATTCTCTAACCACAGAACTGTCAGAGATACAGACAAGAAAGTCTTTCAGTAACCCTAATGTGAATTACCCCAATGGGAAATCCTAATGTGTAACAGAATGTAAATGATGATCATCAGTAAGCTGAGGCAACAGGGACTCTGTAGGAATTGATCATTATAAGAGAAACATACTTAATCATAACTTCCTTTTGCCTCAGATATTCAGGTAGTTAGAGATATCTTTGGCAACTTATGGAGTAAACACAAAATAAAATATGGTGACACATTTAGATATGTTGCTGAAGGAGAAAAGAGAATGTACTAAGTTCTGAGAATTGATTTCACCTGGTTTTAGTAACTACAGAGAAAGAATAAGTATTTAGTCTTAAAGACAAGCTCATTTTTTTAAATAGTCCATATCTCTTATTTAAATGAACTAGGTGTATATTTTAAGACAATTAAAGATTTTCCCTTAGGATCAATGATATACTTGGATGTTACACTGCATGAGAAATTTCAAATTACCACAAAATAAATGTTATGCCTAAATTCAAATTTAGGCATAACAAAATAATTATGACCAGTAAAATCCAATGGCAAGGTATGTAAATGAAACTAGTCTTCTTTTATTGGAGATAAAGAGCTATGTTCTTTTGGCAAATAAAAAGAATGTATGGATTGACTCATGGTTAAATTACTAGAATATTAGAAAGTGAGAGTTAAGTTTGAAAGATCTGCAATATACCAAATGAATACAGAGAGAGCACTGCTCATCTAATTAGCATTAAATGAATAATAATAATTCTTCAAGAACATTTTATAGCATTTTTGTTGGTGATAAATTATATTTAAAAATAAGCCTTTAAAATTACAAGCCATAAAGTAATAAGAAATTCAGAATTATTTTTTCAAATTTGTTCCCTTAAAATGCATCATCTCTCTTATTTAAGAAGGCTACCAATTACTGGGTTTCACTTTATGCTAGTGGCCCATTAATGACACAAAAATAAGCTTGCCGAAAAATTAAATACAAACCCCAAAGTGAAAAAGATGTTGCTGACAAAATGTGAATGACTTTATTTGGTGGAAGAAAACAAACATCACCTTTCCCATAAGCATTTGTTTGATTTCAGTGTACTTAGTCTTCAAAAATATGCAATTGATATTTTTTTCAGTCAGGATTAGATTAGATTAAAAGTGTGAAAATAGAATGGTAAATATCACAAGTCAGAAACTTCTCATAAATATCAGTTCTGAAGTTTTCAATTGCTCTCTTCACCTTTGATTAAGATCCTCATTTATTCTGAATATTTCTGTGTCAGATAAAAATACAACAAACATTGAGTCCAATTAGAGGTTAAATTATCCTGGAAACAAGGGGCTTATGTAAATGAACAATCAAAATAAACTACATTCAATTCAGCCTAACAGACGACAGAATCAGATTTTTTTTTCCCCTGAATGATTGAAAACATTAATTTTTGTTGACAGAGACTATCTCTTCTTACTACTGGTAAGTCAATAGAAGGATATAGTTTGATATAGTGGTTACTATTGTTTAAGTAATTAAGGAAAACTGTGTAATCAATTCAACTATAGTAATTTGTGCTTGTATAAACATCTAGAATGAAAAGCTAGTATATGTGCCAGTTTCTTTTAAAGAACTTTTGACTGACAATCTATACAGATTATGAGATTAAATATTTCTGAATAAGAATTTTTTTCCCTTATGGCTTAGGAAGATAATCTTAGAAATATTCATAAACAATGCAGAGTGCATCCCAATCTATGAAGTAAAATTTGTACAATTTCAAAAAATCCTGAACATAAGGTAAGATCAAAACAGAGGCAGAAATCATGCAGCATGCAGAACAAAGCCCAGATAACTTTCCATTTCTAACAAAGACATAGAAATTTAGACAAAATTAGACAGCAGAGAAATATGTTCCAGAGAAAGGGAAAGGTAAAATCCCAGAATAATACTAAGTAAAGTGGAGACAGGAAACCTGCTTGAAAAATAATTCAGAATAATGATGGTAAAGATGATCCAAGATCTTGAAAAAAGAATGGAGGCACAGACCAAGAAGATACAAGAAATATTGAACAAAGAACTAGAAGATTTTTAAGAAAAAGCAGAGATGAATAATACAATAACTGAAGTGAAAAATACACTAGACAGAATCAATAACAAAATAAATGAGGCAGAAGAATGAGTAAGTGAGCTGGAAGAAAGACTGGTGAAAATTACTGCCACAGAAGAGAATAAAGAAAAAAAGAATGAAAAGAAATGAGAACAGTCTAAGAGGCCTCTGGACTACATTAAACATTCCAACACTTACAATACAAGGTAGCAGAAGAAGAAATAGAGAGCCTAAGAAAATATTTGAAGAGATAATAACTGAAAACTTCCCTAACATCAAAAAGGAAACACTCAAGTTCAGGAAGCAGAGAGTCAAAGACAGGATAAACACAAGAAGGAACAGGCTTTAGTTCAGTTGTTCAGTCATGTTCAACTCTTTGCATCCCCATGGACTGCAGCATGCCAGGACTCCCTGTCCATCACCAACTCCTGGAGTTTACTCAAACTCATGTCTATTGAGTCAGTGATGTCATCCAACCATCTCATCCTCTGTCATCCCTTTCTCCTCCTGCCTTCAATCTTTCCTAACATCAAGGTCTTTTCAATGAGTCAGCTCTTTGCATCAGGTGGCCAAAGTATTGGAATATCAGCTTCAACATCAGTCCTTTGAATGAATATTCAGGACTGATCTCCTTTAGAATAGACTGGTTGGATCTCTCACAGTCCAAGGAACTCTCAAGAGTCTTATCCAACACCACAGTTCAAAAGCATTAAAGACAAAGAGAAAATATCAATAGCAACAGGGGGAAAGTAAAAAATAGCATACAAGGGAATCACTTTGAGGTTATCAGATAACTTTTTTCAACATAAACTCTGCAGGCCAGAACAGAGTGGCTGACATATTTAAAGTGATGAAAGGGGAAAACTTACAATAAAGAATACTCTACCCAGCAAAGCTCTCATTCAGATTTAATGGAAAAATCAAAAGCTTTACAGACAAGCAAAAGCTAGGAAAATTTAGAACCACCAAACCAACTTTACAATAAATCCTAAAGGAACTTGTCTAGACAGAAAAGGCCACAACTAGAAACAAGAAAATTATAAATGGAAAAAAGTTCACCAGTAAAGACATACATACAGTAAAGGTAGGAAATGACACACAAATATGATATGAAAACCAGTCATCATAAGAGGAGAGTATTAGATACACAAGATATTTGAAACACACTGGAAGATAAGAGACCAATAACTTAATCTTGTGTGTGGTATGTATGTGTATATATGTATAAGTATGTATACATGTACATATATATTTTATGTGTGTGTATATGTATACATGTATAGACTGCTATGTCAAAAACCTCATGGGAGACACAAACCAACAATCTACAATAGAATCTACAATCACACAAAAATGAAAAAGCAATCCAAACCCAACACTGAAGATAGTCATCAAATCAAAAGAGAAGTGAACAAAAGAGGAAAAAGGCCTACAAAAATGAATCCAAAACAATTACCAAAATTCCAAAAAGATCATACATACCAATAGTTACCTTAAAGGTAAATGGAATAAATGCTCCCACCAAAAGACATAGACTTGTAAAGGGATAAAAAAACCAGACATGCTATCTTCAAGAGACCAACTTCAGATCTAGGGGCACAAAGAGACTAAAAATAAGGGGATAGAAAAAGTTATTGTATTCAAATAGAAGGAGTAGCAATTCTCATATAAAAATAGACATTAAAATAAAGATTATTATAAGAGAGAAGGAAAGACATTATATAATGATCAAATGATCAATTCAAGAAGAAGATATAACAAATGTAAATATATACATACCCAACATAGGAGCACCTCAACACATAAGACAAATGTTATTAGTAACACCCATAAAAGAGGAAATCAACAGTAACATAATAATAGTTGGGGACTTCATCAATGGGAAGATCATCCAGACAGAAAATCAATAAGGAAATATAGCTTTAAATGATACATTAGATGATGGGATTTATTAATATTTATAGAGCATTCCATCTTAAAGCAGCAGAATACACTCTCTTTTCAAGTCACAAGGAACACTATCCAGTATAGATCACATGCTGGGCCACAAGTCAAACATGGGCAAATTTAAGAAAACTGAAATAATATCAAACAACTTTCCCAACCATGATGCTATCAGATTAGAAATAACTAAAGGAATAAAACTGTCACACACACACACACACAAGTGGAGACTAAATAATATGATACTAAAGCCCAATAGATTATTGAAGAAATCAAAAAGGATTTACAGTAACTAAAGAAAAATGAAAACTAAAACAGGATGACCCAAAATCTATGGTATTCAGCAGTTTTCAGAGAGAAGTTTATAGCAAATAAAATCTTACCTTAGGAAACAAGAAAACTTCTCAAATAAACGAGCTAACCTTACACCTAAAGCAACTAGAGAAAGAACAAAATGCAAAGTAAGTAGAAAGAAAAAAAATATTCATGAAGATCATAGAAGAAATAAATGAAGTACAGATGAAAAAAATAGATCAAACTAAAAGCTGGTACTTTGAAAGGATAAACAAAACTGATAAAACTTTAGCCAGATTCAAGAAAAACAGAGAGAGGGCTCAAATCAAACATATTAGAAAAAGGAAAATTTACAATGGACGTTGCAAAATACAAAGGATTGAGACAAAATTCTATAAGCAACTATATGCCAATAAAATGGACAACACAAAAGAAATGGACAAATTCTTATAAAGATACAACCTTCCATGACTGAACAAGGAATAAACAGAAAATATGAACAGACTAAAAACAAGTAGTAAAATTAAAACTGTAAAACAACTTCCCCAAAAAAGACCAAAAAACCCCTCCAGGACAGAATGGCTTCACAAGTGAATTCTATTAAATATTTAGAGTAGAGTTAACACTTATCCTTCAGAAACTCTTACAAAAAAAAATAATAATAATAATAATAATTGCAGAGGAAGGAACATTCCCAAACTCATTCTATGATGCCATGATCACACTGATATCAGAACTAGATAAAGATATCACAAGAAAAGTAAAGTACAGGCCAATATTACTATGAATACAAATGCAAAATTCTCCATAAAATGTTGCCAAACAGAATCCAGCAATACATTAAAAGGACCATACACCATGACCAAGGGGCTTGTGTAACTCATTGAAGCTTTGAGCCATGCCATGCAGGGTCATCCAATATGCCCGGGTCATAGGGAAGAGTTCTGACATCATTTAGTCCACTGCAGGAGGAAATGGAAACCCACTCCAGTATTCTTGCCTCTAGAATGCCACGAATAGTATGAAAAGGCAAAAAATCTGACACCATAAGATGAGCTCCTCCAGGTTGGAAGGTTGTCCAATATGCTAATGGGGAAGAGCAGAGGCAATTAGTAAGGAAGAATGTAGCTCCAGAAAGAATGAAGCAGCTGGCCAAATGGAAACAATGCTCAACTGTGGATATGTCTGGTGGTGAAGGTAAAGTCTGATACTGTAAAGACAAATATTACATAGGAACCTGTAATGTTAAGGTACATGAAACAAGGTAAATTGGTCATGGTCAAGCAGAAGATGGCAAGACTGAACACTGACATTTTAGGTATCAATGAACTAAAATGGATGGGAATGGGCAAATTTAATTCAGATGACCATTATATTAACTACTGTGAGCAAGAATCCCATAGAAGAAATAGAGTGGCCCTCATAGTCAACAAGAGAGTCCAAAATGCAGTTTTGGGTGCAGCCTCATAAATTACGGAATGATCTGGGTCTGTTTCCAAGGCAAATCATTCAACATCACAGCAATCCAATTCTATACCCAAACCACTGATGCCAAAGAAGCTGAAGTTGACCGGTTCTATGAAGATCTAAAACACCTTCTAGAACTAACACCAATAAGAGATGTACTTTTCTTTTCCTTCTCTCTCTCTCTTTTTTTTTTTTTTTTTTTTGCAATTAGAATGCAATTTTAGGGAAAATGCAAAATTAGGAAGAGATACCTGGAATAACAGGCAAGTTCGTCTTTAGAGTACAAAATGAAGCAGGGCAAAACTACCAAAGTTTGGACAAGAAAACACACTGGTCATGGAAAACACCCTTTTCCACTAACCCAAGAGATGACTTGTTCAGTCGCTCAGTCATGTCTGACTCTTTAAACGTCAAGGATTGTAAAAACAAGACCTGGAGCTGACTGTAGCTCAGATCAACAGCTCCTTATTGCAGCATTCAGATGGAAGAAAGTAGGGAAAACCATTAGGCCATTCAGGTGTGACCTAAATCAAAGCTGTTGTAATTATATGATGGAGGTGATTAATAGATTCAAGGGATTAGATCTGATAGAGTGCCAGAAGAACTATGGACAAAGGTTCATAACATTGTAAACGAGGCATTGACCAAAACCATCCCAAAGGAAAAGAAATGCAAGAATGCAAAGTGGTTGTCTGAGGAAGCTTTAGAAATATAACTGAGGAAAGAAGAGAAGCAAAAGGCAAAGGAGAAAAGGAAAGATATCTCAACTGAATGCAGAGTTCCAGAGAACAGCAAGGAGAGATAAGAGGCCCTTCTTAAAAGAAGAATGCAAAGAAATAGAGGGAAAGAATGGGAAGGACTAGAGATCTCTTCAAGAAAATTGGAGATACTAAGGAAACATTTCATACAAAGATGGGCACAATAAAGGACAGAAATGGCAAGGACCTAACAGAAACAAAAGAGATTGAGAAGAGGTGGCAAGAATACACAGAAGAATTAAATTAAAAAGTATAATGGCTTGGATAATCACAATGGGGTGACCACTCACCTAGAGCCAGACATCCTGGAGTGTGGAAGATAAGTGGGCCATAGGAAGTATTACTATGAAGAAAGCTAGTGGAGGTGATGGAATTTCAGTTGAGCTATTTCAAATCCTAAAAGAAGATGCTTTTGAACTGCTGCTCTCAATATACCAGCATATCTGGAAAACTCAACAGTGGCCAAAGGACTGGAAAATGTCACTCTTTGTTCCAATGCCAAAGAATGTTTAAACTACCATACAACTCTACTCATTTCACATTCTAGCAAAGTAATGCTCAAAATCCTTCAAGCCAGACTTCAACAGTACATGAACTGAGAACTTCCAGATATAGAAACTGGGTTTAGAAAAGGCAGAAGAAGCAGAGATCAAATTACCAACATCCACTGGATCACAGAGAAAGCAAGGGAATTCCAGAAAAGCATCTAATTTTGCTTCATTGACTCTCCCAAAGTCTTTGGCTATGTGATCACAACAAACTGTTGTAGTTGTTTTTGTTCAGTCAGTCAGTCCTGTTCAACTTTGTGAGCCCATGGACTATAGCACTTGGCTCCCTTATACTTCATGATCTCCCAGAGCTTGCTCAAATTAATGTTCATCAAGTCGGTGATGCCATCCAGCCATCGAGTTCTCTGTCATCCTCTTCTCCTCCTGCCTTCAATCTTTCCCAACATCAGGGTCTTTTCTAATGCATCAGTTCTTCACATCAGGTGGCCAAAGTATTGGAGTTTCAGCTTCAGCATCAGTCCCTCCAATGAATATTCAGGACCTATTTCCATTAGGATTAACCCATTAGGATTAGGTTTTATCTACTTGCAGTCCAAGGGACTCTCAAAAGTCTTCTCCAACACCACAGTTCAAAAGCATCAATTCCTTAACACTCAGCCTTTTCATGGTCCAACTTGCACATCCATACATGATTACTGGAAAACTCATAGCTTTGACTAGATGGAACTTTGTTGGCAAACTAATGTCTGTGCTTTTTAATATGATGTATAGGTTTGTCATAGCTTTTCTTCCTAGGAGCAAGTGTCATAATTTCATGGCCATAGTCACCATCTGCAGTGATTTTGGAGCCAAAGAAAATAAAGTCTGCCACTGTTTCCATTGTTTCCCTATCTACTTGCCATGAAGAGATGGGACCAGATGCCATGATCTTAGTTTTCTGAATATTGAGTTTTAAGTCAAAATTTTAACTCTCTTTCACTTTAATTAAGATACTCTTCTGTTCTTCTTCACTTTCTGCCATAAGGGTGGTGTCATCTGCATATCTGAGGTTATTGATATTCCTCCCAGCAATCTTGATTCCAGCTTGTGCTTCATCCAGTCTGGCATTTTGCCTGATGTACCCTGCATATAAGTTAAATAAGCAAGGTGACAATACCTTGATGCACTCCTTTCCCAATTCGGAACCAGTCCATTGTTCCATGTGTGGTTCTAACTGTTGTTTCTTGACCTGCATACAGGTTTCCCAGGAGGCAGGTAAGCTGGCCTGGTACTCCCATCTTAAAGAATTTTCCACAGTTTGTGTTATCCACACAGTCAAAAGCTTTAGCATAGTCCATGAAGCAGTAGACGGAGAAGGCAATGACACCCCAGTAATTTTGCCTAGAAAATCCCATGGACGGAGGAGCCTGGTAGGCTGCAGTCCATGGGGTCGCTAGAGTTGGACACGACTGAGCGACTTCACTTTCACTTTTCACTCTCATGCATTGGAGAAGGAAATGGCAACCCACTCCAGTGTTCTTGCCTGGAGAATCCCAGGGACAAGGAAGCCTGGTGGGCTGCCGTCTATGGGGTGTAACAGAGTCGGACACACCTGAAGTGACTTAGCAGCAGCAGCAGCAGCATGAAGCAGTAGAAGATATTTTTCTGGAATTTCCTTGCAGAAATTTCCTTTTCTGGAATTTTCTTTGATCCAACAGATGTTGCCAATTTAATCTCTGGCTCCCCTTCCTTTTCTAAATCCAGCTTGTACATCTGGAAGTTCTCAGTTCACATACTGTTGAAGCCTAGTTTGGAGAATTTTGAGCATTTCTTTGCTAGTGTTTGAAATGAGCATATCTGTAATTCTTAAAGAGATGGGAGTACCAAACCAGCTTACCTGTTTCCTAACAAACCTGTATGCAGGTCAAGAAGCAACAGTTAGACCTGGACATGGAATAACTGACTGGTTCAAATTTGGCAAAGGAGTATGACAAGGCTGTATACTGCTTATTTAACTTACATACAGAATACATCATGTAAAATGCTGGGCTGGATGAATAACAAGATAGAATCAAGATTGCTAGAACTATCAACAACCTCATATATGCAGATACCACACTAATAGCAAAAAGTGAAATGAATTTAAGAACCTCTTAAAGAAGGTGAAAGAGCAGAGTAAGAAAACTGGCTTGAAACTCAACATTCAAAAAACTAAGATCATAGTATCTTGTCCTGTCACTTCATAGGAAATAGATGGAGGAAAAGTGGAAGAAGTGACACATTTTATTTTCTTGGGCTCCAAAATCACTGTGGATGGTGGGTGACCACGGCCATGAAATCAAACAACACTTGATTTATGACAAACCCAGAGCGTGGGCGGCTGCGACGGCACACAGAGTGGCCAAGAGGAGCTACCCCACCTCCGAGGTCAGGGGTGGCAGCCAGGAGAAGCTACCCCATGTCTGAGGTCAGGGGCAGAGGCCCAGAGGAGCTACCCTGCGTCCGAGGTCAGGGGCGGCGGCTGAGAGTGCCAGGCTGCGACAGTGCAGGAGCAGCCGAGAGGAGCTACCCCATGTCCAAGGAGCGGTGGCTGCTAGGGTGCCGGAGGGCCTAGAGGAACTATTCCACGTTCAAGGTCCGGAGGGGCGGCGGTGAGGACATACCCCTCCTCCAAGGTAAGGAGCAGCAGCTGTGCTTTGCTGGAGCAGCCGTGAAGAGATACCCCACATCCAAGGTAAGAGAAACCCAAGTAAGACAGTAGGTGTTGCAAGAGGGCATCAGAGGGCAGACACACTGAAACCATAATCACAGAAAACTAGTCAATCTAATCACACTAGGACCACAGCCTTGTCTAGCTCAATGAAACTAAGCCATGCTCTGTGGGCCACACAAGACGGATGGGCATGGTGGAGAGGTCTGACACAATGTGGTCCACTGGAGAAGGGAACGGCAAACCACTTCAGTATTCTTGCCTTGAGAACCCCATGAACAGTATGAAAAGGCAAAATTATAGGACACTGAAAGAGGAACTCCCCAGGTCAGTAGGTCATATCTCCAATATGCTACTGGAGATCAGTGGAGAAATAACCCCAGAAAGAATGAAAGGATGGAGCCAAAGCAAAAACAATACCCAGCTGTGGATGTGACTGGTGATAGAAGCAAGGTCCGATGCTGTAAAGAGCAATATTGCATAGGAACCTGGAATGTCAGGTCCATGAATCAAGGCAAATTGGAAGTGGTCAAACAGGAGATGGCAAGAGTGAACATCGACATCCTAGGAATCAGTTCAGTTCAGTCGCTCAGTTGTGTCCGACTCTTTGCAACCCTATGAATCGCAGCACGTCAGGCCTCCCTGTCCATCACCAACTCCCGTGGTTCACTCAGACTCATGTCCATCGAGTCAGTGATGCCATCCAGCCATCTCATCCTTTAATCAGTGAACTAAAATGGACCGGGATGGGTGAATTTAACTCAGATGACCACTATATCTACTACTGTGGGCAGGAATCCCTTAGAAGAAATGGAGTAGCCATCATGGTCAACAAAATAGTCCAAAATGCAGTACTTGGATGTGACCTCAAAAACAACAGAATGATCTCTGTTCCTTTCCAAGGCAAATCATTCAATATCACAGTAATCCAAGTCTATGCCCCAACCAGTAATGAAAAGAAGCTGAAGTTGAACAGTTCTATGAAGACCTACAAGAACTTTTAGAACTAACACCCCAAAGAAAGATGTCATTTTCATTATAGGGGACTGAAATGCAAAGGAAGTCAAGAAACACCTGGATTAACAGGTAAATTTGGCCTGGGAATATGGAATGAAGCAGGGCAAAGACTAATAGAGTTTTGCCAAGAAAATGCACTGGTCATAGCAAACACACTCTTCTAACAACACAAAAGAAGACTCTAAACATGGACATCACCAGATGGTCAACACCGAAATCAGACTGATTATATTCTTTGCAGCCAAAGATGGAGAAGCGCTATACAGTCACAAAAACGAGACCAGGAGCTGACTGTGGCTCAGATCATGAACTCCTTATTGCCAAGTTCAGACTGAAATTGAAGAAAGTAGGGAAAACCACTAGACCATTCAGGTATGACCTAAACCAAATCTCTTATGAATATACAGTGGAAGTGAGAAATATATTTAAGGGACTAGAAGCGAACTAGAAGGAACTAGAAGCGAAAAGCAAAGGAGAAAAGGAAAGATATAAGCATCTGAATGCAGAGTTTCAAAGAATAGCAAGGAGAGATAAAAAAGCTTCCTCAGTGATCAATGCAAAGAAATAGAGGAAAACAACAGAATGGGAAAGACTAGTGATCTCTTTAAGAAAATTAGAGATACCAAGGGAACATTTCATGCAAAGATGGGATCGATAAAGGACAGAAATTGTATGGACCTAACAGAAGCAGAACATATTAATAAGAGGTAGTAAGAATACACAGAAGAGCTGTATAAGATCTTCATGATCCAGATAATCACGATGGTGTGATCACTGACCTAGAGCCAGACATCCTGGAATGTGAAGTCAAGTGGGCCTTAGAAAGCACCACTATGAACAAAGCTAGTGGAGGTGATGGAATTCCAGTTGAGCTGTTTCAAATCGTGAATGATGATGCTGTGAAAGTGCTGCACTAAATATGCCAGCAAATTTGGAAAACTCAGCAATGGCCACAAGACTGGAAAAGGTCAGTTTTCATTCAAATCCCAAAGAAAGGCAATACCAAAGAATGCTCAAACTACTGCATAATTGCACTCATCTCACATGCTGGTAATGTAATGCTCAAAATTCTCCAAGCCAGGCTTCAGCAATACGTGAACCGTGAACTTCCAGATGTTCAAGCTGGTTTTAGAAAAGGCAGAGGAACCAGAGATCAAATTGCCAACATCCACTGGATCATCGAAAAAGCAAGAGAGTTCCAGAAAAACATCTATTTCTGCTTTGTTGACTATGCCAAAGCCTTTGACTTGTGGATCACAATAAACTGTGGAAAATTCTGAAAGAGATGGGAATACCAGATCACCTGACCTGCCTCTTGAGAAACCTATATGCACGTCAAGAAGCAACAGTTAGAATTGGACATGGAACAACAGACTGGTTCCAAATCAGGAAAGGAGTACGTCAAGGCTGCATATTGTCACCCTGCTTATTTAACTTATATGCAGAGTACATCATGAGAAAAGCTGGGCTGGAAGAAGCACAAGCTGGAATCAAGATTGCTGGAAGAAATATCAATAACCTCAGATATGCAGATGACACCATCCTTATGGCAGAAAGCGAAGGGGAACTAAAAAGCCTCTTGATGAAAGTGAAAGTGGAGAGTGAAAAAGTTGGCTTAAAGCTCAACATTCAGAAAACAAAGATCATGGCATTCGGTCCCATCACTTCACCGGAAATAGATGGGGAAACAGTGGAAACAGTGTCAGACTTTATTTTTTTGGGCTCCAAAATCACTGCAGATGGTGACTGCAGCCATGAAATCAAAAGATGCTTACTCCTTGGAAGAAAAGTTATGACCAACCTAGATAGCATATTCAAAAGCAGAGACATTACTTTGCCAACAAAGGTCCATCTAGTCAAGGCTATGGTTTTTCCTGTGGTCATGTATGGATGTGAGAGTTGGACTGTGAAGAAAGCTGAGTGCCAAAGAATGGATGCTTTTGAATTGTGGTGTTGGAGAAGACTCTTGAGATTCCCTTGGACTGCAAGGAGATCCAACCAGTCCATTCTGAAGGAGACCAGCCCTGGATTTCTTTGGAAGGAATGATGCTAAAGCTGAAACTCCAGTACTTTGGCCACCTCATGAGAAGAGTTGACTTATTGGAAAATACTCTGATGCTGGGAGAGATTGGGGGCAGGAAGAGAAGGGGACGACAGAGGATGAGATGGCTGGATGGCATCACTGACTCGATGGCATGAGTCTGAGTGAACTCCGGGTGTTGGTGATGGACGGGGAGGCATGGCGTGCTGGGATTCATGGGGTTGCAAAGAGTCAGATACGACTGAGTGACTGAACTGAATTGAGACAGCCTGTTTAAAAGCAGACACATCACTTTGTCAACAAAGATTCATATGGTCCAAGCTATAGGTTTTCTAGTATTCATGTAAGTACGTGAGAGTTGGAACATAAATAAGGCTGAGAACTGAAGAACTGTTGCTTTCAAGTTGTGTTCGTGAAGAAGATTCTTGAGAGTCCCTTGGACTGCAAAGAGATCATATTAGTGGATCCTAAAGGAAATCAACCCTGTATATTCATTGGAAGACTGATGCTGAAGCTGAAGCTCCAATACTTTGGTCACCTGATGTTAAGAGCCAACTCAATGGAAAAGACTCTGATCCTGGGAAAAATTAAAAGCAAATGGATAAGAGGTCGGCAGAGAATGAGATGGTTAGACAACCTCACCAACTCAATGGAAATGAATTTTAGGAAACTCAGGAAGATAGCAGAGGACCGAGGAGTCTGGTGTGCTATAGTCCACGCAGTCACAGAGTCAGATATGGCTTAGGAACTTAACAACAATATGAACAAAGGAGACAAGAACATACAATCGAGGAAGGACAGTCTCTTCAATAAGTGGTGCTGGGAAAACTGGACAGCTACGTGTAAAAGAATGAAATTAGAACATTTTTAACACTACACACAAAAATAAACTCAAATTGGATTAGAGATCTAAATGTAAGACTGGATACAATAAAATACAGGGAGAACAGTCTGACATAAATAGCAGCAATTATATTGATATGTTTGTGTCCACCTTCTCAAGTAGTGAAAATAAAAACAAGATAAACAAGTGGGACCTAATTAAACTTAAAATCTTTTGCATGACAACAGAAACCATAAGCAAATCAAACACACACCAAAATGGTTGCAATTGAAGTGACTGACAGGGGATTACTCTTCAAGATATACAAACACCTCATGCAGTCCAATACTCAAAAACAACCAAATCAAAAAAATGGGAAAAAATCTAAATATACATTTCCCTAAATAAAACATACAGATGGCCAAGACACACATGAAAAGATATTTAACATCACTAATCATTCAGTTCAGTTCAGTCACTCAGTAGTGTCCGACTCTTTGTGACCCCATGAAGGGGGTCCCTGTCCATCACCAACTCCCAGAGTTCACCCAAACTCACGTCCATCGAGTCAGTGATGCCATCCAGCCATCTCATCCTTTGTCCTCCCCTTTTCCTCCTGCCCCCAATCTCTCCCAGCATCAGGGTCTTTTCCAATGAGTCAACTCTTTGCATGAGGTGGCCAAATTATTGGAGTTTCAGCCTCAGCATCAGTCCTTCCAATGAACACCCAGGACTGGTTTCCTTTAGGATGGACTGGTTGGATCTCCTTGCAGTCCAAGGGACTCACAAGTGTCTTCTCCAGCTAATCATTAGAGAAATGTAAATCAAAACTACTTTGAGCTATCACCTCACACCAGTCAGAATGTCCATGATCAAAAATTCACAAATGTTTGAGAGTCTGGAAAAAAGGGAATCTCATACACTATTGGTGGGAATGTAAATTAGTACAACCAGTACAAGGAACAGTATTGAGGTTCCTCTTTAAACTAAAAATTGAACTACCATATGATCCAACAATATCACTCTGGGCATATATCTGGAGACAAACCATAATTCAAAAAGATATATGTAGCTCAGTGTTCAATAGCCAACACACAGCCACAACTTCAGTGTTCATCAATACAGGAATGGAGAAAGATTTGGTACATATATACAATGGAACACTCTCTGCTGTAAAAAAAAAAAAAAAAAAGAAGAAGAAGAAGAAGAAAGAAAGAACATCATTTGCAGTGATATGGATGAACCAAGAGATTATCATGCTAAGTGAAGTAAATGAGACACAGAAAGAAAATACCATGTATCATTATATGTGGAATCTAAAATATGACATGAATGAATGTATTTACAAAACAGAAAAAGCTCGCAATCTTTGAAAAAGAAACTTATGATTACCAAAGGGCAAACTTTGGTGAGGGGAGGGGATAAATTAGGAGTTTGGAATTAACATATACACACACGAATTTATAGATAACCAAAAAGGACCTACTACATAGCACAGGGAATTCTACTCAATATTCTATAATAATTTATATGGGAAAATAATCTGAAAAAGAATGGATATATGTGTGTGTATATATGGCACCCTACTCCAGTACTCTTGCCTGGAAAATCCCATGGACAGAGGAGCCTGGTAGGCTGCAGTCCATGGGGTCGCTAAGAGTCAGACACGACTGAGCGACTTCACTTTGACTTTTCACTTTCATGCATTGGAGAAGGAAATGGCAACCCTCTCCAGTGTTCTTGCCTGGAGAATCCCATGGACAGAGGAGCCTGGTGGGCTGCCCTCTATGGGGTCGCACAGAGTCGGACACGACTGAAGCGACTTAGCAGCAACAGCAGCATATATATATCTATATATATATATATATATATATATATATCTGAATCACTTTGCTATAAACCTGAAACAAACAACTGTAAATCAACTATACTCCAGTATAAACATTTAATTTTTAAAAAGAGGGCATATTTAATGACCTTAGCATCACATCAATAGATGTTTGTTTTTTCATTGAATATTTGTATCAATTTGTTGGACAGAGAAGCACTCAGGCAGAGTCAGGTCACTTGATTTCTTTGAAAATCTCTTCAGATGACTTATCAAAATTACAGATTTTGTTATTGATTTTGGAGTTCCTGTCCATGGAGCCTTTAATTACTCTACCACTTGCTCCATGGGCATTTTTTCCCCCTGAACAAATGAGAAGAGACACTTTATAGAAGGACAATATGCATAAGGCTTAGGAATCTGGTATCTATTGTGGTAACATCTGAATGCTGTTGCTGCTGCTGCTGCTAAGTCGCTTCAGTCGTGTTCAACTCTCTGTGACCCCATTGACGGCAGCCCACCAGGGTCCCCTGTCCCTGGGATTCTCCAGGCAAGAACACTGGAGTGGGTTGCCATTTCCTTCTCCAATGCATGAAAGTGAAAGGTGAAAGTGAAGGCATTCAGTTGTGTCCGACTCTTCGCGACCCCATGGACTGCAGCCAACCAGGCTCCTCCGTCCATGGGATTTTCCAGGCAAGAGTACTGGAGTGGGGTGCCATTGCCTTCTCCAGAGGAATTCCATAACCTTTCCCAAAATCCCTCATGCTACACTTTTGCAGTCAAAACTTTACTTGATTTATAACCCTTGTAGCCACTAATTTATTCTCCATTGATGTAGCTTTATCTTTTCAAGAGGGTCAAATAATCAATTCATACAGTATGATGACTTTTGAGATTGACTTGTATCTTGTATAATATTTTGAGATTCATCCATATGGTTGCATGTATCAATAGTTACTTCCTTTCTATTTTTGTCAATTTTCCATATTTATATATTCCCTCAGTTCAATTCAGTAGCTCAGCTGTGTCCAGCTCTTTGCGATTCAATGAACTGCAGCACGCCAGGCATCCCTGTCCCATCACCAACTCCTGAAGTTTGACAAACTCATGTCCATTGATCATAATGCCATCCAGCCATCTAATCCTCTGTTGTCCCCTTCTCCTCCCACCTTCAATCTTTCCCAGCATCAGGATCTTTTAAATGAGTTGGTTCTTTGCATCAGGTGGCCAAAATATTGGAGTTTCAGCTTCAACACCAGTCCTTCCAATGAATATTCAGGACTGATCTCCTTTAGGATGGACTGGTCTGATCTCCTTGCCGTTCAAGAGAATCTCAAGAATCTTCTCCAGTACCACAGTTCAAAAGCATCAATTCTTTGATGCTCAGCTTTCTCTATAGTCCAACTCTCACATCCATGCATGGCTACTAGAAAAACCATAGCCTTGACTAGACGGACCTCTGTTAGCAAAGTAATGTCTCTGCTTTTTATTTTTTATTTATTTTTTTTAATGTCTCTGCTTTTTAATATGTGGTCTAGGTTGGTGATAACTTTTCTTCCAAGGAGCAAATGTCTTTTAATTTCATGGCTGCAGCCACCATCTGCAGTGAATTTGGAGGCCCCCCAAAATAAAGTCTGTCACTGTTTCCACAATCTCCCCATCAATTTGCCATGAGGAGATGGGACTAGATATCATGATCTTAGTTTTCTGAATGCTGAGTTTTAAACCAACTTTTTCACTCTCCTCTTTCACTTTCATCAAGAGGCTCTTCAGTTCTTTGCTTTCTGCCATAAGGGTGGTGTCATCTGCATTTATAAGGTTATTGATATTTCTCCCAGCATTTCTTGATTCTAGCTGGTGCTTCATTCAGTCCAGCATTTCTCATGATGTACTCTGCATGTAAGTTAAATAAGCAGGATGACAATATGCAGCCTTGACTTACTCCTTTCCTGATTTGGAACCAGTCTGTTGTTCCATGTCCAGTTCTAACTGTTCCTTCTTGACCTGCATACAGATTTCTCAGGAGGCAGGTCAGGTGGTCTGGTATTCCCATCTCTTTAAGAATTTTCCAGAGTTTGTTGTAATCCACACAGTCAAAGGCTTGGCATAGTCAATAAAACAGAAATAGATGTTTCTCTGGAACTCTCTTGCTTTTTCAGTGATCCAGAAGATGTGGGCAATTTGATCTCTGGTTCCTCTGCCTTTGCTAAATCTAGCTTGAACATCTGCAAGTTAACGGTTCACATATTGTTGAAGCCTGGCTTGGAGAATTTTTAGCATTACTTTGCTAGCATGTGAGATGCATACATTTGTGTGGTAATATAAGCATTCTTTGGCATTGCCTTTCTTTGGATTGTAATGAAGGCTGACCTTTTCCATTCCTGGGGCCACTGCTGAGTTGTCCAAATTTGCTGGCATATTGAAAGCATCATCTTTTAGGATTTGAAATAGCTCAACTGGAATTCCATCACCTCCACTAGCTGTCTTCATAGTGATGCTTCCTAAGGAGACTTGACTTCACATTCCAGGATGTCTGGCTCTAGGTGAGTGATAACACCACTGTGATTATCTGGGTCATGAAGATCTTTTTTGTACAGTTCTTCTGTGTATTCTTGCCACCTCTTCTTAATATCTTATGCTTCTGTTAGGTCCATATACCACTTCTGTCCTTTATTGAGCCCATCTTTGCATGAAATATTCCCTTGGTATCTCTAATTTTCTTGAGGAGGTCTCTAGTCTTTCCAATGTTATTGCTCTCCTCTATTTCTTTGCGCTGATCACTAAGTAAGGTTTTCTTTTCTCTTATTGCTATTCCTTGGAACTATATATTCAAATGAGTACATCTTTCCTTTTCTTCTTTGCCTTTCACTTCTCTTCTTTTCATAGCTATTTGTAAGGCCTGCTCAGACAACCATTTTGCCTTTTTGCATTTCTTTTTCTTGGGTATGGTCTTGATATCTGCCTCTTGTAGAATGTCAGGAACCTCCATCCATAGTTCATCGGGCACTCTATCACATCTAATCCCTTGAACCTATTTGTCTCTTCCACTGTATAATTGTAAAGGATTTGATTTAGGTCATACATGAATGGTCTAGCGGTTTTCCCTACTTTCTTCAATTTAAGCCTGAATTTGGAAATAAGGAGGTCATGGTTTGAGCCACAGTCAGCTCCTGGTCTTGTTTTTGCTGACTGTATAGAACTTCTCCATCTTTGGCTGCAAAGAATATAATCAATCTGATTTTGGTGTTGGCCATCTGGTGATGTCCATGTGAAGAGTCTTCTCTTGTGTTGTTGGAAGAGGGTATTTGCTATGACCAGTGTGTTCTCCTAGCAAAACTCTGTTAGCCTTTGCCCTGCTTCATTCTGTACCCCAAGGCCAAATTTGCCTGTTACTCCAAGTATTTCTTGACTTCCTACTTTGGCATTCCAGTCCTCTATAATGAAAAGGACATCTTTTTTGGGTGTTAGTTCTAAAAGGTCTTGTAGGTCTTCATATAACCGTTGAACTTCACCTTCTTCAGTATTACTGGTCGGGGCATAGACTTGGATTACTGTGATATTGAATGGTTTGCCTTGGAAATGAACAGAGTTCATTCTGTTTTTGAAATTGCATCCAAATACTGCATTTCAGACTCTTTTGTTGACTATGATGGGTACTCCATTTCTTCTAAAGGATTCTTGCTCACAGTAGTAGATACAATGGTAATATAAATTCACCCATTCCAGTCCATTTTAGTTCACTGATTCCTAAAATGTCGATGTCCACTCTTGCCACCTCCTGTTTGACTGCTTCCAATTTGCCTTGATTTATGGACCTAACATTCCAGGTTCCTATGCAGTATTGCTCTTTACAGCATTGGACTTTACTTCCATCACCCATCACATACACAGCCAGGTGTTGTTTTTGCTTTGGCTCTGTCTCTTCTTTCTTTCTGGAATTATTTCTCTACTGATCTCCAGTAGCATATTGGGCACCTACCAACCTGGGGAGTTAATCTTTCAGTGTCCTATCCTTTTGCCTTTTCATACTGTTCATGGGGTTCTCAAGGCAAGAATACTGAAGTGGCTTCCCATTCTCTTCTCCAGTAGACCATGTTTTCTCAGAACTCTCTACCATGACCCTACATGTCTTGGGTTGCCCTACTTAATTGAGTTAGACAAGGCTGTGGTTCATGTGATCAGATTGGTTAGTTTTCTGTGATTGTGGTTTTCAGTCTATCTGCCCTCTGATGGAAAAGGAAAGAGGCTTATGGAAGCTTCCTGAGGGGAGAGACTGACAGGTGGAAATGGGTCTTGTTCTGATGGGCCATGCTCAGTAAATCTTTAATTCAATTTTCTGCTGAAGGGTGGGGCTGTGTTCCCTCCCTTTTATTTGACCTGAGGCCAAACTCTTG
The DNA here is from genome assembly GCF_002263795.3 of Bos taurus. Classification (NCBI taxonomy): domain Eukaryota; kingdom Metazoa; phylum Chordata; class Mammalia; order Artiodactyla; family Bovidae; genus Bos; species Bos taurus. Next base: position 50,185,722 of record NC_037329.1, read on the forward strand.
TGAAGGTAATGAAAATAATGATGATCTCCTTCAAAATGTCCCATACATGCACTGCTACACTGAGTGCCCCCAACCTTGCAGTAGGCCACTGCTGACCCTTGCCTCTGCCAGAGACTCCTGGACACTCATGGGCAAGTCGGGGTCAGTCTCTTGTGGGGTCACTGGAGCAGCGACTGTGTGGTGCTGGAGTGACTTGAAGGAGATCCCTCACATCCAAGGGCAAAGGAGAAGCCCCAGCAAGATGGTAGGAGGGGCAAATTCACATTTAGAATCAAACCCAATACCCACCAGAGATGCTCAGAGGGCTCAAACATAACTTGTTTGAGGACCCAGAGACCCCACAAAGACTGAGACATAACTGTGTTTGGGTGTCTCCTGAGGAGGTGTGGGTCATCAGTGGACTGTTGCAGGGGCATGGGCTCTGGGCACAGTAGACCAAGTATGGCATAAGCCCTCTTGGAGGAGGTCCTCATTAACCCACAATAGAGCCGCCAGACCTTACACAGCACTGGGGAAACAGACTCTTGGAGGGCACAAACAGAACCCTGTGTGCACCAGGCCCTAGGAGAAAGGATATATTCCCTAATTCCAGGATATTTGGGTTGTTTTCATGGCTTAGTGATTAGAAATGTAACTTCTATGCAAACTGTGTATATTTCTTTATGGTGGTTTAGTTGCTAAGTCACGTTCAACTCTTGCAACCCCGTGGACTGTAGCCTGCAAGGTTCCTCTGTCCATGGGATTTTTCAAGCAAGAATACTGAGTGGATTGCCATTTCCTTCTCCAGGGGATCTTCCCGACCCAGGAATTGAACTCACGTCTCCTGCATTGCAGGAAGATTCTTTACCAACTGAGCTATGAGGGAAGCCCATATTTCTTTATACAAGAACATTATTAATATATAATGCACATAGATACAAATTATGCATTAAGATGTATAATTCACTGATGTTCAGTGTATTTCTAGAGTTATGCAACAATTCATCAATAAGTTTTAGGACATTTTTATCACCCAATTGTAACATTATCTTTAATATTTTAAGGACTGTCAAAATGTTTTCCAAAGGAGTTGCCTCATTTTATAGTCAAGTCAGCATTGTATGATGGTTCCAGTTTCTCCATATCCTTACGAAAAACTGGTTTGTTTCTGAGTGTTTTACTATAACAATCCTACTGGGTGTATAGTGATTTTATTGTAGTTTGATTTGCATTTCCCTATGGTTAATGATGTAAAGCATCTTTCATGTACTTTTTATATATATTCTCTAGATAAACATATATTTAAATCTTTGTCCTTTTTAAAAAGGAGATATTTTTCTTTTGTCTTATTATTTATTTAGCAGAGCTCTTTATTTCAGCTACAAATTTCATCAGATACATATATGTAAAATACCCAGGTATTTTCTTTCATTGTCTTTCTCCTTTCTTAATGGTATCTTCTGGAACAAAATAATAATAATAACAATTATAATGAAGTTTAATTTTTCTGTATTTTTTTGTCCTTTGTGCTTTTGGTGTCTCTAGGCGAAAATTTTGATTTACACGAGGACAAAAAAGTTTGTTACATCTTCTTCCAAGACATCGTGGCTTTAGGTCTTATATTTAAATCTATGTTCCATTTAGAATTAATTTGTGTGTATAGTTAAGCTTCATCCTTTTGTATGTGGATACCCAACTTAATTTCTGAAGATTGTTCTTTCCCAATTAAATTGTCTTGGCATATGTGTCAAAATCAATTTATGATAAATGCGAAGGCTTATTTCTGGCTCTCAGTTCTGATCTATTGATGTATATATCTTTATGCCATCACATCACCACATTGTTTTCACTACTGTGTCTTCACACAAAATTTTAATTTGGGAAGTGTGAGTCCTCCAACTCTATTCTTGTTCAGAATTTTTGCTTTCTGGGTTCCATGCTTTCCAATAAGAGTTTTAGGATCATCTTGTCAGTTTCTATAAAACAGAAATCTGGAATTTCAATAGATACTGCATTAAATCTGTAGACCAATTTGCATAATACTGCCACTTTAAACATTAAGTCTTCTGATCTACAGACATGGGTTTTTTGGCAAATATTTAGATTTTTAATTTCTTTCAAAAATCATTCAATAGTCAGTTCTGTTCAGTCACACAATCGTGTCCAACTCTTTGCAATTCAATGGAGTGCAGCACAGCAGGCTTCCCTGTCCATCACCAACTCTCAGAGCTTGCTCAAACTCATGTCCATTGGGTCGGAGATGCCATGCAACCATCTCATCCTTTGTCATGCCCTTCTCCTCCTGCCTTCAACCTTTCCCAGTATCAGGGTCTTTTCCAACGAGTCGGTTCTTCCCATCAAGTTGCCAAAGTGTTGGAGTTTCAGCTTCAGCATCAGTCCTTTCAATGAATATTAAGGACTGATTTCCTTTACGATTGACTGGTTGGATCTCCTTGCAGCCCAAGGGGCTCTCAAGAGTCTTTTCCAACACCACAGTTCAAAAGCATCAATTCTTCAGCACTCAGCTTTCTTTATACTCCAACTCTCACATCCATACATGACTACTGGAAAAACCATACCTTGACCAAATGGACCTTTGTTGGCAAAGTAATGTCTCTGCTTTTAAATATGCTGTCTTGGTTGGTCATAGCTTCCTTCCAAGGAACAAGCATCTTTTAATTTCACGGCTGCAGCCACCATCTGCAGTGATTTTGGAGCCCCAAAAAATAAAGTCTCTCACTGTTTCTCTTGTTTCCCCATCTATTTAACATGAAATGATGGGACCAGATGCCATATCTTAGTTTTCTGAATGTTGGGTTTTAAACCAACTTTTTAACCCTACTGTTTCACTTTCATCAAGAGGCTCTTTAGTTCTTCACTTTCTGCCATAAGGGTGGTGTTATCTGCATATCTGAGGTTATTGATATTTCTCCCGGCAATCTTGATTCCAGCTTGTGCTTCATCCAGCCTGGCATTTCGCATGATGTACTCTGCATATAAGTTAAATAAGCAGGGTGACAATATACAGCCTTGACGTCTTACTTTCCTGATTTGGAACCAGTCATTGTTCCACGTACAGTTCTAACTGTTGCTTCTTGACCTGCATACAGATTTCTCAGGAGGCTTTCACCTTTTATATGTTTACCTTCTGTAGTAATGCCCTCTTTTATTGATACTATTGTTAATTTCAGTCTTATTTTGGTCAGACTAGGAAGTGGTTATACATTTCTTGATACTATCTCAGAACCATCTATTGTCTCCACTGATTCAACTTTGTTTTTATGTAACTATTTTTGTTCTTTTTTATTTTCCTTTGCTTGGTTTTTATTTGTTACTCTTTTTCTAGTTTCTCAAGGCAGAAGCTCTGATTATTAAGATCTTTATTATCTTAATACAAATATTTATTGCTATAAATTTCCCTTTTAGAACAACTTTAGCTGCATTCCACACATTTTAATGTGTAGTAATTCTAGTAAAAAATATGTTTTATTTTTCTTGTGACTCACATTTATCACCATTATTTATACTGAAGTAAAGTGTTTTAATTTCAACCTATTTGGGGATTATCCAGCTATTTTCCTGTTGACAATTTCTATGTTAGGCCTGATATTATCAGAAAACATACTTTGTATAATTTCCTATACAATCTACAAATACTTTTAGATTTTTTTAAGGTTTGGTTTATGGTCCAAAATAAGGTCTATCTTAGGATATATTCCATGAACATGTGCAATAGTATCTGTTCTGCAGTTGCTGAGTAGAGTGTTCTATAAATATCAATTGATTTCTAGTTCAGAGATTGGCATGCTTTTTATTACAGTGAAAAGTAGTAAATATTTTACAATATCCAGACTAAGGGATAATATTGAAGACATTTTGTAGGTTTAAAAAAAAAACAAAAATTCTTTACTCAGGGACCAGGCCAAAAAAAGGTGGTAGGCCAGATTTTCTTGGTAAGCCACAGTTTGTTAACCTCTGTTCTAGTTAGTAGATGGTATTAAGATTTTTTTTTGTATCCTTGATAAGTTTATATCTGCTCTCTCAATTACAGAGGAGTGCTGATATTTTCAAATATAATTCTGGACTTCTCTATTTCTCCTTTTTAAGTCAGTTTAGTATTTCTTTTATTCTGGCTTTCTCTACAAATAATGATACTTTTAAGATTGCCATGGATTTGGAGTTTATTGACTTTTCTGAAACTAAATGTATGCCTTTCACCAAATTTGGGATACTTTCACCTACTGTTTCTTCAAGTATGCTTTACGTAATTCATTCTCCTCTTTCAGGAATTCCAAAAGCAAAAATATTAAATATATAAGTATTATTTCACAAGTGTCTAAGGCTTTGTTCAGTTGTTTTTTTTTAAATTTTTGTTTCCACTGAATACTGTCTATGGTTCTGTCTTCATTTTTACTGTCTCTTTCTTCTTTACTCCCTCTTCTCTTCAGTCTAATATTGAGCTCATCTAATAATTTTTTAATTTCAGATATTTATTTCTAAATTCTTCATTTGCTTCTGTTTTATGCTTTCTATTTCTCTAATTAGAGTGTCTAATCTCTCAGTCAGTTTCAATAATGTTTGTATTTACCTCATGAGCATGATTCAGAGACGGCAATGGCACCCCACTCGAGTACTCTTGCCTGGAAAAATCCCATGGAAGGAGGAGCCTGGTAGGCTGCAGTTCATGGGGTCGCTAAGAGTCAGACATGACTGAGCGACTTTACTTTCACTTTTCACTTTGATGCATTGGAGAAGGAAATGGCAACCCACTCCAGTGTTCTTGCCTGGAGAATCCCAGGGACAGGGGAGCCTGGTGGGCTGCCGTCTATGGGGTCGCAACAGAGTCAGACACGACTGAAGCGACTTAGCAGCAGCAGCAAAAGCATAAGCATGATTATAATAACTTCTTTGAAGTCGTAATGCAGTACTTCCAACATCTGTATCATCTCAGGATTCTCTTTAATAGACTGTCTTTTCCTTTAATAACTGGTCCAACTTTCCTAATTCTTGGTTATATTGTCCTGGGTTTGGATATTTTGGGTAAGTTGGATTGTTTCCTGGACATTCGGAAGCTATACTGTAAGAAATTGGGTCTTCTTCATACAGATGGCCAAGAGGCACATCAAAAGATACATGACATTATTATTACAGAAATGCAAATCAAAATTACAACGAGATATGACCTCTCATAAGTCAGAATGGCATCATCAAAAAAATCTGCAAGCAAAAATGCTGGACATGGTGGAATAAAGGAAACTCTTCTGCTCTGTTGACAGGAATGTAAATTGGTACAGCTACTGTGGAGAACAGTATGGAGATTCCTTAAAGAACTAAAGATAGAGCTACCATATGATCCAGCAGTCCCACTCATCCTTGGGAACATTATCTGAAGAAAAACATGGCTTGAAGGGATACAGTCACTTCAGTGTTCACTGCAGTACTATTTACAATAGCCAAGACGTGGAAGCCACCTAAATATCCATTGACAGATGGGTGGATAAAGATGTGATACATATATAGAATGAAATACTACTCAGACATTAAAAAAATACTGCGATTTTCAGCAACATGGATAAACCTGGAGATCATATTAAGTGAAATAAGTCAGACAAAGACAAATACCATATGAAATCGCTTATTTGTGGAATCTAAAAAATGATACAAATAAACTTATTTACAAAACAGAAACAAACTCACAGACTGAGAGAACAAACTCATGGTTACTAGGGGGAAGGTAGGGGGAGGGATGGGTTGGCAGTTTGGGATTGACATGTACAAACTGCCATATTTATTAATACAATAAAATGCCTTTCCATAAGAAAAACAGGAATTGGGTTTTCTTAAAGTCAAGGGGACAACTGACTTTTATTTTAATAGGCAATCAACTCATGTACAGAATGCAAGTGAGACTGTCCTCTACAGGTCATGATTCTAACATAAGTTAAGTTTTCGAAGTGTTTACTATGTTAAGTATACCTTTTATATGAGCAACTCAGAGGATGAACTGGGACCCAACTGTAGGGTTTTACTCCAAATAGTGTGGTTTGTATGGTAGTTCACTTTTCAAACCCTTGGCTGTGCTTCTTGGGTATGTTCTGCACACACTCAAGGGGTATGAATTTAGGACTCTTCTATGGGATATCCGTGACACTCTGCAGCTTTTGTGGACTGACATTTTGTTTGTTTTGGGTGGTATTGTTTTTGGTTGCTCTGGACAAAAATGGTAAGATTCTCTCAGTCTCTTGGCCTCTCATGTTCTTGTGCAGTGCCATATATCTGGGTCTATTCCTGGAGCAAGGTAAAGACAGAAGAGATAGAAAAGAATATGAAAATTCTCCCACACTCTTTGTATAAAAGGACTCCTTTGTTCCTAAATCCAGAGCACTAAGTGTTTCTCTCATCTCTAGGTATCTGTGCCACTTTGGCTCTGCAGTATTGTAGTTCTGCAATGGGGCTGGTTTTGTAGCAGCGCTAGGAAAATTTCAAAAAGGAGAAATAAATTATCCCTATTTTATTGAGCTCACAGGTGGTTTTTTTCTTGAAGATGTTGTCAGAAAGATGGGTTATAGGAGATTTTGTTGATGGTATCCATCATCCAGTTTACTGTATCAGACAGTGGGAAGATAAAGAAAAAAAATGCAAAAAAGACAACATTAGTTGTTCTTCAATATTTAACATCTTTCCTAATTTTCTTGTTGTTATTTACTTTTCAGATCCCTCAAGCAGTTGCTTTTTGTATTTTGTCAAGTTTTAAGTAGTAATCAACTGCAGTGTTCCTACTGCAAATAGAAGTTTTAGTTCTTCGCTTTATAATTCTGAGGCAACACACATACCACAGACTATAAAAACAGGAGTTCTACAAAAAAAGAGAAAAAGGACTACTACTGTGTACTTCTAAAGAGTAAACGTTCTAATTTATTTAGTTGCTAAAGGTACAGTTTTTGTTGTTAGCATTACATCAGTTCAGTTCAGTTGCTCAGTCGTGTCCAACTGTTTATGACCCCATGGACTGCAGCACGCCAGGCTTCCCTGTCCATCACCAATTCCTGGAGCTTACTCAAACTCATGTCCATTGAGTCAGTGATGCCATCCAACCATCTAATCTTCTGTCATCCCCTTCTTCTCACACCTTCAATCTTTTCCAGCATCAGGGTCTTTTCAAATAAGTCAGTTCTTTGCATCAGGTGGCCAAAGTATTGGAGTTTCAGCTTCAAAATCAGTTCTTCCAATGAATATTCAGGACTGATTTCCTTTAGGATGGACTGGTTAGATCTCCTTGCTGTCCAAAGGACTTTCAAGAGTCTTCTCCAACATAGGGTTGAGCATAGCATAGCATTACATAGGGTTGAGCATTTTTGGGAACAGAGCTCAGGTTTATGAGCACTTAACTTCTTATCTTAGGAGTCATAAACTGAAATTGCCATTTCTAAAGAGTGTGTATTTTTCCCAGAATCTTGATTTCCTTGAAACCCTTTATAAAACATCAGAGGCAAATTATCATAATTGATTATACTGTGATATCTGAATAAATTAAAAAAGATTTTAATGTTACTGTGATAATATTTTGTCAGATTCATAATTAGTTTTTATTATAAAAAGATAAGCTGGCCAAACATCTCTCAAGTGGTCATGCAATACTGCTGAGGAACATTCCAAGGAAATATCTGTTTATGAATTTTAAATTATCTACTCCCTCATAAATTAAAAAAAAAAATCCAACATATATGTCACAATTGAAATTTATCATTATCAAGTGATTTGAAAAAATTAACCTACTTAGAATAGTTTTTATCAATACTTCTCTTTACAGGTGTCTCACAGTGTATTCTTTAACTTTTAAAATAATATTAGTGAGATGCCAAGCACCCAGGACATTAAAAAAATCAACCCCTATGCCATAGAGTAATTGGGGCTAAGATAAACGTTATAGTCCACAAAAGGCTAAATATTGATCTGTTCAGTTTGCATCCATTATTGCTGATCTTTCAGGATTTAAATATTGATTGTGCAGTGCAGTTACGATAAGCTAGAGCTAAAGCTCATCCATATTGCAATGTTGGGCAAAAGAAAAAGAGTTTTAACCTCAATAAGCCTGTGCCCTAGTTAGAAAATGCCATCCTCCTTCTAAATCTTTAGCCTGGCTATGAAAAATTAATAATTTATTAAAACATACTTTATTACAGGACTTTCCCTTCTGTCTCCCTGGCACAATGCCAGTGTACACTATGAAGTAATAGTTGGAAAATGACCTCCACTTTTTCAAATGAGTTGTTTCTTTAGTTTGGCTTAATATTAATCATTAACTGTAAAAAAAATACAAGAACTGTTTCTCAGGATAGCTAAACTTTCATGCACATGTGGCTCTTTGCCAGAGTCTAAGATGACATCAGAGTGATATTACTATGACTGTACCAACCATCCTAGAATTATTGATATAATACATTGTTCTGATGATATAGTAAACATTGATGTGGAAATTGAATATATAACTGGCAATGACTGAGGAAATATAATTTAATATCTTCTGTGCTACCTTCTTCTTCCACTCCCCTCACTCGGCTTGCTTAGGGTAATGTCTTCTCAATGCATTCTTATTATTTCAAATAGGATATCCTGACGTGTAGCACAAGTTGATAAGCAGACACCAAAACCCTTTTGTTGGAAATATTTTGTACATATTACAACACTCAAGGGGATTTCTCATTCCTTTTTTTAAAATAAATATAAAAGTAGAATTAAAGACCTGATTTTTCCTCTCCTCCCCCAAAATAGTACATGGGTAGCTTAGTTGGCAAAGAATCCTCCTGCAATGCAGGAGGCCCTGGTTCAATTCCTGGGTCCAGAAGATCATGTGGAAAAGGGATAGGCTACCCACACCAGCATTCTTGGGCTTCCCTGGTGGCTCAGATGGTAAAGAATCCGCCTGCAATGTGGGAGACCTGGGTTTGATTGCTGGGTTTGGAAGATCCCCTGGAGAAGGGAACCATTACCCCCTCCAGTATTCTGGCCTGGAGCATCCCATGGACTGAGGAACCTGGGAGGTTACAGTCCATGGGATCACAGAGTCGGACATGACTGAGTGACTTGCACTTTTTTTTTTTCTTTCAATTAAATAGCTGATTGTTCATAGATCCAGAAAGCATAAAACATCCCTTGAAACATCTTACACTGAAGCTTATTTGTTTCTAATCTGTCCAGAAACCATATTTATAAACTCTCAGCCAACATTTCAGAGACAAAATATCCTTCACATTTTTACCACCCTAGCAGAATCAACTTCTGCCATATTGTCTCATTGACATTTATTTCTTATAATAATCAGCAAAAAAAAAAAAAAAAAAACAGTATTGTTTTGAAGAAAATCAGAAGGCAATAATTTCAGGTTGCCCTTGAGTCTATTTTATATTTGTCCTTTTCTGTTTCCTAGGAATATTTTTCATTTATTTTCTCTTTCAAGTACCATCTGAACTGTCAGATATTTTCCTAAAAATCATACAGTGTGATTTTGAGAAACACTGTCTTAGATTTATCATCCTGAGACTTAGCCAAAAAGAAATCCACTGATTTCCCCTTTACTTTTATTCTGGGGTTTTCAACATCTGATATTATTTGGCCTTGTGAGTTGCAAGAAAAGTATAACTCACAGTTTGATGACAATTTCCTGTACTCTGCTGTTTTCAAGTTTCAAATAATTATATATTTTTAAAACAACTGCTGTGAGACAGACAAAAATTGTCAGCTTTGTCTCTTCACATTTATATTTTTTGGCTAAAAATAATGGATAAATTTAAGAACCAAAATCCTACTCAGTTTCCACATAAACTGTTCACAGTGAAGAAAGAGTTTAACAATTGTCTAATCCTACAATTGGCAAAGTACACCACAGGATCACACCTGCTCAGCCCTTAGGCCAGCATCTGTCTTTACTTACATCGTACATTTTTGAATAAATGAAAATTTCTTCCCCAATTTCATATTTATGCTGTTAACACTTTGTTTTGGGGAGGGGGCTTTCTGGAGACTGCTTCCCTTTTCATACCCATCCCTCAAATGCAGTTAGTTATAGTAATAAACTTGCTTTGCATGAGATCCATAGCATGCATATTTTAGACTAATGGCAATTGTCAAGACAGTTCTTCTCAGCATGTTGTCTTTGATTAAGACCATATAGTGAAAAAGAGGTCGGGGGAATAGTGGGAAATGGCAAGGAAACCTCTAGAATACATAATATTTGGATAGTAAAATTGCATTTCAATGACAGAATTGGATTGACCAAAAGAATTTTTTCATGAAAATAATGTACATTGTGCTGGCATGTTCTGCAGTTCTCTGGGAACATTTTTTTCTAAAATTATTTTCCCTATGATCCTGAGCCAGAATAGCTCCTACACTGTTATTGTGTAGGAAAAATGACAGTGCTTACAATCTTGCTGTATAGCCACTGAAGGCAAGTGGCTTCAGTGGTCAGAGGGTACACTTGGTGTATTTCAAGTGTTTTTTTTTTTTTTTTCATTTTGTAAAACTTAATCCTCAAGGCTAGGATGTCTAAAGCCCTTCTTATCAAGTTTTTCAAGAAATGATATCCAAAGTAACTTAAAATTCCCCCTATTCACTAGAATTTATTCACTTAAATTGGGTTTTGGGGATACCATATTATTTGCACAGGGTTCTCATTAAAATGTTGGATTCCTGGGTCTTGCAACCACTTTATCAAATATTTAGGGTAATCTTATTCTGGGTAGTATCACATTCCTGGGTCACTGTACACATTTAAGGACACATTCCTTAGGGAACTTAGTTGTTTTAAGTCCTGCCCTTGAATAAAGTAACATACTTACATTTTATCATAAAGTCACTGACATTTTTAGCAGGTTGTGAGCACAAACTTAAAAAAAAAAAAAATAAGCTTTCTCCCTATCTCTCATCATACTGAAAAATTAATTCAAAGTAGATCACAGGCCTAAATGTAAGAGCTAAAACTATAAATGTCATAAATAAAACAAAAAATAAACAAACAAAAAACAGGAGTAAATCTTTGTGACCTTGCGCTAGGCAACAATTTCTTAGATATGACACCAAAAACACAAGTGATAAAAGAGAATATTGACAAGGTGGACTTTATCAATTTAAAAAAGCCCTTTGTACTTCAAGGATGCCATCAAGGAAGTAAAAAAACAACCCATAGGGAAAAAATATTTATAAAGAACATATCTGACAGTGAACTTGTGTCCAGACACATAAAGTAACTTTATGATTTAATTATAAAAAAGAAATAACCTAATTCAAAAATGGGTCAGGTGTTCGAATAATTATTTTTTTCCAAAGAAAATCTAAAAATGATCAATAATCACTAAAAGGGTGCTCAATATCATTAGTTGTTAGGAAATTGCAAATTAATACCACAATGGGATAATGCTTCAAACCTACTAAGATTTCTTGGATCAAAAAACATAATAGCAATACTGGCAAAGAAACGGAAAAAGTAGAATTATCATATATTGCTGAGAATGTAAAGCAGTGCAACCAATTAGAATACAGTTTTGCAGTTCCTGAAAATTTTGAACACAGTTTATCATATAACCCAGCATTTCCACTCATAGGTATTATTTTCATAAAAATGAAAATATGTCCACACAAAAAAGCTGTACACAAATGTTCCCAGTATAGCCAAAATGTGTAAAGAACCCAAATGTCCATTGACTAATGAATGGATGCATTTAATGTGGATCTTTATACAATAGAATATTACTCAAACATGTTACAACATGGATAGAGCTCAAAGTCGCGGTGCTTATTAAACCTGCTACCTACCAGTCTAGAATCGTCTGCCTCTTTCTTGGTTTGTGCTTGGCCTTCAAGGATGGAGGCTGGTTTCAGATTTCAGCCAGGAAGTTCCTGATAATGTTGAAAAACAACAATGGAGGAGACAACCAGGAGACCAAAGAAATGGGCTTTAGGAAAGAGGCATGCTCCAGGAAATGCCGAGCGGGCAATCAATCTCTATGTTGGGAGGGGTGCACCACTTGTTAGATGCTTGTGGAGCACTGCATGATTTGGGGATACCCTGAGAACACCGGCTGGTTTAATGTGCTTATTTGAGGATGATGCACAGTGCATTGTGACCAAAAAGATCAACAAATGGCTGCACAGTTGGTTGGCCTCTATTGTGGGCGTTCCACCTGCCACCAAAGACCAAGAAGAGGCTGAACTCAAATTAAAATGTTGAAAAGCTAAGCTTGGAAAAGGACCTTCTTTTTGCCCATTATTTGCTAGCTTGCAGATAAGACAGACCTTAGTGTGCCATTTTGCAAAACTAGGTCAGTGCTTGCTGCCTTGAATTAAGGTCAGAGTGCTTGTGACAAAGCCTAATAGGGACTTGAGATAGAATCCTTAAAAGAGTGTTGATGAAAAAGAATAAAATGTTATTATGTTGATTGATGAAATGGACAAAAATGCCGCATGCCACCCAACAACTTATACAAAGAAAAGCAAAATCACATCCTGAGCTAGCCAGGCATCCCCCAGCTGAGGAAATATTCATGATGACAGAATATACTTAGCTGAGCTATGGACATTAGTGCCAAGTTGTAACAAAAGGCCAGGGAAAGTATCCAGGCACAGTTAGTGTGGCTATGAGACACAGTGGACAATGACATTTCTGTAACCAGGCAGGAGGCAAAAAAAATTAAAAAGTAACATCACACCCTACCCTCTGACAGAGTTTACGGAGATCAGGGGATTCAAGACATTCGCTTCCTGGTAGATTGCATTACCCTTTTCTAAAGAGAGGCTTTGCCCAATGAAGGGAATCTCCCTGGGTGTGGGACTCTGAAAATCTAGAGAAGGCACAACAAATCCTTACAGCATTGGGAATGAAACAGGCAAATTATACCCCATCTTTGAGGACCCTGGTTGAGCCACATTCACTACAGAGATGAAAGTTAAGATGCTCCAGGCTACTCCCAACACCTGATATGGGGTGGGGTGCTGATATCCATGCTGAGCCCAGTTCTAAGAAAAGATATTTATGATGGTGGGTAATCCTTTGTTGATCTGGGGAAAACCAACAAATCCTGGAAATAGGAATGAGCTGTGGGAGAGAGAGGGAAGGAGCTCAGGAAGCCAAGGAACCATAATAGGCTATAAAGGGTCCAGTAAAAATAATGCAAAAGCAAACATGGCTTGACCTTATTGCTGTGGGGATTCCACCTGAACAGACAGGCTGAAACCCAGTGCTGTGCTGGTCAAGTTAAGAAATGTTTTAGAACCAGAAGAGTAGTTTAGAGTTCCCCATCTGCCCTATTAACCAGAGGCCTCAAGTACACAGTCTTATGCAGGATGGGCACTCCCCTTTTCCCTGGGTATAGGATACAGGCCAAGACTGTCTCTAGGTAAGGCCCACTAGAGGCAATCAGAGATCTCATGTTGAACACAGTATTCACAGGTCCTCCAGAAATTCACAAAAGATGATGACTGGTTGACAGTGGAGCTGAATAGTCCCTAATACATGGTAACATTCAAGAGTTTTCTAGCCCCCTCAGCAACACTGATGGTTATGGAGGGCAAACAGCTAGAGCCAGAAGGTCCTTTTGACACTGCAAGTTGGGGGTTTATCCCAATCTCCACCAAAAATATGAGGTTTATAAATCTCTCCAGTACCATAGAACATATTGGCATTAATATCCTACGAACCTCTATCAGTGACTTTGAACTCCAGGTTAAAGTAATCAAACCAGTACTGTGAGGGAACATCAGCTGGGAACAAGCAAGCCTGCTACCCTTGTGAAGAACGGTAGCTCTCAAGTAATATAAATGTCTGGGTGGGATAAAGAAATAGGAGAAACTAAGAATTGTGCTAAGTGGGTATTATATGCCCTTCCCATTGTGCTTCCAACAGTTGGTTAAAGAAAAAAGAAAAACAAAACCAGATGGCTCATGACATATTAACAGTAGCCTCCCAAGAACTGAACAAGGTAGTACCCTCCACCATCCATACGTCTGTACTCAACATTGCCACCATCTTAGATACCTTGGCCATGGTCCCAGGAGTGTACTATGCTGTACTGGACTGAACAAGTATCTTTTCAGTACACCCCTGGACCCTGAGTCACAAGATAAATTTCCCTTCTCTCTGGAGGGGCAACAATGGGCCTTTCAAGTGCTTCCCCAGGTTACCTGCCCAGCCACACTAGATATCATGGGGTAGTGACCTGCGACCTGTCTCTGTTCTCCTTCACCACATCAGTAAACTTGATGATATAATGTTAACATGTAAAAACTTGCCCCAAACTTCCCTGGTGGTCCAATCGTTAAGAATTTGACTGCCAATGCAGGGGAAACAGGTTTGATCCCTAGTCCAGGAAGATCCCACAAGCCACGGGGCAACTAAACCATCTGCCACAACTACTGAGCCCATGCTCCAGAGCCCATGAGTCACAATTACTGAGCCTTATACACCAGAACTACTGAAGCCCTCGCACCCTAGAGTTCAGCTCTGCAACAAGAGAAGATACAGCAATGAGAAGCCCACGCAACTAGAGAAAGCCTGCATGCAGCAATGACAACCCAGGACAGACAAAAATAAATATATAAATAATAATAATAAAAACATACTGAAAAAGTTGGGGAAAAAAAAAAAAGCAGTTAAAAAATTAAAAGACTTGCCTCTGAAACAAGTTATGCAGACTTTACTAGAACACCTTCAGTGGAGAAGATGGGTGGTGAAACCACAGAAAATTCAAGGCCCAGGCACTGCCCTAAGTTTCAGAAATCATTTTATTCTCCACCTGACACTGTCTCCATTCCTTACATGCTGTGCTTAGTCTCTCAGTCATGTCCAACTCTTTGTGACCACCTGAACTGTACCCACCAGGCTTCTCTGTCCATGGGGATTCTCCAGGCAAAAATACTGGAGTGGGTTGCATGCCCTCCTCTAGGGGATCTTCCCAACCCAGGGATCAAACTCAGGTCTCTAACACTGCAGGCGGATTCTCTACCATCTGAACCACCAGGGAGACCCTTCATTCCTTATACTGCCTGATAAAGAAAGAGGACATATGGGGCCAAACATCAAAGCAGCAAGCCACTCCAAGAAGGCAAAAACACTGCATCCCCGAGTGCAGGCTCCCATTTGAGTTAGGTATGTCTGTGACTCTGGAAGGTATGAGTCAGGCACTGTGGCAGAGACAACAGAAGGGGAGATAGTCTAGGAATTTTGTTCCCAGCTCTGAAAGGGGACAAAAATCCAATAAACCCCCCAGAGCAATAATTCCTAACAGCATATACAGTACTCCTCCAGGTGGAACCTCTCAGGAAGGAACATACACCACAGCAACAAATAGGCTGAACTCAGAGCAGTTTGGCTGAAGATCACTCATAAGCCTTTACACTAACAGTTGGGCCATTGTAAAAAGATTAACACTATGGCTGGGACAATGGGAAGCCAAGGGGTAGGTGATTCATGATTGGGCTCTTATGGAGTCAGGATGTATGGGGTACATTTAGGTTAGCAACAGTCTGAGCACGCCTCAGTTTTCCCTATCCTGACACTGACACCCCCTGGCCACCAGGAAGCTGATGTCCTAGCAACTGACACTTCAGTGGAGACAACAACTTGGGTACATAAGCTAATAACCACCTCAGCACCCAGTAGGATGGCATATTGCCAAACATGCCAGATTATCCTGAAAATATGTGAATTGGTTAATGCAGTAACAATATGACCTCTGTGTGTGGGTTTTTTTTCCAGCCATGTGGGAGAGTTCCCTGACCAGGGATTGAACTCAAGACCCCAGTGCAAAGTCATAACCATTGGACCACCAGGGAATTCCCTATCCTGAGTGTTCTAAACAACACCCAAGGCAACTTCCAAAGGAACCTGGGCCCATTCATTGGAATTCCCAACCAGTGAAAAGTTGGCAAACTGACTATACCAACCCACTCATTCTGAATGAAGGTTCTAAATATAACCTGGTTTGCTTGTACAATTCAAAATCTGACCTAGCCCAAGATTTATTTACCCTGTCACTGTACAAACCAGGCTGCCATTTTTAGGGTATTAGGTGGAGAATCATGTTTGTATACTCTCATCAAATGGAAGTGATTGAGTGTCACACTTCAAAAGTCATGATATGCAAGACTGGACAAAACAAACAAACCAAAATGCCATGACATTAAATAGAGGTTCCATCTCTCCTATAATCTGAAAAAGGCAGAATTGATAGGGAAAACAGAATACAATATTAAAACAGCAGATTAAATCACTAACAGGTAAAAATCACCTCAACAGGGTAGACTAAAGTACTGTCAGGCTTTAATACATTTGAATGATCAACTAATAAGGTCTGTTGCCCCATATGGCAGACTGAAGACTCTGCTGAGGAACCCAATACCATAAAATATAAAAATCATGGAAAATAGCTGACTTTCACTGACTTGTACTGACTTTCACCAAAGACCAACATATTATGCTGCTGAGAATACCACGTTCCATTATGCCTAGAAAAGGAATTATCTACTGAAATTTACACTGCCAGGATGGATGAAGTACTTGGCACCCCTGGATGAGAAGGAAACCATTCAATCTCCACTAGGATACCACTGTCCTGCTACAGGTTGGACCTATCAAAACACATTAGACGTGGAGTAGAATACACATCATTAAAAGAGAGGACAAGACATTTTGGCCTGGTATATCCTGCCTCCAACCCATTGCCTCCTGCCTGGCAGTGCTGGTTCCCCCACCATCACCAACATGCACGGTACATACAACCAAGCCAAGTTCCAAAAGCTGACAATTTCTTTCTCCTCATGGCCAGGTAGGCACATTCATTTTTCCACAGGTACAACCATTTGGCTGCCATCTTTGTTCCCTCCATTCACATGGAGGACATGCTAGCCCTTATAAATTCACCCAAAAAGGCTTAAATGATGGCCAACAAAGCCTGTTCTTAAACACTGCTGCTGCTAAGTCGCTTCAGTCGTGTCCGACTCTGTGCAACCCCATAGAGGGCAGCCTACCAGGCTCCCGGGTCCCTGGGATTCTCCAGGCAAGAACACTGGAGTGGGTTGCCATTTCCTTCTCCAATGCATGAAAGTGAAAAGTGAAAGTGAAGTTGCTGAGTCGTGTCCAACTCTTAGCAACTCCATGGACTGCAGCCCAGAGGCTCCTCCATCCATGGGATTTTCCAGGTAAGAGTACTGGAGTGGGGCGCCATTGCCTTCTCTGGTTCTTAAACACTGGAATGTCTCTAATTAAAAAGGAAAGCTTTCCTCCAAAGTAAAATGGCCTTGGACATTATTGTGCTTCAAAAGGAGCCATCTGAAACATTATGCCAATTAAATGTTGTGTTGTTCATACCTGATGAGTCTGTTAATGTGTTATCTTTATTAAATCACATAAAAACACAAGTGAACACTCAATGATCTTAGGCCCAAGTCTAGGGGATTTAGTAAATAAATGGTTTGGCTCATGGGGCTCTTGGTAAAAAAAAAAAAAAAAAAAAGGTGTCACTAATTTTAAAAGTATCATCCCAATCTTTGGTTTCTCTTACACGTGCTTACAGTTAATGCTTTGCATTGTTGCTGAGGCATCTGTGTCCAATGCAGCCATATAGCCACCAAGTGAGCCATCTCCATGCTAGTGAAACTACTTGCTTACCACGCAGGATGTATTGCAAAAGAGGACGAACTATAAAGATTATAAAAGCCAGTCAACACATGGAGTGTTGCAGGAAGTAATGAGGACGTGACCACCAGTTAAGCCAAGAACTAAATCTGGTCCTCAAAATTTCCTGACTCCCTCCTTTGTGCTTGGAATGTACACTGAGTGAGCAATATTTTCTTGAGACCATCTGGGTGGTATACCTGACTGAACTCAGTTACTGCCTCTGTATAAACCTGTAAGATTCGGTGGGCAGGTGAGAAAATCTACCAGTCTTACACCTACCCAAGCCAAATCTCATAAGCAGGTTTTCATGCTTATTAAACCTGCCACCTACCGAGTATGGAGGTTGGTTTCAGTATTCACTTGAAAAGGCTGTGAACCAGCATATTAAACTGTTCCAGCAGTACCCAATATACAACTATAAACATGGTAATTTGGATTTTTTAAAGTAGGAATAGTAGTGTGGTGATTTTGAAAAACTAACAAATGAAAGGACAGACTAGTCAGGTCTCTGTTGCTGGTATTGTGATCCTAGGCAAGATACTCATTTTCTATTTTAGTTTTATAGCTAATAAAATGGGACAATAGTACCTACCTCAGAGGACTATAAGAAGAAAGAAATTATATAATCAGCATGAGTAGTAACACTCAGCAGAGTGCTTGGCATACATAAAATCAATTTCTGATATTTATTATTAGAACTATTATAATTTTTAAAAAAT
This sequence comes from Bos taurus, assembly GCF_002263795.3. NCBI lineage: Eukaryota > Metazoa > Chordata > Mammalia > Artiodactyla > Bovidae > Bos > Bos taurus. Next base: position 50,204,088 of record NC_037329.1, read on the forward strand.
TTTACTTCCATTTGTAATCTTGCCCTTTGTTTTTTAGGATCAGGACTGCCTTTGCCATCCCTTACTCCATTTTTCAGCTCTTCTTACCGAACCAAACTTGAACCTACTCAGGGGACTCAGAACAAAGTCAATCTACTGATACTGGGTTGTGATGAAGGAAAGTACAGCATTTTTCACAAAGTGCCCAACATGAGGCCAGGTAAAGAGAACAATAGCTCATGCTTAAAAGACCTGAATTCCCTGATGGCTTCCAGGAAAGGATATTTAAGACAAGATACCTGATCAGCTCACAGATGTTCTTCTGATTGGTTGGTGGGAGGTAACAGAGTGATACATCATCATCTATTTTCTAATTCCAACTAGTCTGGGGTTTAGTGCTGTGCTTATGATTAGCATGTAGTTGTTTTCTTCCATCTGGTGAGGTTCTGGTATCTGTAAAACAACTCAAGGATAAGGCTCAGAATATTATCTATAGCCCTTGAGGAGGAACAAAAGGCTCTTTGGGTTTATGACTAAACAACTATTTATATGCCGCTTGAGTGTTTTTGTTTCTTGGCTCTTTGGAATTCAGGGAAGGCCTAGGAGGCCAAAGTTTTTGCTTTTTGTTTTTATTTTTAAACAAATAAGGTAAGGTGGACACTGGGTTTCTGCCCCCAGGAAGGCTCCACAGGGTCCTACTCAGTTTCACTCTGTTACACATAACCTGCCCACAGAGTCATCTTCCTAAACCCCAGTTCGCCCTCCATTTCAATGTGTTTCAAAGCTCCCTCCAAGTTTCTATCTAAATCAGAAGTAAAAGCCTGCATCTCTCTCTCTAGAGCTTTGAAAGTCTCAGGTATCACACAGATTTTGCGCTCCAGCTTTATCTTCTGCTGTTCTTCAAAAATCTGTCAGGTGCATTCTCACACCAACAGACAAATAACAGTATAAAACAACAGTGAAAGCATCACTCTCAGTTCCTCTTAATTTCAAAATCTGCTTTGCATCTGCACTCCAACTGTCAGGCTTTTTTTTTTTTTTTTGTAATTCTTGCAATAACTGCCAGATTGCTCTTTCTGAGTCAAGTTCCTCAGTTGTCCATTTTATATCATTTCCAGATTCAGCTCAGTAAACTACAAACTGCAACATATCCCTTTCTGTTCCATCCACATGATGGTTCCTTCACATACTACTGCTGCTGCTAAGTCACTTCAGTCGTGTCCGACTCCGTGTGACCCCAGAGACGGCAGCCCACCAGGCTCCCCCATCCCTGGGATTCTCCAGGCAAGAACACTGGAGTGGGTTGCCATTTCCTTCTCCAATGCATGAAAGTGAAAAGTGAAAGTGAAGTTGCTCAGTCATGTCCGACCCTGTCCATTGGATTTTCCAGGCAAGAGTACTGGAGTGGGGTGCCATTGTCTTCTCCATCACATACTACAGTCTTCCATAATTTGGCACCTACCACCATGCTATGCTGTTGCTTAGTCTTTTTTCCTTGGCTTACAATATTTTCCCCAATTTCAATGTCTGGTGTACTCTGAAAGTCCATACCAAAAGTTGCATTTAAAGTCTGCTAAAATATAATCTATATTTATCCATTCACTGTGTTTACAGAAACCATTTTGAAACATCCACCTTTGGAGGAATGGTCTTCTGGGACTTAGGATAATGTAGAAGAACACTAAATCAGAGGGAGTCCCTTCTTTGAAAGCATTTCACATCCACAACTCATTGTAGGACATAAAGTAATGAATGCTTTCTGCCCAGATTTTAAAACAAGCTTAAAAAAAATTACAGAATATTGTGAGGCAAAGAGTCAGCAAAGATTCTGAGATAAATGAATTTTTGACAACAGTGATACCGTTCTTAAGCACTGAAAGATCTGGTCTATATTGTACATCTTGGCCAGACTTATGACATGGGACCTCTCCATTCTGTCTAGCATCAAGAATCAGAGGGAAAATAAAAGCAGAAATATTTTAAGACAAAATGAAAAAAATATGGACTAACCTCTTGCTAATCAACAATAGTCTGTCACATGCTTAGCCATAGAGGAAATCCAGATGAAAAAGCTGAGTAGAAGAAACACTGTTTCTGACCATCACTGCTTACATGGAAAGAATAATTCCTTCAATGCCTATTGAAGGCAATCTTAGTCATCTGCCCCTCCCTTTTCATAGGCAGACCTGATACCTTATAATGCTTTATAACTCCACACTTGATACATTTCTATGTTCATTTCTTGATGCTCAAATTCTCATGAAGGAATCACTACTCAGCATACAGAATACATCTAAACTATATTGATGTTTTAAAGTTACCATGTAAAAGAATGCTTTCATGACCTAAAATTCCATTCCCATATATAACCACCACCTATTAAATAATACTTTTAATGAGCCAAGTTAATATTCCCATGCATGTCATATTATATATACATACACACAGATAAAGCTAATTACTATGTAACCAAACACAATTGTTTAACCCATGTTAATTCCAACTAGCTGATTTTGCACTTACGAGTTTATAAAAAATGCATAATCATAAACACACATTTCACCAGAGTTATTTGACTGAATTGCTTGATTAGGTTGAATATAAGTAGTTTTGTCATTTCACTGACCCAGACGCTATCTTATTGGATTCTAATCCATTGGTCAAATCACATCATTTATCTCAAAGTTAAATATATTATCTATTTTGCATTTAACACAGTTTGGCTGCATTTATTTGAGTGATTTAAGTGCTGATAAGGACCAAGTCTTAGAATTGTATAATATGGATGTTATAATACATTTTCAAATGCCAATAATATTTTTGGCACTATCTTAAAAAACAGTTTTAAGACTTGATACAAATTTGCTTGCAAACCTCCCATTTTACCTTTTAGTGCTTTACTGAGGCACTCGTGTGAAAACTTAGCAAGGTCTCTAACACAAAGTTTAAATTCTTACTGGCCAATGGAATTCTGCAATTCCATTAACACATGAGTCTGACATAGCTGAGATTTATATTGCCAGAAACTCTCATTTGATTTATAATCTGGTAATCCTTTTATCCTCCATTTATATGCAGTATAACTTGACATAAGTGCAAGAATGCCTTCACTAATAGAATTCACGAATATTGGACCAAGACGTTTTTTAGATCATAAAGGCTCTCTGCAAAGGGAAAGAAAGGGAAAGACTGGAGCTGGCTGGGATGGGATCTGGCTTTAAATCAGTCTAGTAAAATGAAACTCAGGTTAAAACTACTGATTTTAGAACATTAGCTTGGCATACAGTTCTCTTTTGATGGGTCTGCTCCCTCAACTCAGCCCACAAAACTGTTTTACCAGCCCTCAGGCTACAAAGGAGTCAGATATCTGTAGCCTTTGTTACAGTTCATATTAAAAAGTTATGTGGACTAATGAAGTATATTTAGATAGGGAGAAGCAAAGAAAGTGGAATATGGGAGGGGAGAAAGTTCTAAACATCATACTGAGCCTGGGAAAATTCTGGGATATAATGAACATGAAGAACAACAAAGAACATTTGCCACATCTGCTTCATTTACAAAATGATATCTTTAAATCAACCACCACCACCACCACCAAAACAGAAAACTAAGAATCCAAGGTTTGTATCTGTTACCATCCACATTATGCCCTATTTGTTGACTACACTTTAAACTTGGTTTGAGTATTAATTCTTCTCAGTGTTTTCCATTTCACAATAAAACACCATTTCTGCTTCTTCCCATTCATTCAAATGCTGATATTGAACAAGTATTATTTTCATGGTTTTTATCTATGCAGTTCAGAATTCTACTTAAAAAAGAAAAAAACTCTTAGATATATAATAGATGCATAAGCCCATCTCCACACATGACATTTGCATAGAAAACTCAATTAGAGAACTGTATTATTACATTTGGGAGATTAGTGGGGTATCAAATGACTTAGAAATACTTCTGTATGTTTTCCAAATTTTACTCTTGACTGTGTTATTTTGGAGATTCATAAAATTCAAAAATTATTCTTGGGAAAAAATAAACTTTGCAGGTATGTACATTAATAGAAAACTACATCAGAGTACAATGATAAGGTCATAGGAAGGCAATGCTTTATGATAATTAACAGGTAGGTCATCCAAAACAAGGTACTAATCAGCTAGTTTTTAACATTTTTGAGTTTTCTGTGATTAAATATTACTTTCTTATCAATAATATGTCTATTATTTTTATCATTTGGCATTTTAAATCCTACAATATATAGCATCCACAATACTAAATAACTGTGGCAAAACACGTTTTAAGGTTAATTTAGCTACGTACTTACAGCATTAAAACAAATTTCACAAGTGAAGCAGGATAAAAAATTCTTTATGGCTACACTTAATAGTTTCAGACACAGAATAGTAAATGTAAATACTTAATTCTATTGAATTTAATGGTTAGATTTTATTTTAGTAATTTTAAAGTCTGAAAGAATGGGAGAGACAGATCCAGAGTGGCAGAGATAGAAAGGCAGAGTTAGAGTTGGAGAGAGAAAGGAGGAGACAGAAAAATCACATTATCAATGTGATGCTGAATCTTACGCCTGGACCAAAAGCTCTGTCCCTGTAGTTAAGGTGACTATGAGTCAACTTCAAAATGTCTCTCCATTCTCTAAAGGAGAAATACTATTACCAAGATCTCATACCACAAACATTGCTGCCTCACAGTTTAAGCTAAATGCAAAGCTGGCATCATAAAAGTTGTACAGCTAACTCTTTCTCCATTAAAATGCATATATTTATTATTAATTATTATTAAATTTCTTAATTTTAGAGTATTAGAGGGCAATGGAAAAATTTTGTTGACTCATTAGAAAGACCTAATGTGATAATCTGCACAATGTAACACTGTATTAAAAGGCTGTATTTATAGCATTAATTTTAAGTCTCCATTTGAACTGTTATATTAGAGAAGAACACAAAGGTAAATCTAAAGATTAAATCGAGAACTTTGCCTATTTAGTTTTCCAATTTGCTGAACACACACATATTCTTTCCTTTTCTTGCCTCGTATGTCCCCCTCTCTAAATTCCTTTAACTTTTTACTTTGTTTTTATCTATTTCTCTTTCTGTTACCCTATCTCCATTTTCTTCTTTTCCACTCCTCTCTTTCTCCCTATTCTTTTTAAATTATTTTCACGCCATTATTATATAAGTAGAACTTTGAATATTACTATGTCAGTTCTGAAATGCATTGATTTATTCACAATGATCAAAGATAAATTATTAAATTTCCTTTTAAAGCAGTTGAGATTTTCAGAAATTTCATGCATTATAGCAGTTCATGATTCAGTCAAAATGAATCAAATAAAATCTTGGTTAAGTTTTATATTCTACTTCTCTATGACTTGTGATCTGGTTGAACTAAAATAAAATTAGGAATTTGCTCAGAATTAATTTAAGCATTGTACTAGAAGCAATCATATGTGTAGCACGTTACTGAGATTCATTTTTTCTTATTTTCTAGATAATGACTGCCTCTATGATACAATAATATAATAGTTACCATGTTCAATTTTTCATCAAAATACATTTAATTCTGGTAATGATAAGAAATCAATGCATTACAATATCTATAAGACTGTATCATTCAGGAAAAGAAGAATGCACTATTTATGCCTTTTTCTATATCTTAATATGGAAAAATTTGTTACTAATTGCAAGTATATATTATCTTGACTTACAAGACACAAAGTAGAGGACGAGGGGAAAAGACTGGCGTTCCAAAATTAACAAGTCCTTGATGATACATTTTTCAAGGGGTGTGTTTGTGTAAGCAAAAATTCAACAAAAAATAGAAAAAGACATATTCCAGATGTGACCAAAAATAATATTGAAATAGTTTATAAAGTGTTCTGGAGCACTCATTTTCCTTAGGAATGGTAGATTCTCTCTCGAGGCAGGGGAATGAATTACTGTATCTTTAAATATCATTTCACTTTGCTTTATCTGTGAAAACTTTCTAAAAATAATTTGATAGAAATTGGAGAGTTAGAAATACCTGATGTAATTATCTTTTATTACAAACTTTTGAGAATGTTGCTTAACCCTATGCTTCTCAGTTTTTAACTAAAAACATGGAGATTACAATCCTCAATGATATGTGTGGTTTAAAGGACATAATAAAAGTTAAAGCAACAAGTATGAGTATACAATACGTATTTCTCTCTTTCTTTCTTGTCCCCCACTTCTTTCAGTAGATCATTTTGCCCTTACTTTCAAGGGTTTTATGTGTGTTAGGGTAACTATTTTGTTAAAACTCTTAAAATAAGAACATTAATAAGACTCTTTTGTTCCACTGAATTATGCCTTCATTTCTGAAAGTAGAGAAGTGTTATGCTAAAATAATGTAAGCTACCTATATTAAATATATCAATTATCTCTGACTTGTGTTTAGAAAAGCTAACTGGATTTTCTCTTTTTCTTTTAGATGAGTAATGTAAACCATATGATAAAAAGAATTTTTCTGTCTAGTTTTTACTGTTAGATCTGCAGTGGCTAGAAGAACAGCTCAGACATATTAGGCACTCAAGGAATAATTGTGGAATTAAAAATACAATAAAGTTTGAGTTTTATCCATTTTCCTCAATCCATTGTAATTGGAAATAACTGTCTTTGACTTGGTTTTATTAAAATTGGACAATTTAAATATATGGTTACCAGGGGGAAAGAGGGAGAGGGATAAATTTGGAGATTGGGATTAACATATACACACTACTAGGTATAAAATACAGAAGGAATAAAGACCTACTGTATAGCAGAGGGAAATCTACTCAATACTCTGTAATGGCCTATAAGGGAAAAGAATCCAAAAAAGACTGAATATATGTATGTGTAGAAGTGATTCACTTTACTGTACACCCAAAACATTGTAAACTGTAAATCAACTATGTGTGCTTAGTCGCTCAGTCGTGTCTCACTCTGTGACCCCGTGGACTGTATTCCACCAGGCTCCTTGTCCATTGGGATTCTCCAGGCAAGAATACTAGAATGGGTTGCTATGCCCTCCTCCAAGGGATCTTCCCAACCCAGGGATTGAACCCAGGTCTTCTCCATTGCAGGTGGATTATTTACCATCTGAAGCATCAGGGAAGCCCATGGACTTTACTCCAGTATTTTTTTTATTTTAAAGACAATTTAACATTTTCAATGATAATGTACAATTTTCTTCATTTTAGTTTAAAGCATAAAATGGAAAAGGTGATGCATACAGTAGAAAATTAATTTATCAGTCTACTCATTTTTGGAAATGAATCAAGCAAAGTTTATTAAAACTATATATTTGGAAAATATATTTACCATCATGCCAATATGAGAAGAATGACTGTACTTGCTTCAGCAGCATATATATCAATATGAGAAGAATGATAATAAAAATTTAATATGCTCATTGTCCTAGAGAACAATTTGTATTGGCAATTTGCAAAATTCAGTGCTCAGTATAACTCTGGCTCAAAATAATAGAATACAACTGTGAATTCTGAGTTCATGTGAATATTTTATTTCTTGGAACTGACAGACTTGTAGTTTGATTATGCTATTATGTTAATCTGTAGCTTATTTTTTAAATATATATGTATATATATTATATGTAAAAGATGGAGGGCAGAAGGAGAAGAGGGTGTCAGAGAATGAGATGGCTGGATGGTAATGAACATGAACTTGGGAAAACTCCAGGAGATTGTGAGGGACAGGGAGGCTTGGCATGCTGCAGTTCATGGGGTCTCAAGGAGTTAGACACGACTGGATGATTGAACAACATAGTTGTTGTTCAGTCCTATATATATATAGATAGATAGATAGATAGCATCCTAGGTGGCTCATTGGTAAAGAATCTGCCTACCAATGCAGTAGATGTGGGTTTGATTCCTGGGCTGGGAAGATCCCCTGGAGAAATGGCAACCCACTTCAGTATTATTGCCTGGGCAATCCCATGTACAGAGGAGCCTGTCAGACTACTGTCCATGGGGTCACTAAAAAGTTGGACACGACTTAGCAACTAAACAACAAAATACTTATATACACTTTCTTTTAATCTCCCACAATAATAAAAGTTTTTTATAACAAAATGAGTTCAAGAGCTACCATCTGGAGAGAGAGAGAGTGCTACTGCTACTTCTACTACTGCTAACTCGCTTCAGTCGTGTCCGACTCTGTGTGACCCCATAAGACGGCAGCCACCAGGCTCCACCGTCCCTGGGATTCTCCAGGAAAGAACACTGGAATGGGTTGCCATTTCCTTCTCCAATGCATGAAAGTGAAAAGTCAAAGTGGAGTTGCTCAGTCGTGTCTGACTCTTAGCGACCCCATGGACTGCAGCCTACCAGGCTCCACCGTCCATGGGATTTTCCAGGCAAGAGTACTGGAGTGGGTTGCCATTGCCTTCTCAAGAGAGAGTGCTAGGTATATCATCAAAGGCAATGAATCTAAGAATCCAGGAAGATCTTGAATTATTACTCTTTCAATTTAATTTTTAATCATGAAAATCCTTGTTAGGAAAGAAAACTATCTAAATGACAGCCATTTTTATATTCAGATATTTGCCAAGTAAAATAATTGGATGTCAGATGAGGAACTGCCTGTCATATATTGCTATTAAAATAATATATTTTTTGTGCATAACCAACCTGCCTGAGTGGGTTACTATAGTCTATGGTTTCCCTGAGATTTTCCAGTGGGATTTTAATAATACTCTTATGTTTGCCATCTTAGCAGTACAGCCTGTTAAACAATTTGTAAGAAAAATATTCAGGTATAAAGCTAGATAATCTGTATCCCTTTGGAATCAAAAGTCACTTTGCCAAAATATTTTAACATGCAAAATTGCTTCTTGAGAGATGTTTGCCATGATAAAATGACAGAAAACTACATTTTCATTATAATTATAACTGACTTGTGGTGCTAACTTTTTATAATTTAAAGGTATTCTCAACTCTGACAGCCCTTCCATGTTGAATTATGCATCTCAGGCTCTTAAATAGTTCTGCTGGCATGAGACAGCTGAGATGAAGTTGTCTTTCTAAAATAATTGCTCCATGGAGCATCCATTATACCTTCAGAAAAAATGTATTACTTGACTTCTACAAATTATAGACTAGCCTATAATGGGTATTTTTGACAGCTATTAGCTTAAAAAAAATCTGAACAGTAAAATGAGTATTGATATCACAATGGTGTGCCGTGCATGTTAATACCAACCTTCTCTGTACTTCCCTTCTAAAGCATGATGTAATCATTAATTATAATAATATTGATGTAACTGAACTCATGTTAAAAATACAGTATTGGCAAAGTATGTCATTTTCTCACCTGTGAGATAAAAACCATTAACTCAATATTTACAATACATACTGAAGACATCATCCAGGTTTTAAAAGATAAAAAATGAATTCACTTTTGGTAATGTTTTTCTGATTCATTAAGTTACTGGGTAAATTTTAAAAATCATAAATGATACAATAATCAGATAAAGAAAAAGATGATATGTTTTTACCTCCCACATGCCTCTTCAAAATATTGAACAGATGATAACTTAATTTATCAATACTTTGTTAAAATATATATTATTTCTTATTAAGAATTTTATACTTTATATTTCTATGGCAGTTAAAATTTCCCCTAATAAAAACACTTGCAAATATCTTTGCAGGAATATTCTACCTCATGGCACTATAACGATTCCACCTCATGGAACTATAATGATTCCATTATTATTAAAGTCCAGAATGAAAACAATAGTGACAGTCTATCAGAATCTTTACTATTTCTGTGTATATCAATTAAATGCAGTCATGTGAATGAAAATATTTGTTGTTAAGTTTAGGAGATTCTATGCAAATAAAGGCAAAGTTTTTATTAGTAGGTTAATATGTGGTAAATATTTTCCAATTCTATTGAATCACTAGGTTTTGGTGGGTTGTTTGTTTGACCACAGTAGGAAGAAATGGCTTAGGTTCCTATGTCCCTCCTGTATAAACATAGCACAGACCCAGACACATATACACATATCTCTGATCTCAAGAATCAAAAAGCTAACATCTATAATAAAACTTAAGTTAATGAACATATTAATCTAAGGTGTATCAAGTGCCTACTGTCTCATTCTGCCAAGAATTGATCACACAGTTATTATTTATACCTATTCCTTATTAACCAAATCCGAGAGGGTTCATACCTCTACACATGGCCAGAAGAAAAATTGCACACATTATGTGGTCTCTTCAAATTCTCTTGGCTTTAAGCTCACCCTCATCTCTTAGGTTAATAGTAGAAAGACAAATCTTGTGCTGAGCTCTAATACTCCATTTGTTACTTACTGAGGCTTAGGTGGGGTGGAATAGGTAGAATGATAGATGGAAATTTGATAGTTTTAGTACATCTTTCCAGTTCTACTCTCACATCTCTTATTTAAATGAAGTTTTTAGAAGTCTAAACGACTGGCTAGCTTAAGAGAAAAAGAAACATTTAGAAATTGTCAACTACAAATTGGCACTTGCCATCTACCTCTAAAAGGATTAAATCATATGCTGCTAAATTGCTGCTAATTTTCAACACCCCCTGAAAGCAGTTCAGGATGGAGAGCAGAAGTGAGGCACTCTGCTTAGGGTAGGAAAGCTGGCAGAACAGGTCTCAGATAGTTATTTTAAGGAGCCAATTTTATAAGCCTAATTCTTGTATCTCATATTTAGAAAACCAATCGAATCCTTCATGGTGACCACTGCTCCTCATGACTAGCAGAAACCTTCAAGACACTAACAGAAGCCTTCTGCAAATTGCATGTACTTAATTGCATGTACTCCCCCTTCACCAAAATCACATATACACCGACAGCCCCCCCTACCTCTCTGGAGTGGTTTCTCAGAGCTATCTGCAGTCACCCAGGCTTCAGTTCTCATTTTGCCCCAAATAAAACTTAACTGGCAACTCTCATATTGTGCATTTTTTTAGTCAACGAAATAAATTTTAGTAGATAGTTTTGAGAGAACAAAGATAGGAGAGAATAAAGAAAATGGTCTACACTGACTTTGTAATACCTTGCTATATTTTAACCATCACACCTTCAGTCTATATACTGGCCCCAATGAGTAGACCAGGGTGGAGAAAAATACCCCAGTGTTGGTTTTAACAAATTACACTAAAGTGATCACAACTGTCCATGACAATATAAATTAAAATTTCTTCCATTTATTCCTTTCAGCTTATATAAAATTAAACTTTTTTTAAAATTTTTTTACTTTACAATATTGTATTGGTTTTGCCACACATCAACACGCATCTGCCACGGGTGTACACGTGTTTAAAGTTTAAAATTTAACTTCAAAATACTTTTTAAATAATGAATGTCTTACATTCTAATTTCATGAGATTTAGCTTTTAAATTATTTATTGTAGTCCCAAGTTATTAAACTATTGACTACAAATTACCTGTTTACACAGTTGAGGCATTATATATGGAATTACCAAACAGATGAGTATCATCTATCCCTCCCACCAAAGCAAACTGCTTAGAGTAACATAATGACTTATTTCAGGGAACTTGAAAATCTTTAAAAATCATTGAATATAGAGGCTTTTTTTTTAATTGGGAAAGATTACCTGGTATCAAGATTACCTGGTATCAAGATTGCCTGGTATCAAGATTACTTGCCTTGATATATGAAAAATGGAGTATTTCCTGCATATCAGTAAATAAAGATGTCAGAGTTATCAGGGATTGCAGCCAGTGAGTCCTGAGGAAACTCAGGAAAGAAAAGACTACCTGCCATCTAGCAGCCATCAGAATGCAGCCACGCCCTATGTAGAGGCCTGAGGAAATGCAGGATGTGAAAATATGGAATACTGGCCCCACATACCTGAGATGCATATCAAAGGAATAATTTCATGAGCCCAGACTGTTGCATCTTCCCATACATAGAAAAGCATTAAATTTCTGGAGATAACTGGCTTTCCTTTAATTAACAATCATCTTTTGACATTCAGACTACCTTCCCTTTGTTGCAAAACTTCTACATAACCTGCCTCACCCACTCTTCTCCTCAGAGTAGCTGTCTCAAGGTTACTTCAGATGCTGCCTCCCAGGCTCAAAGTCCTAAAAATTCTACCAAATAGTACATAACACTCAATTTTTAGGTTGTGAATATTTTTAAGTCCAAATATATTATGTTCTTTCAAAAGGCTATGCAGTGATTATGAATGAAAGCTAATGTGCACATTACAAGTATGCACTCAGACCTATGATGAATGTTAAAATTATACATAAAAGAGTTTGTAGAGATGTAGTGGATTTTGTGGGATTTTAATTGCCTCTAGATTTTTCTATAGCCTTCACATTTTCTCATAATATGAATAACTATTTTCATTTTATGTAAGCAAAACAAAAACCTGTTTCAAAATTTTTCAAAGATATAGAGTAAAAAGTTAAAGTACTTTTTCCTGATGTCTTGACATTTCCCATCCTCTTTCTGACCCCTAACGCCAACAACTCAATGTTTGTCCAGAAGCAACTGATGTTGTTTGTTAGCACCACCCAGACCTTTATTTTCTACTTTTTTTTTTTTCTTTCATATATATTGGATTGGCTAAAAGGCTTTTTGGGCTTTCTCATAAGATGGCTCTAATAGTGCTTAGCTCTTTTTAACTTCATTTGAAACAACTTTTAGATTGTATTGTGACAGCTGTCATATAAGAGTGCATTTTTAAAAAACAGCAAAATTGTTCAATTTTTATATAGCCATTTTAATATGAAGATGAGAAAAAAATCAACATTTTTAGCATATTATGCTTTATTATTTTAAGAAAAGTAAAAATGTAGCTAAAATGCGAAGAAAGATTGGTGCGGGGTATGGAAAAGCTACTGTCACTGATCGAATGTGTCAAAAGTGCTCTGTGAAGTTTTGTCCTGGGGATTTTCTCACTGGATGATTCTCCATGGTCAGGGAGACCAATTGTGGTTGAGAGCAATCAAATTCAGACACTGAGAACAATTAACATCATACCACAGAGGAGATAGCCAACATACTCAAAATATCTAAATTGAGTATTGAAAGTCATTTGCACCAGCTTGGTTATGTTAATCGCTGTAATATTTGGCTTCCACATAAGTGAAAGAAACCTTCTTAACTGTGTTTCTGTGTGTGATTCTCTACTGAAATGTAATGAAAGCATTCTGTTTCTAAAACAAATTGTGATGGACAATGAAAAGTGGATATTGTACAGTAATGTGGAATGGATAAAACTGTGAAGCAAGTGAAATGAACCACCACCAACTACACCAAAGTCTGGTCTTCATCCGAAGAGGGTGCTGGTGTATATATGATGGGATTGAAAGGGAGTTCTCTATTATGATCTCCTTCTGGAAATCCAAAAGATTAATTCCAACAAGCACTGCTCCCAATTTTGCCAACTGAAAGTAACACTTGAAAAGCATCAGGAATAAGTCAACAGAAAATGCATAATCTTCCATCAAGATACTACAAAACCGTGTGTTTGTTGGCCAGGCAAAAACTGTTACAGCTTGGCTGGGAAGTTCTGATTCATCTTCCATATTCACTAGATATTGTACCTTCGGAATTCCATTTATTTTGGCCTTTACTAAATTCTCTTAATGGAAAAAAAATTCAATTCCCTGGAGTACTATAAAAGGCACCTGGAACAGTTCTTTGCTCAAAAAGGTAAGTTTTGGGAAGATAAAATTGTGAAACTGCCTGAAAGAAGCCAGAAGACAGTGGAACAAAATGGTGAATACATTGTTCAATACAGTTCTTGGTGACAACGAAAAAAAAAAAAGTGTCTGGAGACATGGCATTGTCTCCACATAGGAATAGGTTAACTATTCCTATTCAATCTCTCAAGACAGAGGAAAAAAGTGTGTGGAGACATGGCATTGTCTCCACATAGGAATAGGTTAGCTATTCCTATTCAATCTCTCAAGACAGAAGAAAAAATGTCTTCCTACAGCTTCCTTGCAGACAAGAGTGTGACATCCTCTGGTCTATGAAATAGAAGTCCTTATGTTGGGCTTTGGGAAACTTCTTAAAGTTGGACACACCCAGGGAGGCATGCTCTACTCTACTCTACCCCTCTTCTTTCCCTTTTTCCTGTCTAGACTAGTCAAGGTGTTAAGAGGAGGGGTGCTGGTAGCAGCCAGTTTTGCAAATGCAACAAGAGCCATCCATTGGAACACAGCCACTATGGAGAACAGTGTGGAGATTCCTTAAAAAACTGGAAATAGAACTATGATACAACCCAGAAATCCCACTGTTGGGCATACAACCAAGGAAACCAGAATTGAAAGAGACACGTGCACCCCAATGTTCATCGCAGCACTGTTTACAATAGCTAGGACGTGGAAGCAACCTAGGTGTCCATTGGCAGATGAATGGATAACAAAGCTGTGGTACATATATACAATGGAATATTACTCAGCTATTAAAAGGAATGCATTTGAATCAGTTCTAATGAGATGGATGAAACTGGAGCCTATTATACAGAGTGAAGTAAGTCAGAAAGAAAAACACCAATATGGTATACTAATGCATATATATGGAATTTAGAAAGATGGTAACGACGACCCTATATGCAAGACAGCAAAAGAAACACAGAGATGAAGAACAGACTTATGGACTCTGTGGGAGAAGATCCCACTCTGAGGGTGGGATGATTTGAGACAATAGCATTGTAACATGTATATTACCATATGTGAAATAGATCGCCAATCCAGGTTTGACGCATGAGACAGAGTGCTCAGGGCCGGTGCACTGGGATGACCCTGAGGGATGGAATGGGGAGGGAGGTGGGAAGGGGGTTCAGGATGGGGGACATGTGTACACCCATGGCTGACGCATGTTGATGTATGGTGAAAGCCGCTACAATATTTTAATTAGCCTCCAATTAAAATAAATTAATAAAAAAATAACAAGAGATTTCACTTCTGTCATAGTAGTGTGATTCCAAAGCAGAACAGTTTTATTAAAAACAGAAGGGAAAACAAAACAAAAAACTAAAAAGCTGGACTCTTGCTGTTAATTGCTGTAATACTGAATGATTATTTCTGCATTTCATTCTATGCGACAAAATAATGAATAATAATATCCTCTCTTGCTTAAGCAAATGTTATTTATGTTTTCTGTTGCAAAGTGATTTGAATTCCTAGTTGAAGGTGTCTAGGTATATTTAAAACAATAGCTCTGTTTCTCATTTTATATGACATCATAGGATAATCAATTTCAAATAGTTTTTATTTATTCAATGACAGTTTCAGGTTATTTTCACTTCAGCATATGAAAATCTATCTTTAGCTTAAGTTTATTATTCAATTCTATTAATGAAACCATTAATTTAACTTGGTAAATGCTTAAATTCAACTTGTTAGATGATTAGGTGGCATATAATGCTTGGTTATTGAAATCAATACAGAAATTAATATCCTGGTACATACATGTATACTTCTTGAGGTAGATACATAGAAGTATAGTTCCTGGGTTCAAGGATATGTGTTTTTTGAATACTAATGGATATTTTGAAAATCTTAATTTTTTTTCTCCCACCACATTGCCTAAAATTGGATACTGTCACATATATAAATTTTTTGTCAGTTTTAATGGAATAATATGAAATTAGTTTTTGTTTGCATAAATGTTACTATTGAATTTTAATATATATTCATTTATATATTGCCATTTTAATTTTTTATCAAGTAAATTGCTATATTAACCATTTAAAAATATATATATTGGATTATCTTTTGTTGCTTTTAGGAAACTCTTTATATAGTAAAAGTAAGTTTTATTTGCGGCACATTTATTTGCCTCATCTGTGGCAGAAATAATCATTTATTTGTAAATGTGAAATCATTTTGTTGTAAATGCAAAAATCATTTAGTACTTTACCTGCACATCTGTTTTGTTTCTTGAATTTCATGCATTATTTCTTTGTATGTAATTTTCACATTGCTTCAATGTATCCTAAACAGTTATTTCAGATATATTTAGAAGAAAATGCTTTATTACTATCTTGATATAATTTTTTTTTATTTTTCCCTTTTCTTTTGATTAAACTTTAATCAGGCCTGTGGCTTTTGCCATAGGATCCTGTCTTATTTTGAGATACTGTTGTCCCTTATCTACTTCATAAGAGGTCTAAACTTTGTTTCTCTTTTCTATTTGAAAGCTTTTAGTAATTTTAGAAATTTCAGATGTCTAAGTACATACTTAAATTCAGCTTGTACAGCTCTTAAGAAACCTTTTCAATATAAAGATTTCTGTTGTCAAGTAGGTTCACTGTATGATTTAGATTTTAATTTTTATTTTCTAGTAATTTCCTTGCTTTCTAAACACTTCCTTTTCATAGCACCCTTCCCCCATTTTAATTATTACATATTTCCTGATGCACATATTGTTATTTTATATCCTCATTTCGGTCCTTCTCTAAGAGATTTGTTTCTATCAAATTGTCAGCTACAAATTGGCACTTGCCATCTACATTCACAAGGGTTAAATTATGTACTGCTATAACTGCTGATTTTCAATACCCCTGAAAAGAGTTCAGGGTGGAGAGCAGAAATGAGGCACATTTTGCTTGGGGAAAAAGTGGCAGAACAAGTCTTCAGATATTTTCAAGGGCTGAATTTATGAACCCAATTCTTCTATCTCCTCATATCTAGAAAATCCTTCATGGTGACAACTGCTCCTCATGACTAGCAGAAACATTCTGCAAAAAAAAAAAAAAAAAAATGTGCTTGACTACACATACTCCCGTTTCACCAAAATCACATATGCTGACCTTCCCCCTGTCTTTGGTACCAGAGTATTGGTACCAGAAGCCCCCTTCACCCATCTTCCTCCTTGAAGAGTCCAGATGAATTGGGTAAGTCTTTCCTGATTCTTGTATCTTCCATATTAGTTGATGATCCTGAGTTGTATTTTGTGGTGTATAGCAGGAACTTGTCTTCTCCCAGTTGAAAGTATTGGGTGTAGGGGGTGAAAAAGGAGAAGTTGAAAGCTACCTGGGAATATCCACCCAGTAGAAAGATATTGGATGGGGTTCAGTTTAATGATATAGGGGAATACCCACCCAGGTGAAAGATACTGGAGTGGTGGGAGGCTGGCTGAAAGATATCAGGGTTTGCTCAGGTGTAGGAGACTGACTGGTCTGTGCTGAGTGGTTAAGTAAGAGGCTGATGTGATGCTTTTCCTCAGTTCAGCTGCTTTAATAGAATTTGCTGGGATAAAAGTTAAGGTATATGAGAGCTTTGCTCTGAAGAAAAGGGACAAGACTCCTCCTGGCCAGTTATGGTTTTCTTGGACAACTGGGAAATTTATGGGAGTGGTGGAGGCAGAGTCCTCATAGGGAAACCAACTCATTAATTAAAACACTTTCTCATCCAGGTGTCACAGAGAAGATATGGCCATTCAATGTTCCAAGCATCCACATGGGCTTAGACTACCAACCCAAGGGGAGAAACCGAGATATATAAGAGATCCGAAACAACTCTAGGGTGTTGCCTAGAGGAGTTAAGTTCCCAAGCAGCACACTGGACCACCACACAACTTCAGTAGTTAATTTTATCCCTGACAAATTCAATTTAAAACAGGAAATAGAGCCTTTCAAACAGAAACAAAAGGCATCAGAAAGCCAGTCTCAAAATAACATCCTAGCCAGGATTATGTATGTACAAAACTCATACTTGCAAGTACCTACTTAACTGGGGAAATTATACTAAAGAATATCAAGTATACCAATATAAAATTACCAAACTGGGGTTTTTCGATATCCAAAATTAATATTTTTGTGTGCACAGTTAGAAAAAAACGGCCATAAGATCTAACAGACTGAATGAAAAGCTTACATTGATTTGTATCTAGAAGCAACTAAATGAGGCAATAATAGTGTAACTTCTTGAAGCTATATCAGAACTAAAAGAGGCTGCTAGCACTCTGATTCTGACTCTCTCTGCTCCTCCAACATATCCTCTTTTATCTGAATTGCCTGGCCCAGACACTATCTCTTTTTTCTTTTCCAACTCCTTTGCCTCTTACTACTGCTTTCCCCAGGACAGAAGGATAAAAAATCAGAAGTAATTATAGTTGTTCCCTTTAAGGAAAAATCTCTTACAGGGAGAAGTGAACCACCTTTATTGCTTATGTATACACCCAGGACCTGAGCAGAACTTAGAGCCTTGGCTAAGGAATATTTTCAGCCAAGTCAGGGTTCACTGGGACTTGGCTAAGGAATTTGAGTTCCATCTACTCCCACAAGCCCGGGTTTTCAGATCTTTGTCAAGGAGAACAGCTATCAGTTTCTCAAAGCAAAGCAAGGGAATGAATAGAGAAAGTAGGATGAAAACACCTCTTAATTCATTTTGAATCACATAATCTACAGGTTTACAATGAATGCAAGGAATTAGCTCAGAAATTACTCAAATTTATCCCAGAGCTTTTTCTAAAAACATAGGCCAAAGATTCAACACTGCAAGCAAAGATCAGATGAATCAATTCTGGACTATTATGAAAGATTTGAAAAAACTTTTAAGAAATATTCTGGCTTGACACATGAATCATTCTCTAACCACCAAAATGATCCAGTCAACTAAAGGATCATTTTGGTGGTTAGAGAATGATTCATGTGTCAAGCCAGAATATTTCTTTAAAGTACCCCCCCACATCCCAAACCTTTCATTTTAGAGGGCTTCCCTCATAGCTCAGTTGGTAAATCATCTGCCTGCAATGCAGGAGACCTGGGTTTGATTCCTGGGTTGGGAAGATCTCCTGGAGAAGGAAATGGCAACCCACTCAAGTATTCCTGCCTGGAGAATCCCATGGACAGAGGAGCCTGGCAGGCTACAGTCCACAGGATGGCAAGAGTTGGACACGACTTAGCAGCTCAACCACCACTATCTTTTTAGAAGATGCTGCTGCTGCTAAGTCGCTTCAGTCGTGTCCGACTCTGTGCGACCCCATAGACAGCAGCCCACCAGGCTCCCCCTTCCCTGGGATTCTCCAGGCAAGAACACTGGAGTGGGTTGCCATTTCCTTCTCTAGTGCATGAAAGTGAAAAGTGAAAGTGAAGTTGCTCAGTCGTATCCGACTCTCAGCGACCCCATGGACTGCAGCCTTCCAGGCTCCTCCATCCATGGGATTTTCCAGGCAAGAGTACTGGAGTGGGGTGCCATTGCCTTCTCCGTAGAAGATGCTACTTTAGTCAAAAGACAATCAGGCTGGTCAGATTTATATACAAAACCCTTGTTACACTGGCTGACTGACTTTTCACAATCATTAAAAATAAAAAAGGAGGAATCTACAAAAATTATGAACTTTCAATTGTACCAGTAAAGTACACAATGCCGGTTGAAGTTTACCTCAACCCCCAGCTGCTGCTGCTGTCACTTCAGTCGCGTCCGACTCTGTGCGACCCTATAGACGGCAGCCTACCAGGCTCCCCTGTCCCTGGGGTTCTCCAGGCAAGAACACTGGAGTGGGTTGCCATTTCCTTCTCCAATGCATGAAAGTGAAAAGTGAAAGTGAAGTCACTCAGTCGTGTCCAACTCTTTGTGACCCCATGGACTGCAGCCTACCAGGCTCCTCCATCCATGGGATTTTCCAGGCAAGAGTACTGGAGTGGGGTGTCATTGCCCTCTCCCCAGCGCCCCCGCTTAATTTCCAATCAGTAGAGAAAACTAGCTTGAAAAAATAAAATCTTCAGAATTCAGATCCTGAGGGAATAAGTTATTCCTGTGCCTTGAGACCAGAGCTCTCAGAATCACTTATCTAGACCATCTCTGATACCTGAAACTGAGAAAAAACAGAGAATAAAGCATTTAAAAGTTTTTCTTATTAGAAGTGTTATTTACAACTAGTAAGTTTTATACTGTGCTGATTCATTTAGAAAATGAAAGTTTAAAAAATGAAACTATGAGATTTCTCATTGTGTATGTATATGTTTACATGTGTATTATCTTTGTTTTTTACCTTTGAATGGCAATACCAAAAATTAATTTGTAAGTGAACTTTTATTATAGTTGGATAAAAGGAAATTAAGTGCTTATATAAATTATCAAAAAAATACAGGACAGAATTAATTTCAGGTTCACATAAACTGAGAAATATTCAATATTAAATTAATACCTGGTATTAATGTTTAAGTTTGTTGATCTAATTAATATAGGCATGCCTTAGAGTCATCAACATTATGCATAATATTTTCATTGTGCCTACGTTTAATATAAATTAAACAAAACCTTGTTATAACTGTTACTAATTTGTCAGCAAAGAAAGTAACTTGATGTGAAGAAACTTTTAAGGAAAGAAAATGTAAATAAGATAAGAGCTTTTAGATAAACTCTATTAAGAATAATTATGCTTAGGAATGTCTATCTAAAATAATCTCTCCGGATTTTGGTAACTTGAATTTTTAGGGCTGTGAGAAATTAAGTGATGGAAGTTTATTGAAGAGTTAGGTCACTCCCAAATATAGTAAGATAATGAAAGATTAATTACTGAACACTGGCTTCCTCTTACAGAGAAACTAGATATTTTGGACTATTAACATGTTTGGTGCCATTCTGAGATGTTCTCTATGAGAAAATGTTTCTAGAAATTATCACTGGTATTTATGATCACCAATCTACAGAATGCTAATATAAAGGACAATGCACAGTTACTAAAGGAAAGTAGGATGTGTGTTTTCAGTAAAGAAGGCATAAGGAATGTAATTGTATTTTATTAAGGGAAAGGGAGTAGATCTG
Organism: Bos taurus; assembly: GCF_002263795.3. Lineage (NCBI taxonomy): Eukaryota > Metazoa > Chordata > Mammalia > Artiodactyla > Bovidae > Bos > Bos taurus. The sequence continues at coordinate 50,224,845 of NC_037329.1, forward strand.
ACTTACAAGTGACTGTTTCTGAATGGAAAATATTGGATATAGAAAGTGATTAAAAGGTTTGTGGAAAAGTTTTCTAGATGTTGAACCACCTTTGATAACAGATTTTAAGTTCTTTACCTTTTAAGTGATCTGCTTTATATTTGCCTTTGAAATCTTTTATTGTTACTTGGCTAAGTGAATATTGTTTCACAGTGACCTATGATCCTATGTGACTGGGTGTTCTAAACCTTTTTGATATTTATTGACAAAACTTCCTAAATCAAAATTTAATGAGGTCATTTGATCTCTAGCTAACTTTGAGATGCTTCAAAAGTCCCCTGAAACATCCCTCAAAGAGTTATTAATTAGGTTAATTTGGTATATTAACTTATTTGGGAAGTATTGTAAACTGAGCAATAATCTTCTCAAGTATATTGCAAAGTAAATGCTTAGTAATGACAGTTTAGAAATTATATAAAATTCCTAAAAATCTGACATGTTCTGGTAAAATGTTATGTCATAATTCTAGATATTATCTTAGTGTTGTGTGACACAGCAGTAACCAAGTTTCTTTGTCAGTTGCATTGTAATCAGATTTAAATCTGCCTTCTTAAAGGCTTGTCATTATAGACAGTTATAGCTTTATTTTAATGCCCTTGCAAAAATGCTTCTTCAAGAAGATTAACAAGAAGAACTTTTGGGTAAATATGTTTCTGACTTTCAGAACATAATGTTGAACTGGGTAAGAAATTAAAGACACGACTGAAGTGACTTAGCAGAAGACTTAGAAGTAAGAAACTTGATGGCTTCATAAACTGTTGCAAAAGCATTACATAAAACCAAGTGAAATGTTGAATATGGTTATAATTCTTTATGAATTTGAAAAATTATTGGTTTAAATGTGTTTTCCATTTGAAAAATTATTGGTTTATATCTGTGTTTTCCAGGTATAAGGAAAACCTTTCCCTCAAACTAATTATGATGTACAAGTATTTAGTAAATTATATTTTTGTAAGCAGAACTGAGAGTCCTTGGACTGCAAGGAGATCCAACCAGTCCATCCTAAAGGAAGTCCTGAATATTCATTGGAAGGACTGATGTTGAAGCTGAAACTCCAATACTTTGGCCACCTGATGCAAAGAATTGACTCGTTGGAAAAGACCCTGATGCTGGGAAAGACTGAAGGCAGGAAGAGAAGGGGACAACAGAGGAAGAGATGGTTGGATGGCATCACCAACGCAATAGACCTGAGTTTGAGTAAGCTCTGGAAGTTGGTTATGGACAGGGAAGCCTGGCATGCTGCAGTCCATGGGGTCTCAGAGGTTCAGACATGACTGAGTGACTGAACTGAACTGAACTGAAGCAGAACTAAAACATTTACCTTTTCCTTCTATTTGATCCCTCTAGAGATTGCAAACTCAAGTTCTCAGCAGCTTTATCAGATAAATCAGGAAGGGAACTCACTAAAAGGTACAGAAAGCTCAAAGTATTTTGGGGATTTTAAGAGGGAGGAATTCAGCTGTATCTATAAGGTGAAATCTGTAATAAGTCTTTGGCATGACTTTCCTAGCCTTGAGAGGTCTTTTAAAAGTTTAGTCTGAGACTCCTTTTAAAAGTTTCAGCAAAGCAAAAAGCCTATATGATCAGTTATATAAATTATCAGGCCAAATTTTTAAAGATTAGACATATTTTACAAACAAATTAGTCTTAATTTGGATATATTTGGTAGAAATTAGGATAATTTTAGAGAGAAAAGATTATGTTTCAATAAATGCTAAATCTAAGTTTTGTTAATGGAAATCTGTACTGACTCACTTCCCAGATAGTTCCTTGCTGTTATGTTAATGTAAAGTTTAACTGAATTATTAAAGGACACTAAGTTTGTTTCTGAAGCTTATCTCAGTAATCTATCTTTGAGTAAAAATCAAATGTCCCATGATCTACAACCAGGAGATCATTTATAGTGGAAAAGACATACTTTAAAGGACTATCTCCAATCTGGATGGATGGACCTTTATCAGGTACTCATTCTTAACTATCTTAGGCACAGTCAAACTGAAGGGAAACTGACTCTTGGATTAATTCCTACTTCCAAAGGTCCCTACACCAGACTGGTCTTTGAGAGACTGCTGACCTAAAATCACCTTAAAATAATGCTCAGAGGAGAAACTACACTCACACTAGGAGGAGGAGATGACAACCATTAGAAGTAGACAGGTAGCCCAAGATTCTGGACCTGACTCATTTGATCATTTATAATATTTTCTTGACTTTTTGGAGCTTTGTATATAAATTAATTGTTTGTCTATCATAGGCATGTTCCTATGCTAGTTTTAAAAATTAATCCAATTGTTGGATTTCTGGCTAATTACCTATGCTCAGTACTTCTAGATTACTTTGGTGGATTTCTCCACTCCAAGGCTATACTTGGATGTTCTTTAGGAAATTTACTTTAGAAGAAGGAAAAATCAGTCTTCTTCAGGCTACTCTTGATGTTACTAGACAGGATCCTCTCATGTGGCCAATTAATAATACCTGCTCTAGCCCAGGCCATAAATGTGAATTTTCCTCTAAAGTACTCAGAGCAACAACAAAAATTCAGCATATGAATAAAACCTCCCACAATTATGGGATGGATTTATGTGGTTAATACCAGTCTCTGATAATTTAAGCTTTAAAGCCCCCTTTATCTTGGGAACAATTAAATTATACTAAGGATAACCAGCCTAGCCAACACTAGGAAACTGGGCTCAGAGCCTTATGAACAGTGCTAATATATTAATATGATTTCCCTGAAAAATAAAGATTGGTACAGAAGAGACTAAAATAAACAACCTGTGGATATACTGGGCTGCATATAATGGAAGTTCTTAGCTTAATTCTTACTTATGACTTTAATAACACTGCCAGCAATTCTATTTGTACTTTGTCTGTTTTACAAGATTGTTGTTTCTTACATTACCAAATGTGTGACTGAACCTCTTACAAAATATATAATTTCATATGAGATCAATGGTTGTAATAGTGTAACTCTAGATATGGAAAGATACAACAAGAGGAAATTTATTCTGAAACATACAGATTAATAAAACAGATGGTCCAGAGCCCTTTGGTTGCTGTTGATATAACCTGGTCTAGTAATAGCACATTGAGTGGCCTATCATCAAAATCTTTGCCAGAACTACGAAAAAGTCTTCTTAGCACAATGGGACAAAATGATCATAAAATGCCTCCCAAAACATGATCTAATTTATGATCACGAGGGAGCTGTGTCAACCACAAATTGGCACTTGCCATCTACAAGGATTAAATCATGTGCTGCTACAGTTGCTGCTGATTTTAAACCAACCTCCTGAAAGGAGTATAAGGTGGAGAGCAGAAATGAGACACTCTGTCGTTGGGGTGGGAGAACTGGCACAACAGGTCTTCAGGTAGATATTTTCAGGAGCCAATTTTATGAGCCCAATTCTTGTATCTCCTCATATCTAGAAAAGCATGAAAGTCCATTATGGTGACAACTATTCCTCATGCCTAGCAGAAATTTTCAGGAGAAAAACAGAAACCTTCTGCAAAAATAATGTACTTATTGCATGTACTTCCTCTTTAGCAAAATCACATGTATACTGATCTTCCCCTTGCCTCTTTGGAGCAGTTTCTCAGAGCTATCTAAGGTGCTATCTCTCAGGCTGAACTCCTCACTTTTCCTCCAATAAAACTTAACTTGAAACACTCACGTTGTGCAATCTTTTAAGTCAACAGTCAACAATACTTACAGTTATGAATGGTAAACTCAACTGGTTATCATAGGTATTTCAAGTCGATTTCCTTTAAGGTTTATTAAGGTGATCCAAAATGGATTATGCCATAAATGAATCAGCTCCAGGGTGGCCAGCAGCAGCAGTGAGGCTGGAGGGGCACTTCTACCCCTGGGCAGTGGATAGGCTCCAGGACCCCAATGGTAGCAGAGAGACCAGGGTGCCCTGTGCTCCTGGGTGTCCACCAACATTGGTTTCAACCTCCCCCGTACCCTTTTCCCAGCCACTCTGGCAGTGAGGTTGGCTCCATCCCAAGCTGCACGTTGACTGACACCTGACAGCCAGTGAAGGTTTACATGCTCAACAAGGGCCAGCAGAGGGAAAACCAGGACTCTGGGCATGTCACTCAGCTACATGGAGTGGTTAAAGGACATGTCCCTGCTAGTTAGGGCCTGACAAAATGTGGTCCACTGGAGAAGGGAACGGCAAAAACCACTTCACTATTCTTGCTTTGATAATCTTGTGAACAGTATGAAAAGGCAAAAAAGATATGATGCTGAAAGATGAGCACACCAGGTTGGTAGCTCTCCAATATACTATTGGGGAAGAGTGAAGAAGTAACTATAGAAAGAATGAAGAGGCTGAGCCACAGCAGAAACAATGCCCAGTTGTGGTTGTGTCTAATGGTGGAAGTAAAGTCTGATGCTATAAAGAACCATATTGCAAAGGAACCTGGAATGTTAGTTCCATGAATCAAGGTGAACTGGAAGTGGTCAAACAGGAGGTGGCAACAGTGAACACTGACATTTTAGGAATCAGTGAACCAAAATGAAAAGGAATGGAGGAATTTAATTCAAATGGCCTTTATACCTACTACTGAGGGCAAGAATCCCTTAGAAAGAATGGAGTAGCCTTCATAGTCAACAAAAGAGCCTGAAATGCAGTACTAGTTTGTGATCTCAAAAATGATAGATTGTTCTTGATTTGTTACCAAGGCAAACCATTCAACATCATGGTAATCAAAGTCTATGCCCCAACTACTAATGCCGAAGAAGTTGAAGTTGAATGAGTTTATGAAGACATATGAAATGTCCTAGAACTAACACCAAAAAAAGATATCCTTTTCATCATAGGGGACTGAAATGCAAAAGTAAAAGTAATAAGTCAAGAGATACCTGGAGAAACAGGCAAGTTTGGCCTTTAAGTATAAAATGAAGAAGGGCAAAGGCTGACACAGTTTTGCCAAGAAAACACAACTGGTCATAGCAAACATCCTCTTCCAATAACACAAGTGATGACACTACACATAGATATCACCAGATGGTCAATACCAAAATCAGATTGATTATATTCTTTGCAGTTGAAGATGGAGAAGTTCAATACAGTCAGCGAAAACGAGAACAGCTGACTGTGGTGCAGATCATGAACTCCTTATTGCAAAATTCAGACTTAAAATTGAAGAAAGTAGTGAAAACCACTAGGCCATTCAGATATGACCTAAATCAAATCCCTTACAATTTTACAGAGGAGGTGATGAATAGATTCAAGGGATCAGATCTGATAGACAGAGTGCCTGAAGAAGTATGGGTGGAGGTTTGTGACACTGTACAGGAGGCAGTGATCAAGATCATCCCCAAGAAAAAGAAATGTGAAAAGGCAAAATGGTTGTCTGAGTAGGCCTTACAAATAGCTGAGATAGGAGAAGTGAAAAGCAAAGGAGAAAGGGAAAGATATATCCATCTGAATGCAGTGTTCCAAAGAATAGCAAGGAGAGATGAGAAAACCTTCCTAAGTGATCAATGCAAAGAAATAGAGGGAAAGGACAGAATGGGAAAGACTGGAGATCACTTCAGTGAATTCCAAGGGAATATTTTATGCAAAGATGGTTACAATAAAGGACAGAAACAGTATGGACCTAACAGAAGCAGAAGATATTAAGAAGAGGTGGCAAGAATACACAGAACTATACAAAAAAGATGACTCAGATAACCATGATGATGTGATCACTCACCTAGAGCCAGATATCCTGGAGTCAAGTGGACATTAGGAAGCATCACTATGAACAAAGCTAGTGAAGGTGATGGAATCCCAGCTGAGCTATTTCAAATCCTAAAAGATGATGCTGTGAAAGTGCTGCACTCAATATGCCAGCAAAATTGGAAAACTCAGCAGTAGTCACAGGACTGGAAAAGGTCAGGTTTAATTCCAATCCAAAAGAGGAACAATGCCAAAGAATGTTCAAACTACAGCACAACAGCACTCTTCTCACATACTAGCAAAGTAATGGTCAAAATTCTCCAGGCTAGGCTTCAATAGTACGTCAACTGAGAACTTCCAGATTTTCAACCTGGATTTTAAAAAGGCAGAGGAACTAGAGATTAAATTTCCAACATCTGTTGAACAATACAAAAAGCAAGAGAATTCCAGAAGAAAAAAAAAATCTACTTCTGCTTCACGGACTGTGCTAAAGCCTTTGACTTTGAGGGTCACAACAAACTGTGGAAAATTATTAAAGATTTGGGAATACAAGATCATCTACCCTGCCTCTGGAGAAATCTGTATGCAGGTAAAGAAGCAACAATTAGAATCAGACATGGAACAACAGACTGGTTCAAAATTGGGAAAGGAGTACACCATGGCTGCATATTGTCACCCTGCTTATTTAACTTATATGCACAGTACCTTATGAGAAATGCCAGGCTGGATGAAACACAAGTTGGAATCAAGATTGCTGGGAGAAATGTCAATAACCTCAGACATGAAGATGACACCACCGTTAGGGCAGAAAACAAAGAGGAACTATAGATCCTCTTGATGAAGGTGAAAGATGAGAGTAAAAATTCTGGCTTAAAACTCAACATTCAAAAAATGAAGATCATGGTATCCAATCTCATCACTTCATGGCAAATAACAAAACAATGGAAAAAGTGACAGACTTTATTTTTGGAAGCTCTAAAATCACTGCTGATGGTGACTGCAGCCATGAAATTAAAAGATGCTTGCTCCTTGGAAGAAAAGCTATGACCAACCTAGACAGCATATTGAAAAGCAGATACATTATTTGCCAACAAGATCCATATAGTCAAAGCTATGGTTTTTCCAATAGTCATGTATGGTTGTGAGAATTGGACCATAAAAAGGCTGAGTGCTGAAGAATTGGTGCTTTTGAACTGTGGTGTTGGAGAAGACTCTTGAGAGTCCCTTGGACTGCAAGGAGATCAAACCCATCAATCCTAAAGGAAATCAGTTCTGAATATTCATTGGAAGGACTGATGCTGAAGCTCCAATACTTTGGCCACCTGATGTGAAGAGCCAACTCATTAGAAAAGACCCTGGTGCTGGGAAAGATTGAAAGCAGGAGAAGAAAGGAATGACAGCAGGTGAGATATTTTGATGGCATCACTGCCTCAATGGACACAAGTTTGAGCAAACTCAGGGAGATAGTGAAAGACAGGGAAGCCTGTAATGCTGCAGTTCATAGAGTCAGAACGAGTCAGACATGACTTCCTGACTGAATAACATTCCACATCATAAGTGAGATGGATGCTTACAGGCTCCTTGTAAGGATGGTGTTGGCATCGTGACCTACAGGTTTTGCTTTAGCATTCTTAGATGCGAACATAACTAGCACTTAAGATTTCCTCAGATTCTAAAGTGACCATGTCTTGGCTTGATATTGGAAGAAGTCAAGTATGTCTGTCCTTCATAGGGCTTTCTGTTCATGGACTGTGACCAAAGCTTCTCTCTCACCACCTGAGAAGAAATTCACTTTGTCCATACAGGTCTCAGGATCAAATGCTGCTCCTTTGGTTAGTGATAGCATCAGGACTTTAGAGGTATAGTCTGTATATTCTTCTGTATACAGAATTTAAAGCAATTCCTCTACTTCATGATTCATCTTTTTCTATATATCTGTTGATGTCTTATGTTTAATTTTTTTGCTTATAGTCCCTCATTCTCAATAGGTTTTCTGTGTATACTGTGTAGAGGGCTGTGCTTTTCTTCTATGTTTTCAACCCTTTTTATTTCTATTTATAATAACTCACCATAATAGCTCTTGTCACACATTTCTCTAGATTATTAAATATAAATGCATTTTTTCAATTATTTTGAGATATTTGGGGACAAAAAAACATAAAAGAAGGGGAAGTACATGCCAGTGCTCAGTTTATAAAGTTGGACCAAATCTCCTTACAGCTGTATTTACTTAGAAAATACATACAGCAGTTACATGTTTATACATGATACAGGTCATATATGCATGTAACTAGAGGAAATTTTATATTCCCTGTGTATTTTTATGTCTTTAATAATGAACATGTATTGATTTTATGATTAAATCTATCATTAAAAATAAGTGTTTTATGGGATGGCATTAAACTACAACATACCTGGTTTAATCTTTATAAAATGACAATAACTAAACACAATAGGTCTTTTATGTGCAAAGTACTCTAAGTATTTTATCTGTATTAAGTTATTCAATCCTTACAAGCATCTTTTGGAGGGTTATTATTCCTTTTTTATAGTTGGGAACTGAAGCACAGAGAAGTTAAAGAACTTGCCTAATACTACATAGCCTGTATGAAAGGGAAGTAGGTTTCAAACCAAGTACTTTTTAGTTCATTAATAAAATATGTGTGTTTTGCAGAGATTAGGGATGAGGAAAGAGTTAGTAAATACAAATGCAGGTGAGAAAGAATTTATCAGACATAGTCTAAATCTCATGACTTCATTTCAATATACCTGCACCTGAATAAATGTTAGACATTTCCTCTGCATTGTAAGACTTTTTTTTTTGACGTATATTCATGTTATAACTGCTAGGAATTAAAAATTATAAAATGAGATTCCTTTGAGAATATAATCAAGATTTGCTTGTGTGGCAGTTTTTATGGAGTGCCAGGAAAAGCATTTTATACTAAAACATTCCATGGTCATAGAAGTGTTATCATTAGAAAATCATTAATTTGAAGTTATCTTTTCATCTTTGAATGTTTATATATGATTTCAAAAATGTATGCATATGAGAAACAAACAGCTTATTAATGAATATTTTAAAGACTTATCCAAGCAAATCTCTAACTAAAAACCTGTGGCTGAGAAAATGTAGCACTAAACACTGAAGAAAAGAAGTGCCAGAATTTAACAGGAGAAACAACAACAACAACAAAAAAAGCAATTGAAAGGAGCTATATCAGATGGAATCTTTATCCCCTGAGTGGGGCTGACTTGGGTGCATACCATTAGACACAGTACTTAAAGTGTTTACTCAACTTTATAATCCATATATTACAGAAACTTGATTTAAATAAGGGAAGTTATATTAGGGTTAGAGCTCAGGGTGGTAGGATCTTCAGAATTGTTATGTTAGAAAGCTTCTCATCTTACAGATCAGCTTGTGTTATGGGACTTAAAAGGAGCTAGTGGGTCACTTAAGCGACTGAAGTGAAGATTCTGTGAAGCATCATAGTCACATGAAGAAATCTGGGGTATCAAGTTTCACCAAAGTCTCTGACTAAAACTTCTTTGCATAGAGTAGATATCCTGACCTTCAGAAATTAATCTCTCTGCCTAAGATTCCTCATAAATTAAAATAGGGATTCTAATGATACCTTACTCCTAAGATTGTTATAAGAATGAAATAACTCAATGTTTATAATGTGCTTAGAACAATACTGACATTACTGCTATATGTGTGAGTGATACAGGCATATATGTACACATTTGTTTTCTGAGATCATCTTTGTTCACTTCACCATCTAATTCTAAGTTTGCATTGCTATTCCTCCATTTCTCCATAAAAAATGAGAATAACTTCTTTGCCAAATTGCTGAGTATGGTTTTCAAGTTTCTTGAACATACCAATGATCTAAATTTATGTACATTAACTTATATCTGATGTTTAGACTATCTTGTTTTACATAAATTGTCTCCTGTATATTGTAAATAAAATAAGTATTTGATAAAATATATTTTTATATTGTGGCAAGGTCCTCAAATTTTCTCTAAAATTTTGGTGTGATTTACAATTAATTGAAATCAAAATATTTTCATAAAACAGTAATAGCTAAGCTATTTATAAGCTGATGTGCTATTATGTCTTTTTCTGATTATAAAGGCAACACAGGTACATGGGAGAATTTGTGTTTCTTTTTATTATAAGGAAGCATAAAATCACATATTCCCTTCAGGAATAAACACTGTTAAATTTTTATTATACTTTGCTAATCTTTTTTTTCTAAATAAGCCTATATTTAACAAAATTAGAAACACATTAAGCTTATTGTCTTGTAATCTGATTTTTCCACTTTACATGCATCTGTGACTTTATAAACAGAAAAGGGATAATCTATGACTTTTTGGTTTTTAAACTTTTCTGATCATAAGGGTAATACCATAAATTAAAAACAGTTCAGTTCAGTTCAGTCACTCAGTCGTGTCTGACTCTTTGAGACTCCAGTAATAGCAGCACGCCAGGCCTCCCTGTCTATCACCAACTCCTGGAGTTCACTCAAACTCATGTCCATCGAGTCAGTGATGCCATCCAGCTATCTCATCTTCCGTGGTCCCCTTTTTCTCCTGCTCACAATCCCTCCCAGCATCAGAGTCTTTTCCAATGAGTCAACTCTTCACATGAGGTGGCCAAAGGACTGGAGTTTCAGCTTTAGCATCATTCCTTCCAAAGAACACCCAGGGCTGATCTCCTTCAGAATGGACTGGTTGGATCTCCTTGCAGTCCAAGGGACTCTCAAGAGTCTTCTCCAACACCACAGTTCAAAAGCATCAATTCTTCGGCGCCCAGCTTTCTTCACAGTCCAATTCTCACATCCATACATGACCACTGGAAAAACTATAGCCTTGACTAGACGGACCTTTGTTGGCAGAGTAATGTCTCTGCTTTTCAATATGCTATCTAGGTTGGTCATAACTTTTCTTCCAAGGAGTAAGTATCTTTAAATTTCATGGCTGCAATCACCATCTGCAGTGATTTTGGAGCCCCAAAAAATAAAGTCTGACACTGTTTCCCCATCTATTTGTCATGAAGTGATGGGACCAGATACCATGATCTTCATTTTCTGAATGTTGAGCTTTAAGCCAACTTTTTCACTCTCCTCTTTCACTCTCTGACATAAGGGTGGTGTCATGTTCCTCTTCACTTTCTGCCATAAGGATGGTGTCATCTGCATATCTGAGGTTATTGACATTTCTCCCAGCAAACTTGATTCCAGCTTGTGTTTCTTCCAGCCCAGAGTTTCTCATGATGTTCTCTGCATTTAAGTTAAATAAGCAGGATGACAATATATAGCCTTGATGTACTCCTTTTCCTATTTGGAACCAGTCTGTTGTTTCATGTCCAGTTCTAACTGTTGCTTCCTGACCTGCATATAGGTTTCTCAAGAGGCAGGTCAGGTGGTCTGGTATTCCCATCTCTTTAAGAATTTTTCCACAGTTTATTGTGATCCACACAAAGTCTTCGGCATAGTCAATAAAGCAGAATAGAGATAGATTTTATCTAGTTATATATATGCTGGTGTGTGTGTTAGTCTGGTGTACAGTAGTGTGTTAGTTGCTCAGCCATGTCCGACTCTTTGAGCCCACATGAACTGTAGCCCATCAGGCTCCTCTGTAGATGGAATTCTATAGAAAAGAATACTGGAGTGGATTGTCATTCCCTTCTCCAGGGGATCTTTCCATCTCAGGGATCAAACCTGTGTCTTCTGCATTGCAGACAGATTCTTTACCATCTGAGCCACCAAGGTGTGTTTTTATTTTACAATATATTTTGGTAATCTTTCCAAATAAGTACACTGAGATATATCCATTTTCTTTTATAAGCTGCATATTATTTTGAAGATATATCACATTCATTAACCTATTACTTTATTCCTGGACATTTGTATTGTTTCCCATTTTTAACATTACTAAAAAAGAAACTATGAGCCATACCGTGTAGGGCCACCCAAGACAGACAGGTAATGGTGGAGAGTTCTGATAAAACGTGGTCCACTGGAGAAAGGAATGGCAAACAACCTCGGTGTTTTTGCCTTGAGAACCCCATGAACAATATGAAAAGGCAAAAAGATAGGACACTGAAAGATGAACTCCCCAGGTTGGTAGGTGCCCAATAGAGATCAGTGGAGAAATAACTCTAGAAAGAATGAAGAGAAGGAGCCAAAGCAAAAACAACACCCAATTGTGGATGTGACTGGTGATGAAAGTAAAGAGCAATATTGCATAGGAACCTGGAATGTTAGGACCATGATTCAAGGCAAATTTGAAGTGGTCAAACAGGAGAGGGCAAGAGTGAATTCGACATTTTAGGAATCAGCAAAATAAAATGGACTGGAATGGGTGAATTTAACTCAGGTAACCATTATATCTACTACTGTGGTAAAGAAACCCTTAGAAGAAACGGAATAGCCATCATAGTCAACAAAAGAGTCCAAAATGCAGTACCTGGATTCAATCTCAAAGACAGAATTAACTCTGTTCGTTTCCAAGGCAAACCATTCAATATCACAGTAATCCAAGTCTATGCACCAACCAGTAATGCTGAAGAAGCTGAAGTTGAATGGTTCTAGGAAGACCTAAAAGACCATCTAAGACTAAAAACCAAAAGAGATGTCCTTTTCATTATAGGGGACTGGAATGCAAAAGTAGGGAGTCAAGAAATACCTCGAGTAACAGGCAAACTAGCGTTGGATTACAGAATGAAACAGGGCAAAGGATAATAGAGTTTTGCTGAGTGAATGCACTGGTCATAGCAAACACCCTCTTCCAACAACACAAGAGTAGATTCTACATATGAACATCACCAGATGGTCAATATTGAAATTAGATTGATTATATACTTTGCAGCCCAAGATGGAGAAGTTCTATAAAGTCAGCAAAAACAAGACTGGGAGGTGACTGTGTCTCAGATCATGAACTTCTTATTGCCAAACTCAGGCTTAAATTGAAGAAAGTAGGGAAAGCCACTAGACCATTCAGGTATGACCTAAATCAAATCCCTTATGATGATACAGCGGAAGTGAGAAATAGATTCAAGGGATTAGATCTGAGAGACAGAGTGCCTGAAGAACTATGGACATTGTTTGTGACATTGTACAGGAGGAAGGGATTGAGACAACCCACAAGGAAAAGAAATGCAAAAAGGCAAAATGGTTGTCTGAGGAGGCCTTACAAATAGCTGTGAATAGAACAGAAGCAAAAGGCAAGGTGAAAAGGAAAGATATATCCATTTGAATGCAAAATTCCAAAAAAGAGCAAGGAGAGATAAGAAAGGCTTCCTCAGCGAGCAATGCAAAGAAATAGAAGAAAACAATAGAATGGGAATGTCTAGAGATCTCTTCAAGAAAATTAGAAATACCAAGGGAAGATTTCAGGCAAAGATGGGCACAAAAAGGACAGAAATGGTATGGACCTAACAGAAGCAGAAGCTATTAAAAAGAGGTGACAAGAATACACAGAAGAACTGTACAAAAAAGATCTTCATGACCCAGATAATCATGATGGTGTGATCATCAACCTAGAGCCAGACATCCTGGACTGTGAATTCAAGTGGGCCTTAGGAAGCATCACTATGAAGAAAGCTAGTTTATGTGATGGGATTCCACTTGAGCTATTTTAAATCCTAAGACATGATGCTTTTAAAGTGCTGCACTGAATATGCCAGCAAATTTGGAAAACTCAGCAGTGGCCACAGGACTGAAAAAGGTCAACTTTCTCTCCAATCCCAAAGAAAGGCAGTGCCAAAGAATGCTCAAACTACTACACAATTGCACTCATCTCACACACTAGTAAAATAAGTTCAAAATTCTCCAAGCCAGGCTTCAACAGTACATAAGTCATTAACTTCCAGATGTTCAAGCTGGTTTTAGAAAAGTCAGAGGAACCAGAGATCAAATTGCCAACATCTGTTGGATCATCAAAAAAGCAAGAGATTTCCAGAAAAGCATCTACCTTTGCTTTATTGACTATGCCAAGCCTTTGATGGTGTGGACCACAACAAACTCTGGAAAATTCTTAAAGAGATGGGAATACCAGTCTACATGATGTGCCTCTTGAAAAATCTGTACACAGGTCAGGAAGCAACAGTTAGAACTGGAAATGGAACAATAGACTGGTTCCAAATTGGGAAAGGAGTACGTCAAGGCTGTACATTGTTACCCTGCTTATTTAGCTTATATGCAGAGCACATCATGAGAAATGCTGGGCTGGATGAAGCACAAGCTGGAATCAAGATTGCTGGGAGAAATATCAGTAACTTCAGATATGCAGATGACACCACCCTTATGGTACAGAGTGAAGAACTAAAAGCCTCTTGATGAAGAGGAGAGTGAAAAAGTTGGCTTAACACTCAACATCCAGAAAACTAAGATCATGGCATCTGGTCCCATCACTTCGTGACAAATAGGGAAAGAGTGGAAATAGTGAAAGACTTTATTTTTGGGGGCCCCAAAATCATTGTAGATGGTGATTACAGCCATGAAATTAAAAGACGCTTACTCCTTGGAAGAAAAGCTATGACCAACCTAGACAGCATATTAAAAAGCAGAGACATTACTTTGGCAACAAAGGTCCATGTAGTAAAAGCTATGGTTTCTCCAGTTGTCATGTATGGATGTGAGAGTTGGACTATAAAGAAGGCTGAGTGATGAAGAATTGTTGCTTTTGAACTGTGGTGTTGGAGAAGACTCTTGAGAGTCCCTTGGACTTCAAGGAGATCCAACCCATCCATCCCAAAGAAATCTGTCCTGAATATTCATTGGAAGGACTGATGCTGAAGCTACAACTCCAATTCTTTGGCCACCTGATGCAAAGACCTGACTCATTTGAAAAGACCCTAATGCTGGGAAAGATTGAAGGTAGTAGAAGAAGAGGATGACAGAAGATGAGATGGTTGGATGGCATCACCAACCCAATGGACATGAATTTGGATAAACTCCAGGAGTTGGTGATGGACAGGGATGCCTGGCATGCTGCAGTCCATGGGTCACAAAGTGTTGGACATGACTGAGAGACTGAACTGAACAATGTCTCAGTGAGTCTCCTTAATTTTTTTATCTTTGTGCACTGATGTCAGAATTTCTATAGGATAAATTGGTTGAAATGGATTTGCTGAGTTGAAGAAGCATATTTATAATAACTTTTAATTTTAGTAATTTTCCTTCTGAATTGGTTATAGCAATATGCATGTTCTAAAACAGTAGGAGAGGCTATGTTTTCTCCGCTTCATATATTTTTAATGTTTTAAAATTTTGGCCAAATAAGAGGTAAAAAATGAAGAATTTTACCAAACAATACAAATTTTCCCTTTATTTTACAATGCTGGAACTTTTCTAGCTTTCCAGGAGTGTCCAATATCTGTTTTCCATTTCCATTGGGGGTTTTGATGGAATTCTTATCAATGTCTAACCATCTTTCTCTAATTTATAGTTGAGGTAGAAAGGAGTGCTGGGTAATTTGCTTACATGTTGTATAAAAAGAGAGAGGGGAAGAAATGCAAATATACAGACATAAGGCATACTTCTTCGCCTCAAGCTTACACACACTAGAAACAAAATAAGACATTTCCAGAAGATTATGTCTATATAGAGGAATAAAGAAAGACTGTAAAAGAGATAATGTTTTTTAATACCCCCCAAAAATGTAATTACAACATATCTGCTGAAAAGCATGAGTCTGATTTTAAGCAATAATATAATATCATGTTATTAAATGGTCAGTTAATCAACATGATTAATGCTTGGGTTTGTGTGTAAACCTGACCATTGTAAATAGTCCGTTAGAATTGTATTGATTACAATCAGCAATTCTCCTTTTAGACACTGCTTTAAAAGAATTCTTGAAGATTCAACAGATAAGACCACAGATACATTAGCAACACTGACTGAGTGAGGAGAGACTCTGGGTGTGATTCTTTACATCATGGTGAGTTTGATACTGTGGAGAAATGTGAATAAACTTTAAAAGAGATGCCAAAAAACTGGACTGAAGTCTTGTTTTGAAACAATCTAGTGACAATTTTAAATCATTTCATCCTGAACAACTGATTAATCAATGAAATTAGTACTGTGAATGGCATTTCAGTTCCCACTAGCTCCAAGACTATGAATTAGGATGCTATGATCTCTTAGCAATCTCTGATCTCTACAATCTTCCACAGTTCCCTTACCTATCTCTTCTAGCTTCACTCTGTAAATTACAGTAAACTTCCTGTCACTGCAAGATATTAATATTTTTAATAGTTTCTAAGTAGTCCTTTTTGTTATCCATCCTTTCTCTTTTAGGGATTGTCACTGCCCCTATTTCCTACCGTAGTAGGCTGGAGGCAATGCTCTTCTTCCCTCTTTAGAAGCTGAAATCTTCCTATAGCTCACTGCTGGTAGCCAGGACACTAACCACTGGTCCATGATCAGCCAATTGAATGTCCCAAGTTGGGTTTTGTGTGTCAAGCAAACGACTCAAAGACAAAGGTTGATAAATTAATAGAAGTCTCTTTGTTCTTTTTTTTTATTTTTTATTTTTTAACTTTACAATATTGTATTGGTTTTGCCATATATCAACATGAATCTGCCACAGGTATACACGTGTTCCCCATCCTGAACCCCCCCTCCCTCCTCCCTCCCCGTACCATTCCTCTGGGTCGTCCCAGTGCACCAGCCCAAAGCATCCAGTATCATGCATCAAACCTGGACTGGTGACTCATTTCATATATGATATTATACATGTTTCAATGCGATTCTCCCAAATCATCCCACCCTTTCCCTCTCCCACAGAGTCCAAAAGACTGTTCTATACATCAGTGTCTCTTTTGCTGTCTCGTATACATGGTTATTGTTACCATCTTTCTAGTTTCCATACATATACATTAGTATACTGTATTGGTATTTTTCTTTCTGGGTTACTTCACTCTGTATAATAGGCTCCAGTTTCATCCACCTCATTAGAACTGATTCAAATGTATTCTTTTTAATGGCTGAGTAATACTCCATTGTGTATATGTACCACAGCTTTCTTATCCATTCATCTGCTGATGGACATGTAGGTTGCTTCCATGTCCTGGCTATTATAAACAGTGATGTGATGAACATTGGGGTATATGTGTCTCTTTCAATTCTGGTTTCCTCAGTGTGTATGCCCAGCAGTGGGATTGCTGGATCATAAGCCTCTTTGTTCTGATCTAGATCTTCCAAATTATATTGATGGCTGAATTTTCCAGTTCACAGCCTTTGAAGCTGCTTTTTCCTGAGTGGTTTCTCCTGACTCTGAACAATCTTGAGAACCCCTAATACCCTTCCAGTAAATACTTACACTTACTGTCTGTTCTTTGTAATCTAAAGAAATCTGAAGTATTATATCTAGCCTCTTTACTGGGTCTTTGTTTTTTAGGAAGTCTATTCCTGTTAAGGGGTTCCTGGTAGCTCAGAGGTTAAAGCATCTGCCTGCAGTACCAGAGACCTGGGTTCGATCCCTGGGTCGGGAAGATTCCCTGGAGAAAGAAATGGCAACCCACTCCAGTATTTTTGCCTGGAGAATCCCATAGACAGAGGAGCTGGTGGGCTACAGTCCAGGGGGTTGCAAAGAGTTGGACATGACTGAGTGACTTCACTTTACTATTCTTGTTAACGTAAGAGTAATTATTGGAAATAAGGACAATTCCCACTGAAAAAGTAAAAATGAAGAGTAAAAATGCTGAGACATTAAAACCCTATGTTATAAGACTACATCATTGTCAGCTTTTTTTAACTGAAAGAAGTGCATATAATTAGAAATAATTGATGGAAACACACTTATGTGGCTAATATATGAGGGGCAGCATTTGTAAAAGATCCTTGTTCACACCCCTGTAATGAGTACAACAATGTTCTCTAACTACTCAACATATCCATTTTCAAGAAATATGACTTTAGTATAGTCAACCTTCTATTTTTCTTTCACTATAGGTGTTGTAGGTTAATATTAGATAATTCACAGAATAATGTAGCTAACCTGCCTCTGCTTTATCTCTCAT
The DNA here is from genome assembly GCF_002263795.3 of Bos taurus. Lineage (NCBI taxonomy): Eukaryota > Metazoa > Chordata > Mammalia > Artiodactyla > Bovidae > Bos > Bos taurus. The sequence continues at coordinate 50,242,599 of NC_037329.1, forward strand.
TCCTAACCCACCTAGAAGATGGAATAAGGTGAAAAATCATTGAGGATAAAGCTTAGCCAATAAATATTTTTCATGCTACTTTGCCTTAATCCTTTACATAAAAATGTTTAGAACTGTGGAGCCAAAAGAGTGCTATGATTCTAAAGTATAGTTTAAGGAAACCAGGAAAAACCCAATGAAAGACAGCAATGTTTACTGCAGTTTCTGGATCATAGAAGAAACTCAATAAGCATCTGTAGAAAGAAGGCGAGAAAAACATAAGACAGAATAAAGGAAAGAAGAGGAAGGGAGGAAAAAGGAATGTATACAAGGTGGGTTTTTGAACATCAAAATGGAAATTTTCTTTTTTGTTCTTTGAGAAATTTTAGGACCTGCATAAATTCTAACATAAATTGCTCTCCAAAAATACTGGAACAGAGATTAAACAAGATATCTCTAAACTAACTTATCAACATGAAAGCATTATATAAGATAGACTTACATGTCAAAATCTTAGGCATCTAGCAGACCTCACTGTAAGGTCTATGGGCCCAATATTTGAATCTGACATTATGATCGTCTTACTACCAATTTCATGACCTCTCAGCTGTTAAGTTGGCCAAATAGTAATGCTATGTCACTGTAGTATCAGAAGGAGTAATGTAGCCTATGTATCCTTATGGGTCCAAAGCTGCTATAAAGTAACTCTACTAAATTGTGTTACCATTTGAGAGACCAAATAATAACTTTTGGGGAGCCAGGAAAGTATTAAAGTCCATTAAAATTGCTTTTTCTGTATCCAGTTTTCCTTCCTCTCTCTCCCTCTTTCTACTTCTCCTTGTACAATTGCTAGAAACTGGTCTTTATAGACGTCTTTTAAAACTAGGTCATAGTTAAATTAATTACTCACAGTACACCTTACTTTAGGATAGAAAGTCATTGTACCTATAGAATACAGCATGAAATTCAGGAACACAAGGAGAAATGAAGATCATAAATCAAGTTGAGTGGGACAAGAAGTGTGAAAATACAGAAAAATTCTTTTTGTTTATCCACCTAACAAATATTTCTTGACTTACTTATTATACCAAGGATATGAGCTGGGCTGTGGAGATGTGTAATCCCAAATTACTTTACTAATCCTTAATTAACCACCTTTTATTCCTAGCATTGTCTACTGTGTTCCTTCTAATGTTACACTGGAACCTGAATTTTTAGATAGATCTGCATAGGACTGAATGACTTCAATAAAAAAATGGGAACAATAAACCTAAAGTGCCTGTCTGTGTGTGTGTGCTCAGTCATGTCCAACTCTTTGTGGCCCCGTGAACTGTATAGCCCGCCAGGCTCCTCTGCTCATGGAATTTTTCAGGCAAGAATACTGGAGTGGACTGGCATTTCCTACTCCAAGAGATCTTCCCAACCCAGGGATCAAAACCTTGTCTCTTGCATCTCCTGCACTGGTGGGTGGATTTTTTCTTTCCCAGTAGCACCACCTGGGAAGCCCTAGACCATGTAATTATACTCAATGAACTGCACTGCACTACTCAGCACTGCATTGAGTCAGCTTCAAAGACATCACCAAAGACAATGTTACAACAATAGTATCCACCCTGATGTCTAAATTCTCCCTTCCTTACCCTTCTTGAGCCCCCGTCAACCCACTGTCTTTCCCAAGTATCTTTTACAGTGTCATTTCCATTTTAGCATGCTGAATAATACTGCAATAAACAACAAGAAAGTTTTTATATCTATAGAGAACCAACTTTTCTATTTGGTTTAGCTTGAACATAGGAAGGGAAAGCAGCTGTTAAATAAGTAGCCTGTGTAAAAGTTCATTATGAACATTGTACACTAACAAAGTAAAGATGCCATATTTTCTGAATAATACATGTATATACCATGTTAATCTTTTATAACATACCCTTATCAGGAAATAAATCTTATTAAGGCACAAAAAAGTTATTGCAGTTATTAAAATGGGTGAATCAATTTAAGCTTTCTTATGGTTTGTCAAATTTGCAAAATATTATATTTCTCTTCAGATAGAGTTACATTCTGTGTAGCTCAAAGATAATCCCTATGGTCTTGGCATATGTTACTTAATTGTCTCAGAAGGAAATGCCATAAATAGCATGCTGTCATCCCCCACAGGCACTGTCTCATCTGTCACAGTGGGGGCTCCAGACAGGGTGAGGTGCTCTAAGACATTTCTTAGTCTATGTAAATCACAGCCATTACTTCTTACCACTTTTCAATCGGTCAATTATGTATAAACATGTGTTAATAAAAATTTGCCTCTGTGCCTCTAAGGTACACACCCATAAAGCTATGTGAGTATGATAAAGTATAAATGGCATACATTATTATTTGATTCAACCTACCTCATAAATTATGATCCAAAGTGCTTCCATAGAAACAAAATTCCAGAAAAGCCTCTAGAGCCAAATGCTTGAAAAAAAATTAAAAAGACAGAATGGAAAACAGTATTTTCTCCCCAGATTTTGTAACTCAGTGAAGAAATCACTCAATTTTGTCTTAGAAGAAGAGAGAAAACTGAAGATATATTGTTTTATAAATGCTTTTTATAAACATTTGAACTCTTAATTGTTATGATAGTAGGACTATAGAAATAAATTTTCTAATGTAGTAATAAATATAGTGGGTGTACTTGGAAAAAATCTATAAATGAATTGGTTTTAAAATATTAAAAACAGATTTTCTGAAAAATATTTAAATAATGATTATCATAAAGATGAGCCATTGTTGTTGTTTGGTCACTAAGTCATATCCAACTCTTTTGCAATCCCATGGACTGTAGCCCACCAAGCTCCTCTTGTCCATTGAATTCTCCAGGGAAAAATCCTGGGGCGAGTTGCCATTTCCTTCTCCAGGAGATCTTCCTCACTCACGGGTGGAACTGGTGTCCCCTGTGTTGGCAGGCAGATTCTTTACCACCGAGCCACCAGGGAAGACCAAAGATGAGCCATATGTACTTTGATTAGGGTACTCCTGATCAAAAAATATAAGCAGTAGTCTGATGTATGCTATTGAGGGTTATAAGAGAAATGTAATAAGCATGTTGTAGTGGAAGGTGTAGGGGATTAGGATCATAAGCCCTGAAATAAAGTCACTCTCTCTCTAGGGCTCTACAACTTTGGACATACTGAACTTTTCTAAGTGTCGGTAACCTTAGCAAAGCAATGGTTGCTTATGTCAGTCCAACTCACAGAGTTGATATTGAGGAATAAATGAGGTTAGTAAATGCTGAAAAATAGTTTACAAATGTAGGTCTTTATTACTGGCATTTAAAAAAGACTTTCTAATAAAAATATTGAAAGATATATTTAAGACTAATGATCATAAAGTTATAATTTGGGGGAGGTAACAAACAAAATGTTCTTTAAAAGCAAATTTGTTAGTGTTTCTTAGTTGATGCAACAGTATATAGGATAGTAAATTATGCCTGAACTGAATTAAAATTGCACTGTTAGTGATTGGTTGCTTATTATTCCACTAGGAATTGTGTCTACCTTCAAAAAGCATATAATTTAGAATAAGACTTTAGAAATAGATTATTACAGACATCAAAGAAATGCCAGAGTTTATCTACTGTGTATCATTTACTCATCTATTTAGTGCCTCTTTTCATCTGGGCTTTTAAAAATCTGGAATTTCTTAATCCACTGACAAGATTTATCTAGATTTAAAGTAGGGTGGATCCCAGCTAAGTGTACAGAACTGTCAACCAACAGATATATGAGTCAATAACAATATATCAGGACACACTCCAACATAATTGTAGAATTGGCCAGGACTTGATACCTGGTAAAATAATTTTGTGAGCACTGGAATAAGGTTACATCATCACCCAAAAAATGTTAAACTGACCTTTGGCATTGAAGAAATTTTAAAATTCTGTTTTAGTTTAACAGACATAGGCTAAGTGTGTTATTGTTTAATATTTTGAAGATTCTCAACATTCTTATTCTACTTGTATATGATTTATAGGAATTAATCCCTAAATGATATGCCACATGCAATTTAGTAAAACAAATCATCAACTATTATTTATCAACTTTGAATATAATGAATAATTAAGGAGAATAAAGAGATTAGAATTACAAATGATGGGATGTAGATTCATGAAAAATAGAGGCATGGCTATTTACTACTTTTTCTACCACTATAACATCATTCTATGTGGATTTACTAATAACCAGGGGACATAGCAATTTTTAATAAGAATTTTTTGAATCCTTACTCATATTTTCAACTATATAATCTTTAACCTTCTTGCAACCTACATAACCCACAATAGATCCAAAGAGAATTATGATTCATTATGCAATAAAATTAATACACACACAATAGAGAGGTCATTATGCTCTCAGGTCATTTTAACTTTTGTATCTGAGCAATTGACACTCTTAGACATTTCACTATATAACATATATTGTATGAAATAAGGACTTTTATTTATTTGAGGACTATGCCACAACCTTCCTCCATACTTTCTTTTCTTTCCTTCCTGTATACATTTAAATTAGTTCAATACACATTTATTAGATGGCTCCTACACAACAGCCAGAGAAGGCAATGGCACCCCACTCCAGTCCTCTTGCCTGGAAAATCCCATGGACGGAGGAGCCTGGTAGGCTGCAGTCCATGGGGTTGAAAAGAGTCAGACGTGACTGAGTGACTTCACTTTCACGCATTGGAGAAGGAAACGGTAACCTACTCCAGTGTTCTTGCCTAGAGAATCCCAGGGACAGGGGAGCCTGGTGGGCTGCTGTCTATGGGGTTGCATAGAGTCGGACACGACTGAAGCAACTTAGCAGCACACAACAGCCAGGACATACAGAAGTGAATAGAGTAGCCTTCCTTTAAAGAAAGTTTATATGGTATAAAAATTACCTTTCACAATTTTGTAACAGATTAATTTAAATCACAATGCTTCACTATGAGATAAAAATACACTTCCATAGTAGGCTATAATAATAAATTTAAATAAACACATAATTACAGAATAACTAACATAAGGAGATACTGTGGTGAAAACAGAAATAATGTAGCATTACACATGAGCATTACAAAGTATTGGGGTAGCATACTATAGAAATATGATTAAATTAAATGTGTGAATCTTAATATATATATATATACGTGTGTGCATGTATATAGAGTCCTCTGTTTCTGGCAATATGGCAAACAAGACACCCTAGTATCTCCTTGTGCAAAATTACTAGGTCTAGATAAATTTTATATCTTAAATATATTGCTGGGATTATAATCAAGAGGGAACATCTCAAGGATATCCTGTAAAAACAGATTCAACTATGTACCCACAAAATATCTAGGAGCAAGAAGAAGAAATATAGTTGCTATAAGGGAAACTGCTCTTGATATGCAGTAATCTGCATTAGATAATATGTCTTGGACAAGATGATAGAAAAATCTTGTTAAGTCAGACTAAGATGATTATAGATAAAAAGTCAAGAAAATATAAGAAGTCGCCAGACATATGAGCTAGAGTTAGCAAAAGCAGAAATACAGACACATATATTCCTCCACTTCAATTTGATATTAATATGATTAAATTCACAATATAGAATTGAAATTATATAATGTTAAAAAAATTTATTGGCAGTTAAGGCAATAGGAAATTTTTAGGAATGACTAGGCAGACTAAATTTTTAAAAAGCACATATATATTATAAATTCAAAATGTATTGATGGAAATATACAATAAATTAGACAAAACTCAAAAGAGAATTAGAGAACTGAAAAAGATATCTGAAGAACTTATTAATAGAATATGTATATTGGCAATGAAGTGGGCAGTGAAATAAAAAAATAATACTGTTGTGTACAATATTAAAGATCACACATTCACCTCAAGTATGTGCAGAATACTTATATAAAATGACCATGTATCAGTCCTCAACTTCAATTGAAAAAAAACACAAAGATACAAAATGCAATTAAGTTGGAAGTTATTAAAATACAAATTAAAAAATCTCCACACATTTTGTAATATATTTTCCAGTACTTCACATACAAAAATAAGACCATAAGACTAAAATATTTTGATACAAGGATATAGAGCCAATAAAGAAAAATCAACTATTTTTAGATACTAACACTGAACATTTGTAAAATGAAACAGGAATCAAAATCATTTATGATAGCGTCATGGCAAGTATTTTCTAAGAAATATTTAGGACTGCATTCAACATAAGTGCTTAGTAACAAATTATTATGTAATTGCTGTATATGAATTTGGGAAATCAAGCAAAAGAGATATTAATGGAACTTTATAGCTTAAACATATGAATTAGAAGATAAGTAAAGTAAATGAAAATTAAATGAGCTAACATTCTATTTGAGTAGTGAGGAAAATAAAAACACAGAAAAATAAACTTATAACTCTAAGAATAAGTAAGGTAAAATAAAGATAACACTAGAAAGTAAAACAGAAAAAAGCATAGAGGATCAAAAACAAGCAAGTTTGTATATATATGAGTATAGAAAAAAAGGCAAAAATAATCTTAAGATCTCAAAATGGGAATGTATTATAATAATTGCAGTAAAGAATATTATTAGTAAATTTATTCTGAACACATAGATAAAATGAATAAATACATAGGATACTAAAATTTACTAAAGCTAATATATTCTTTAAAAATACCCACAACCCTCTTACAACTAGTTAAGAAAGAGAACTAGTAATTTAAAAGACCAAGGAATGATGCTAAAGCTGAAACTCCAGTACTTTGGCCACCTCATGTGAAGAGTTGACTCATTGGAAAAGACTCTGATGCTGGGAGGGATTGGGGCCAGGAGGAGAAGGGGACGACAGAGGATGAGATGGCTGGATGGCATCACTGACTCAATGGACGTGAGTCTGAGTGAACTCCGGGAGTTGGTGATGGACAGAGAGGCCTGGCATGCTGTGATTAATGGGGTCGCAAAGAGTCAGACACGACTGAGTGACTGAACTGAACTGATGGGAAAAACTCAGATTCAAATGATTTCATAGACAAATTCTAGACAATTTCAATAACAGGTAAGTTCAGTTATATGCAACAAGTTAGACTACTTCACAATCATTTCCATTAAAGTAGTATAACCTTAATTCTAAATCCAGACAATGAGTGTGTGAGAAAACTAAGCCAGAGTCCAATCTTGCTGTGAATATAGATCAAAAGTCATGGACTCAGAAGCCACATCCTATGGTGTAAAAAGGTTTCAACCATGAGCAAGTGATTTACCTCAGAATTTAAAGGTTGGCTTAACATCAGAAAAATCAATGATAATTTGCCACATAAAATGATTAAAAGAGGAGAAATAATATGATAACTACCAAAGGATAAATTTTTAAAAGCAGAAATTGTGTTCTATAATATTCCACTATTTATCATTAAATCTGTTAGCAAAGTAATTCATTAGAGACAGCTATCAAAATCATAGTAAATACTATTCAACTGAAAATATTTGAAGCACTTCCTCTAAAGTAAGATCACCTCTATCACCACTTTTATTCAACTATGTACAAAATGTCTTAGCCAGCACAGAAAAAAGAAAATAGAGAAAACATAAAATAAACAAAGGCAAATGGCTAGAAAAATAAGAAACAATAAATGCTATGCTTGTGCTATGATACACAACCCAGTAGAGTAATCAAAATAGCATGGTATTGGCATAAATACAGACACATGGATCAATGGAATACAGAGCCCAGACATCAACTCACACACTTATGGTCAGTTAATCTCTGACAAATGAGGCAAGAATACACAATAGAGAAAAGACAGTCTCTTCAGCAAGTGGTGCTGGGAAAGCTGGACAGCTGCATGTAAATCAGTGAAGTTAGAACACACTCTCATATCTTGCACAAAAATAAACTCAAAATGCCTTAAAGACTTAAACATAAGACATGACATCATTAAACTCCTAGAAGAGATCATAGGCAAAACATTCTGACATAAATTATACTGTCAGTCTCCCAAGGCAATATAAATAAAAACAAAAATAAACAAATGGGATATAATTAAACTTTGCTTTTGCACAGCGAAGGAAGCCATAAACAAAATGAAATAAAGTGGACAATCAATGGAGATGCAGAAAATATTTGCAAATGGTGTGACTGATAAGGGCTCAATTTCCAAAATATACAAACAGCTCATACAACTCAACAAAAAAGGAACAACCCAATTGAAAAATGTAAAGAAGACCTAAAAAGACAATTCTCCAAAGATGACATACACATGGTCAGTAGGCACATGAAGAGATGTTCAACATTGCTAATTATTAGAGAAATGCAAATCAAAACTTTAATGAGGTATCACTTCACACCAGTCAGAATGGCCGTCATCAAGAAATCTACAAACACATGCTGGAGAAGGTGTGCAGAAAAGGGAATTCTTCTTGGTGGGAATGTAAACTGGCACAGCTATTATGGAGAACAGTATGGGGGAGCCACCATTTTATCCAGCAATCCCACTCCTGGGCATACATCCAGAGAAAACTATATAATTAAAAATAAATGCATGCACCCCTATATTCATAGAAGCACTATTCTCAATAGCCAAGACTTGGAAACAACTCATATGTCCATCAACAAATGAATGGATAAAGATGTGACCCATATATACAATGGAATACTATATATAATGGAATACTACCCAGCCATAAAAAGGAACAAAATAATCCCAACTGCAGCAACATGGATGCAACTAGAGATTATCACACTAAGAAAAGCCAGTAAGAGAAAGACAATACCATGCAATATCACTTATATATGGCACAAGTTAACTTATCTATGAAACAAAAAACAGATGCACAGATATAGAAAAAAGACTGGTTGCCAAGGAGGAGCTAGGTGTGGGAGATACACGGACTGGGAATTTGAGGTTAGCCATTGCAAACCATTACATATAGAACAGATAAACATAAGGTCCTACTGTATAGCACAGGGAACTATATTCAGTATCCTGGGATAAACCATAATGAAAAGGAATATAAAAAACAATGCATATATGCGTATAACTGAGTCACTATGTTGTAGAGCAGAGATTAACACAATATTGTAAAGCAACTGCTGCTGCTGCTAAGTCACCTCAGTCGTGTCCGACTCTATGTGACCCCATAGACGGCAGCCCACCAGGCTCCCCCGTCCCTGGGATTCTCCAAGCAAGAACACTGGAGAAGGTTGCCATTTCCTTCTCCAATTCATGAAAGTGAAAGTGAAGTCGCTCAGTCGTGTCCAACTCTAGCAACCCCATGGACTGCAGCCTGCCAGGCTCCTCCATCCATGGGATTTTCCAAGCAAGAGTACTGGAGTGGGGTGCCATTACCTTCTCCGTGTAAAGCAACTATACTTCAATTAAAAATACTTTAAAAAATAAAACAGTATATTTCCAAGTAAAATATATACTTATTTTTAATCCATCTAATATATTGTAATGTTTTTATCACATTTATTATAAACTTTTGCCTTTTGAGTCATGAGAGGCCAACTCCCAGCTTGTCCATTACCGGGGTCCAGCCCGGTTGGATCCAGGGATTCCCTCAGGATGACGGCATCGGCGATTAGAATAGCAAAGCAAAGATTTTAGAGGCTCATTATAACTGGTTTACGCGAAAAATCAATATAACCTGTGACACCAGGTTTGCTCTGACCATGGAGGCTGCAGGCGCTCTCTCGAATCGCTGAAGGTGCCCCACCTTGGGCACCTTCTCGAGTGGGTCTTAGAAGCCCAGGCCAGTAAGTGGTCTCAGAGGACCTCCGCACTCCGTTTATTTTGGCCTGAAGGAAGATCAGAAGAGAAAAGGAGGAAAAGGAAACAAGAAAGAACGACATGGGGAGACCAAGCTTTGAGCAAGGCCCGTAGCTTTATTTTCAAAGGGAGCTTATATACCTTAAATTGTGCATAGAGGATAATAGGGGGTGTGAAATCATGCAAAGTCAGCAGTCTTTGATCCTTATCGAGACCAGACTTTCTTTTCTGCAAACTTATCGTATACAAATGGTTTAGGTGATTTACATCATCTTCTGGCCAGAAGGCCTGTTAACATTTTATGACTCTGATAAAGGTTTGTCAACCATAAGACTTATTTTCTCTAAGAGTAATTATTTTAAAGTTTGGCGCCATCCTCCGAAGGTGTTAGATAAAGTTGCATTCCTATAGGGCAGAGGTGCAGTGGGTTTACAACAAGGAAAGAATTTATTACCTTAAGGGTCTAAAGTTGTTAGCACCAAGGCCACTACTTATTTTTTCTATGTACCAACTATATTAATTAATACACTTCCAAGGATACAATACAGGGGATGTGGAAACTTGGCAGCAAGCACTGGCTCAACAATGAAATCTTCTACTAGTTCTAAGAATTTCTAACTCTCCGAGAGGCTCTATACTATTTGAATATCTTAAGCTTCCCGTGCCTCTCGCGGTTTGAGACTGTAAACAATTGTATGAGTAGCTGTAGGAGTCCGGGTAAACCTGTCAGGCAAGTTAGAGAGCCATCTGAGGGGTTTGGATTGAAAGACTCCTATTATGCCCAGGAGGCTAATTAGCTAGAGCTCTAAGTTGATTTCCTTCAGAGAAAAGGTGGTCGGGGATAGCCCCCAGTGACTGTCAGAGGAGTTGGTGAAAGTCATGAAGCAGTAAAACAGACAGACTCTGGTTTTGGGGTAGATGCTCAGGCACGTCCGGGGAGGGGGCCCCTCGAGTCCTGACTCACCTTTGCATATCAGGCCTCTCTGCATGACCTTTGCTGTGGGTGGGAACTCCCTTGCTGGCTCCCAGCAGTCCATTACTAGTTGAGGCCAAGTAACTCAATTATTCTAAATTTTTGTTTCCTCATCTCTGAAGTTGAGATAATGACTCTTATTTCACAAGGTTCTAGTAGCTAAATATTTCTTGAAATCAGGGGTCCCCAACTTTCTGGATCTAGTGCCTGATGATATGAGGTGGAGTCGATGTAACAATAGACATAAAGTGCACAATAAATATAATGCACTTGAATCATCCTGAAACTAACCCCCCTCCCCCCTGCCACCCAGTCCATGAGAAAATTATCTTCCACAAAACTGGTGTTTAGTGCCTAAAAAGTTGGGGACCGCTGCTATAAAGTCTAAAACAGTTTATTAGCACTTTGCAAAACTGTGCTGGCATGACTGACATGTTTCTCTTGTTTTCATTTGATTTTTTTCTCTAATAAAATTACCATATAAACACTGTGAACTAAAGAAAGACAAACGGTATGTTTGCTTACCTTCCATATCTCTTAAAGTCCGGATGAAAGAGCAAAAAGAAAACATAAATGGAAGCAGAAAAATCATAACATGGTTGGAAAACATGAAACAGAAAAACTACAGTACAAAATACTGAGAAACAGACTTAGGGAGAAAGAAAAAAACAGAGGAAACACCCAAGAGAGCAGAGGAAAGCATGGCTTTTCCTCAGAGAGCTGGGCACAAACTGAAGCAGAGACACCACCAATATAATATGCAGGTGTGGACCTCAAGCCCACGGACAGGTAAACTACTTAACAACCTTTATCCATGGCAGTTGGCCACCTGGGTGTTGCCTCTCCCCATTCCTCAGGCCCATCAGTAGGTTACCTACTAACTAACCTTTATTCATCACAGCTGGTCGTGTGGGTACTGCCTCTCCCTATTCTGTAGAGAAAAGCTTTATTAAAATAAAACTTGAGAACCAAACTCAAAAGAAAGTGATTGGTTTGTCTAAGTAACAAACTAGTGTGGGCTGTCAAGCCCAAGATAAAAGAGCAAAGCTTAAGGAAACTCTGAACTTTATTATCAGATGCTGAAAAAATATATACACTTGGAACAAAAATGTCAAAGGCAGCTTTACCCAGGAATAAACTCAAGTATTCTCCCTGGAGATTAGGAAAGCTTTTGCCAGTTGTGGGGGTCCACATCCTGGCTCCCCCTGTGTTTCACTCACACCCAGACCAACTCCCAAATAACACCCGTTTGGTCCTTTCATTTAAAGGAACAGACTGTTACGAAAAGAGATCTACAGCAGTAAAAGAAAACCACCCTAGACAGCTGTATTCATCAACCTAATTCTTTCTGGTAACTTGTTACTTGGTGGGGTAATCATGAAGTTTTTGAGGAAAATTAATAGAATATGTTCAAAACAAAACAATAGGTCTAATATGGAGACACTTATACTAAACCGTACTAAGTCAATTCAGTCATACCCGACTCTTTGTGACCCTAGGGACCATAGCCCACTAGGCTCCTCTGTCCATGAGATTCTCCAGGCAAGAATACTGCAGGGGGTTACCATATCCTCCTCCAGGGGATCTTTCTGACCCAGGTATCAAACTTGCGTCTCTTCCATCTCCTGCAGTAGCAGGCAGGTTCTTTATCACCAGCACCACCCGGGAAGCCTATACTAAGCCGCATGTAACCATCCTAGAGTTAAATATTAGTTTCAGCTCTCCAGGAAATGGAATCTTAAACCAGATTCTTAAATCAAGAACCACCTGATCAGTATTGATTAGGTAATCTGTCTGAGACACCCTTGCAATCCCCTAAAGGACAGTATCCAACCTACTTTTTTTGCGTTCTATAACGTCTTTGTTCCCACTCTCCTTTGCCTGCAGAAACTCATTTTGTTCAGCTCTTCAGAGCTCTTTTCTATCTGTTAGATTGTATGCTGCCTGACTCAGATGGATTTTTGCTCAAATAAATTGCTTAAAATAAAATAGGGGGAAAAAAGTCAGACTTTTGAAATGAAATGCTCTGAGGAGAGTAACAGTAGTTGCTTACCATGTTACTTGTGATGTAGCATGTGGCTTTTCACTTGAATAATAATTTATAATAATTTTTTATAAATAACTGACAGATAAAAGAGAATAGAAAAATTCCACCCTCTTCATTAAGACCAAAGCCTTGATAGAATTCTGTTGCCAAAATGAATGGATATTTCAGAATCAAGATCATGTACTACAAGTTTCATTTGTAAGAAACATGGCTATAATATAAATCCCAGCATGTCATGGAATTTTGCTAAATTCTCCATGTCCATTAACTATACAGATTATTGTATTATAACATATGATCCCATATTTGCTGGTATGTGCTATAAAGACTTTTATATTAAGCGGTCCCATTGATTAACATCGACGGGGGAGAAAAAGGTATTCCACTGGACAGATTCCATCTTTTGAAGCCTTGAGTTCTTGGCCCAAATTTCAATTTCAAATGTAGACTATAATTTATTTAGACTTGGCTTTTGTTCTTTCTCACCCCCAACCTTAAAAACTACAGGGTAATATCAGGCATTTGAATTTATTAGCATTCATCAAAGAGTATTTTTGGCAGTACTGTATCACAAAGCCTGACATTGGCATATATAAAACAATACATGTGCAAGCCTACAAAAAAAGGACATTTGAAGGGAATGTCCATTATATAACTTAAGCTGTTTTTGCTGGATCAAATAAAATTATAGAGGCGCCATGCATAGTACTGTTGCTGAAGGCCATCATAAACCCTCGTTTTCATGGGGTTAAATGGTCTTTTTGCCATGAAAAATTTTTTGTTTTGTTTTTAAGTTGCCAAAGTACTGTGGCAGCCTGTGAAAGGAGAGACTTTATTATTTTTTTTCCAATTAAAACAAAAGAGTACATACAAAGTAAATCCTTTAAAGGCGGATGAAGTCAAAATTTAAATGCTTTGATGACTATTCTGAAACTGTGTCATTTTTCTTCATGTAGTAAATGTGCATTATGTGATTATAGTTGTCTCCAGTCAATGTGTTTTAAAAGCAAGGAGACATATCTATTATACCAATTTATTTTTCAAGTATCATGTTAAAAGTTAATACTCAAATAGCCAGGCATGATAAAACAAATCGGTAAGCATCCTATCACTTATCCATTGCTTAGGATTCAAAATCATAAGATTCTATTCTTTTCTGTATAGAAAACTGATTTCAAAAACCATCTAACTTGCTAACTTTATTATGTGTTTGAGGCTTTAAGAAAACAAAAATTCAGAGAAATTCAAAATTTGAGTCACACCTGGATTCCTTTCCATAGGAAACATATGCAAATTCAGAAATTTCCTGATATTTTACTAAACCTTTCAATCAGAGTCAGATATTTAACTAGAGAGAGGTTTTCTCTTTAGTTATGAGTCAAGACAACATATATGTGACATCAAAACAAAGTGACTGTAATAAATTAAATCAGCAGGTTGTACCATCTCTGATAAACTTCTTGGACTCTGTTATGCTAGTGTAAATTGCCAAATAGATTGATGTTCTTTCATGAATCTCTTATAAAGTTGTGGTTATGTCCTTTCACATCAGAGAGCATATGAAGTCAGTTTATCCTATTATTGTTGTTAGTAAGTTGAATCATTTGGCTCAGGTAATCCACAAAATTTCTCCACTGACTAATTCTTTTTTCTTTTTGTATAGCAAGTAATCTGTGGGGTTATACAGATTACAGTATTGTTTGAATATTCTGTTCTCCAATAGTCTTTTACCAACAGTTTTGGGATCCATTGGTTTACCAAAAATTTTGGCATCCATTTGCAATTTTCAATTACAGTTTTCAATTCTCTATTTGTGGTAAGGTGATGGGTTTTGATATCTATTATTTCTTCCACATATATGAGTAGGCAGTATTCTGTTAGGAAAGCTCCCACCTCAAGTCATACATTTTAATGATTTTAGTGTCAGTACAGGTCAGGAAACCACAGTTAGAACTTGAAATGGAACAACAGACTGCTTCCAAATAGGAAAAGGAGTATGTCAAGGCTGTATATTGTCACCCTGCATATTTAACTTATATGCAGAGTACATCATGAGAAACGCTGGGCTGGAAGAAGCACAAGCTGGAATCAAGATTACCTGGAGAAATATCAATAAACTCAGATATGCAAATGACACCACTCTTATGGCAGAAAATGAAGAGGAACTAAAGAGCCTCTTGATGAAAGTGAAAGAGGAGAGTGAAAAAGTTGGCTTAAAACTCAACATTCAGAAAACTAATATCATGGCATCCGGTCCCATCAGTTCAGTTCAGTTCAGTTCAGTCACTCAGTCGTGTCCAACTCTTTGCGACCCCATGAATCGCAGCACGCCAGGCCTCCCTGTCCATCACCAACTCCCAGAGATCACTCAGACTCACGTCCATCGAGTCAGTGATGCCATCCACCCATCTCATCCTCTGTCGTCCCCTTCTCCTCCTGCCCCCAATTCTTCCCAGCATCAGAGTCTTTTCCAATGAGTCAACTCTTCGCATGAGGTGGCCAAAGTACTGGAGTTTCAGCTTTAGCATCATTCCTTCCAAAGAAATCCCAGGGCAGATCTCCTTCAGAATGGACTGGTTGGATCTCCTTGCAGTCCAAGGGACTCTCAAGAGTCTTCTCCAACACCACAGTTCAAAAGCATCAATTCTTTGGCGCTCAGCCTTCTTCATAGTCCAAATGTCACGCCCATACATGACCACAGGAAAAACGATAGCCTTGACTAGATGAACCTTTGTTGGCAAAGTAATGTCTCTGCTTTTGAATATACTATCCAGGTTGGTCATAACTTTCCTTCCAAGGAATAAGTGTCTTTTAATTTCCTGGCTGCAGTCACCATCTGCAGTGACTTTGTAGCCCCCCAAAATAAAGTCTAACACCGTTTCCACTGTTTCCCCATCTATTTGCCATGAAAATAGATCAGGAAACAGTGGCTGACTTTATTTTTGGGGGCTCCAAAATCACCGCAGATGGTGACTGCAGCCACGAAATTAAAAGACGCTTACTCCTTGGAAGGAAAGTTATCACCAACCTGGATAGTATATTCAAAAGCAGAGACATTACTTTGTCAACAAAGGTCTGTCTAGTCAAGGCTACGGTTTTTCCAGTAGTCATGTATGGATGTGAGAGGTGGACTATACAGAAAGCTAAGCACTGAAGAATTGATGCTTTTGAACTGTGGTGTTGGAGAAGACTCTTGAGAGTCCCTTGGACTGCAAGGAGATCCAACCAATCCATCCTAAAGGAGATCAGTCTTGGGTGTTCATTGGAAGGACTGACGTTGAAGCTGAAACTCCAATACTTTGGCCACCTGATGCAAAGAGCTGACTCATTTGAAAAGACCCTGATGCTGGGAAAGATTGAGAGCAGGAGGAGAAGGGGACGACTGAAAATGAGTTGGCTGGATGGCATCACTGACTCAATGTACATGGATTTGGGTGGACTCTGGGAGTTGGTGATGGACAGGGAAGCCCGGCGTGCTGAGGTTCATGGGGTCTCAAAGAGTCGGACACAACTGAGTGACTGAACTGAACTGAAGGGTTCATAGATCCTTTGCTAAACCAACATATTATAATCAATTTCTGGAAATATTTATTTTATGACCAGTTGTCTTAATGAAACAATGAAAGAAAGTCCTTTCTAGATGACTTCTATGTCCTTTAACATCATTAACTGCTTTTTGAACACTTCTTCAGTTTCTAACATGAAAGAAATGACAATCGTTTTTTTTAAATGACATACTTTTGGATTCTTGACTGAAGAAGGAGAAGAAGGGGGAGGGGTAAAAGAAGAGGGAGGAGGAGGAGAACAAAGCTGAAAAAAGCATTATTGGACAATTGGGAAATTTTTAATGTTGACCATATATTAGAAATGATCATGTATTAACGTAACTTTCCTTAGTGTGAAAATTTCACATAGAAAAATACTATTATTCTTAAGAGATGTATGCTTGAATACTGAAGGATAAAATAGCTACATGTCTTTAATTTTCAAATGTTTCAACAAATGTTATAAAATATTAACAGTTGGTGAACCTATGAAAAGAGTACTATTCTGGAGTTGGAAATATTTCCATATTAAAGTTGAGGTAAAAAAGAATAAAAATTATATTTAGATAATCCCTAGTGGGAATAAAAGCATAAATTTACCAAGCAAATGAAAAATAGTGGGTGGCTTTAACATTTTTTTTTTCACTAATGAGGAAAAATAAGGACTTCAAGTTCTAGAAAATCCAGCTGCTTGCATTAGTTGGTAAAGATTCATTTCTAACACAGTTAAAATTACATGGATAGCATCAACAAATAAGCTACTAACCAGATGTAAAGAAAAAAGATGTGGTCAACTGAATTTTTAGAAAATGTATTTAAAGATATTATTTATCAAAAATAAAAATAAAAAATAATCCCTGCCATTATATTATATATATATATTTTTTCCTAACATATCAACTACATAAGCTATATGTAATCAAACTTTTCTAATATTCACCATTTAGTATGAAGAAGATATAGATAATTGAGCTGAATATATACATTATGAAAGAGACCAGGATATTTTGTATATTATTACGAGTCTTACTCATAGCAACATTAGAAATAAAGGGCATGAAAGTTTTGTTGATGTAGATTTTGGTTAACTGGATTCCAGTCAACTAAGATCTCCCTCAGTAATTTTACCCATATTTTCAAACATTGCTACAGGAGAAAAAAAAATTATGGTAAAATATTAATGTTTTGGAGAAGTAAATGGTAACCCACTCCAGAACTCTTGCCTAGAGAATTCCATGGCTAGAGGAGCCTGGTGGGCTGCCGTCTATGGGGTCACACAGGGTCGGACAGGACTGAAGCAACTTAGCAGCAGCAGCATTGACGTTTTACCTTGTGGGAAGAGAAGAAAATGGAAACTGATATCAAATTCTCTGTATCTCATTACTAAGTTTTCTGCTTGAATAAAGCTCCCTGAAAAGAAAATATATAGCAAGCCAAGGGTAAAAACTAGGAAAGATGTGTTTATACATGTGTGTGTGTGTTTGTATAGATGTGTGTATATATATATATACATACACATATATGTATGCATTCTTATCTAATCCTCACAAAACCCTGATAATACCATAATGCATGAATTATTATCATCACTATTTAACAAGTTAAGAGACTTGACCACAGGAAATTCAATTCAAATATGCTACTTTAAAAGGTAAATCATGCAATTTTAGTCACCTATGGTATTTTTCTGGAAGGAAAGACAATTTCTTTATAATATACAGGAGATACTGCTTATCTAGATGATGAAGTAGCTTCCATCCAGTCAAAGACAAGTAACAAAGCACACTCAACAGGAAGAGCAAGTGCTACAACATACAGTTTTGGAAATATGAGAGGTGGGAAAACAAATCATTAAGCATTCATTATTATAATACTCATCACTATCAGAAGTAGTCTGTAAAGTTGTTTTTTTGGGATTCTAAATCCTTCAGTTCAAAAGCATTGATTAAATTAAATTAATTGAAATTAATCATTGTAAAGGTTGACTTTTTTAATTACAGAGATTTATAATGAAGGAGTTAAAGACAATCAGTTAGCAGTGCATATTGGATGTGCTGGAAATTAGAATGCATATGAAAATGAAAAAATCCGACTAAACTGTGCATGCCAATAAGTGGCATGTTATTAGCACTTTCAAAACTTTCCTTTTGTAAATCCAACTAAACTATATTTAGACTTCTAAACAAGGAAATCTTCTCCTAAGGCATTGCTGGTTTTGATGTTCAGTTTTACTTTTTTTCTTGTTTTTTTTCTAAATGATACTTGTTTAAAAAGCAAAATCATGTTGTTAACCAATTATTAAATGTATGTGGTTACTAATTCACAAAGTACTTAAATCTTTTATCTATGAATGTTTTTACATTATGGTTAAACATCACTTCTAAAACATATGATGTAGTAAATAATGAGCGGCAGGAAAGAATATGTTCAATGGAGTATGGAATATTTTCATTCTTAGTACAAAATAGTTTACTGACTGGAATATAAAAAGGGAACAGGCATTTAAGCATTTGATTTTTAGATTTTTACATTAGACAGGGATGATTATATAGACTGTATTCCATAGAGACGTGTTATCCAAAATGTGTGAACTGTCACTGTTGAATATTACATATAACTATTACACACACACACACACACACACATATATATATATATATACACACACACATATATTGGATTGATACAAAATTTTGCAAAACTTTGCTGTCACTAGTAAGTTATGCTTTTCCTAAAATACAGAAAAATATAATCTAAGAAAGGTGATAATAAACATTGTAGATCAACTATATTCCTATAAAAAATAATTTAAAACTATTTTTAAAAAGGAGAATGAATCCTAACACAACCAAATGCTGCAGGTGAAGTTACAAATAATTTAAAATACCTGTTTATATCTGCCAATCACTGAAAATGACGATTATGGAAAAAAAGAAATAAAAGTGACAATATAAGGTCCTCTGTAAACACAATGAAAACTATAACAATTTTCTATTTTTTCAAATAAATTATGGAAAATAAAAGAACCAAAATATTTATGTAAATTAAGTGAGAAATGTTATCCTTTCTGAGCTCAATGAAATTGTGTTGATTTAAATAGTTATTCATGACCCCCTTTATGTTATACTAGTGATATAGGTGTGTTATTCATTTGATAATAATGTAATTACACTATTACATTCTGTTTAATAGTTTACATATTTCATAATGATTTAATAGCTAATATATGACATCTTGGGCTAACATTACCACAGATACAGTTGACACTTGAATGACATTAGTTTGAACTGCTTGGATCTAGTTATATACATAGATATCTTTAATAAATCAACTAATGTACTACACAACCCATAATTGGCTGAACACTCAGATTTGGACTGCAGGTACAGAGGGTCAACTATAAAGTTATACATGGAATTTTGGACTTCCCTAGAAATCCAGTGGTTTAGACTCCATACTTCCACTGCAAGGGGCATGAGTTCAATCACTGGTTGGAAAACTAAGATTCTGAATGCTATGTACTCTGGCCGGAAAAAAAAAAAAAAGAGTTACATATGGATTTCTGACTGCACAGAGAGCTGGTACCCTGCATGGTTCAAGGGTCAGCTGTCAACTGCATACTAAAAGAAATATAAACACAGTTTAGATGACTTAATCTATTCCAAAAGCAAAGTCATAACTAAGCAGAATCTTAAAGTTCTTACAGAAGGCCTTGCTATTAGAGGCAAGAAGACTTGACCTTGTGAAGTACTGCTGCTGCTGCTGCTAAGTCGCTTCAGTCGTGTCCGACTCTGTGCGACCCCAGAGACGGCAGCCTACCAGGCTCCCCCGTCCCTGGGATTCTCCAGGCAAGAATAGTGGAGTGGGTTGCCATTTCCTTCTCCAAAGCATGAAAGTGAAAAGTGAAAGTGAAGTCGCTCAGTCGTGTCTGACTGGCAGCGATCCCATGGACTGCAGCCTACCAGGCTCCTCCGTCCATGGGATTTTCCAGGCAAGAGTACTGGAGTGGGGTGCCATTGCCTTCTCCGTGTGAAGTACTAACAAGTATTATTTGTTAAATATTTTCCAAATTTTCTCTTTCTTTTTCCACTGTGTCCTTAGTTTCCTGATTTCTAATTACCAAAATTTTGGTACGAAATAAAATGCTGCTTCTTTACCATCATACTAATTGTCTAGTTCTCACTAATCTATAGGAGATGTCATGGTAATGAATTAGAATACATATGTGTTTTGTGGGAGATGATTAAGAGATTAGAACAAAGATCAATAATAGATGCATATTCTTCACTGTGAGAAGCTGAAGGTTGGAATCGTGGCTTTTGGTGTTGGGACTTATGTCTGTCAGTGTGTCTTTACTAGTGATGAAGAAGACAACATAAACAGAGAGATGGTGAAATATTCTGATGACACTAAACTATTTGGGTTAGTTAAAAGCTAATGAGGTTTGGGAGATGCTCCAGATGGTTCTAATCATACCGGAGAATTGGGCAGCCCAGTAGCAGATGAAATTCATTTTTGATAAATGTACAGTATGGGATATTGAAAACTTATAAACTCTCCAAGTATACCATGAGGTTTTGAACTTGCAAATTTTCTGACGAGCAAGACGTTTACTGCTACCATTGCTAGTTCAATGAAGGTGTCCCTGATGTACATCTTTTTGAAAACAGCTGAGTGGATGCACGGATGTGTTTAGAAAAAGATTTGAAAATGTAAATAATAGGGAAAGCTGTTTTGAGACAGATAAAGAATGTTTTACCCATTGCAGCAGGATGGATTTGTTCTGGGTAACAAGTGAGAAGAGACAGAAACAAGAAAGTCATAGAAGCTTGTGGAAATAGTGAGTTATTCCTAAAGTAAGATGGAAAAACAGGCTGACAACTGGAGAACACATTTACATATGCCCAAACCTGTTAGCACCATAAAGTTTTTCAATTTTGAGCAAGATCTGAACCACGGAGAATTTGATCTCATTAACGGGACAGAAACTGTGGGGACCCTGACAATTAATAAATGAGTTTGAAGATTTTGCACTTCAAAGTTAAAAATTCAAGGTTTAGTTCCATTTGTACTTTGTTGTAGGTGATAAATTCTGACTATGTATGGTCATAGCCTCTTTGTAAAGTTTATACTCTTAAGAAAAAGTGATTAGCATATCAAAAGACCATGCTTCCAATTCACCACTATTTGAACAAGTAATAGGTAAAGATGGGGAGGCAAGTGTTAGATACAAACACAGAGATTGCTTTAAACTAAGGAAAGTCAACAATAAATTGCTCACACTATATTTTTTGTGTTTGTTCTAAATGAGTAATTGGAGAACTGTCTCAAATTGTTTGTTTTTGACTCACACCTGACAAAAATAGGGAAAAACATAAATTTAAAGTTCACTGATAAGTTGACAGCTTTTTTAAAAAAAAGAATGAAATAATTTACTATGTTTAATGAAGGAAACATGAAAATATGTATTATTTTCTCAAGGAATTGCAATAAAGCCTCTGATCTGTTCAAGATAAGTGGAAAGTATCAGTATAAATATTCTGTAAATACTGTTTAAGAATTCCCGAAAGTGAAAGAAAGTGAAGGTGAAGTCGTTCAGTCGTGTCCGACTCTTTGCGACCCCATGGAATATAGCCCGCCAGGCTCCTCTGTCCATGGGATTCTCCAGGCAAGAATACTGGAGTGGGTTGCCATTTCCTTCTCCAGGGGATCTTCCCAACCCAGGTATTGAACCCAGGTCTCCTGCATTGCTGGCAGACGCTTTATCCTCTGAGTCACCAGGGAAGCCCCTGGTGGCCAATGGCCAATGGCCAAAAAGCCAAAAAGCCATGTTTTGCATGAAATAGAAATAGTTAGTCTTAAGAAATACATATCAGCAGGTATTTAAAATTATACTACACATTTCATGACCACCGATTATGATTAAATAAGCTGAAATTTCAATATGACAAGTAAACTCAATAGCAATTACATGCTATATATTTACACTGTATATGTTTATATATCATATGTATTAGCATCCATGTTTACTAAAATTGAGAACTATAATTATATAACCATACTACATTATATAACTATATGACATATATATACATTATATAATTATTTAACTGTAAGATAGAGGATGAGATAGTTGGATGGCATTACCAACTTGATGAACATGAGTTTGAGCAAGCTCTGGGAGTTGGTGATGGATAAGGAAGCCCGGCATGCTGCAGTCCATGTGTTTGCAAAAAGTTGGACACGACTGAGTGACTGAATTGAACTGAAACGATAACTACATTAAGTATATTATATCTTTATATGTATGTTTCTAATTTTTCTTCATAATTAAAATTTGCTTTAAGTCTTTTATTTTTGTGATTCATGATTCCTAAATGAAGCAGCCTATGAAGTTTACATTTTGCTTTCTACTAGGGCAACATTGGGAATGAAATATCTTGGGAAGCAGAACTCATGAAGTTCTTAACATGCTTCCTAACATCTCTTTACAAACACATGCACATAGTGAGCTTTATAATGATCCATGTAAAGTTTTCTGTATTTTTAAATAATTTTTAAAATTAAACCCAACCTGAACATTGGATTACAAACATGCCAAACAACTCGTTGGATTCTTTTTTTTTTTTTTTAAGATTTTTATTGGAGTATAGTTGATTTACAATATTGTGTTACTTTCTGCTATACAGCAAAGTGTATCAGTTATACATAGTAATATACATATATCCACTCTTTTTAAGATTCTGTTCCCATATAGCTCATTACAGATTACTGAGTAGAGTTCCCTATACTGTATGGTACATCCTTGCTAGGTGTCTATTTTATATATTATAGTGTGTAATTGTTTTCATGAGACTAAAGGAATACTCTTAAGGATTTGTTTGGATCTACATTAGTGCAAAACTACCTATAGGTTGGTTTAGAGATCTTTGAATGTTTCCAAAATGCCAGCATGTTGAAAATTGGCTGGGGTGGCCAAGTGAACCTGTAGCTTTTGAAACAGTAGCAGTGAGAAATTAATGAAAGAGTAAGGAAGAAAGGGGCTGTTCAATAACACTTCCTATCCTAAGCATGTCCCTCTGAATGCCACATGTTCTCTCAAGATGTCGAACAGACGGTTTCTACAGGGATGCCCCAGTCATCAACAGATTCATGACGGAAGGCACCTGAAACTGTGATTGAATCCTTCTGCCTGCATCTGCATTGCCCTCTGGCTCTCAGCATTCCTAGAACTCAACTCTCCTCAGCAATAAATCTCTTCCAGTACACTACACTGCAAGTTCACTATTCATACATGCTGTTTCCCTTTTACTGAGTAATTTGTATAAGTGAAAATGAGTAATATTGGTCACAGAGGTTACAAAAAAAAAGTGGTTCCATGTGTACTTGGAGAAGCAATTCACATCCAAAAAGGGCTAGCACCATCCTTTAATTCCACTGGTACTCTAAGAAAGCCATGCTGATCCAGGATTTCCCTGGTAGTCCAGTGGCTAAGACTCTATGCTCCAAATACAAGGGGCCCAGGTTTGATCCCTGGACAAGAAATTAGATCCCACATGCCACAACTAAGAATCTGCATGCCACAACTAAACATCCTGCATGCCACAACAAAGGCTGACAATCCTGAGAGCCTCAACTAAGACCCAGCACAGCCAAATAAATAATTAAAAAAAAAAGAAAAAGAAAGAAAGAAAAGAAACCCACCCTGATCCAAATTCTCCAGCTGGAAAACCTGGTTACTATGATGATGTTAGTTTGAAGTTGCAATTTGTTAATAAAACCTCTTCCAAAATAATTGTTTCTAAGAGAGACTACACAAATCAGTGAGTATAATAACCATAATAACATCAGTTTGGAAATTTTTACTCATATCTCTTTTATATTACATTTTTCTAGAGATTCATGAGTATGCTTTCAGTAGAAAGCCAAGTATTTTACTTTATCCTTTAAAACAACCAAACAAAAACCCTTTAATTCTTCTAGGAGCTCTGAGTTTAGGGAAATGAATGAGAAAATGGCTGCTTAATCTGTTCAATATATCGTATTACTAGAGGAATAATCTCACTCTTTTATCTTGCCTTCCATAAAAATGAGCAGAGACTCTTAGATGGAAGACACATAGTTTGAGGGCAAATTGTAGCATATTACAAGTGAATGTCTGGATGAATAAAATTTCCACTGTCCCAAAACAGTGAAAACACAGCTAAAGAATTACGCTTGGCAGGATCAGAGGAAAAATAAGACCCTACTGAGCTTGACTGAAGTCTGACAGTGAAAAGAAATAAGAAATACAGTGACATCTTCCAAATCACTACTTCTTTGGTGGCTCAGATGGTAAAGAATCTGCCTGCAATGCAGGAGACCTGGGTTCGATCTCTGGGTTAGGAAGATCCCCTGGAAGAGGGCAAGGCAACCCACTCCAGTATTCTGGCCTGGAGAATCCCCATGGACAGAGGAGTCTGCCATGTCTGCCATAGGCCACAGTCTGTGGGGTTGCAAATAGTCGGACACGACTGAGCGACTAAGCACAGCACAGCACGGCATTTTCATGTGATTAGGTTACAAAATAGCACGGATCTGCCATCCTTTTCTCCCTTGGCACACATTATGAGAAAGAGTTATTCTGTCCTCCATGAGGCCAGGCATTTCTCTCTCTTTACTTTTTATGATTCTACATAATACCTAACATGTACTTTACTGGTAACTATATGCTTAATTAAAAAACAGATAAATGAATAATAAATGATTTAATGAAGGGAATGCAGAGAACATTTGATATCTATGATACTAGGAAAAATGATCATGTTGGAAGTCTGAGGGCTTGAAAAAGGAGGCACTTCCAGTTGCTCCCTTCAAAATGGCAATGTTTCAAGAAGTCTACCATACAGTATCCCATCAAGTTAAGTATTTTTTTTTTTTTTTTTACTTCCATCAACCTATATGCTTTTATGGAAGAGAAGACAGAAGTTCCTTGTAATTCCTGGTTCCTCAAGATAAGACAGCAACCTGGCATAAAATAAGAGCTCTCTCATTGCTTGTTTGAAATGAAACTTTCTCATCTCTTGATATTCTTAATATTGCCTTTCTTGATTCTCTACTGAGAGTATGAACACTAACGGAACTGCTCTTTCTTCCAAAAAAAGTAATCTTTCCCAAAGCTAAGTCTGTATCTATCCTTCTCATCCCTTATCTTACAATAGCTTGAGCTCTCACATTTGAGCAAATTGAATCATACTCATTGGTCTTTATATCTTGCTCTGACCTCTTTTTCATTCATCAAATCCCATGTTCCCACAGAAGATAAAGACTCTTAAGTTCTTCATGCTCAAAATGATGTTTTTATTTTACTCTTTTACTCCTACTTTTTATTCTCAAGGCCATATTGTCATGTCAGTGTCTTTTCAGTGAGGGTTGAAACATTCACTCAGCCATTAAACAGGTATCAGAATGATCCAATCCATCATACCTCTCTAACAATCACCCCATGCCACAGCTTTCACTTCTCCACTGCACAATTTCTCAGGCCATCAGATACTTTTACTTCATTACTCCATGTCAGTTCTTTTCCCTTTTAAATCAAGTTTTATGTTGCTGCCAGACATATGCCTATAATTATCCTGGGTCTTTATAATGAGAGGCCAAGGAATAAAAATCTTCAGTTAGTTGTCCAAGTCTAAATAATTCAACCTAAACTTCAACTCCCAAAATCTGAATGGTAGGATGCTCATCTTTACCTCCCACTTAAGCCATTTCTATACATTAAATCCAAAAAAACAAAAAAAACAAAAAACAAAACAACAAAAAAAAAACAGGACTTCGAGAACTAGGGACATCTGAATTTGAAATAAGTCTCCCATATTAGTAATTTTGAATGACACACATAATTTCTTTCAGCCCACTTCCTTATTGTAAGATGCAGATTGCATTATTAACTCTAAAGCCTTAAGATAATAAAATAAGGTAAAGTATGCAAATACATGGAGTATATTAGGGTCACATAAGTTAGTGAGCTTTCTTAAAGATAACTCCATTTTTAAAACTGTTAATTTACTTGAATGGAGGAGTAGCAATAAATCACAATGGTGAGAAAGAAACCAGATTTTGCTTTGAGAGGATAAGAAGTTTGAATCTGTCACTCACTAGGTGTGATGAAAAATTCGGTTCATTTATCAAAGTGGCAGTTTATCTCATCAGTAAAACAATTCCTACTTCTCAAATGTGTCCTTAGGATTAACTGAGATACCATCTGTGGAAGTGCCCAATGTGAAGACTTTCCGCTGAAGAAATAAATAAAGCATTTTCATCTTTTCCCCAGTGTTTACTATAACACATGGATAGTGGATCTTATAGAGAATGGTGAATTAGTGATTACTGGCCTAATTAATTATGTTAATCCATCATTAAATATGCAACTGTTGGATTTGATTTAAAAATGGAAAGAACTATCAAACTGGTATGATTTTTTATTTTATGTTTTCTTTACTGGGTTATGGTTTCTGAGATTTCTAAAACATCTTGCCATTAGTGACTATTTCAAGACTACTCAATGAAGGACAGTACCTCAGACCTTAGTCTCTGATTTCCATTTCTTCAGCTTGATTGTGTTAAGTTTTTGTGGGTAAATTACTTTAAAAAAAAATCAGTTAATATAAAAAGTATTTTAGGTCCAGGTTCCAAACTCATGGTAACACATATCTACCACTATTTGAAATATGCATTTAGTTTCAGCCCTGAGTTCAGTTAATTCTGATATGCAATACTAGTGGTGAATAAAAGGAAAGTTACTCATTATTCAACATTCACTTCTACACATATTTAATTTGCCATAGATTAGCAAAATGACTTCATCATAGGTATTTAGACTAGATTAGTAAAATCACTGATGCTGAGTCCACACAGATTTGTGATATTTGGTGCCTGACATTTACATCTGCTTTGAGATTGAGGTGTGAGAGGCTTGCTGTGCCTGAGCTATCGTGCTATAATTACATGGGCTTATTCTACTGGGCTACATGTACATTACTTCCATTGAACTGAAATGGGTCTGTTTTTCACAGTTTAGTCATGCGTCAATACATTTTTAATTAAAAGTGTGTGACAGGTACAATAGTGAAACACACCAAATAATTTTCTCTTTTCCTCAAAGATAGGTAATCAGACTCTTGTCTTTGTTAGTCAGTGAGAGTATTTTTTATCTAGATGCTTGATTAAATATCTGAGAACTTTATATTAAACTAGTGAATTCTGTTTTTTTATATTCTACCACAGATACTGTATATTGTTCTATCAAAATAAAGCATTTTTTTTTTCCTGGCAGAACTAAAATAGGTGATAAGCAATTTGATGAGCCTTTTTATTTTTAATGTTTGTAATATAGAGATAAGAAGTCAGCAGTGATATGAATAGGGGAATCAGTTAGAACATGGTTGTTTCAGAAGGAGAGAAATCGGTGGAAATCTTAGATGCAAAGAAACTGAGGAAACAACTTCAGGATGCCTTTACTAAGGCGCTGTGGTTTACACAGAAAGACTAAATTTCCTAGTGAACTCTAAACATGAATGTTGGGTGACCAGAAGAGAGTGCCACTTCTTGAATTCTCTGCATATATCACAGTGCAAATTCTTGAAAACCAATAACCTAAATAGAAGGTAGAAAATCCAGTTTTGCTAAAAATGCTAGATCTAGTAGTTCAACTACTGATGTAACAAGTTTAGAGTGTTCATGAGAAGGGACTTAGTTTTCTTATATGGTCATGTATTTTCAGAATTTCAATGCTTTACATTTAAATAATTCATTGTATATGCGTGTGAGTCACTTAGTCGTGTCTGACTCTTTGCCACTGCAGCCCTCCAGGCTCCTCTGTCCATAAGATTCTCCAGGCAAGAATACTGGAATGGGCTGTCAGTCCTTTCTCCAGGGGATCTTCCCAACCCAGGTCTCCCACATCACAGGCTTACCGTCTGAGCCATGAGGGAAGCCAATAACCACTACTAGAAAATACAAACTACACTCTTAACGATGGTGGAATGATACTTTGGTGATAACCTCACATGAATTGAGGCCATGGGCTAGTTTTCTAAATAATATTCCATAAACCCATCAAAACAACTCATACAACATATAACATGAACAAAAAGCTTTGGCTGTCAGTAAATAAGTCAATGAAACTTATTTGCATTGGTTATATGTTTAAAAGTCTGACTACTAAAAATATGCATAAATTTCTATATAATATTTTAAGACATTATTTTTATATATGCTATATTACTTTATCATTTCAAAGTTCATCACATTAGATTGTTGCAATGTTTTTAAGTTAAACAATCTAAAATATTGATAGAAGAAATTTGTTTTGAATTGCATTCTATGTTATTACACAATGCTATTACTAAGATTAAGACATTAAACAGAATTACCACCATTAAATTAAAAATGGCATGATGCATATTCTCAAAAAAACACATAATTCTGTTTGGGAAACAATAATCTTACAAACTGCCACATATCACATATATATATATATATATATATATATATGTGTGATATATATATCACACACACACATATATATATATATATATATATATGTGATATATATATCACACACATATAACAATGAAAGAGCATCTTGGCTTGGTGGGAAAAAATTAACTATTTAAAATTGGAAAACTTAATGATTATGCATTTGGTACCTTTCCCTACTGTCAGTGATGTGAGATATTACAAACTTATTCAACTTCAATTTTTCATTTATAAATGAGAATAAAATTATAATTGTATATAGTCATGTAAAGTTGTTGAGAAGAGCTTATTAAATTGTATTCATGACAGGAGTTTCATTAACTGGAAATTTCTATATCTATGACTATTAGTTCATTTATTCAAAAGAATGTTATTAAGCACTTGAGTGAGTCACACTTAAGCTAAGAGTTGAGGAATGAGTGGAGACACTTGAATAAAGAGAAAAGGGTGCATGGAAACATCATACAGAGAATTTAACATGTGGTAGGTTATCACTGCCACACACACACAACTCTAGGGCAAGGACCCAGGTAGGTATTGGCTGTAGAAGTTCTATTTACCTGGTACTCTTCCCAGAGTTATGTAGTACACTACATTGCATGGCTATGTATACAATGGTTCTGGTGAAACCAGAAAAAGCTTGTCAATTTCCAGAAGTGTAATAAGCCTAGTGTAGCTTGGCTTTTGTCTGTTAGTTTGGCCAAAAACCAAAAGAGAGTAAAGTTAAAGCTAACAAAGAAGAAGGTTGGGTGATTTAATCCAGGTTTATTACAAGATCAATTGAGAATATTGAGTGTTGTACTTTATCCTAGGAGAAAAGAAGACATACTCAATGGTTTAAAAAAAGATTAGAGTGTGTTATAAAAAGAATAATTTTAACAGTTGTATAGTGAACAGATCTAGTGAGTCAAGTTTCCAGTCATAAAAATATTGTAGTAGTTTAGGCTCAGAATAATGGTGTTCTTGGTTACAGATGTGGAGATGAGGCAAAATACAGGCTGTCAAGAAAATCAGAGGCATTATATGCAGGATTTGATGGAAAGATAGCAGTGATAACATTAACCTAATTCACTAAAACTGTATTTGTTACCTATTATATTTCAGGTTTTATGAAATTTAATTGAAGGAAGCCCATTTAGACTAAGGTGCCCTGGTCCCTGATTCTAGAGGCAGCTGAACAGAGCTTATTTGCAAATTACTGTATAGATTGGTTCTAACTTGTTTGGGGGCTACCTGAATGATTAAGGCGAAAGCATTAATGCCTCTCTTTTGCCTCACTCAGAACTCATTCAGCCTACAGAATGGGAAAAAATATTGGCAAATTATATATCTGATAATAGTCTATAATCCAGAATATATAAAGAATTCCTCCAACTCAACAACAAAAAATTAAACATATCAATTAAAACACAGGCAACAGTCTTGAAGAGACATTCCCCCAAAGATGAGATACAAATCTCCAACAAACACATGAAAAGATGCTCAGCTAATTAAGCATTGCTGTTGTGTTTAGTCATTAAGTCACTCACATCTGACTCTTCTGTGACTCCATGGACTGTAGCCTGCTAGGCTCCTCTGTCCATGGGATTTCCCAGATAGGAATACTGGATGCAAATCAAAACCACAATTAAATACCACTTTACACATACTATATATAGGATAGCTATATTAAAATTATAAAATGAGCAATGGAACTCTGGCACATTGCTAGCGAAAATGCCAAATGGTTCAGCTACTTTGGAAAATAGTTTGGCAGATCCTCAAAAAAATTAGAATCACAGTATGACCCCATAATTCCACTTCAATTTCACTCCTGAGTATTTACATAAAAGAACTGAAACAGGTATTTAAATATGTACATGGCACATTCACAGCATGTAGTTCAAATAGTCCAAATGTCAATCAATGGATAAACACATGTAGTACATACATACAATGGAAATTTATCTGGCCATAAAATGGAATGAAGTACTGATTTATGCTGCAACATGAATGAACCTCCAAAATATTTTGCTAAATGAAGAAAGCCAAACACAAAAGTTCATATATCATACTATTCCAGTTATGTTATATCAAGAATGATAAAACCAGAGAAACAGAAAACAGATTTAATGGTTGTAAGAGATGGAGGGCGGAGGGGTGTTATTACTTAATAGGTGAAGGATTTGAGAGTAAGAAAAATGTTTTGAAACTAGATGGAAATGATGTATATACAACTATCTGAAAGTACCAGATGCCACTGAGTTTTTCACTATTAAATGGCTATTTACGTTATGTGAATTTCACCTCAATGCATTATTAAAAACAAAGCAAAAACAGAATGTGTGTTGATATTAAGGTATGTCCATGTCTGCTATTCCTTCATTGATGAACCCGACACCTTTCTCAGTCTATGTAGCTCTGAAAATAACTGTAAACCAAATTATATTTCTTTTGTAGTATAATTGTCTGATGTACTCCACAAAAGTAGATGAGCTTTTTCCCTCATAGACAGATTGAACATCAGAAAATTAATTCTACTACAAATCAAACTGCTAAAACCAAATAGTTGAATTGATAATAATTGGTAATCTCTATTAAAAGACATTGATATCACAGTGTCTACTACAATAATCTGATTTAAAGATTAACAATGGCTTGATTTTTTTTCAGTTTTAGTGTGAATTTTCACATCTCATTGATAATGTTGGATGATATCTTTTTAACTGTGTGATTTTTTTTTCTTGTGAGGTAAAGCTAATCAATTATGAATTTTTTACTTGGTGTTAATTTTCTAAAATAGTTTTAGTTATACCCTCTATTTTATTTAAAACACTGCAAAATCTTTTATGACTTTTTGTCACTATTATGTGAATCTGATTTTGTGATATATTGGCCTTAAAGTCAATGAGAAGCAAACTGATCAGCTTTCTAACAAAATTCAGTTTTCAAGTACTTATAAAATTAATTACTCTTTGCCTTGAATCACTTTTAAATTTTTGATCTATTTAAATGAATTACAGACAAAATAAAGCACAAAAGAATAACAAAATGCAAATTTAAAACTGCAACAAATAAAATGTTAAGGAAATGTTTTTTAGTTGAGACACACTAAGTAGCTAATATGAAATGTTAAAATTAAAGTAAATATTTTAACACATAAGAGTTTCCATGAAAATGAAAATCACTCTAGATTTTCAAATTTATAAAATGTGTATAAACAAAACAATTACTGATTTTTATTTTCTTCTGAACACAATAAGCCAGCTGGAAACCTCATCATGTGATTTCTAAGACTGACAGTGTTTCATGGATCACACACTTTGAAAATCAGTAAATGATGTATATGTTTAACAGAAAATCTAGATTTTATTATTGCAATCCTATTTTGAGTTCTCTAGTTCTTTGTTATGCTATAGTTACAAACATCATGGATTTCCTACTACATGTAAGTGATTACCTTCTTATCCTAAGTAATTCTGCTTTGTTATTAGACTCTTGAAAGAGAGTGCAGAGGTCAAAGGACTTACCACAGAATTTTTCACTGTTCATTAATGCCTTGCAAAACTCCCAGTGGCTCCTCTGTCTCAAATGTAAAGCTGGGAAAGATGCCTAAAGAGAATCTTCATTTGACTTATTCTACAGTCTAGGAACAAGGTCATATTTACTAAATGAAGGTAAATGTTGCAGCAAAAGCATCTTATTTAATGACTGAAGAGAACTTTTAGGTCAACTGACCTCCAGCAAATCTATAGCACTGCATTTTCATTCTATAAATATTTTTGTGTGTTTTCCATGTGATGTGCACTGCTGTAAACATAATAGCAAGTCTGCAAATTTGTCAAACACTAATATGATTTTTCCAAAAACCTTAAAATAAATTGAATTACCATGTTGTCACCTACGAAATCCTTTCTCCATCTTCTGATTCAATACCATCTAAATTTATATTAATTTCTTGTTTAATTACACCTCACAATGAAGCTTAGGAGTCAGGCACTATGCTGATGGGTTCATAGTCAAATTTCCAATATCTAACAGAGGGTTGACTCACATAATATAGAAAGTCAGGAAATCTTTGTCCGAAAAAAAAAAATTACCCAAAGAGTAAAACTGAATTGATTATGACTTTTGCTCTACTTTACTCTTTAAGGGGAGGGATAAGTTTAGATAATAAAAATTAATGTATTTAGACTATAATAAAGGGAAATCAAGATTTATTATTTTAATCCTTTAGGCCTAAACAACGCCTTGCTTTAATTTCTGTGTGATTGTTTACTTATATTCTATGATAAAGTCCATAGGGTACTATATATCTACATATGTAGATGGTGTTCGCATTAAGCCAAGTCATGTCCTCATAGTTGTGTTCTGTCTTAAAAAAATCCAAACTCTTTATTAAATTAGCTGTCCAGAGGATGTTTACACTGTATGTGCTTAAATTTAGTTAGAGCAAGAAAGTGAATCATAATAGTGTCAAAGCAACTGAAAACCCTGAGGCACACAAGCAGTCAAATGGAACTATGTATACAATGATTTAATTTTATATTGTAACATGTACTCATGTTTCTAAAAAGTAGTAAATTATTTAGTGACTAATCTTATATTAAACTTCTAGTGCTGTTTCTGATGTTCTTTCTAATAAGAAAATAAAGAGTTCAAAAACTGCTTCAATTAATTTCAACTCAAGTGTTTTCCCATTATGAGTTAAGATATAGAACCAAAAGACCATTTTACTACAGTCTATATCCCATTTAAAACCCAGTAAGGCAAAACTGAGCATCTTCTATCAGGGAAATAATTAGAATTAGGCAGAGAAGGCAAACAAAAAATATAATTTTTACATTACCTCTATCTCCAGTTTATTTTTGGTTGAGATTAGCTTTAAAAGAACAAGGCTCAGAAGAGGGGAGAAAATAACTCTGATTGAATGTTGAATGAAATAGAATAATAAAGCCCAGAAAAGTATGGTTCTTCCAACCCTTGATATGCTGCTAACACCAAGCACAGGTTTGAGTCTAAAATTAAATCAACTGCAATTTGGATAATTTTCAGCATAAAACAAAAAACAAAAAAAAGAGAGAGAGGGGATTCTACTTCCAAGTAGGGTACGGAAAGTTTCAAAAGTGTCTCTCATCATATACAGAGGAGAAAAGGTCAAATAATCTACAAAATTGTTATGTTTTCAGAGGTTGTAAAATAACCAGCAGAACTGAACTCCAAAAGGTGAGAAGACTTTCTGAGGAGAGGTGGGACAGATGGACTCTTTAATCTTTGGCAGACAGTGGAGGAATATATAAGTGGGCTGGAACAAAACATCTTAGATTAATAGTGAATTCTTAAACACTAAAAACTTTTCTTTTAGGATCAAGAACAAGACAAGGATGCTCAGTTTTAACGCTTCTATTCAATGTAGTACTAGAAGTACTAGGCAGAAAAGTTAGGCCAGAAAAAGAAATGAGAATTTCAAACTACAAAGAAGTAAAGTTATCTCTCCTCACAGATGATATGATTTTATATACTTAAACACCACCTCCCCAACTGCTGCTGCTACTGCTAAGTCACTTCAGTCGTGCCCCACTCTGTGTGACCCCATAGACGGCAGCCCACCAGGCTTCTCCGTCCCTGGGATTCTCCAGGCAAGAACACTGGAGTGGGTTGCCATTTCCTTCTCCAATGCATGAAAGGGAAAAGTGAAAGTGAAGTCGCTGAGTCATGTCCGATTCTAGCGACCCCATGGACTGCAGCCTGCCAGGCTCCTCCATCCATGGGACTTTCCAGGCAAGAGTACTGGAGTGGGGTGCCATTGCTTTCTCTGACTCCACCAACGCACACACACAAATTAGAGCTAATAAATGAATTCAGAAAAGTTGCACAATACTAAACTCAATACAATAAAGGACAGAAATGGCAAGGACGTAACGGGAGCAGAAGAGATTAAGAAGACATGGCAGGAATACACGGAAGAACTATACAAAAAATAATAATAAAATAATAATAATCTTAATGATACGGATAACCACGATAATGTGGTCACTCACCTAGAGTCAGACATCCTGGACTATGAAGTCAAGTGGGCCTCAGGAAGCATTACTATGAACAAAGCTAGTGGAGGTGATGGAATTCTAGCTGAACTATTTCAAATGCTAAAAGATGATGCTCTTAAAGTGCTGCACTCAATAGGCAGGGAAATTTGGAAAACAGCAATGGCCACTCAATAAAACTGGAAAAAGTCAGTTTTCATTCCAGCCTCAAACAAAGGCTATGCCAAAGAGTGTTCAAACTATCATGCTATTGCATTCATTTCACATGCGAGCAAGGTCATGCTCAAAACCCTTCAAGCTAGGCTTCAACAGTATGTGAACCGAGGACTACCAGACATACCAGCTGGATTTAGAAAAGGCAGAGAAACTAGGGATCAAATTGCCAACATTTACTGGATCATAGAGAAAGCAAGGAAATTCCAGAAAAATATCTATTTCTGCTTCACTGACAATGCTAAAGTCTTTGGCTATGTGAATCACAACAAACTGTGGAAAATTCTTAACAGAGATGCAAATATCAGACCATCTTATCTATCTCCTGAGAATCCTGGATGCAGGTAAAGAAGTAACAGTTAGAACTGGACATGGAACAATGGACTGGTTCAGAAATGGGAAAGGAGTACATCAAGGCTGTATATTGTCACCCTGCTTATTTAACTTGTATGCAGAGCACATCATGAGAAATGCTGGGCTGGATGAAGCACAAACTGGAATCAAGATTGCTGGGAGAAATATCAACAACCTCAGATATACAGATGATACCACTTTAATGACAGAAAGTGAAGAGGAACTAAAGAGCCTCTTGATGAGGGTGAAAGAGGAGAGCAAAAAAGCTGACTTAAAAATCAACATTCAAAAAATGAAGATCATGGCCATCCAGTCCCATCACTTTATGCAAATAGAAGGGGAAAAGTGGAAGCAGTGACAGATTTTATTTTCTTGGGAGCCAAAATCACTGCAGATGGTGACTGCAGCCATGAAATTAAAAGACACTTGTTCCTTGGAAGAAAAGCTCTAAGAAACCTAGACAGCATATTAAAAAGCAGAGACACCACTGTGTTGACAAAGGTCAGTGTAGTCAAAGCTATGGTTTTTCCAGTAGTCATGTATGGATGTGATAGTTGGACCATAAAGCAGGCTGAGTGCTGAAGAATTGATGCTTTTGAATTGTGGTTCTAGAGGACTCTTTGAGAGTCCCCTAGACAGTAAGAAGATCAAATCAATCCTGAATGTTCATTGGAAGGACTGATGCAGAAGCTGAAGCTCCAATGCTTTGGCCACCTGACAAGAACTGACTCATCAAAAGAGACCCTGATGCTGGGAAAGATTGAGGGCAGGAGAAGAGGGGAACAGAGGATTAGATTGTTGGATGGCATCATCAACTCAATGGACATGAGTTTGAGCAAACTCTGGGAGATAGTGAAGGACAGGGGAGCCTGGTATGCTGTAGTCCATGGGGTCATAAAGAGTTGGACACCACTGAGCGACTGAACAACTGAACAGCAACAACAAACTCAACAAACAAAAATCAGTTGCATTTACACTAGTGATGAATAATATGAGGAGATTCAGAAAAGCAGATTTCCACTTACAATAGCATCAAAAAATACTTAGGAATAAACTTAACAAGGAGACAAGAAACAAAAGACTCTTAAAACTGCACAATGTTGCTTAAAGAACTAAAGTCATCGATATAAAGACTTTTTCTGTTTTGGTATTAGAAGAATTAATATTATTAAGATGTCAACACTACCCAGAGTATCTATACATTCAATGCAACCCTTACTGAAATTCTCATGTTGTTTTCTTCCAGAGATAGAAAAACACATTTTGATATTCATACAGAATCTCAAGGGGTCTCAGCCAAAACAATTTTGAAAAACAAAACTGGAGGTATCGCACGTCCTGATTTCAAAACTTACTACAAAACTACAGTGTGTAATCAATGCAATATTATACTGGCATATGGACAGATATATAGGCCAGTATAATAGTAAAGAGAAGCCAGAAATAATCCTCACATATATCATCAAATCATTTTTGACAACGGTGCCAAGACTAATAGGGAAAGGAAGTACTAATGACATTAATAAGGTATTTTGGAAAAAACAAAGTATAGGGACACATCAGATCAGTGGTTTTCAAGCCTGAGGATGGGGTTGGGGATTGACTGCAAAGGGGCTTGAAGGGAAATTTAAGGATAATGGAAATGTTCCTTATCTTGTTTGTGGCAGTGATTACACAACTGTATACATCTGTCAAAACTCATTGAAATGGACATTGAGACAGGATAAATTTTACTAACTGTAAATTATATGCCAATGAACCTTATTTTTAAAATGCCCACAAAAGGAGGGAAAGTTTTTGTGGAAAAAGGAATCTCAGAAAATATTAGAAGAAAACCTGGAGCTCTGTGAATGCCAAGTGAAATACAGACCCCGTGAAACAGAGAAATGATAGTGTGATAGTTAAAAATATAGATCTAAGGACCAGATTGCAGACTTCAGATGCTGGTACCTCCACTCCAAGTACCTCAAGTCCTAGGCAAGTTGCTGAGTATGAAACAGGGATAATAGCTGAAGTGACTTTTTTATAGGATTGTTATAAGGATTCAACAAATAAATAGATCCATATCTGACATTGGGAAACACAACACTAAGTGGTTTAAAGAAATATTATGTACTATGATGAATCATTGTCACAGATATATCCATTAATTCTCTGAATAAAATAAGTAATATGAATCAAAGGCAGCCCCAAGTATTGGGACTTTTTAAAGTAATATTTTGTTTTGAGAGTAGGATGAAATGTGTTCAATTTTTTTTCTTTTGACAAGCAAATGTTTATAAGAATGTGATGCATATTTGAGTTACCCAATGCATTTTGATAATCATTATTACTTACAGATGATGTGGTTTTGATTAAAACAATAAATGGAAATGTGTTCAACCAGTCATTAAGCCAGTATTTACTATTCTTTTTTAGGAACTTGGCATAAAGCTATGTTCTGGGGATACAAAATGGGTGAGGTTTCAGCACTGTTTTTCATGTATTCACAGTCTAGTGCAGGAAAAAGATAGGTACACAAATAATTACAATACAATATGGAAGTGCCAGAGGGTTAATCTGCACACCATGAATGAGAGCGCTGGGAGGTCCTCACTGATTATTAAAATAAGAGAAAAATAAGCAATAAGCTGAAGCTTCCAGTTTAAGTTGGTAACCTAAGAGGACCCTGAGGTCACCCCCTCCCATAGACACACCAAGTCTACAGCTACCTATGGAACAACTTCTTCTGAAGCCACTCCTAGCCTCGAGAGACAGAATGTCCACATCCAAGTGGATAAGAGAGAATGGGACACAATCTCGCCTTAAACCCCAACACTCTCACCTGCCCCACTCCTCTGTGGAGACCCACAGGCTGAGCAGCAAAACATCTGAACCCCACATTGGGTACCCTCCACTTTTAAGATCTGCACCTGAGTGAGATGGGCCCCCAAAACATCTAGCTTTCAAAACCAACAAGGTTCTGTCCACAAGCCACAGGTGGTTCAGGTACATGGGATCCTAAAGGGTTTGCTGGGAGAGACTCACCGGCTCCAATGCCCAGGTTGATCCAGGGTGCCTCAACCTGGTGTGGGAAAGGCCCAGTTGCTTGCTTGGAGTGTTGGTGGTGAGGACATTGGGGGCCTGCTGGCGCTCTCCTGGGGGAGCCTGGCAGCCACCATCTTCTCTCTCTTTCTGCTGCCTCCAGGGGCTGGGCTGTGATCCGAGCTTTTATACATTCTGGCATTGGGTGTTTGTGGCTGCTGGGTCCACTCCCTCTGTGGCCAGCAGGGTTTGCGTCTCTGGGTCCCACAGGAATGCAGCAATCTGTGAGAGGGTTCTGGACAGGTTCTCACCTTGGGCAGGGCACAGACAGCGGTCTGAGGTGCTCCTAGGCTCACTGCCAGGGAGGTGCCTTTGCTGGTCCTGGAGCTTTAGCCCGAGAAGCACATATCTAGGGCCTTATAGACGTGGATGTACTTCCAGCAGGCAGCAGGTCCACATCGGCTTTGCAACGCTCCCTCTGCCTATATCTTGTGCGTGTCTCCCAGACAGGATCTTGCACACTCATCTGGAGCCCCAGTGTTGGGAATTGCTGCCCAGAGGACACCTGG
Source organism: Bos taurus (assembly GCF_002263795.3). Classification (NCBI taxonomy): domain Eukaryota; kingdom Metazoa; phylum Chordata; class Mammalia; order Artiodactyla; family Bovidae; genus Bos; species Bos taurus. Next base: position 50,281,630 of record NC_037329.1, read on the forward strand.
AGATGGTGGCCAGTGGGACACGAACTATAAACCCCATGCTGTGCTAAGTTGCTTCAGTCATGTCCAGTCCTGCAATCTTATGGACTGTAGCCCACCAGGCTCCTCTGTCCATGGAATTCTCCAGGCAAGAATACTGGAGTGGGTTGCCTTGCTCACCTCCAGGCGATCTTCCTGACCAGGGATCAAACCTGCACCTCTTAAATCTACTGCTTTGGCAGGCAGATTCTTTACCACTAGTGTCGCCTGGAAAGCCCAGTAATCCCACCCTGTGTGTGCTTAACTGCTCAGTCGTGTCTGACTCTTTGTGACCCCATAGACTGCAGCCCACCATGCTCCTCTGTCCATGGCAATTCTCCAGGCAAGAATACTGGAGTGGGTTGCCAAGCTCTCCTCCAGAGGATTCCCAACCCAGGGATCAAACCCACATCTTCCACATTGCAGGCGGATTCCTTACCATCTGAGCCAAAGGGAAGGGAATCCCATATGACCGTATAAATTTGCACTTTAAAAGCTACTGCCTGAAGGTCTGGCCTCTTGATCACATGCCATAATATAGCACATTAGAAAACTCTAAGAGAAATCATCTTCTACAATTTTGCTAGCAATCCTTGACTTGTTCACTTATGCCACCCTCTAGTCTCTGTCCAGTCCATTATCAAAACTGTATTTTTATCTACTCATATGGTGATTTTAAAATACAATATTTATTTAACAACAACAAAATCTCTTTTGAAGAGCTAAGCATAAGCTGTACCAAACACAGCATTCATTTCTAACATGTATGTCATGAATAAATTTAAGAATATCATGAGTTCAAAAAAGAAGCAGTTAAGACTGAAGTTAAAGAGTTTAGGCTTGCAGGTCTCTGGGTCATGGGGTAACTCTGACTTTGTTCTTAAGTTCAGTTCAGTTCAGTCGCTCAGTCGCGTCTGACTTTTTGCGACCCCATGAATCGCAGCAGGCCAGGCCTCCCTGTCCATCACCAACTTCCGGAGTCCACCCAAACCCATGTCCGTTGAGTCGGTGATGCCATCCGATCATCCCATTCTCTGTCATCCCTTTCTCCTCCTGCCCTCAATCTTTCCCAACATCAGGGTCTTTTCAAATGATTCAGCTCTTCGCATCAGGTGGCCAAAGTATTGGAGTTTCAGCTTCAACATCAGTCCTTCCAATGAACACCCAGGACTGATCTCCTTTAGGATGGACTGGTTGGATCTCCTTGCATTCCAAGGGACTCTCAAGAGTCTTCTCCAATACCACAGTTCAAAAGCATCAATTCTTCTTAAGTGACCTTGAGTAAATAATTTAATTCTTTTTTTTTTCTTTTTACAAATGATTTATTTATAGCAGGATACAAACAAAATCCACATATTGCATTTGGTGGATGTGTCTCCTGAGTCTTTAACAGTTCTATTCCTTAATTTTTCATTTATTTATGGAACATTTAAATTTATTTATGGAATACATGGATCATTTACACTAGAGAATTTCTTACAGTCTGTACTTGGCTGATTATATTCTCATGACATTATTTATTTATTTTTTTATTTTTTAAATTTTATTTTATTTTTAAACTTTACAATACTGTATTAGTTTTGCCAAATATCGAAATGAATCCACCACAGGTATACCCGTGTTCCCCATCCTGAACCCTAATTTAATTCTTTAATCACAATTTCCTTAACTTGAAACATTGGAACATAATAGTAAGTATACCATAAGGTTGTTGTATGGATTAAATGAAATAATATGTGTGACTGGCTTAGTGAGTAGATAAATCTAGCTTTCTATAAATGCTAACTATGTTAGTAATAGTAGTACTTGGTTCTACTATTTAACACATCACGTAGTTAGTGTGCCAAATGTCCCTCCTATTTAAAAAGTATTTCACCAGTGATATTTAATTTTTTTTTTTAACTGAATCCTCAGTAACTATCCAGGTTAGAAGGGAAGATTTTATTGTCTTCAATTTATAGAGAAGAAAAACATGAATAAAGTAAATGCCTTAGTCTATATAAAGATGTACATATTTCTCACCAAAACCTGTGTTCATTTCATTATCTCAGACTGAAAAGATTTTTCTTAATTTTTACTTTGATGTTGTACTCATAAACTTTCCTTGATACACTGTGCAATGCCTCCTAAAACATACAAGTATTCACACACATACACTCATAAAACCCTTTTTTACTTTCAGTTTATTAAATAGCCTATGGTTCTTTACTATAGCTTTTGATTGATATGAACTTTTGTTTTGGTAAAGTCCATTTTTTCATTTCTTTATATTTTCATTAGGTCTGTTTCATTATAATAAAAATATTTTTATCAGAAATGACAAGAATAAAAATAACAAAATAACTTTGAACTATAAAGTTGAGATGTTATACTCAATTCTATTTCTAAGAGTATAAAGATAAAAGAAATACTAACAACAAAAATATTCTGTTACTGATTTTTCATGCCTTATTTGCTTTTAAAAAACCCCTTTATTTATTCTTTTAATAAGATATCTATGGTCCTTGACTAATGAGAAAGGAGAGACAAGTATTATTCAATGCTACTTCTTAGACACCTGACAGAGAAAAATGTTTCATGCCATAAAAAAAGCAGCAGGAGGGAGAGTAGGTGAAATATGACATGAAATTAAGTTCTTATATCCTACTAAAATTTATAAGATATATTTGAAGAGACATAGATACTGTTCATAACAATTCAACAATTTAATAAATTTAGTTAATTTAATCAAACTTTTTTTTTCTTTGTTGACTTTGTGATACAGCTCTGACATATCAGCTGTTGATGCTGAACTTATAATTTAAAATTTTGATTCTTGCACAGAATTTAGGAAAAAAATTCAAGGTGTCATAGACTACAGGTGAGCAATATAAAAATTGTAAAGTAATTAGTCACTTTAACAATATATTTTGTCACTGAAGTAATGTAGGCAAGGAACACAGTTATTATTATATTTGAAATCCAGATATTCTGCCACTAGCAAAACTATTTGTTGGGAGTGGAAAAATGACTACATGTGTTGTTAATCATCCAGTTGGCTTCCTGCTGGTAGTTGTGTAGATCCATTAGTGTTGTGAATATTTTACCTGTGAAATTAGTGAGCAAAGATAATTAAACATACATTAACAATACCTAGGGGTTTGAGCATAGTAATCTATTAATTAATATTGCTTGAATATTGCAATAAGCATCATGAAGAAGATAGGTTTTAGCTCTTTCTTGAAATATGCATAAGGTGGGGAGGGCAAGAAGACAATAGAGTCAGAAAAGGATACAAGAAAAATTTCAGCTCAAGGAAAGATGAAATTTTCACAAAATTCAAACAACTGAATATACATGCCTTTTCTCATTCCAGCACATGTTATAAATATGGAAACATGCTAATAACTAATACTTAATTAAGGATTACTTTAAAAATGTGAGTAATCTTAAAATAGCATCAAGACATACTCAGTTATACATTCATTTTTATCAAAATTCATACCCACATCTCACTTCCCACTTCCGTTCATTTAGCCTATGCTTTCATTTATTCAATCAATATTTCTGTGTACCTATTATGTGCCTTGCACTGTGCTGGGAATATAAGAATGAGTAAAACATGTCAGGAATCCCTGATTTTAGGAAGCTTATTGTATTATAGTGGAGGCAGAAATTAATCAAATGGTTCTATAAATAAATGTACAGCTGCTGCTGCTGCTGCTGCTGAGTCGCTTCAGTCGTGTCCGACTCTGTGTGCCCCCAGAGACGGCAGCCCACAAGGCTCCCCCATCCCTGGGATTCTCCAGACAAGAACACTGGAGTGGGTTGCCATTTCCTTCTCCAATGCATGAAAGGGAAAAGTGAAAGTGAAGTTACTCAGTCATGCCCGACTCTTAGTGACCCCATAGATTGCAGCCCACCAGGCTTCTCCATCCATGGGATTTTCCAGGCAAGAGTACTGGAGTGGGGTGTCATTGCCTTCTCCAAAATGTACAGCAATCCCCCCTTATCCTCAGGGGATACATGCCAAGACACCCAGTGAAAGCATGAAAACTCAGATAGTACTGAGCCCTGTATACACTACATTATTCCTATACATACATAGCCACAATAAAGTTTAGTTTATAAATTATGCATGGTATGAGATTAACAATAACTGATAACATAAAGAATAATCATAATTATACTGCAATAAAAGTTTTATATATTGATCTCTTGCTCTCTCTCAAAATATATTATACTAACTCTTCTGCTTCTTGGGATAACATGAGATGATACAATGTTTATGTGATGAGGTGAAGTAAGGTGAATGACTTAGACATGGTGACTTAGGGTTAAGCTAATTGATCATTTGGTAATAAATCTGAAGAAGGGTCATCAGCTTTGGATAATCCTGGATCGTTGACTCATGACGATGTCCGTGGTTGAGTGTCAGGAGCAGACAGTGTCAGTAGTTGTGGATCCTAGGCAGGTTGGAGCAGGATGGTGCAAAATTTCATTACACTACACAAAATGGCCCACGAAATAAAATTTATGAGTTGTTTGTTTCTGGAAGCTTTCATTTAGTACTTTTAGACCAAGGTTGACTACACATGATAGGGCAGTAGCAAAGAATCTGCCCGCCAATGCAGGAGACACAAGAGATAGATATCTGATCCCTATGTTGGGGAGATCCCCTGGAGGAGGGCATGGCAACCCACTCCAGTATTTTTGCCTGGAGAATCCCACGGATAGAGAACCCCAGAGGGTGAGAGCCCATGGGGTCAACAGACACTGCTGATCATGTACACATTATATATCATATATGCACACATTGTGCAAACATTATATATTATATATGATCAAATTGCCAACATCCACTGGATCATCAAAAAGCAAGAGACTTCCAGAAAAACATCTACTTTTGCTTTATTGACTACACCAAAGCCTTTGACTGTGTGGATCACAACAAACAAAAGAGATGGGAATACCAGACCACCTTATCTTATCTGCTTTACCTGCCTCCTAGAAATCTGTATGCAGGTCAGGAAGCAACACTTAGAACTGGACATGGAACAACAGATTGGTTCCAAATTGGGAAAGGAGTATGTCAAAGCTACATATTGTTACTCTGCTTATTTAACTTATATTCAGAGTACATCATGAGAAATCCTGGGCTGGATGAAGCACAAGCTGGAATCATGATTGCTGGGAGAAATGTCAATAACCTCAGATATGCAGATGACACCACACTTATGGCAGAAAGCGAAGAAGAACTAAAGAACCCCTTGATGAAAGTGAAAGAGGATAGTGAAAAAGTTGGCTTAAAACTCAACATTCAGAAAACTAAGATCATGACATCCAGCCCATCACTTCATGGCAAATAGATGGGGAAACAGTGGAAACAGTAAGAGAGTTTAATTTTGGGGCTCCAAAGTCACTGCAGATGGTGATTGAAGCCATGACATTAAAAGACGCTTGCCCCTTGGAAGAAAAGTTATGACCAACCTAGACAGCATATTAAAAAGCAGAGACATTACTTTGCCAACAAAGGTCCATCTAGTCAAAGCTATGGTTTTTCCAGTAGTCATGTATGGATGTGAGAGTTGGACTATTAAGAAGGCTGAGTGCCGAAAAATCGATGCTTTTGAACTGTGGTATTGGAGAAGACTCTTGAGAGTCCCTTGGACTGCAAGGAAATCAAACCAGTCCATCCTAGAAAAAAATCAGTCCTCAATATTCATTGGAAGGACTGATGCTGAAGTTGAAGCGCCAATACTTGTCTACCTGATGCAAAGAACTGATTCTGGAAAAGACCCTGATGCTGGGAAAGATTGAAGGCAGGGGGAGAAGGGGATGACAGAGGATGAGATTGTTGGATGGCATCACCAACGTGATGGACATGAGTTTGAGTAAGCTCCAGGAGTTGGTGATGGACACGGAAGCCTGGTGTGCTGCAGTCCATGAGGTCAAAGTGAGTCTGACAGGACTGAGTGACTGAACTGAACTGAACTGAAAAAATGCAGTTTTTTTGGGGGGGGGAGGGGACTACTGTAAATCTATATTTGAATGTGGTGCTAGAATAAGATGTGTATGTCCCGCATTGTCAGAGCATATGCAAGGAGGAACTGACCCAATCCTGGATGTCAAGGCTTCTCCAGGGAACTGATAATTGAATTTCAATCTGAAAAGATGAGTATAGATTAACTAGAAAGTGAAAAGCATTACACATGAAAGGGAAATGATATGTAAAATTTTGTAGTGAGAGGACCTTTGGCAGGAAGACCACCACCTGTCAAGCAAACCACAATTCTTGGCAAGGCTCTGCTCCTTCTCTAACTCACTGTGCAGTGCCATCTCATACCCCCATGGCCTCTACCAGCTGTGGGAGACATGGCTCTGGCCCAAAGGCTGGGCAGAGGTAAGATGACCTGAGGTCAGAATAGGATGCAGTAGGGTGTGGACTGCTCTTGCAAGGGCTGAAAATATATCACCTTCAGGCTAAATAGTCAAAGGCTGGGGGCAGATACCTCAGTTTCAGGTGCAGAAACCTGAAGTCCAAATCCAACGTGTGCCAAGATCCTACACTGAAGCAACCGAGACTTGTTGTTCCATTCTCTTGAGGTGGTTGTTCCTTCTGCCAGCAGCAAGATGTGTAGAATTAATCCCAGGAAAGCATCCCTGCCTGTTCCTCAAACCTATCCCCTAAAGAACAGCCTCAGGGTGTTGCAATTCTTGATACAGCCCACTGCCAGATTCCATTAAATCATATTCCATGCAGTGCCTCAAAGTGTGCACTGAATCAGCAAACCACATTTGCCCGTTATTGTTGGTAAAGACCCTGATGTTGGGAGGGATTGGGGGCAGGAGGAGAAGGGGATGACAGAGGATGAGATGGCTGGATTGCCGGAGTCCAGCTCCAGCAGCCAGGGATTCAACCTGAAGAGATGAATGGTGTCGGCAATGAGACAGCCTCTCAGTTTTCTTTTGGACTGCCTATTTATTTCAAGTTTAAGATTCTCTTTTATATTTTTACAAAAACATTAGGTCAGAGGTTTGACATTTTCAGTTCCCCCTCACCCAGATTTATTATCTCCATAAATCATTGTTGCTCTTCAAACAGAGTTCCTGCTTCAGTGATTCTCTCAGAATCAGCCTTATCATCTATTACTTACCTCCTCTAATGTGTCCTATAGTTAACTTGTGATTACATTGTAACTCATGCTACATTCCTCAGTTAACTACTAATCTTCCTAAATCCGATTTGCCCCTAACATCCTCAACTCACTCTCTCTTAAAAAGGCTTCTAGCTATAGTGTCTCTAAAAATTCCTAACTTCTATAAGCTATAGTAAAATATGCTAATTTTACGACATTCCTTAAATCTTTAACTTCTAACTGTTTTAATTATTTCTAAGCCCTAAATTCAGTAAACTCCTTTGCCATAAACATTCTCCTCACAAATAGGCTTCAGATAGTAATCCCTCCCATGGCCTCAAGCTACGGCCTATGTGCTCATCCTGGAACACTCTTTTGTAAAAGTCCTTGAACAAATGTCAATTAACTTTATGAATTATTTTCTGAGCACAGCTGCAGAAGGCTTTGTGCCTTCTCATGCTCCTCTCAAGAACAATAAGCACCTTAATATTCTTCTTCAGTCAACTCAGCTGAGGAGAGGAAAAGACAAGTCAGAATTACAAGGCCTAACTCCTTCATCCCTGGACTGTGCCTGCAGAATGAGGAGAGGGGTCTGGGGCCGTGGCTCCATTTTGTCAGTAACGCCTAACACAGTTCCCAACACTGGATGGCATCATGGACTCGATGGACACGAGTTTGAGTAAACCCTGGGAGTTGGTGATAGACAGGGAGGCCTGGCGTGCTGCGACTCATGGGGTCGCAAAGAGTCGGACACGACTGAGCGACTGAACTGAACTGAACTGAATCTTGTATTCACTCTACTTTCTTCCTTAGGATCTCTTTCTGAAATAAACAGGCTGCACTCAAGTGCTTGTCTAAGGTTCTGATTTCTGAACAGAACTCAGGCTAATGCAATTTTTCTGTGAAATAAAGTTCTAAAATATTCCTTGATATATCATTTCAGTTCAGGTCAGTCGCTAAGTCATGTCTGATGCTTTGTGACCCCATGAATCGCAGCACACCAGGCCTCCCTGTCCATCACCAACTCCCGGAGTTTATTCAAACTCATGTCCATCGAGTCGGTGATGCCATCCAACCATCTCATCCTCCGTCGTCCCCTTCTCCTCCTGCCCCCAATCCCTCTCCGCATCAGGGTCTTTTCCAATGAGTCAAGTCTTCGCATCAGGTGGCCAAAGTATTGGATTTCAGGCTCAGCATCTGTCCTTCCAAAGAACACCCAGGACTGATCTCCTTCAGAATGGACTGGTTGGATCTCCTTGCAGTCCAAGGGACTCTCAAGAGTCTTCTCCAACACCACAGTTCAAAAGCATCAATTCTTTGGCGCCCAGCTTTCTTCACAGTCCAATTCTCACATCCATACATGACCACTGGAAAAACCATAGCCTTGACTAGATGGACCTTTGTTGGCAAAGTAATATCTCTGCTTTTAAATATGCTATCTAGGTTGGTCATAACTTTTCTTCCAAGGAGTAAGCATCTTTTAATTTCATGGCTGCAATCACCATCTGAAGTGATTTTGGAGCCCCCAAAAATAAAGTCTGACACTATTTCCACTGTTTCCCCATCTATTTCCCATGAAGTGATGGGGCCAGATGCCGTGATCTTTGTTTTCTGAATGTTGAGCTTTAAGCCAACTTTTTCACTCTCCTCTTTCACTTTCATCAAAAGGCTTTTTAGTTCCTCTTCACTTTCTGCCATAAGGGTGATGTCATCTGCATATCTGAGGTTATTGATATTTCTCCCTGCAATCTTGATTCCAGCTTGTGCTTCTTCCAGCCCAGCATTTCTCATGATGTACTCTGCATAGAAGTTAAATAAGCAGGGTGACAATATACAGCCTTGATGTACTCCTTTTCCTATTTGGAACCAGCTTGTTGTTCCATGTCCAGTTCTAACTGTTGTTTCCTGACCATGGAGTAGCTAAAAAGGTCAACAAAATAGTCTGAAATTCAGTACTTGGATGCAATCTCAAAAACGACAGAATGCTCTCTGTTTGTTTCCAAGGCAAACGATTCAATATCATAGAAATCCAAGCCTATGCCCCAACCAGTAATGCTGAAGAAGCTGAAGTTGAACAGTTCTGTGAAGACCTACAAGACCTAGAACTAACTCCCCCAAAAGATGTCCTGTTCATTATAGGGGACTGAAATGCAAAAGTAGGAAGTCAAGAAACACCTGGAGTAACAGGCAAATTTGGCCTTGGAATACAGAATGAAGCAGGGGAAAGACTAATAGAGTTTTGCCAAGAGAACACACTGGTCATAGCAAACACCCTCTTCCAAGAACACAAGAGAAGACTCTACACATGGACATCACCAGATGGTCAACACCAAAATCAGACTGATTATATTCTTTGCAGCCAAAGATGGAGAAGCTCTATACAGTCAGCAAAAACAAGACTGGGAGCTGACTGTGGCTCAGATCATGAAATCCTTATTGCTAAATTCAGACTTAAATTGAAGAAAGTGAGGAAAACCACTAGACCATTCAGGTATGACCTAAATCAAATCCCTTATGATTATACAGTGGATTTAAGAAATAGATTTAAGGGACTAGATATCATGGATAGAGTGTCTGATGAACTATGGACGGAGGTTTGTGACATTGTACAGGAAACAGGGATCAAGACCATCCCCATGGAATAGAAATGCAAAAAAGCAAAACAGCTGTCGGAGGAGGCCTTACAAATAGCTATGAAAAGAAGAGAAGCAAAAAGCAAAGGAGAAAAGGAAAGATATAAGCATCTGAATGCAGAGTTCCAAAGAATAGCAAGGAGAGATAAGAAAGCCTTCTTCCATGATCAGTGCAAAGAAATAGAGGAAAATAACAGAATGGGAAAGACTAGAGATCCCTTCAAGAAAATCAGAGATACCAAGGGAACATTTCATGCAAAGATGGACTTGATAAAGGACAGAAAGGGTATAGACCTAACAGAAGCAGAAGATATTAAGAACAGGTGGCAAGAATACACAGAAGAACTGTACAAAAAAGATAATGAACCAGATAATCATGATGGTGTGATCACTCACCTAGAGCCAGACATCCTGGAAGGTGAAGTCAAGTGGGCCTTAGAAAGCATCACTATTATCAAAGCTAGTGAAGGTGATGGAATTCCACTGGAGCTATTTCAAATCCTGAAAGATGATGCTGTGAAAGTGCTGCAGTCAATATGCCAGCAAATTTGGAAAACTCAGCAGTGGCCATAGGACTGGAAAAGGTTGGTTTTCATTCCAATCCCAAAGAAAGGCAATGCCAAAGAATGCTCAAACTACCGCACAATTGCACTCATCTCATACACTAGTCAAGTGATGCTCAAAATTCTCCAAGCCAGGCTTCAGCAAAATGTGAACTGTGAACTTCCAGATGTTCAAGCTGGTTTAGAAAAGGCAGAGGAACCAGAAATCAAATTGCCAACATCCGCTGGATCATGGAAAAAGCAAGAGAGTTCCAGAAAAAACATCTATTTCTCCTTTATTGACTATGCCAAAGCCTTTGACTGTGTGGATCGCAATAAACTGTGGAAAATTCTGAAAGAGATGAGAATACCAGACCACCTTGATATATAACAGGCACTTAATAAATACTTTCAATAAATGATTTGCAGAATCCAATATAAAGGCAAGAACCTTTATTGCACATTTTTAGATGTCTTATGAGATCAAATTTCTCTTATTTATATAATCTCCTACTGCTTCATTTATAGCTGTATATCAAATATCAGGAATACAATGTCCCAGGAGCCAATATTCTTTTTAATTATTTTTTTTTTTCCAAACTAAGAGGATCTTGGAATGCTTACATCTAAGCTTTAGAATATCTTATTTTTTAATGGAAAAAATACAGATGAATTACAGTATGAAAAATTTCATTAGTGCCTTCTACTAAAACCTACTCCATTGGAAGATTAATGGCATCTTTCAGTTTAACTCTAAAACTCAAAAATTGTTTTAATTTGCACTTTAAATAAGTTCTCTTCCTTTAGAACAATGTTTATAGCCATTGAATTTCAGCGAAGTACTCAATGGATAAAATTCAAACCAAATAGTAGGAAATGGAGATAAAGGACTTCATATATCTTGGAAAAACTAGGTCAGGGACCACAGTTACAGTGGTTTATAGTGATTATAATTGTATACTTATTTTCTTTTCCCACCAATGAAAAGTAGAATTATTGTTTCCCAGAGTACCTCTGGCTGGTGGCAGCTGACATGAGAATCATCATTTCCTGGTTCTGGTTTGTTTAAACAAGGCTTATACTAGAGACGTAGAAATAAAGGCACAGTGATTAAGTGCCCAGAACAGTCACTAAATGACTTTCATACAACCCAACTTTTTCCGTAACCCGTCTTGTCACACTTTCAACTTTATCAGTTTCTCATGCACATCCTCCTACAAGTTTGTGAGATCTGCACATAATAGAAGATAATATTAATAGATCAACTTTGATTTAACTTTCTGGTATTCAAATGAATTTTTGCAATAGCATATGTCTTCTTTTGGCTCATTGAAAGTGGGAATGGGAAAGAGGAAAAGAATTACTCTTCTGCATACACAATGATAATGACTAAGATCTCAGTTCAGACTCTTCCATGAAAATATTGCTGTCAAGTTGCTGGATGTTTTATATTTAATTTTTTATTTCAATGACAGTTCTATGACAAACTTACTATCTATAAAACTTCTATGTCAAACTTCAGTATCTATAAAAAATTTTAGCTATTACCATTTCATAGACTGAACATAACAGGCAAAATGGGTAGGTATAGCCTGAACTAAAATTGAAAGTAATTCCTGAAGATTCTGAGTGCACAAGTACTTCTGTAGCCTCCTCTGGGGATTCTTTTTTTTTTTTTTTTTTAATTGGAGGCTAATTACTTTACAATATTGTATTGGTTTTGCCATACATCAACAAAGCCTATCTGAACTGACCAAGACTTAGAAAGTTAATTTCCATTCTGAGGTTTCCCTAATCTTAGGTATCCAATGAAAGTTTAGGGTTTTTTCTTTTCTTTTTTTTTAAGAATTAGAGAGTAGTCATTGTTAAAATTGAAGACAATGGCACCCCACTCCAGTACTGTTGCCTGGAAAATCCCATGGATGGAGGAGCCTGGTAGGCTGCAGTCCATGGGATCGCTAAGAGTCAGACACAACTGAGCGACTTCATTTTCACTTTCCACTTTTATGCGGTGGAGAAGGAAATGGCAACCCACTCCAGTGTTCTTGCCTGGAGAATCCCATGGACAGAGAAGCCTGGTAGGCTGCAGTCCACAGGATCGCACAGAGTCAGACACGACTGAAGCGACTTAGCAGCAGCAGCAGCATTGTTAAAATTATACTCATCTTCAACTGAAGTAGTTCTTAGGTCATGTATGTCTAATGATGTCTTTTGAAACTGTGTAAAAGTTTAACTAAGGCAAATAGATTTATCCTTATCTCATGAACTAAAGAATCAAGGCTGTCCTAACTTTTTAATCAGCTTTCTCAAGGCATAGTTTGTAAGTGATTGAGTCTAAGCTTAGGTTCAATTTATGTAAATGTTTAAATAAAATAAACCCAATACAAAACAGAGAGATAGCTGTTTTCTTAGTGGAAATTGCTTTGTTTCCTGTAAAACATTATAAATAAAAATGGAATATACAAATAGTCATATTAAAGCATTATAACTTTGCAATCATGCATAATGATAAAACATAGCACAGACTATTAATTAAATAAAAATAATGTAGGGTGGATTATTCGTTAGTAAAAGGTATTGTTTTTCCTACCAAATATTTACTATTTATAATTCTAAATGACCCACTAAAACACTTTAAACCCTTAACTATACTTAGAAGTGTATGTAGTCACTTTAAATTGTGTAGTTGCAACAGTATACACACAAGTATAAACAGAAGTATCATGTTTATTTTTTATTATCCTCATGTTTTATATTTTTAATTAATTTTTATTAGAATATAGTTGATTTACAATGTTGTATTAGTTTCTACTGTACAGCAAAATTCATATATATTCATATATAAAATCTCTCTTTATATTCTATATAAAATCTCCCCACTCTTTTTTAGATTCTATTCCCACATAGGTCATTACAGAGTATTGAGTAGAGTTCCCTGTGATATACAGTATATTCTTATTAGTTATCTATTTTATATATAGCAATAATCAGCAATAATCGCTCAGTCGTGTCCGACTCTTTGCGACCCCATGGACTTTAGCCTACCAGGCTCCTCCCTCAATGGGGTTCTCCAAGCAAGAGTATTTTATATATAGTATTTTATATATAGTAGTGTGTATATGTCAATTCTAAACTCCTAATTTATACATTTTCCCCCTTACAACTTTTTTAATACAAATAAAAATTTTCTTGATATTTCCTTTTCAATTAGCACCTGAAAATTCTCTATTTTTAATTCAATATTACAAAATTACTGCTATCATTATGCTCAATGTATTCAGATTTTAAACTCAATCAATACAACATTTTTCTCTCTACTATCTTTTTCCTCTCTTCTCCCTATGGACAGTGTAAATTTCTAGAAGCTTACCTATCAGTTGCATTGAGCAAAGGGCCATGGCTTTGGATGACTTTCTCCATCCACATTGCCTTCAGTTCCCTGGTGGCTGGGCTGTCTTGATCTTGGCTATCATCATGTGTTGGCATCCATTGATAATATCCTCCATTTGTGATAGCCTCTGTTCAGTCAGTCCACATTTACAATATCAACTAAATTCCTCTTCTAGTTGGCCAGTACTTCTAAGTTCCACTTGAAAATTGACTGAAAGCTTTTTTAGTTTGTGATATCCCTCTTCTGTACTCTTCAGTCACTAAGTCATATCCAACTCTGTGACCCCATGACCTGTAGTAGGCGAGGCTTCCTTGTCCTTTGCTATCTCCCAGAGTTTGCTCAAACTCATGTCCATTGAGTCAGTGATGCCATCCAACCATCTCATTCTCTGTCATCCCTTTCTCCTGCTTTCAATCTTTCCCAGCATCATGGTCTTTCCCAAGGAGTCAGCTTTTCACACCAGGAGGCCAAAGTATTGGAGCTTCAGTTTCAGCATCATTTCTTCCAATGGATATTCAGGGTTGATTTCTTATAGGATTGACTGGTTTGATCTCCTTGCTGTCCAAGGGACTCTTGAGAGTTTTCTCTAGCACCACAATTCAAAAGCATCAATTCTTTAGTGTTCAGCCTTCTTTATAGCTCAATTCTCACATCTGTACATAACTACTGAAAAAAAAAAACATACCTTTGACTAATAGACTTAGTCAGCAAAGTGATGTCTCTGCATTTTAATACTCTGTCTAGGTTTGCCATAGCTTTTCTCCCAAGGAGCAAGTGTCTTTTAATTTCACGGCTGTAGTCATCATGCACAGTGATTTTGGAGCCCAAGAAAATAAAGTCTGTCACTGTTTCATTTTTTCCCCATCTATTTGCCATGAAGAGATGGGACCAGATGCCATGATCTTAGTTTTATGAATGTTGAGTTTTAAGCCAACTTTTTCACTCTCCTCTTTTACTTTCATCAAGAGGCTCTTTAGTTCCTCTTCACTTTCTGCCATAAATGTGGTGTCATCTTCATATCTGAAGTTATTGATATTTTCCCTGCAATCTTGATTCCAGCTTGTGCTTTATCCAGTCTGGATTTTCTCATGATGTACTCTGCATATAAGTTAAATAAGCAAGGTGACAGTATAAGCCTTGACATACTTCTTTCTCTACTTGAAACCAGTCTGCTGTTCCATGTCCAGCATTGAATCCCCATTTTACATTGTGCACTGTTGCATGAATATAAATAGTAAAGTGAAGTCGCTCAGTCGTGTCCGATTCTTTGCGACTCTATGGACTGTAGCCTACCAGGCTCCTCCGTCCATGGAATTTTCCAGGCAAGAGTACTGGAGTCTGTTGCCATTTCCTTCTCCAGGGGATCTTCCCAACCCAGAGATCCAACCTGGGTCTCTTGACTTGTAGGCAGACGCTTAACCAGGTCTAAAATATAATCTAGATCCTGAAAAAGTTCACAGTACAGTCATAGAAATATCATTTCCATTTACTAAAGAATTAGATACTTAAATTCTGACCTATGAGTTTCTAAGGAGAACTGTACAGTTGAAACAGGAGGGAAGGTGGCAGAGTACAACCTTTAAAAGACTGATATCGCTTCTCAGCTTCCCAGCATATATGATACAATGGTTGAGAATCTGCCAGCCAATGCAGGGAACACAAGTTTAATTCCTGGACCAGGAAGACTGTGGGGCAACTAAGCCTGTGGACTACAACTTCTGAAGCCTGGGTGCATAGAGCCTATGCTCTGCAACAAGAGAAGCCTCCACACAGAGAAGACTGTGCAATGAAGCAAAGAGCAGCTCCCTGCTCACAGCAACTAGAGAAAACCTTCATGCAGCAATGAAGACCCAGCACCGCCAAAAAAAAAAAAAAAGATACAGGCATAGGACATGACAAAGACTGGTTAGAACCAACGAGGTCCAAAATGATGGAATATTTGATTTCCAGTAGACCTTGAGCCTCATTATATGCTCACTGTAATATAATAGTGCACTAAATGACAAATCCATCAGTGCCAAGACAGTTCTGAGGTTAATCATAAAAGGCCAAAAAGTGGGCAGTGGCCCAACTCCTGGAAGTCTCCAACTTTTCCCCTCAAATAATTGGAATAACCCTCCTACTCATTAGGAAATTACCCAGCCCATAAAAACTCACTTTGCTATATTCTGGGACCTCTTGCCTTCTGCAATGGCCCACATTCTGTTTGTGGAATATGTTTCTCTCCAAATAAATTCACTTCTTATCTTATCTTTGTCTCTGAGTTCTTTCTGCAGCGAAACATCGCGAACCTCAAATTCACTGGGAACACAGGCATGTAGAATGTAGAATATAACTGATCAGTTTAATTTCTTAATTGATTTTGAGCAGAATTCACAACTCAAACCTCTACGGGTAACTGAGAGAAGTAAACCTGGTGAGAACTGTGATGCACCAGAGATCACAGGTCCCTTCTTGTCACGTTCTCACCGTCTTGTGTTTCAGAGTATTGCTAGGTAGAAATTCAAGCTCAGTACTGCCTAATTACTAGCTTTTCTAATATTCTGAAAATTAAAGTTATTGTGTGAAATCTCTCAATTTCTAAAGGTGACAAATCAGATTTTTTTTTACAAAAATATCATTTTGGTAAAATAAAATAATCATTACCATTGGTTTGTAAATTTTTTAAAACAAAATTTACTCAAGCTTAGGAATTATAACATGTGATAATATTCTTTAGAACCAGGCCACTTACAACAAGCTTGATCATAATTGAACTTGTTTTGGGGCCCAGGAAAAGTGCTAAACTATAAATTTAGAAGGGAAACAAAAAAAAGTCAAGAAGAAGGGAGGAGAGGAAAAGATGTAGTTAAAGGGGGAAGGAAAGAAAAAGGTAAGGGAGGGGTGGGGAGGAAAACATCTCTTTGTTCAGAGTCTGTGTGATGGCTACATGTTCACCCTCAAATTTGTTAAAAGAGGAAAAAAGTTTGTGTTAATTTTTTAAGGAGTCAATTAAAGAAGTACTCTCAACTTGCATTTTCTTATGAGTGGTTAACAGATGTTTCCCCAAGTTAGTGAGTTTACTTAAGTGTCAGAGGCTGGACATTTGTATATAAAAATCTCTCTTTAGTCAAAAAGAAGCAAATTAGAGGAATCTCTTACCAATGTAAATATTTCAGACCGTAATAAGCTCCATAATGCCACAGCATAAAATGTTTGGCCTGAACACATTAACTTGTTCTCTCTCATTTCAGTAAGAGTAGAATTTTCTCTTTTGAGTTTGAAATAACAAATCACACATAGCATAGCACAGAAATTCTCTAAATGTAGGAATCTTTTAAACTCTGCCTGTTTAGCATGTGAACCTCATTCCTAAATAGTTAAAAGACAAACTATTAACTTTGCTTTCCACTTCCTTTGAGTCATGACTTGACTTTCAAAACATTTTGGTCAAGCAGACTCAAAGTCTCCTCGCAGAAGAAACATTGAGGAATCATGTACTTCTCTGGCTTTACAATTTCCCTTCAGGGCAGGGCACATCCAAGTGACCCTGGCTTTTGACAAACCTTAGCTGAACAAAATGTAACAAGCTTGTCTGTTTTAAGCAGAATTTTCTATTCTGACAGATACAGCTCAGGAGTATTTGATGTCTGCTTGCTGGTCATAGATAATGGTGCATCTTGGGACCATTGTCATTCCTGTCAATAAGAAGGCCTGGGGGGACATGCAACAAAGCTACCTTTTGATTCACCGTTTTTCCTTCCTTCCCAAGACATTTGTAAGCCTGTGGTCAGCTAGGTCATTTTATTTTATCCTGATGTGCCTTGATAATAGCATGATGCCTACAAAAAACTTGACAGGCCATCGATGTCTGCTTCTCTGACTCCTATGTTGTTTTTCAGTCCTTCTCAATGTCAAACATACTTTGAAAGATACTGATTATGTTGGTTGGGGTGCATTTGACAAGGCATCTATTCTTTGATAAAATTAAACTCATGGGGGTTGATCTTGGAATTTAAGGTAATTTTTTGAGCCATGCAAGAGACTCTGTCATTCTACTGCTGGCACTCAAGAGATGTTTGAAAAATTGTGAATTCTTTTTAATTCAGATAAACCATGTTTTTTCAGTATGAGTTTGGAAGACTGGAACAAGGGGAAATCGGTAATTGAAAAAGGATGAATTACGATTGTGTCATATTAAAATGGAATCTACTCTCCCATTAACTGAATTAATAAATTCTGATACAACTATCAATAATATAATATCCAGGCTATTTAGATATTAAAAGAGGAGTTTACATATAGGTTAGTCTTAGTGAAGAGACTAGTCACTGTTTTCTATTCTTGAAAATTAGTTGGATGTATATGCTAAGAAATATGTATGTTTGTGTGTATGTGTGCACACTTATATGTACATAATGTGAGTATATATATTCATACATGCATATGTATATAAAGAGCCTCCCTGGAGGCTCAGATGGGTAAAGAATCTGCCTGTAATGTGGGAGACTGGGTACAATCCCTAGGTTGGGAAGATCTCCTGGAGGAGGATATGGCAACCCACTCCAGTATACTTGCCTGGAGAATCCTCATGGACAGAGGAGCCTGCTACATACAATCCACGGAGTCACAAAGAGTTGGACATGACTGAGTGACTAAGCACATGTATATAAAAACATAAGAAATACATACACATATGCAAATAAACATATATATTATAGAACATGTTATTAAAGAAAAAATTATTGCATATAATGTGAATATCAAAAGAAATATGCAAATGTCATGATGGCATGTTTTCAAAGATAATACTGTATCTTAGGTTTTTAGAAGAATTTTCACGTCTTGTTTCTGAGCAGATTCTTTTGGTGTCATTCTCCCTACTTTATAGATAAGTAAAAAAAGGTTTGGAAAACTTTAAGAAAACTTTCCCATTGACATTTAGAAATTGACAGGCTGAGAAATAAAACGAAATACTTTGCATCAATTATCTTTCAGCACAACACAATAATATGTGTAAAGTTCTTGGCACATAGTAAGAGCTCAGTAATATCAGCTAGCATTGTTGAGATGTTGAGAAATTCCTGTAGTCCAATGAATTATTGTATATTTCCTATAGGAAAAGAGGGATTTTCTTCTTGAATGCAGTTAGAAAAATTACACATATGCACTCATATGCAAAAACCCAGTTTTTAGCACAATCACATCACAGTTTTCTAGCATAATAGTTAACTAAAAAAATCAAATCTAAGTAAGTATTAATTTGGAAGTAGATATTTGCTTAGGTTTCTGATGGATGAACAATTTATTATTGATAAAAATTCAAATGCTAGCTGATTCTTTTTCTCTTGTATGGTATTAAGGCCTTTGAATAAGAACCAGAAAATCATTCTTGGAGGCTAAATATACATCTTAAATTATGATCAAAGGGATTTTATGTATCCTTTTTTGTATTATGAGACACTTTTTGTCTAATTCCTACAGTAGTGAATTTTTCATATTATCACATTCTACAGAAGAGTCTCCATGTGCTTTTTACTCAGTACTGATCTATAACTGTGTGAGAAGAATCTACAGAAAAAGAACCACCAGAATGGAGCAGACACATCTGGTCAAGAAATGGGTCATGATCTCGCAAGCTATCATGGTAAAAATTTTGTGAGAAATGAGACAAGTAGAATCTTCACAACATCGCATCAGTGGTGGGACAAAATTAGCCATGGACCAAAGACTTTTCTGTGCCTGTCCTGAAAACTTTTCAAAAGGATCCAGTTTAGTCCAAGAACTTAACTGGAAGACTAATTCTTCCCCATTACTTCCAACACTGTGTAGAGATCTGCAAACTGAGAAAACTTCCCCATTTGGAACCCCCCTTTGCTGTACTTGCTGCTGCTGCTAAGTCACTTAAGTCGTGTCTGACTCTTAGCGACCCCATGGACTGCAGCCTACCAGGCTCCTCCATCCATGGGATTTTCCGGGCAACAGTACTGGAGTGGGTTTTACCCATGGCATTTACCATTTTCCACACTCTGTCATGAAATGGACCTGGCTAAATGGTTAAAGATGTCTCCTAGTTTTGACAAAGAAAAGTTTTAATTTCTCTTGTTCTTCTTGAAGTTTTAGGCTGAGTTTTGGAAAAGCAAAGATAATAAAAATGCATTTTTTTACATATTGAGACGTATTTTTATTCCTGATCCTACTTTATCTCAGCATTCCACACTATAATTCAATTTAGAGTTAGGTATTTTTACTTGTGCAGTGGAAGATGATAACAAGGTATTTTTACAGTCTTTGGAGCTAAGATGCTCTGGTCTTCTTCAAATCATCACTTATTCTATTTCTAGTTTTTATTTGAAATAATCACTATAATAGTCAAGGCTAGAGCAACTTAACTGATAAAATTAAAGGAAACTGAGACAAAGAAAGCACAAGTAACTTGCCCAAGGTAACCCAGTTTGTAAATAATGGCACTATAATTCCATTATAGTGCCCAGGTAGTTTGGCTATACATCTTTTAGCTACTATTCTATACAATATAGTAGAAATGGGAAGAAGATATAATTTACCCACACACACATGTGTGTGCATGAACAGAATTCAATTTCTAATTGTTCTCTTTTTTTACTTTCTTACGTACTCAAAAATAAATATAAGAATTTACAGGATACTTTGGGGGAAATAAACAAATAACATTAAATTATATTCATTTACCGTGCATGCTTTGAGAAGAAATGGCAACCCACTTCAACATTCTTGCTGCGAGAACCTCATGGATAGAGGAGCCAGGGTGGCCCCAGTCCATGCAGTCTTGAAGAGTCAGGCATGACTTAGAGACCAAACAACAATAACGCATGCTAATCTTTCTCTTTGACGTCGAAGTATCTATTATGTGGGCCTTGAACTGTAATAGAGCACTGAGGAGAGAAGCTACTGCACAGCAGATAAATTTGATAATGTCAGGGGGCAACTTGCCTAGTTCCCCAGATAATTCAATTGATTAGACTAGAATATGGTCTTGACGCATACAGTAGAAACTTCTCCCTTTCTTTCCCTCTGTAAAGTTTGAGTTTCTAGAAAATTCTGGGAATAAACTAATAAAATAGGTCTAGTCTCTGGCTTTATGAAGCTGTGTGGTGAGAGAAGGTTAGATAATCAACCAATATGATGTGATTGTATAATTACTAAAGTGGTCTCTTTTACAAAGGAAAAGTAGATATACTGTGAGAGTGTAAAACATGTTAGCTAACCCAGTCTTTTTTTCAATTATTGAAATATATTTGACTTATTATATTAGTCTCAGGTATACAACACAGTGAGTGACTCAATTGTTTTATACATAATGCACTAAAGTTATTACATTATTATTCATTACATTATGTGCTGTATATTGCTTCCCTGTGACTTATTTATTTTATAACTGCTGTCCATACGTCTTAATCCTTTACAACTATTTTACCTGTTCTCCCATATCCCACCTTTGGCAACCACTAGTTTTTCCTCTGTTTCTATTTTGTTATATTTTTCCTGTGTTTTTTTTTTTTCATATATTCTATATATGAATGAAAACATACAGTATGTTATCTTTCTCTGTCTGATTTATTTCATTTTGCATAATATCCTCTTGTTGCAAATGGCAAGATTTCATTCTTTTGTATGGCTGAGTTGCATTCTGTTGTGTGTGTGTATATGTATCACATTTTCTTTATCCATTCATCTATTGATGGACACTTCCATATCTTGACTGTGTAAATTATGCAGCAATAAACACTGGAGTGCATGCATCTTTTCAAATTAGTGTTTTTGTTCATTTTGGATAAATATCTAAATAAGGAATTGTTGGATTACATGGTAGTTCTATTATTAATTTTTTGAGGAAACTCCACCCTGTTTTCCATAGTGTCTGCACCAATTTAAATTCTCACCAACAGTGCATAAGGGTTTCCTTCTCTCCATATTCTCACCAACACTTGTTACTTCTTTTCTTTTGTACGAGAGCTATTTTGACATACGTCAGGCGGTATCTCATTGTGGTTTTGATTAGCATTCCCCTCATGATTAATGACTTTGAGCATTTATTTTTCATGAAGGCCTGAGAAAGTAACATTTATACCAAAAACAAACAAACAAAAAGAATGAGGAGAAAACTCTCTTTTCATGGACTTGTGAGAAATGTCTGGATTCATATAATGTAAGTCAGTCAGTTCAGTTCAGTTTAGTCGCTCAGTTGTGTCTGACTCTTTGTGACCCCATGAATCGCAGCACGCCAGGCCTCCCTGTCCATCACCAACTCCCAGAGATCACTCAGACTCACGTCCATCGAGTCAGTGATGCCATCCACCCATCTCATCCTCTGTCGTCCCCTTCTCCTCCTGGCCCCAATCCCTCCCAGCATCAGAGTCTTTTCCAATGAGTCAACTCTTCACATCAGGTGGCCAAAGTACTGGAGTTTCAGCTTTAGCATCATTCCTTCCAAAGAAATCCCAGGGCTGATCTCCTTCAGAATGGACTGGTTGGATCTCCTTGCAGTCCAAGGGACTCTCAAGAGTCTTCTCCAACACCACAGTTCAAAAGCATCAAATCTTCGGCGCTCAGCTTTCTTCACAGTCCAACTCTCACATCCACACATGACCACTGGAAAAACCATAGCCTTGACTAGATGGACCTTTGTTGGCAAAGTAATGTCTCTGCTTTTGAATATGCTATCTAGGTTGGTCATAACTTTTCTTCCAAGGAGTAAGCGTCTTTTAATTTCATGGCTGCAGTCACCATCTGCAGTGATTTTGGAGCCCCCCAAAATAAAGTCTGACACTGTTTCCACTGTTTCCCCATCTATTTCCCATGAAGTGATGGGACCAGATGCCATGATCTTCGTTTTCTGAATGTTGAGCTTTAAGCCAACTTTTTCAATCTCCTCTTTCACTTTTATCAAGAGAGTTTTTAGTTCCTCTTCACTTTCTGCCATAAGGGTGGTGTCATCTGCATATCTGAGGTTATTGATATTTCTCCCGGCAATCTTGATTCCAGCTTGTGCTTCTTCCAGTCCAGTGTTTCTCATGATGTACTCTGCATATAAGTTAAATAAGCAGGGTGATAATATATAGCCTTGACATACTCCTTTTCCTATTTGGAACCAGTCTGTTGTTCAAGAATCAATAAAACTTTTAAATGTGGCTTTCTTTCCTTTAACATAGTTTCGCAGGATAATTTTCCAATGAATTAACACTACAGTGTAATTTATGAAAGCTTTTATATGTTTTAGAAAGGTGACTTAACCTCTCTGAGATTCACTTGCTTCCTCTGTAATTGGTTTTAATAAAATTTCCCTCTCATATTTGTTGAGAGGATGAAATAAGATACATTTCACAGTGAATGGGACAGTGCCAAGCACATAGCAGGAATGTATAATTGTTTAATTCTTACCCAATTAAAAAAATTAATCATTCTTTTAGTTAACATAAGAACTTGTCATCTCAGTCCACAAACATGCAAATAAACTATTATTTTCACCCAAACTACCAGAACAGCAGCCCTGTTATACAACAAGTCTCCAGTTTACCAATAGCGTTGGTGTTATTTCTTTATGAGCCATTTGTTCACTTTGTACCATCAAGATTGGTATTTTCACTTATCTTTAAAGGATGAGAGTGGAAAACTTAGGAAGGAATAACAAGTTGAAGTAAAGACGATCTGGAAGTCAAGAGTATTAACCAACCTTATTTCTCTATATTCTTGCAGTGCTATGAATCTCGGATCTGGCATAGATCATTTCACAGCTTTTCTTATCAGTTTAGGATTTCTCTTTGGGGCCTTAAACTCTGGTATGTCACTCAGTTAGGCCTGGTCTTCTTAGAACAGAGGCTCAGATTTCCCTGTATATTTCTAAGCCTACTCAAATCTTCTATCCTGGACACATAATGCTTATCTCCTTTATTTCCTAGCTGTCTCTTCCACATATTTCTTGTGACCCTTCGCCACATTCACTCCCACTCTCACCACACACCCTATGTACCTGTGCTTTACAGTCATTGTGTTTATCTTTTGCAAGGTATTGTTTTTCCAGTGGTCATGTATGGATGTGAGAGTTGGACTATAAAGAAAGCTGAGTGCAGAAGAATTGATGCTTTTGAACTGTGATGTTGGAGAAGACTCTTGAGAGTCCCCTTGGACTGCAAGGAGAACCAACCAGTCCATTCTAAAGGAGATCAGTCCTGGGTGTTCATTGGAAGGACTGATGTTGAAGCTGAAACTCCAATACTTTGGCCACCTCATGCGAAGCACTGACTCACTTGAAAAGACCCTGATGCTGGGAAAGATTGAGGGCAGGAGGAGAAGGGGACAACAGAGGATGAGATGGTTGGATGGCATCACCAGTTCAATGGACATGGGTTTGGGTGGACTCTGGGAGTTGGTGATGGACAGGGAGGCCTGGCCTGCTGTGGTTCATGGGGTCGCAAAGAGTCAGACATGACTGAGCGATTGAACTGAACTGAATAATAATTATCTGATGGATGAATACAGATTGATATGTTAACATGAGTAGAGTGAAAGTTAGGTCAAATACATCTTGTAGTAGTAGACTTCTGCTTAGTTTGTTTGTATAAAAGATTGTCAGATGCTGAGTTCAATCAAAATGGAATGATTTTGTCTGTATATTGGCATTGGTATCTCTTTCTTTGTCTAATATTACATATGGTCTTTTATTGGCAATATTTTTCATTTTATCTGTTACACCCATCCATGTTATTTTTTAATAACCCTGGAATATAAATTGTTGTTGTTATTCAGTCACTAAGTTGTGTCTGACTCTGCAATCCCACGGACTACAGTATGCCAGGCTTCCCTGTCCTTCACTGTTTCCTGGAGTTTGCTCAAATTAATGTTCACTGGGTCTGTGAAAAAACTATCTAATGATCTCATCCTCTGCTACCCTCTTATTCTTTTGCCTTCAATTTTTCCCAGCATCAGGGTCTTTTCTAATGAATAGGAGTTTGGTCAAATTCATGGCAATTGAGTCAGTGATGCTATCTAATCATCTCATCCTCTGCCACCCTCTTCTCATTTTGCCTTCAATTTTTCCTAGCATCAGGGTCTTTTCTAATGAATATAAACATGATTAAGCAAAAAGAAGTGCAAAAGATCATGTATTTGTTCAAATTGTATGGGAAACCATTGCAATACCTGTTAGACTAGGAGTTTGGGAAATAACTATAACTTTTTATCATCTCAGCCACCTCCTTGGTGTTACTTCTGAAGCTGATTCTCATGAATTCTTACTGATTATTTAAAAGCATTTCTGTCTACAACCTTGTCTACAGTTTATTCTCTAACAGCATCTCATAGGGCTTTTTCTTATATGCAGTAGGCTAAGGTTTCTCAACAATTTAGCATATGCAAACCATTTAATAGATGTTTGGCAAAAAAAACAAAAACAAAAAAACAAAAACCCCAAAAACAACACCCAGTACCCATTTTATCTAAATTACAAAACAGATATCATGATGTAAACTTATTAAAATAAAGCATGATGTTAAAGGGCTTCCCAGGAGGCACTAGTGGTAAAACACACACACACACACATACACCTATCAATGCAGGAGAGACATGGATTCAATCCCTGTATAGGGAAGATCCCCTGGAGGAATGCATGGCAACCCACTCCAGTGTTCTTGCCTGGAGAATCGTAAGATTCCCTAGAGGAGCCTAGAAGGCTACAGTCCATAAGGCTGCAAAGAGTCAGACATGACTAAAATGACTTAGCATGCATGCACATGTATGATGTTAAATCATAGTATAATTATAAATAGTATTAATTATTAAATAAGAGAGCAGGGTTACTTGATTTTTGGTGTTTCACAAAGGTCCCTACATCTGGCCTGTTGATAGCTTGGGCCATTTGTTAGTGTCCAAATCCAGTTAATTTCTTTTATCACTCTGAACTTTTTCTCAGCAAGGCAAATTTATCTCTTAATTAAAACTCTTTGGTAACTAATCAATTAACACATTATTGAACATGTATAATTTGCTTAGAAACAATCTATAGATACATGGATACATCAAGTCTGTAGGATATAGCAGACAGACAGAATTTATGACCCTTGAAAAATACTTCAGTTAAAGAAGACAGACAACAAATTATATATATAATGAGTAAGTATTAATAGGTTACTGAGACCATCAAAAAGTGGTAAGTGCTATAAAATAGCAGAACAGAGTAATAGGGATAACAAATGGTTTGTGTAGCATGTAGATATCAGAGTTTCAAGGCAGTCCTCATGGACACAAGCAAAGCCTTGAAGGAGGTGAGAGAGAAGACAAGTGGATACCTTTGGAGCAACAGTGTCCCAGGCCCAGGGAATAGCTAGAGTAAGGGCTTTGGACCCGGTGAGTCCAGAATGCAGTGAGGCTAGATTAAGGTGATAATGGGGAAAATAATAAGAGAATAGATATTTTGACGAAGAATGGACTTCTCCACAAAAACCAACTTTCAGTGCAGTATGAAATATTAAATGAAGAGGCATATCATTATTGTTTTCAAGATTTGGTGATAAAATATAGTACAATGATAAAAATCACAATTAGCAAGTAATTGTCATGAAAATGGCTATATTGAGAGATCTTGTAATCTTTTAACTGCATTTTTGTCAATTTGAATTAGACGGTACAATACTTTTAGTATATGGACATCTTGTGAAAGTAGTAAGACCATAAGAAGATGAAAAGAATGAACTAAATATGCTATTTAGTTCTATTTAGTACTGAATACATCTCTTCGTATTCTGTGATCTAATTTTTATAATACATAACTAACTTACTTTTTCCAATGGGTGAAGGATATAGTTTAGTGATGGTAAAGATTTAAAAAAGAAAAGTGAATGTGATTCATACCATAGAGTCCTAAGCAATACTGAGAGCTCATCCTGAAGCTAAAAACATTTATACCATGTCCAGAAAATAATAGCTTTGTTATATTCAAGATGTGTATTATATATTTTTGAGCTTTCTTCTTAAAATCAGTAATTAAACCAGTCACAGCAAGTACTTTTTTCCTGCCATTTTCAGTGCCTGGAAAGGACATATTTTTATCTTATCACTGATGCACAACTTTCCCCTCAAAATAACATACTTCAGGGTAAAAAATAAAGATGCTTCCTGCCCAAAGACATATATGTAATTATACATAATTGTGAAATTGTGCAGAATAACAAGACTGTACATAGTCTCAGTTTTCATAATTCTATTCTACATGGAATTAAGATTTTCAGGTACACCGCTGAATGCAAATTGATCTCTGCAAATACAATGATCACTCAGGAATGCAAACTCAGGAATGGTCACTCAGGTGTAAACTCTGGCCCTTTCTTTTCAAACATGTACTTCAGAGTCTTTGAGTTCTAATCTCAGTGCATTTTTGAAATCCATGTGATAGAAAAAGTACCCCTTTTTCTGACGCATGATGTTCTAGAGTGAACAAAACAGAAAACTTCTTCCTGAGACTTACATGTTACATTTTCATACACTGAGTCTCAGTGTTTTCTTTAAGCTCTAAGGAAAGGTATCTGATGGTATACATTAATAACTGTAATTATTCCTTCATACTATGTTTCATTGGATGATACATTACCTCGCCAAAGGGACAGGTGACAGAGAATATTTTCCAGTGTTTCATCTGGTATTCTCACCTGGAATAAGTTTATATTTAACTTTTTTTTCTAGTTTATGAGAGGTCACTGTGCTCTGTTAAAAAAAAAAAAACAAAAAACTGTGAATGCATGGAAGGCATCTTGCCCATGTTTCATAGCAGACAAGGCAGTGAGTATTAGAGACTGGAGAGTCGATAGTTCAATAAAATCTGATTTTTTCCAACATACATCACCACAATTCCTACCCTTTAGCTTTCCATTGTGGGTTCTTGAGAAATCCATCAGACTTTCAGAGTAAGTTGTTCTAGAATCTAACAGATTTCCAGTTTTCTGACACCAGTGTCCTATTCATGGTATGCTTTCTCATATTTATTACTTTCTTCCCCACTTTTAGGTGTCAATTCCCCATTTTGAATCATTGATCCATTTTCCTTAATTGGTGATGCAAAATAGCACAAGAATAAGGAAAGGCAAATTTTGAGAAGGAGACATATCTTATAATGTTTTTTATATGTGAAATCTAAAAAGAAATGATACAGATGAACTTACTTACAGAACAGAGATGCACAGACTTAGAGAACGAACTTATGGTTGCAGGGGGAAGGATGGGAGGAAGGGATAGTTACAGAGTTTGAGATGAATACGTACAAACTGTTAAAATGGGTAACCAACAAGGATCTACTGTATAGCAAGTGGAAATCTTCTTGGTGTTATGTGGCAGCCTGGATGAGAGCGGAGTTCGGGGGAAAATGTATATGTATGGGGGATACATGTATACGTATGGCTGAGTCGCTTTGTTGTTTACCTGAAACTATCACAACATGGCTAATTGGTCCTTTTGTTGTTGTTTAGTTGCTAAGTTTTGTAACCCTGGGAGCCAGGTAGGCTCCTCTGTCCACGGGATTTCCCAGACAAGGATACTGGAGTGGGTTGCCATTCCCTTCTCCAGGAATTCTTCCCAACCCAGGAATTGAACCTGCATCTCCTGCTTTGCAGACGGATTCTTTATCACTGAGTGACCAGGGAAGTCCAATACCCCAATACAAAATAAAGAGTTTAAAAACAGAAAAAGAAAAAAAATAATAAATTTAACAGTGATACAGATAAGACATGAAAATACCTCAGTTAAAAGAAGTTGAACACTATTTACTAAGTACTGATTGAAAGCATAACCTTTGCAGAATATGGTGATCATAAAAATACAGATATTAAGAACTAATGACTGATAAGTTTTTTTGCAAAAAACTTATTTTTGCCATTGTACACATTTAACTGCATTTTAAAATTGTCAAGAAATGTTAGCATCACTTAAGAGGCCACTGAGAATTACCATGGTCAATACAACAAATTTGAGGAAAACATTCTATGCTTTTGTTGGACTAGACCCTTCCGTATTACTAAATAATGGCTTACACACACACACACACACACACACACACACACGTATATATTTCTGATATTGTTGTCTCAATTTGATATGCCTCTCTTCCTCCCTTCTTCTATTTCTTTTCCGATAACTAGAATTCATCATAATCTCCAAGGCCAAGTTCAAACTCCATTTTCTCCATGAATTCTTCTCTATCTTGCTTACTACTTCCAAGCAAGAACAAAACCTTTCCTTGTATGCATAGCAAATAGTTGGGTTTCCACTCATCACGTTTTGTAGTGCTTTCTTCCAGTCACCTTTAGGGTAAGAAAAATCAGTTTTTCAGTGTTATAGTTAATTACCTATATAGCAAGGACCAGACTTGAGATTTGTTAACTCTCAGTTAATAGTCTATCTACTATACAAAGCTGCCTTTAAATCTCCATCAAGTGAATATGCATTTTATTTCTATTATTTTTATGTTATTATGTTATGACTTTTTTGTTCCAAGATGCGTTCAGATTGTATTTTGCCACCAAAAAATAGTATTTATTTTTGTGTCTTGTGAAGACCTTATCAATACTCAGCAATAATGTATGTTTGCATGCATGCATATTAAGTCACATCAGTTCAGTTTAGCCACTCAGTCATGTCCGACTCTTTGCAACCCCATGAACCACAGCACACCAGGCCTCCCTGTCCATCACCAACTCCCAGAGTCCACCCAAACCCATGTCCATTGAGTCGATGATTCCATCTAACCATCTCATCCTCTGTCGTCCCCTTTTCCTCCTGCCCTCAATCTTTCCCAGCATCGGGGTCTTTTCCAATGAGTCAGCTCTTCACATCAGGTGGCCAAAGTATTGGAGTTTCAGCTTCAACATCAGTCCTTCCAATGAACACCCAGGACTGATCTCCTTTAGGATGGACTGGTTGGATTTCCTTGCAGTCAAGGGACTCTAAGAGTCTTCTCTAACACCACAGTTCAAAAGCATCAATTCTTCTGTACTCAGCTTTCTTTATAGTCCAACTCTCACATCCATACATGACCACTGGAAAAACCATAGCCTTATCTAGATGGACCTTTGTTGGCAAAGTAATGTCTCCATTTTTTAATATGCTGTCTAGGTTGGTCATAACTTTCCTTCCAAGGAGTAAGCGTCTTTTAATTTCATGACTGCAGCCACCATCTGCAGTGATTTTGGAGCCCAGAAAAATAAAGTCAGCCACTGTTTCCAGTGTTTCCCCATCTATCTAACTTTTTGTAACCCTATGGACTGTAGCCTGCCAGGCTCCTCTGTCTATGGCATTCTCCAGGCAAGAATCCTGGAGTACATTGCCATGCCCTCCTCCAGAGGATCTTCCCTACCTAGAGATCAGATCTGTATCTCTTATATCTTTTGCATTGATTTCTTTACCACTAGTGCCACCTGGGAAGCCTAAAGTATGGCTGCGGCTAAGTCACTTCAGTCGTGTCCGACTCTGTGTGACCCCATAGATGTTAGCCCACCAGCTTCTCCTGCCCCTGGGATTCTCCAGGCAAGAACACTGGAGTGGGTTGCCATTTCCTTCTCCAATGCATGAAAGTGAAAAAGTGAAAGTGAAGTCCCTCAGTCGTGTCCGACTCTTAGCGACCCCACGGACTGCAGCCCACCAGGCTCCTCTGTCCATGGGATTTTCCAGGCAAGAGTACTGGAGTGGGGTGCCATTGCCTTCTCTGAAAGTATGGCTAAACAATGATAAAAGGGAGGGTGAAGACTGAAGTAGAAAAAGGATGAGAAGGAAGGAAGAGGAGAGGGAATAAGAACCATAGAGCAAATATTAATGTCATTTCTTATAAAGAAAACATATTCAAGAATAAACAGAGGTTTCCTACTCCTCCCTTTGACTTGGAAGTAGGGAAGGAGGAATTAACAAATTCACAGACCAAGTAGTGTTTGTCACCAACTTGGAATCATTGTTAGATTCATTTAGCTTCCTAATCACATCAGTGGGAATGAAGGGAAAATATTTGGCAGGGAGAGCAATGTTAGTAAATAGTTCTCAAAGCACTAAGAGAAATGGTTGCTTTCAATCAAAATCTTCTGAACATCATTCATGACAACATATTGTAGAACAGTAGCTTGAATTCCTTATACTCTCTCAAATTCCAATTGTCCGTGTTTTCTTATTTATTCCAAATATGAATCTCAGAAATTGTTCCCTTCACCACTGTGATTGAATTTGTTATGTTTAGGTTTATTTTCTTCACTTATAAGTCTTCATTACATTGTAAACTCTACAGTGGAAGATTCTAATTAATTTCAATCTGGCCAGGCTAGGCAGTTGCTTGATCCTTCACACATGGCACTATTCACCCCAAAGAGCTGGCTGAAAACCCAGCAGTGTTTCATGTGTTTTGAACAATGCAAAACTAGGGGACTACCATCTTTGCAAATTGTATGTACTTTGGAGTTTACTTTGAACTGACAGTGTTTATCTTCTGCATTTGCAGAAATAAACAGAAAAAAACTTTAAATACTAACAGTTGCATATGAGTCTTGATATTCCTTGGCAACTAATCACAACTCCTCTGTATGAATCTACCCATTACATGTAAATATTTGACAAGAAACTAAAATATAACTATCTGAGCCTCTTATGCATTTAAAGATTCCCACATAAAGAGCCAGAAAGTAGACTAAGAATAAAATATCAATGCAGAAAAAGGGCAATGGATTATGAGGATCACCAACCAATATGGTGGCACTCTTAATGGCCAATTATGTGCACTTCTGATGGGGAAATTCTGTATTGATGGTTCTGTATTGATGAAAGTTAACATATTATTTACTATAAAGTTTGGAAAAACACAAGTTTTATTCAGGCTATAACAGCCAAGAAATGATACAAATAACCTTTCTTTGTTATTGATACTTTTTTACATATCCATCTTTGGTTTTATAGCACTAAATTAGTTTTAGCATCACTGTAGAGGACTTTTATAGAAAAAACAGAAATTGCATTCAGTTCAGTTCAGTCGCTCAGTTGTGTCCGACTCTTTGTGACCCCATGAACTACAGCACACCAGGCCTCCCTGTCCATCACCAACTGCGTGAATATACTCAAACCCATGTCCATTGATTGAGTGATGCCATCTAACCACCTCATCCTCTGTCATCCCCTTCTCCTCCTGCCTTCAATCTTTCCCAGCATCAGGGTCTTTTCAAATGAGTCAGCTCTTCACATCAGGTGGCCAAAGTATTGGAGTTTCAGCTTCAACATCAGTCCTTCCAATGAACACCCAGGACTGATCTCTTTTAGGATGGACTGGTTGGATCTCCTTGC
Organism: Bos taurus; assembly: GCF_002263795.3. Lineage (NCBI taxonomy): Eukaryota > Metazoa > Chordata > Mammalia > Artiodactyla > Bovidae > Bos > Bos taurus. Next base: position 50,313,641 of record NC_037329.1, read on the forward strand.
AGTCCCAGGGACTCTCAAGAACTTGCATTGGAAAGGGTTAAAAAGACAGTAAAAATTACAAACAAAGACCTCCCATGCTAAAATCCAAATTAATTTTGTGTTATTCAGCTAACAGACTGACAAGCTTTTATTAAAAAAAAAAAATCCACACCTTTAAACTGGCTGTGGACCCACATAGTTATCAAAATCCCCACACCCTTTTGTCATGCATCTCACTTGAATTCCTTAGATGCATTATCTGCATGTCTTTATTATTTATGAGGAGGGAAACTGAGAGAAGACAATTAATATGCCCCAAACCATGCAGCTAGTTAGCAGTAGAACTGGGTTTATAACAAAGTACTGGTTCTGAGCTCAGAGCTTTTCCTGTATTCTAAAAGTTGAAATGTGATAAAGTATTGTGTTGTACAGCATTATTACATGATTTGGATTTCTTTCTCAGAATACTGGAGCTCTCAGGGTATGTTTGTGCATATTGGTGGAGGGGTTCTCAGAGAATGATGAACCTGAAGTCCCAGAGTGCACACAGGGATGCAGTTTGTCTCTTGAGTCAAAGGGAATAAGATACAATTACACCTTGCAGCTATAGCTCTCTTATTACCAGAAATGCAAGTGAACCATTGAGAGGGTGAATACTTTCAGTTATATCCACCCACAGATTATCAGGAGAAATATACAAGATACCATGATAGACAACAGTAAATGTATAAATGTGTTTGCTTTTTTGATGGAAGAAACTGGGAAGTGAATTTACTAGCATTCAAAAAAAAAAAAAAATCTAGGGATATAAAAGGAATATCCAGTCTGTCATTTCATGAATATGAGGGACAACCTAAATGATAAAGTGATTCAAGATTCATTTCAGAGAAACATAACTGGTGAATACCAAAAGTTTCTTTGCTCCTTTGGTTTGGATTTGGTGCTTTAAACTGACAAAGTCAAATTTTAAAAGGGTGCTTCCTTTAGCATAACATGGACTTAATTAGAAAAATCCTTTACCCATCATACTTTCTGGAATGGTGAAGGCAGCTTTTGGAAGCAGAAGCACACTATAAAATGTTCTGTTCCTCTAAATCTATCCTGTGGTATTAAAAGTTTCTCCATTGGATTTCCATCTCACTGGGCTTTTTTGGCATAAAGAAGTGTTTATAAAGTATAAAGTTGCAAACGACAGACAAGATGCTTTAGTAATCTGCTCTATGTGCCAGGCTAACAGTGGACTGTCAAGGCCAAACGTTTCCATGCAGATGATTCATTGACAAGAGCAGCCAGTACAGACACAGAAGACTTGAAACTTTAAAATCTCTAGACCCAAAATATTTCACCAGTGAAAATTAGAATTTATATTTCTGGGTGTCTTTTTCTTCCCTCTTATCATCACCAACTGATGTTTATTTCCCTCCTTTTCCAGAAGTTTATGCCACTGTTTGCTTAATGGTGTATATATATGCTTTCATAATAAGTGTATTGTCTGTTTGTATAATTATTATGTGTGATTAATCCTGCATGCTCCGGAAAACTGTTAGGTTTTATTTAACCAGAGGGAATGTCTTTTAAGTCTTTGATTTATTCACATACAATGCAGGTTGACAAGAACTGTGAATGGAGTAGAGTACGATAAGTTTGCATTTAAAAGTCTGTGCTGAAGTAGCTGGAAAGATGGCATTATTTTCCACTTTAATGACCATCCCTGGGGTGACTAGTAAGGGCAGAAAAATTTTCCATATAACACAAACATATTTCAGAAATCAGAATAACAAGAATATGTTATTTTATAACAAGATAAATTGAAAAATATAATATTGCTTCTGACAGTGAAATATGGATGAGAGTATTATCAAAAAGTATGTATCACATAACTCTTGGTGCATGGATACCAGTCTAAAGACTATACTATTAGATACTGGTAAATAGATGCTAGAGGTAGAGAGATAGACACATAGATAGATCAATAGATTAATAGATATAAAGATACATAAGACAAGTGACAAAGAGGGAGAGAAAACTATTTTGATGAAAGAGGGAACACCCCCTCCCCGATTTTCAGCTTATGATTTGCAAAACTGTCATAGTAGGCATTTGGAATTGACAAAGACAAAATGCCACTTTCCAGATTTCTGTTAAAAATTAGATGGACAAAGGAGTCATGCAAATGGAGGCCAAAATATCAGCTTTTGTTCTGACCAAAGGGGAAGTTTATACCTTATGAATCATAGTCAGACATAGAGTCTGCTGTAAAGCAGAGACCTCATTTCAAAATCTTCTGAAGACAAAATCTTTGTCTACAGCTTATGGAATTGCAAAAGAATAAATGAGAGTACACATCTCAGTAAGAAATGAAGCAGAGAGCTTAATTTCCAAGTACCCATTATCGTACATCAAATGGACCAATCAGATATCTCACTGTGTCTCCAGCGGGAAATAATGACTTCAATTCTCTTCAGAATCACTTTCCAGTCTCTGAATTTAAGGCCATTCTTCCTCAATCTTCTTCCTTACACTGGAAGTCATCATTGCACAATGTCCTTATCCTTGTTTAAACTTTATCTTATCAATTTATTTTTTCATGCTGGCACCTTTCACTTTTTAAATTTATTTTGATTCAACTATTTTACTTTAATAAATTTCCAAAGTTTTTTAGTCACTCAAGCTGTTTACAATAGCACTGAAAAATACTTAAATCCTTCTTTAGAAACTTTTTTTGGTTCAGTAGCAATAAAATTAAATTTAATGAATATAATCAGAACATACACAACATAGAAAAAAATTATAAAACCATACACATCGTTTATGAAGTGAATATCTGGGAATGAAATTGGGGATTACAATTTCACATCATGTAGTCCCTCCTCATAACAAAAGGAGACTCTCAGGAATAAAACATTGATTTCATATTAGATGCTAATCAGTACACTGAATGAAGACTGCCTACAAACACTGAAAGTTTTTAATGTGACAAATGAGTTCACTTCTTATTTAGTTTCTCTAAAACAGGTTGAATTGATGGCAATTCTATTCACAGGTCATAGTGATAGGGGCTTCACAGGTGGCTCAGATGGTAAGAATCTGCCTGAAATGCAGCAGACCTGGATTTGAGACCCCAGATCTACCCCTGGGTCGAGAATATCCCCTGAAGAAGGGAATGGCAGCACACTCCAGGATTCTTGAATCTTCGCTGGTGGCTCAGATGGTAAAGAATCTGCCTGCAAGGCATTTCTCGTTTTGTTTCTCAAAAATAGGTTAGCTTGATGCCAATACTATTCACAGGGCATGACACAAAGCTATTTTTTTTTCTATATTTTGTTTTAGTATTGATAGTACTCAGAGTAGAAAAATCAGTCTTACTAAGCTTTCCTTCCCAGAAACTGCTGTGGGAAGAAATTTTAAAGCAGTTTCAGCAAAGTAAGGATAATTATTTTTCATGTTTTTAAGGAGACAAAAGTACCTAAGAAGACGAAAGACCTGTACTACAAAGACTATAAGATGCTGATGAAAGAAATTGAGGAAGACATAAATAGATGGAAAGATATACCATGTTCATGGATTGGAAGAATCAATACTGTCAAAATGACTATACTATCCAAGGCAATCTACAGATTCAATGCAATCCCAATCAAATTACCAATGGCATTTTTCACAGATTTAGAAGGAAAAAAACCTCAAAAGTGAAAAGTGCAAGTGAAAGTTGCTCAGTCGTGTCCAGCTCTTTGTGACCCCATGGACTATACAGTCCATGGAATTCTCCAGGCAAGAATACTGAAGTGGGTAGCCTTTCACTTCTCCAGGAGATCTTCCTAACCCAGGGATTGAACCCCGGTCTCCTACATTGCAGGCAGATTCTTTACCAGCTGAGCCACAAGGGAAGCCCCTGAACCTCAAAATGTGTATGGAAACACAAAAGACCCTGAGTAGCAAAAGCCATCCTGAAAAAGAAAAACAGAGCTGGAGGAATCAAGCTCCCTGACTTCAGACTATACTACAAAGCTACAGTCATCAAAACAGTATCATACTGGCACAAAAAATAGAAATATAGATCAATTGAACAGGATAGAAAACCCAGAAATAAGTCCATGCATCTATGGTCAATTAATCTATGAAAGAGGTGGCAAGATTACACAAGGTTGGGAAGACAAATCTCTTCAACAAATGGTGCAGGGAAAACAGGACAGCCACATGTTAAAAAAAAATGAAATTAGATCATTCCTTAACTCAATACACAATATAAGCTCAAAATAGATTAAATACCTAAATGTGAGATCAGACACTATAAAACTCCTAGAGGAAAATATAGGCACAAAACTCTTTGATATAAATCACAGCAACATCTTTTTTGATCCATCTCTCAGAATAATGGAAACAAAAGCAAAAATAAACAAATGGGACCTACTTAAACTCAAGACTTTTTGCATAGCAAAGGAAACAATAGACAAAACAACATGACAAACCACAGTCTGGGACAAAATATCTGCAAATGATATGACCAATAAAGGATTAGTCTCTGAAGTTTACAAACAGCTTATGATACTTAATAGCATAAAAACAAACAATCAACTCAAAAAATGGGCAAACGACCTGAATAGATATTTCTCCAAAGAGGACATGCAGATGGCCAATAGGCACATGAAAAGGTGTTCAACATCCAGTTATTCAGTCAGTTCAGTTCAGTTCAGTCGCTCACTTGTGTCCAACTCTTTGTGACCCCATGAATCGAGGGAGGCATGCCAGGCCTCCCTGTCCATCACCAACTCCCGGGGTTCACTCAGACTCACGTCCATTGAGTCGGTGATGCCATCCAGTCATCCAAATCAAATGAGACAGCACTCACATTGGTCAGAATGGCTATCATCAATACAACCACAAAAAAACAAATGCTGGAGAGGGTATGGAGAGGAGGGAACCTCCTACACTTCTAGTGGGAATGTAAATTCATACAGCCACTATGGAGAACAGTATGTGTGTGTGCATGGTAAGTCACTTCAATCGTTTCTGACTCTTTGCAACCCTATGACCTGTATAGCCCAATAGGCTCATCTGTCCAAGAGATTCTCCAGGCAAAATACTGGAGTGGGTTGCCATACCCTCCTCTCTAGGAGATCTTCTTAACCCAGGTTTCAAACCCATGCTTATTATGTCTCTTGCATTGCAGGTGGGTTCTTTACCACTGGTGTCAGCTGGGAAGCCACATAGAGAACAGTATGGAAGTTCCTTAAAGTCTAAAAATAAAGCTACCATATGACCCTGCAATCCCAATCCTGGGCACATATCTGGAGTAAAACATGATCCAAAAGGATACATGCACCCCCATGTTCACTGTAGCACTATTTACAATAGCTAAGACATGGGAGCAACCTAAATGCCCATCAATAGAGGAGTGAATAAAGAAATGTGGTACATATATACAGTGGAATATTATTCAGCTGTTAAGAATGAAATAATGCCATTTGCAGGAACATGGATTGACATAGAGAGTGTCATACCGAGTGAAGTAATTCAGATAGCAAAAGAGAAATATAGTATGACATCCCTTATATGTGGAATCTGAAACAAAATGATAAAAATGACCTAACAGAATAGAAAGAGACAGACTCAGAAAACAAAACTATGGTTGCTGTGGGGAATGGATATTTAGGGACTTTGGGAAGATCATGTACACACTGCTATATTTAAAATGGATAACAAACAAGGGTCTGTTGCAAGGCACATGGAATGTTATGTGCCAGTCTGGATGGGAGGGGAGCTTGGGGGAGAACGAATGCATCTATATGTATGACAGAGTGCCTGAAGAATTATGGATGGAGGTTTGTGATATTGTACCAGAGGTGGTGTTCAACACAGTCCCATGAAAAAGAAATGCAAAAAGGCAAGATGGTTGTCTGAGGAGACCTCACACATAGCTGAGAAAAGAAGAGAAGCTAAAGGCAATGGAGAAAATGAAAGATATACCCATTTGAATGCAGCGTTCCAAAGAATAGCAAGGGGAGATAACAAAGCCTTCCTCAGTGATCAATACGAAGAAATAGAGGAAAGCAATAAAATGGGAAAGACTAGAGATCACTTCAAGAAAATCAGACATACCAAGGGAACATTTCATACAAAAATGGGAACAATAAAGGACAGAAACAGTATGGACCTAACAGAAGCAGAAGATATTAAGAGGTGGCAAGAATACACAGAAGAACTATACAAAAAAGATCTTAGTTACCCAGATAACCACAATGGTGTGATCATTCACCTAGAGCCAGACATCCTGGAATGTGAAGTCAAGGGGGCCTTAGAAAGCATCACTACGGACAAAGCTCGTGGAGGTGATGGAATTCCAGTTGAGCTATTTCAAATCCTAAAAGATGATGCTGTGAAAGTGTTGCACTCAATATGCCAGCAAATCTGGAAAACTCAGCAGTGCCCAAAGGACTGGAAAAAGTCAGTTTTCATTCCAATCCCAAAGAAAGGCAATGCCAAAGAATGTTCAAACTAACGCACAATTGCACTCATCTCACGCACTAGCAAAGTAACGCTCAAAATTCTCCAAGTGAGGCTTCAACATTACCAGAACTGAGAACTTCCAGGTGTTCAAGCTGGATTTAGAAAAGGCAAAGGATCCAGAGATCAAATTGCCAACATCAGCTGAATCATCGAAAAAGCAAGAGAGCTAAAGAAAAAATCCAGAAAAAATCTAATTCTGCTTTATTGATTACACCAAAGACTTTGATTGTGTGGAGCACTACAAACTGTGGGAAATTCTTAAAGAGATAGGAATACCAGACCACCTTACTTGCCTCCTGAGAAATCTGCCTGCAGGTCAAGAAGCAACAGTTAGAACCGGACGTGGAGCAACATACTGGTTCCAAATTGGGAAAGGAGTACCTCAAGGCTGTATGTTATCACCCTGCTTATTTGATTTATATGCAAAGTACATCATGCAAAATGCTGAGCTGGATGAAGCACAAACTGGAGTCAAGATTGCCCGGAAAAATATCAATAACCTCAGATAAGCAGATGACGTCACCCTTATGACAGCAAAAGGGAGCTGAAGAGCCTTTTGATGAAGGTGAAAGAGGAGAGTGAAAAACTGGCTTCAAACTCAAGATTCAAAAGACTAAGGTCATGGCATCTGGTCCCAACACTTCATGCTAATACATGAAGAACCAAATGAAACAGTGAGAGACTATTTTGGGGGGCTCCAAAATAACTGCAGATGGGGACTGCAGCCATGAAATTAAAAGATGCTTGCTCCTTGAAAGAAAAGCTGTGACAAACCTAGACAACATATTAAAAAGCAGAGACATTACTTTGCCGACAAATGTCCATCTAATCAAAGCTATGGTTTTCTAGTAGCGATGTATGGATGTGAGAGTTGGACCATAAAGAAAGCTGAGTACTGAAGAATCAATGCTTTTGAATTGTGGTGTTGGTGAAGACTCTGGAGAGTCCTGTGGACTGCAAGGAGATCAAACCAGTCAATTCTAAAAGAAATGAGTCTTGAATATTCATTGGAAGGACTGATGCTGAAGCTGAAACTCCAATACTTTGGCCATCTAATGTGAAGATCTGACTCACTAGAAAAGACCGTGATGTTGGGAAAGATTGAAGGCAGTAGGAGAAGGGGAAAACAGAGGATGAGATAGCTGAATGGCATCTCCAACTCAATGGACAGAAGTTTGAACAAACTCCAGGAGTTGGTGATGGACAGGGAAGCCTGGTGTGCTGCATTCTATGGGGTTGCAAAGAGTCGGACACGACTGAGCAACTGAACTGAACTGAACTGAGGGAAGCCTGGTGTGTTACAGTGCATGGGGTTGAAAAGAGTCAGATAGAGACTGAGTGACTAAACTGAACTGATTTGTATGGCTGAGTCCCTTAGCTGTTCTGAAACTATCACAACACTTTTAATCAGCTGTGAAGTTAAAGTTGCTCAATGGTGTCTGACTCTTTGTGACCCCATGGACTGTACAGTCCATGGAATTCTCCAGGCCAGAGTACTGGAGTGGGTAGCCATTCCCTTCTCCAGGGGATCTTCCCAACCCAGGGATCGAACCCAGGCCTCCTGAATTGTAGGCAGATTCTTTACCAGCTGAGCCACCAGGGAAGTTAATCAGCTATGCCCCAATACAAAAGTAAAAGTTTAAAGTCTCAAAAAAAAAAAAAAAAGAAGCAAGTTATATTGTGTGCTCACAAAGTGTTTTTAATCCTTCGTTAGTAGCAATTCTAATAATTTATGTTATAGAATTTGGGTTTAGTTATATTGTTGTTTAATGAAATAAGTGGATTCTGGATCCAAGAATATCCTATGAAGTGATCTTTCTCGAGTTAAAAAAATTAAGATAGTTCACAAAATTTATATGGTGTTCTATGATAAATTTGGCAGATGTATAATAATAATATCACCATTTATCTCTTTAAAATCAGTTAAATTTTGGAACATGTCATTACAGTTTGTTGAACGCCTCCAACTTCTCACTTTTGTCTTTGTTCTTTGACCTTTTCTACCACTGGGAAAAATATTGCATTTCATTTTTGCTTAAGTGATAGGCTAATTAAAAATGACAAATATATCAGACAAATAAACAAACATGGTTGTTTTGTTCACATCTGGTTCCCAGTAATTGGAATCAAACTAGTTTGTTACCTGCCAAAAATATTATGAGATCTTTTCTTACTGCACATGTTCTTTATAGACTCTTCAACTCCAATAAACTTAGTAGCTCAGTTTGCACTGATAGTTATTTAGTCATTTTCTCTTTAATCACTTAATGAAGAATAATATCAAATTTAACCCATTAGCCATTCCATAGTTTATAATTTTCCTACATCACTAAACACACTGTTTAGTTAAAATGACTTTTTTTTAATGTAGCATTTTTGAAGATAACATTATGCTGCTTTACATTCTGATACAAGCTCCTTAATTAGGAGAACTACTGCAGGATGTTTTCCTGCCATTGCAGCTGCACCATTAAAATATACTTGTAACCAAAATTTAACTTCCAAAGCATATTTGTTGGCAATGCAGGAAATTATACTTTTTACATAGTGCAATGGTAGTTGTGTTTGTTACAAATTAAGCGAAATACAAAGAGAAATCTTCTGTTGTAAAATCATCAAACTTAAATTTTCCATACACTTAAAGAAATGCCCTTTTAACAAAATTTGTGTACCAATTATGCTACAAAGAAGAACACTTTGCTAGCACTATTTATTCTTCTAACTAGTCCTCAGAATCCAAATATGCTCAAATATGATGTGTCACTGAAACATAGTACTTGAATTACTTTTTTTTTTTTTTGCAGCAGTCACTGAACATTTTCTTTTTTTCTTTCTTCCAAGATGATCCCACACCTCAGAATGTTGTCATTTAATTATTATAACTCTTAATCTATTTTTGTCATAGTTTCTGCTTTCTTTCCCTTATCACTTCAAATTTGATGTGGATGGATTTTCTACTAACTTCTAGTTCTACTTATTTCTCTTCAGACTCTTACTTACACCCCTTCTGGTGGACATCCCCTTCCCAACGAGGTGCTTTAGTATAAACTTGTGTGCTCTGCCCTGATTGAAGGGAGATGAGGGATGAACATTTTCAAATGAATGCATTTGCTGCAGTATTTCACTGAGGTCTTTGGCATTGTTCGTGTTTTCTTCATTCTCAGCAACCCAAAGTGCTACTTTAAGAAGCCGACAATGCACCTATGTTTAAATGTAAAATATCGAACTTCTGTTCTGTTGACTTTTTAATTTAATAATCTGTCTTTCAAATAGTTCTTTGGCTTTTAATTTAATTCTTTATGCTTTTTATGTTAATGCCATTTAAGTTTTGAAAGTTTAATTGCCTCATTAGCTATTACATTTCCACAACTGATACAACGTTGTTTCAGCAATTTACCATAAATTAGGGTTAATATATGACAGTCATACTTTTAAGTAAAACTAGTAGGAACTCATTTGATCTCCATTTCCTCACAATCATTTCTATTGTTATCATCTAGTTTCTTCTCACTTCCATATTCACAAAGTTGAAGCTGGACTCACCATTATGTAAATTAGGGTAAAAATTAAAGAATAAGGCAATGTTTACTTCCCTAATGTAACCAATAATATTAAACTATAAATTCTTTAAAGACTTGATGAAAATTTTAAATAACTGTATAACAAGAGTTACAGTAAACTGGACCTATTATAGCTACACAGCAACCTAAACTTCCAATCTCTACGTGTAATATTCCCACTCTGCTTGCATTTGTAACGCACCGCACAACACTAAACTGATCACACCCTTGGGTGATCGATTCACTATAAAATTTCTAAATATTTATTCTAAATTTTACACTTATGTCCTTGTACACTGGTAGCAACAGTAGCCTGGCATCCCTCAGGGACCACTGATCTCTGAGAAGCATTGTTGTTGAAGGAAATTTCAGGCAGATGTAGAAGTGATAGGAGGTTTCAACTTGTCCTCTCTCTGCCCACACCTTGTGTCGCTCTTCCTTCTGCTGATCAAGAGTAGCCACAGGCTTATCATCGGGTAACCGGCTAACTTTCAGAATCACTTTAGATCATATTTCCCATTCCCTCACTTTCTGAACAGGTGTGTCTATCAAATCAATAACATGGTGCAAGCATGAGGGCAGACCTTTTCAATTAACAAGACACCAGACCACTAGGAGCCACTACGGGGAAGCCCTAAACTCAGAGCTGATACTGATCCTCAATCACTGAGATTTATTCCCCTGGGCACTAGGATTTTATAGACAGTGGCCCATCCGTTTGTATTCACTTTATTCTGCTCAATACATTCTGTCCTCATCCTGGTCTTTGTTGTTGTTCAGTTGCTCAGTTGTGTCCAACTCTTTACGACCCTATGGACTGCAGCACACCAGGCTTGCCTGTCCTTCACCATCTCCTGGAGCTTGCTCAAACTCATGTCCATTGAGTCAGCGATGCCATCCAACCATCTCAGCCTCTGTCGATCCCTTCTCCTCCTGCCTTTAATCTTTCCCAGCATCAGTGTCTTTTCCATGGATTAGTTCTGCATCAGGTGACCAAAGTACTGGAGCTTCAGCTTCAGCATCATTCCTTCTAATGAATATTTCCTTTCGGATTGACTGGTTTGATCTCCTTGCTGTTCAAGGGACTCTCAAGAGTCTTCTCCAATACCACGGCTCAAAAGCATCAATCAGTGCTCAGCCTTCTTTATTGTCCAGTTCTCACATTTGTACGTGACTACTGGAAAAACCATAGCCTTGACTATACAGATCTTTGTTGGCAAAGTAATGTCTCTGCTTTTTAATATGCTGTCTAGTTTTGTCATAGCTTTTATTCCAAGGAGCAAGCATCTTTTAATTTATGACTAATCACTGACCTCATTGATTTTGGAGTTCAAGAAAATGAAGTCTGTCACTGTTTCCATTGTATTCCCATCTGTTTGCCATGATGTGATGGGACCAGATGCCATGATCTTCATTTTTTTTAATGTTGAGTTTTAAGCCAGATTTTCACTCTCCTCTTTTACCTTCATCAAGAGACTCTTTAGTTCCTCTTTGCTTTCTCCCATAAAGGTGATGTCATCTGCACATCTACATATCTGAGGTTATTGATGTTTATCCCAGCAATCTTGATTCCAGCTTGTGCTTCATCCAGAGTGGCATTTCGTATGATGTACTCCTCATGTAAGTTAAGTAAGCAGGGTGACAATTTATACAGCCTTGACGTACTCCTTTCCCAAATTCGAACCAATATGTTGTTCCTGGTCTTTACTACTGCTTTATTTCTTTCTTTACTTTTTTCCTTCCTCTCTCCTTTCCTTCCTTCCATCTTTCCTTCCTTCCTTCCTCACTTTTTTTTTTTTCCCTTAGGTCACTTGTGGTTTTATAGCCACATGGCTTGCAAAGTGTCATTTCTGGAACAGGGATTGAACCTGGGCCACTTCAGTGAAAGCCTGGAATCCTAACCACTAGTCAACCATGGAACTCCTAAGCATTTTGAGTTTTAAAAATAAGTATGGAATATACACTCACATAACCTCAACAAAAGTATGTTGTTTTCAGTGTGGGGCTGTTAATAAAAATGTTTCCAGCTATTTCTCTAGCATGTAATCCAAAATAGATTCATGATTTCCTCACATATACTAGATATAACATAATTTATCCAAAACAGTTAGATAAACTTTTGTGTCTGGCAGAAATGTATCGATATTCCAATTGCTTCATCCCATCAACAAATACTTGGTAATGTCAAATTTTAAAAAGTCTGCCAATCTGGTGGGTGTACATTGTGGTTCTAATTGGCATTTCTATATTGTTATCTTATGAAAAACAAAAGTTAATTTTAATATGGTTGAATTTATTACTTTTTTCTTTATTACTTATTATTTTCTTTTTGGTTAAAAGAATTTCTTCTACAAAAAATGAAATATTTTTCTACATTATCTTAAAAAGCTAATAATTTTTCATTTTACACTTAGGCCTAGACCAAGTTCAAAATGATTTTTGTGCAAAGTAGATGTTTAATTTCATTTTTCTCCATATGTTTTCCCATAGATAAACCTTTGTTATAAGTTGAGCTTCAATGGATACAAGGATGTGTTTCAGAGCTCTCTTCTCTTTCATTGTTCTATTTTTTTATCTTTGTGTCAATATCATAATTACTATAGATTCAAGATCATTCTTGAAATCTGGCAAATAAGATTTTCCTGAGGATTAAAATATTCCTAAATATTCAAATTTAATTAGATAAAGCTATGGAGACTCTGGATATTGTTTTAGTACTCTGAAGATGGCTGATGATTTTGCTTCAGAAGAAAATTAACCTGGTTAGACTTAAATAGAAACCTTTAATTTGCCTGACAGCATCTCAGATCTTCATTTTTCTTGTTGTATATCAACTCCTACTTTGGACTGTTTTCAATCTACCCCATGAAAGTGTGTTTCAAATGTGAACCAGCAAATTGAGCAGTATTTAAACACAGAAGTTTTGAGTCCTTTCTCTTTTATTTTGGATCTTGGCCTCTCCTTTCTGAGATTCCATCCTGGCTGGCACAGCTCTTTCTCTGTTTTTCTGGCCAGAACAGTGAAAGGACTCTATTGGAGTTTCCTACATCACTGTCTGCAGTGTAAAGTCCTGGAAACAAAAAACAACCTGACCAGTAACTTTCCTTAGATATTGGGTCCACTTCAAAATTGACCTACTTTTCTTTCTTTTTTACCCTTTATTTGAGTGCACTGGGTCTTCACTGCAGCACGTGAACTCTCAGTTGTGGCATGTGGGATCTAGTTTCCCAAATGGGGATCAAACCCAGGTTCCTTGTATTGGGACCTCAACGTTTTAGCCACTGAACCACCAGGGAAGTCCCTGTTGGTCTGCTTTTCTTTAAGTTTCAGATCCCTGTGTTTTGTTTAGATATTACAGTTGTTATCTGTGAGATGTTGATTTGTAAGGAAATTAATTTTCCACACAAAAAAAATAACTCCTTGCTATTTCTTAAAGGCTGGAAAACATCCTCTACGTTTTTATTCTTTCCTATATTTTGACAATCTTATCTCTTTGATATTATTACTTTTTTTTAATGGGGGATTTTTTTTTTTTTAACTTTTCCTCTGTGGGAGGGTTACTGGCCCAAGTAAATATTCTCACTGAATGAGTAAGTCTTCAGGTGATTTTCAGAGTATATTGCTAGCCAATGGGGATTCCCTAAATTAGCTAAAAGTTCTTTGTTTCTAAATCATGTGGACTAGGAAGATAATAAAACTCATGGAATTCTAGGCTTTGTTCTTTCTGGTGTACTCAGTACAACTTCACTCTAAGAGGAACTGGAAAATCCAATTATCTAAAATGCTGTTACCTTACAGAGAGCTTGATGTGATTATTAGTAAGATCCTGTGCAATAGATGACAGCACTCTTGAGTGTGGATGAGGATCAACCCACCGAAGTCCTAACTGCAGTGTGGTGCCACCTGGTGGTGCTTGTTGCTTCAGTTTGAATACTAATAGAGATTTGGTTCTGTGGTTTATTGGAGCATATAGAAGAGTGTCAACTATTCCATATATTGCCTATATTTCTAGGTCTAAGCGGGACAGATTTGGGTGGGAGAAAGTAAAAGTGAAGCTATTAATCACTCAGTCATGTCTGACTCTTTGGGACCCATGGACTGCATCACGCCAGGATCCTCTGTCTTTAGAATTCTCCAGGCAAAAATACTAGAGTGGGTTGCCATTCCCTTCTTCAGGGGATCCCTTCTTCCTGACCCAGGGATCAAAACTGCATTGCAGGCAGATTCTTTACCATCTAAGCTACAAGGAAGAAAGGTCTGGGTGGGAGAAACCTGGGCCAACCTCCCTTCCCAACTATTCCAGAGATTGGGTTGCCTATTTTTTCCCTGTCCTTGCTTCCGTATGTTGAGAACTTGAGTTAGGCTGAGAATACCAAGTTTTCCCCAAATTTTTTATTTCAAAAAAGTTATTATAGCAAAATTAATGATTTAAGGTTTTTATTTTATATTCCCAAATCCTGACTCCAAACCTGAATGACCAGTTTACTTGAAATGATAATGTACTTGCAATGTCTCCTCCGGCAAATATTTCTTTTTGAAAATATAAACAAAGTTGATCCATATGCAGTTCACTTTTCCAGAATGACTCAGCATTTTTCTATTAAATCTCCAAACACAAAACCAATTAACTCTAGATTTTAGGTATAAATTTCCACTTACTCCCAAGAAAGTTATTTATTACTGATTTTCTTTTGGGCTCATTCAGAAAACAAAGCAAAGTCACCACAACTCGTCCTCTTTTGGATAGCTCTTTCCAAATAAATTTCCTAACAGGGCCTGCCCTTATCTTTCTACCCACTTAATAGATTCATACATTATCTAGTTTTCTCTCCTTTTTTTTGGCCACACCACACAGCCTAAGGGCTTCCCTGGTGGCTTAGATGGTTAAGAATCTGCCCGCAATGCGGGAGACCTAGGTTCAGTCCCTGGGTAGGGGAGATCCCCTGGTGGAGGGCATGGCAACCCACTCCAATATTTTTGCCTGGAGTTCCCCATGGACAGAGGAGCCTGGTGGGCTGCAGTCCATGGGGTCGCAAAGAGTTGGACACGACTGAGCAACTAAGCACAGCACACAGCCTGAGGGATCTTTAGTTTCCAGACCAGGGATCGAACCCATGCCCCTACAGTGGAAGCCAGGAGTCCTAATCACTGGACCATCAAGAAAATCCTGTTTTCTCCGTTAATTAACTTTTTTTGTTTGCTCCTTCTCTCAGACTTTTATATTCAAATATGAGCTAAAGGACACCACACATTTATTTAGAAGCCAGTAAGAAAAATTCCAGCCCTTGCAATTTTGAACATCTGTGTGTATTCTGCTGTCACCAGAGATTTAGACTATATCAACTTCATCCGCCTCCTCTACCTCCTCTACCTTATGTGTAGCAGGCTGTCAATGCCCTGTCTTCCCTTTCCACATTATCATTAGTCATTTCAACTATTAATATTAGAATATCTTTAAAGTATGCTCACTTACTTCAAACCTAAGTAACCTGGTTATTTTTTCTTTCTTTCTTTTTAAAATTAATTCATTTGGCTGCATCAGATTTTAGTCGCAGCATGAAGGATCTTCATTTGCGGCATGTGAACTCTTAGTTGTGGCATGTGGAATCTATAATAGTTTCCTTACTGAGGACTGAACCCAGGCCACTTGTATTGGGAGCTCAGAGTCTCAGCCACTAGACCACCAGGGAAGTCCCTGATTATTTTTTCTTATCAATATGCACTGCTTGCTCTTATTGGTTAAAGGCAATTATATCCTCTACACATGTCCAAGAAAGTTGGTTAATGCAACAGGGATTCCAACTTCACCTTCAGCTGTGAAACTCCAAGTATAACTCAACAACATTATGCTAGGATATTATTTTATATTAAATAGTATATGAAATTTTATATAAAATATGCTACACTTAGCATATTCAAGAAATAATAAATATATTGTCATTTTTAAAGTTAAACTGGTCGCAAAATTTCAGTGTTAAGCTTAGGTGATTTAGTTTTGATAGTGTTGGATTTATTTATTCCTGAAAAACATATCCCTCCAAGTTCAGTGGCTTAAACAACAGTGATTTATGATTTCTCATGGTGTAGGTTAGCTAGGTGATTCTTCACCTCATCTCAACTGGGCTCCTGCACATGCAGGAGCATTCACGTGCATTCACCTGAAGACTAAGAATCACATCTGCCAATACAGGTTACATGGCTGGCCCATATATAGGAGAATGGACAACAGACTTCACCTATTGATGGCAGGAACAGCATCTAGTAATATCCAGTTTTGAAGAGGTGAAATTAATTGGGAATATTATTATAATGATCTACCACATATATATATATATATGCTCAAATACTCATATGCTTAGTTTGCAATACTTTCAACTTTATCCATGCACAGGTCAGCCGACTTTGAAAGCAAAACTACTCAGTCCACAAATAACATGCTAACCCCAACTGATGCATGCATGGCACAATGCGTCTTTGATTCCTCTTTTAGAATTATAGTTATCTGTTTTGTGCTCAAAATATGCGCAGGGTGGCAATTTTTTCTGTTAAGATTTGGGGGACTTATTATTAATCATTACAACTGAGTGCAGCTCCTTTCTCAGAATAACTCATAAATATCTTTGAGTTTTAAAGCTCTTTATAATAACATTAATTTAATCTGTAAAATGGAATCACTTGCAATAAATTCCATTTGCAAATCTGAATAGGCAATGAAGAGAAAGTGGTAGTGTTGCAAATTTTTAATGGTGACTGAAAAACAATTGAGCGATGGAAAACATGAACATATCTTCCTGCTTCTAAAAGATTCTGCAAAGCTGTGACATTAATGAAGATGGAGTTTGCTTAGATAAATTTGCCTACATGCCATTTACTGCCAAAGAGATGGTTATCTGACTAAAAATCTATTATTGATTATTCAATTTAGTGTTCATATATTTAAATTTTATTCAGGTTGGAGTGATGTTAAAATCTGGCTTTCTCATCTTAGCATGCTACTGTTGTGGTTGCCAACAAAAATGTTAAAAGTAAAATCTTCTTCAGAGTATAAAATGGCCATTGGAGGGCTAATTTCCATTTTGTGGTTTATGGCTTCTTCTTAATATCTGATAATGCAATTATGCTTCAGCAAAGAATGAATCTTCTCTTCGTAAAGTAAGCCAAGCCCAGAATATTGATGATTTAAATAAAATAATATCATAGCCTTAAAAAGGGTCTTCAATTACGGATGTTCTTTTGCCATGTAAATACCTATTATTCAAAGCTAGACATCTCATCACACTATCTTTTCCAGGAAGAAATGTGTTAGAATAAAGATTTGGTTTCAAGTCTTCAGAGACAGTATTGTCAAAATTAAATTTGTTTTTTTTTTTTTTAATTTTTGACATATTTCAAATTTTAACACTTAAATATTTTTTCTAAAACCAAGAAGCATCTTAAAACTACTCAACACAATTTGAATCTTTCCTGGCAATATATTCTTACCAACCTTCATACTAAACACCTCTGCTAGATTTATAACTTGATGAGGATACCTGATATGAAACTACTGTAAGTACTTTCCCTTTTAAATTTCAGTTGTCAAGTCACGTTATCTAGTTTATACTACTATGAATTATATTCACTGCTTTCTCATTAATTGCTAACGTAACATCTCACAAAATCACATGGGGTAACATAATACGACAGTTGAATTTAAGAGACCTCTTATTATATTCGAAATCCAACCAATGTTTCAATTTAATGGCCATAGATGATTAGAGAATAAATGACATCCTCATTTCAGAGATATTTTTACCCCAATGTATTTTTAATGGTCTCATGTCTTTTATTATTTTGACAGGTTTTTAGAAACAGTTTCAGAAGCCCTTGTTTTGGGTCTGATTTTTATAAAGAGAGACAGACACATATTTTAAAGTTTTAAGAGCACACTATTATATGATTCTATGAAAAAAATCTTAAATGGGTAATTTGAATATTTACATTGTTGATCAAACTTTTGAGTTAAAACACCTGCAAAGTAACTAGGAGACAAATTAATTCCACTCAGTAATCTTTCAGACGTTTTTCTTAGTAGCATGCAACCTGAGCCAGCTCAGAACTCAAGCAGTGATTATTTTGAAAATATCTGATGTGGCACTGCCTTTTATTGAGAAAGGGTTATGATATGTAAGCACATAATAATATCTTTCAGATTTAGAAGCAAAGGACTGAAACTGAATAAAAGATGCATAAGCAAGACTGAATGTTGCTTTTTTTTTTTTTTAAATAAAATATTCTTCTTCCTGGACACTTCAAGTGCCTTAAAAGATATTATCCCTATATAAACCTTGCTTTTATGGAACACCTTGGTACTTTTCATGGAGTAGTGTTTTATATATTTGTAAAATGCTCTAAACAAATTGCATTCACATATACTGTATCACTGGATCTTCATAAATATTTGTAGTATTTATTTCTTCCATTTATCAATGAAAAACATGAAGCTCTTCAAGATGAATTGGCTTGGTCATCCAACAGAGTTGAGTGGCACAATCAGGTAACTCAGACCCTTCCAATGATATGACCAAGCTGCTACTTTACTACAGATGACAGGTAGTGACATACACTGGTCTGATCTTCTTCTCCTACCTAGTAGGTTTATGCCAGATTCATAATTAACCAAAACGCAAGATTTTTTTGTTTTGTTTTTTCAAGTGGCTTGTTTGATTTGGCTTAGTAGTTATCTTTGTAGGAACGCCTACACACTGACAGCCACTCTTAAGGTGTGCTTTTTACTGTTTGTGTCATTTACCCCTCATCACAAATTTACAAGTATTGTTAGATACATATGATGAAATATTATTTGATCTTACAAAGGAGGAAATCCTGACATTGTGACTACATACATGAACATGGAAGACATCATGCTAAAGGAAATACGTCCATTGCAAGACAAATACAGCATGATTCTACTTATATGAGGTGTCTAAAACATTCAAAGTTGTGGAAACAAAAAATAAAACTGTGTTTTTCAGAGACTAGGGTGAGGAGAAAATAGAGATTTACTATTCAATAAGTATAAAAAAATAACCTGGGCATGCCTGGTGGCTTAGTGGTAAAGAATCTGCCAGCAGTGTAGGAAATGGAAGAGATGAGGGTTCAATTCCTGAGTCAGAAAGATCCCCTGGAGAAAGGCATGGCAACCCATTTCAGTATTTTTGCCAGGAAAATCCAACAGACACAGGAGCCTGGGGGTCTACAGTCCACAGGGTCACAAAGAGTTGGACATGACTGAAGCAACTTGAGAACACGTGCACAAGTATAAAAATTCAGTCAAGACAAGTAACTTCTAGAGATACCATATCCTGTTCAACATTGTGCCTATAAAACTCAGAAAATCCGTTAAGAGGGTAGATCTCCTAAGTGATATTACTACCATAAAATAAAATGTATCTTCATTTTAAAGATGAAAAAGCAAATACTCAGATGCCAAAGCAATGTCTCAAGGTTATGTAGATGATAAGTGGTAAGGCAGTACCCCCTGCATCAGTCAAGATTCTTAAAGCAAATATAAATAGTTGGAGATTGTAATATTACCTATGTCTATATGTCTACATGGGCTTCCCTGGTGGCTTAGTGGTGAAGAATCCACCTACCAGTGCAGGAAGCGCAGGTTTGATCCCTTGGTCAAGAAGATCCCCTGGAAAAGGAAATGGCAACCCACTCCAGTATTCTTGCCTGAGAAACCCAATGGACAAAGGAGTTTGACAGGCTACAGTCCATGGGGTCGCAAAAGGGTAAGACAAAACTTAGTGACTAAACAACAGATATGTCTACATATCTACTCATCTATTATATATATAGATGCCGGGAGCCGGTGAGGCATTCCACTTGTGACAAAGGTCATGAGGAAGGAGGCTCGGCATACGCAAAGGCGGGATTGAGCCTCAGGAGTCCCCCCGGATATTCTCGAGCATCTACCCCCCAAAAACCAGAGTCTGTCTACGTTATTGCTTTGTGCTCTCACCTCTGACTTTACTGGGGGCTGTCCCCCACCACCATCTCGATCTCTCTGTCAAAGGGTTAACTTACAGCTCCAATTAATGAAGTTCCTGGGCAATTAGGAGTGTTTAAATCCAAACCCCTCAGATAGCTCTCTAACTCTCCTGACAAGTTTACCCGTTCTCCTTCAGCTATGCATACGATTGTTTACAGTCTCCCAGCCTCTTCCCAGAGGCACGGGAAGCTTAAGATATTCAAATAGCTTAGAGCCTCTCAGAGAGTTAGAAACTGTCAGAATAAAACTAGTAAAGGATTTCATTGATGAGCCAATGCTTGCTGCCAAGTTTTCACATCCCCTGTATTGTATCCTTGAATATGTATTAATTAATATAGTTGGTATGTAGAAAAAATAAGTAGTGGCCTTAGTGTTAGCAACTTTAGACCCTTAAGGTAATAAACTCTTTCCTTTGTTGTAAACCCATTACACATCCACCCTTTAGGAATGCAATTTTATCTAACACCTTCGGAAGATGGCGCCAAACCTTAAAATAATTACTCTTAGAGAAAATAAGTCTTTGTTGATAAGTCTTTGTCAAGAGTCATAAAATGTTAATAGGCCTTCTGGCCAGAAGATGATGTAAATCACCTAAACCATTTGTATACGATAAATTTGCAGGATAGAAACCCTAGTTTTTGATAAGGATCAAAGACTGCTGACTTTGCATCCCCTATTATCCTCTATGTGTAACTTAGGGTATAAAAGCCCCTGTTGAAAATAAAGCTACGGGCCTTGCTCACCAGAGCTTGGTCTCCTCATGTCATTCTTTCTTTTCACATTCTGGCTGAAGTCTCCATCTGGAGCGCGGAGGTCCTCTGTGACCATTTATTTGCCTGGGCTTCCAAGACCCACTCAAGAAGGTGTCTAAGGTGGGGCACCTTCCGCTATTCGAGAGGGCGCCTGCAGCCTCCGTGGTCAGAGCTAACCTGGTGTCACAGGTTATATTGATTTTCCGCATAAACCAAGCTACTCAGCCTCTTTTCTCCACTGAATTTTCCCACTGAGCTATCCACATTCTATTACTCTTTATATCTTTGATGAATAAATAAATAAATAGGTCGCCGACGCCGTCTCCCCTTCGAATACCCTGGATCAGCCGGGGCTGGACCTTCGCATATATATATATATATGACACATATGATTACATATACATGTTAGGATACATGGATATAGGGGGAAAAAAAGAGGGGAGGAGAGAAAGATTTTAAGTAATTGACTTGCGTGATTGTGGGGCTGGCAAGTCCTAAATCTGTGGTGCAAGCTGACTGGAAATTCACTTAAGATTTCAGTCCTAATCTATAGGTGAGGACATCATGCTGGAAACTCAGGAAGGGATGTCTGAGTAACAGTCTTGAATCAGAATTCCTTGTCTGAGAAACCTCCTTAGATCTGCAACTGATTGGATGTGTTCCACCAGCATCACTGCAGCTAATCTCCTTGCTTAAAGACAAAGTCAATCATATCTACAAAATACCTTCATAGCATTACCTAGCTAGTGTTTGATCAAACAATTAAGCACCATTGCCCAGTCAAGTTGATACACATTAACCAGCACAACTTAAAGCCCCCAAACAGTCACATGGCAATAACTTCAATATCAGAAATTTTCAGAGTTCAGTATCTTAACCATAATTATAGAAAATGGCTGTTGGCATTCTAGTTACTTGTTTGGTTCAATTCATTTTTAAATTGTGTGGTAAATGTGTCTGTGTGTGTGTACACACATGTATTACATATGTATGTAGTGATTCATTCAGACTACCAGTTGGCCAATCATAATTGGTAAAAGTAAAACAAATAACTGCTGTTTTTCTAATTCTAACACATTTTAAATCAGTAATTTATAGTATTTTAGTGATACCAAATAAACTATTTTTATGTCAAAGATGATATAATTTAAACATCTCTATCTATACAATAAATATTTTTTGGTTTTGTTTACATGACCTATGTGCCATATAAGCATTTTATTGACTGATATGTGCCTCCTCAGGCTAATACATAAAATCACAAATTAAACTTGATATTCATCATGTTCATGTGTGCTAAGTTGCTTGTCATATCTGACTTTTCAAGACCTTATGGACTGTGGCCTGCCAGGCTTTTCTGTTCATAGGGGCAAGGATACCAGAATGGGTTGTCGTGCCCTCCTCCAGGGAGTCTTCCCAACCCAGGGATCAAACCCAGGTCTCTTATGTCTCCTGCACTGGCAGGTGGGTTCTTTACCACTAGTGCCACCTGGGAAGTCCATTCACCATGTGTGTTGTAACATTATCTCAGACACTGTAACCCTTTCAAAAACCACAGCAGAGATTCACAAAAACAGTGTTCTGGTTTGTTAGTGGCATTTGCTTGTATTTGGTTATGCACACCCTTCTGAATTTGCTCTTACTAGTAATGTGCATTTAACTTTCTGCATTGAGTAAAATTCAATGCAGTTATCTCCTAAAATTGACCAATTTAAAATATTTGGCAAATAAGATCACTACAACTTGCATTTGTACCTTGAAAGACAAAAGACCCTTTGATATTTTTACAAAAACTCCACTCATGTAGCTTTACCTATAAACTTATATTTATATATAATTTTGATTTCCAAAAAAAATGTTCCCCCTAAAACAGTGATTTGCTAAAATTTATGATTTTCATATCACATTTTAACTATTTCATAAATAAATGCCTCTATGCAATCTGTAAAGATAATTTTGGATCAGATTAATCTTTAGTAATGAAATTTGACGGTATTCTAATTATAGTTGATACCTTACTTAATTTATTACAGTAACTACTTTAATTCCCTGAAAATGTGTTAATATTTTTATTAAAACTGAGAGAAAACTCTCAGAAGCTGTCAATTTGCTTCCATAAGTGATTTCTATGATAATTACAAAAATGCAGACCTTAAACTATTATGTAAATTTTATTAAGTGACAAACTCACATATGTTGAGAAATTACACTACACTTGCTCATTAACAGGTCTACATTAATGTATATCTCTTTAAAGATTTATTTTCTCATTGTTTTGAAGAACAGTAACTTTCCTGATGTATTAATGACCTAATTGTGACTAGCCAATCCCATTTTCATTTGAAAGATTGTTCCCTTGATTCATTCAGGAAATAATGTATGTGGGAAAAAGAAATTTGGATTTATGGGCAAAATTGTAATCGCCACAGACAGATTTATAGGATGAGGGAATAATGTGATTATACAAAGAAAAATGAAATGATGTTTATGGGACCTTGATGAACAACACGGGGAATTTGTATTTGGTATGTCATGGATGTGGAAGGCAGCAGGAAGAGTACTTTATGAAATGCTCATTGTCTTGTAAGTGCTTAAGAGTCAGAGCAGTGGTCTCCCACCTTTTTGGTACCAGGAACTGCTTTCACGGAAGACAGTTTTTCTACAGACCAGTGGCAAGGTGGTAACGTGAATGAATAGGAGCACAGATGAAGCTTTGCTGGCTCATCTCCGGCTATGTAACCTGGTTCCTAAAAGGATTTGGAACTCTTGTTCTAGAACACTCTTGTTCTCACTCTTTTGCTATCTCTGATGAAGCAAGCTACCAGGTGCAAACTAAGAAAAGGCCATGTAGCAGGAAACTATGATAACCTCTAAGAACTGAGATGACTCCTGTTTGATAGACTAAAACTTGAAGTTCTCAGAATTATAACTTAAAAATGAATTCTGCCAATAGCTTAAGTGTCCTTCCAAATTAACTCTTCTTCAGTTGACTCTCCAGCTAAGAACACATTCCAGCTTCTACCTTAAATGCAGCCTTGTAAAATCCTGAAGCCAATAATCTTATACAAATGTAAAAAGGCAAAATGGTTGTCTGAGGAGGCCTTACAAACAGCTATAAAAAGAAGAAAAGCCAAAGGCAAAGAAGAAAAGGCAAGAAAGATATACCCATTTGAATGCAGAGTTCCAAAGAATATCAAGGAGATATAAGAAAGCCTCCTTCACTGATCAATGCAAAGAAATAGAGGAAAACAATAGAACGGGAAAGACTAGAGATCTCTTAAAGAAAATTAGACATACCAAGGGAACATTTCATGCAAAGATGGGCTCAATAAAGGACAGAAATGGTATGGACCTAAGAGAAGCAGAAGAAATTCATGATCCAGATAATCACGATGGTGTGATCACTCACCTAGAGCCAGACATCCTGGAATGCAAAGTCAACTAGAACTTAGGAAACATCACTGTGAACAAAGCTAGTGGAGGTGATGGAATTCCAGTTGAGCTATTTCAAATCCTAAAAGATGATGCGTGAAAGGGCTGCACTCAATATGCCAGCAAATTTGGAAAACTCAGCAGTGGCCACAGGACTTGAAAAGGTCAGTTTTCATTCTAATCCCGAAGAAGGTGAAAGTGAAAGTGAAGTCACTCAGTCGTGTCCGACTCTTTGCAACCCTATGGACTGTAGCCTACCAGGCTTCTCTGTCCATGGGATTTTCAAAGTAAGAGCACCAGAGTGGGTTGCATTTTCCTTCTCCAGGGGATCTTCCCGACCCAGGGATCGAACCCAGGTCTCCCGCATTGCAGGCAGACGCTTTACCCTCTTAGCCACCAGGGAAGCCAAAGAAAGGGAATGACAAAGAATGTTCAAACTACCGCACAATGGCACTCATCTCAGTCCAGTTCAGATCAGTCGCTCAGTCATGTCCAACTCTTTGTGACCCCATGAACCACAGCACAACAGACCTTTCTGTCCATCATCAACTCCTGGAGTCTACCCAAACCCATGTCCATTGAGTCAGTGATGCCATCCAACCATCTCATCCTCTGTTGTTCCCTTCTCCTCCTGCCCTCAATCTTTCTCAGCATCAGGGTCTTTTCCAATGAGTCAGCTCTTCACATCAGGTGGCCAAAGTATTGGAGTTTCAGCTTCAACATCAGTCCTTCCAATGAACACCCAAGACTGATTTCCTTTAGGTTGGACTGATTGGATATCCTTGCAGTCCGAGGGACTCTCAGGAGTCTTCTCCAACACCACAGTTCAAAAGTATCAATTCTTCAGTGCTTAGCTTTCTTTATAGTCCAAATCTCACATCCATACATCACCACTGGAAAAACCATAGCCTTGACAGACTGACCTTTGTTGACAAAGTAATATCTCTGCTTTTGAATATGCTATCTAGGTTGGTCATAACTTTCCTTCCAAGAAGTAAGTGTCTTTTAATTTCATGGCTGCAGTCACGATCTGCAGTGATTTTGGAGCCCCCAAAAATAAAGTCTGTCACTGTTTCCATTGTTTCCCCATCTATTTGCCATGAAGTGATGGGATTGGATGTCATGATCTTAGTTTTCTGAATGTGGAGCCTTAAGCCAACTTTTTCACTCTCCTCGTTCACTTTCATCAAGAGGCTTTTTAGTTCCTCTTCACTTTCTGCCATAAGGGTGGTGTCATTGTCATATCTGGGGTTATTGATATTTCTCCCGGCAATCTTGATTCCAGCTTGTGCTTCTTTCAGCCCAGCATTTCTCATGATGTACTCTGCATGTAAGTTAAATAAGCAATGTGACAATATTCAGCCTTGACATACTCCTTTTCCAATTTGGAATCAGTCTGTTCCATGTCCAGCTCTGACTGTTGCTTTCTGACCTGCATATAGGTTTCTCAAGAGGCAGGTCAGGTGGTCTGGTATTCCCATCTCTTTCAGAATTTTCCACAGTTTCTTGTGATCCACACAGTCAAAGGCTTTGGCATAGTCAATAAAGCAGAAATAGATGTTTTTCTGGAACTCTCTTGATTTTTCAATGATCCAGTGGATCTTGGCAATTTGATCTCTGGTTCCTCTGCCTTTTCTAAAACCAGATTGAACATCTGGAAGTTCACAGTTCATGTATTGCTGAGGCCTGGCTTGGAGAATTTTAAGCATTACTTTACTAGCGTGTGAGATGAGTGCAATTGTGCAGTAGTTTGAGCATTCTTTGACATTGCCTTTCTTTGGGATTGAAATGAAAACTGACCTTTTCCAGTCCTATGGCCACTGCTGAGTTTTCCAAATTTGCTGGCATATTGAGTGCAGCCCTTTCACAGCATCATCTTCCAGGATTTGAAATAGCTCACCTGGAATAACAGGCTGGTTCCAAATAGGGAAAGGTGTTCGTCAAGGCTGTATATGGTCACCCTGCTTATTTAACTTATATGCAGAGTACATCATGAGAAACAATGGGCTGGAAGAAGTACAAGCTGGAATCAAGATTGCCGGGAGAAATATCAATAACCCCAGATATGATAACACCACCCTTATGGCAGAAAGTGAAGAACTAAAGAGCCTCTTGATGAAAGTGAAAGTGAGAGTGAAAAAGTTGGCTTAAAACTCCACATTCAAAAGTCTAAGATCATGGCATCTGGTCCCACCCTTCATGTCAAATAGCTAAGGAAACAGTGGAAACAGTGAGAGACTATTTTTGGGGTCTCCAAAATCACTTCAAATGGTGAGTGCAGCCATGAAATTAAAGATACTTGCTCCTTGGAATAAAGTTATGACCAACCTAGGCATCTTATTAAAAAGCAGAGACATTACTTTGCCAACAAAAGTCCATCTAATCAAAGCTACAGTTTTCCAGTAGTCATGTATGGATGTGAGAATTGGACTGTAAAGAAAGCTGAGCACCGAAGAATTGATGCTTTTGAACTGTGGTGTTGGAGAAGATTCTTGAGATTTCCTTGGTCTGCAAGTAGATCCAACCAGTCCATCCTAAAGGAAATCAGTCCTCAATATTTATTGGAAGGACTGATGCTGAAGCTGAAACTCCAATACTTTACAGAGAACCGACTCACTTGAAAAGACACTGATGCTGAAAAAGACTGAAGGCAGGAGGAGATGGGGACAACAGAGGATGAGATGGTCGTATGGCATCACCAACACAATGGACATGAGTTTGAGTAAACTCTGGGATTTGGTGATGGACAGGGACGCCTGGCATGCTGCGGTCCATGCGGTCGCAAAGTGTCGGACACTACTGAGTGACTGAACTGAAATGAATGATCTTATTATTCTATGCCTCCACTCCTGACCCACAGAAATTGTCAGAGAATAACTGTATTTTTTAAATTACTAAGGTTGTAATTGTATTATTGTATAGTAATAGAATGCTGATACGGATATTGGTATCTGAAAGTAGGGTGCTTCTGGTAAAAAAAAAAAATCTGTGTATGTGGAATTGTGTTAGGATTGCTAAGTGAATAAAGAATATAAGTAATTTGAGGAGCATGATAGAGTCTAAATTGACTTGAAGAAACTGTAAGGAGAAATCAAAATATTAAAGATGCTGTTAGCGAGGGCTCAGAAAGATGCAACATTATATTATTGAAATCTGGAGTTACAGGGATGTTTATGATGAAGTGGAATACTTGTTGCAATTCTCTCAAGTTATGTAGAATATAGAAGCTGACAGTGTCACTCCAGAATCTTCTACTCAAACCTCACAAAAACCAAAAAGTTAGGAATATTCAGTCACGTAGAGGACACTTACAAGAGATTAAGGTTGTACCTCCTAGATCCTCTCAAATCAAGCAGCCATAGTGTTACCAAGTTCAATCTCATACTGCTCATTGCATGACAGGCCAACAAATGGAGAGATAAGAGGCTGGGGCAAGGAATATCAATTTAAAAAAGCCAGAAAAACTGAGAAGATAGTGGACTAGTGTCCCCTAGGTCCACATCACCCAAGTTTGAATTCACAGTTTTTATTCTAAAATGGGAAGGGTGTTTAGCTACTTGTTGCAGATTTCTTGGTACCGGAATCCTCTGTTCTTACAGTTAGCCTTGTAGGTTTGGTCACAGTGTTCTGATAAAACTTCAAAAAGACATTATTTTCTGTTATTCAACTTTCTATCAGACTTTTAAAGGTCACATTTGTGGGACAGAGCCTTGAGAATGGGTTATCACATATATTTCAGGTTATAGGCAACATTCTTTTACAATGATGCAGAGCCAGTATGACTAAGCACAGGACACAGAGCACAAAGGTTAGAGCTAAAGGAACAGATTCAATATGGAGTCAAAGTTGCTATTCTCTGTAACAGTAAGACTTCTACAAAGGTTAAGGGCATTGTCCTTTAGCTGTCTTAGCAAGAACCAAAGATAGAGGATTATCTGAAAGGGATCTGTCAGTGTGGCTTTGATCTAATAGCATGAACTTTAATGAAACACATGAGAGACAATCTTAAGAAAATTATCAGAAACAATGCCAGCTTGGACTACAACGTGTATAGAGAGGACAAAATGAAAGGAGACTACTATGTCCACCCCTCAATTTATTCCCTCTCTCTCTCTCAGTGTGTGTGTGTGTGTGTGTGTGTGTTAGTCGCTCAGTCAAGTCCAACTCTTTGTGACCCCGTGGACTGTATCCCACCAAGCTCCTCTCTCCATGGAATTCTCTAGGCAACTGAAGTGGGTAACCCTTCCCTTCTCCAAGGGATCGTCCCAACCCGGGGATCAAACCCAGGTGTCCTGCATTACAGGTGAATTCTTTACTGGTTGAGCTACTAGGGAAGCCCATATATATATATGATAATTATATATTAAATTAAATAAGTTTTTCTACATAATGGTCTTTGTAAAAAATAATTTTGAAAGTAAAGTTTGCTTTAAGCTTAAAAAATATATTTTGCCTGTTACTTCCATTTGTTTTGTCTTTCTTTTCCAAAAGAAAGGTTATATTTATATTAGTTGCTTTTTGTTTATTTTAAAATACTAATATTTGCTTTCTTTATTCTACTTACTTTTGGTTTGGTTTGTTACTTTTTTCCCCTGTATTTTTGAGAAACCATGTATCTGCAAAATTTGTTTTATAAATAAATGTGATTAACATCATGAGGGGCTTCCTGCACCGCTCAGTCACTAAAGAATCTGCCTGCAATGCAGGAGACCCAGGTTCTATTCCTGGGTTAGGAAGATCCCCTGGAGAAAGAAGTGGCAATCCACTCCAGTATTCTTGCCCAGAGAATCCCATGGACAGAGGAACCTAGCTGGTTATAGTCCATAGTGTTGCAAGAGTAGGACACGACTTAGCGACTAAACCACCGCCACCATAATCATAAACCTCTCCCTCATTTGACAACATGTTTCTCTTTAACCTGTAAGTTATTGTGACAAATGTTTAAAGTTTCTGTGCTGTGCTTAGTTGATGAGTCACGTCCAACTCTTTGCAATTCCATAGACTATAGCCTGCCAGGCTCCTCTTTCCATAGGAATTCTCCAGGCCAGAATACTGGAGTGGGTTGCCACGCCCTCCTCCAGGGGATCATCCCAACCCAGGAATCGAACCCAGGTCTCCTGCATTGCAGGTGGATTCTTTACCATCTGAGCCAACAGAGAAGCCCTTAAAGTTTCTAAATAGATTTAACATTTCAGGGTCTGACCTACTGCCTCTAATGTTACTGATATTGGGAAAGTTTTATAACACAAATTTTGAATTTTTGCAAAAGACATGTTAGTTACGGATTAGATGTGCTAGTTTAATTTCTACCTTATAGAATATATTCTTGATATATGAAAATGAATTTTTTTAAACTGTCTGACAGTTTCTTCTAAAGCTACTGATGCATGTGTATTAAAATCTCACATTATGATTGTGGATATTTTCCAATATTACTGCGTAATCTGTCAGTTTTTTAGCCTTATTTATAAAAGTTTTCTGATTTCCTAATAGAAGTAACAAAGTGCAGAAAACCAAAGAATTTTGTTTCTGATTTCCATAATTTCAATTTCAATTTTAAAAGTTGATGTGTAACAATTATTTTTGAATGGTCCTTCTAATGGAAAAAATAAAGAAAAGGTATAAAATTTTAGAACTGATTAGATTTTTAGGGACAGACCATAGAAGGACATAGTTTGTACATATAATCTGATCGCACTCAACATCCCTAACTTTCTGTTAAGAAACCTTCATTTATCTATTATTCATGAACCTGCATACATACTTTTTAAAAACATATTTATGTTTTAATTGGGCTTCCTTTTCAGCTCAGTTGGTAAAGAATCTGCCTACAATGCAGGAGACCTGGGTTCGATCCCTGGGTCAGGAAGATGACTTGGAGAAGGAAATGGAAACCCACTCCAGTATTCTTGCCTGGAGAATTCCATGGACAGAGGAGCCTGGCAGGCTATAGTCCATGAGGTTGCAAGAGTCAGACATGACTTAGCGAGTAAACTAATATTACTGTTTTAATCAACTACCTTTTTCAGCATAATGAGTTCTTTATGCATTTTATATGCAGCAAACATTTATACTACTTCTAATTTTTTCTCCCATCTAAAATGCTTCTTTAAAAGTCAAGGGATAAAGAAATTTGAACTATATTTGGATAAAAGTGCATGTCCTTTTTCTCAGTTTAAACTCTACAAGCTTGGTTTAGATAATAGTTATTAATATGACAATGAAGAATTTTTAAATGCATCAGGGGTTTCCCAGAAAAAGATACATTAAACCTTTGGATACCAAATAATCTGATGTTATTCTTTCTTACTTGCATATAGTTGTACACTACAGTGGTTACTTTATTTACATTACACAGAAGAGTGCCATTTAAGCCATAAGTACAACTTTACATAATTCAACTTGTTTAAATATTGCTAGAGGAACAGTAATCAAATTGAGCTTCAAGACATACTGTAGACTAATACAAAAGCTCTATATGCACAGTTAAGATTATA
Organism: Bos taurus; assembly: GCF_002263795.3. NCBI lineage: Eukaryota > Metazoa > Chordata > Mammalia > Artiodactyla > Bovidae > Bos > Bos taurus. Next base: position 50,344,401 of record NC_037329.1, read on the forward strand.
CCACAAATGGGGTTCTTATTTTATTATTTGATGAATGGTATGTCACAAAGGGTTATGTGCTTCTGTAATGAAAGATGCTATTATAATTCCTCTGCCCAGAAGGACAAAGTTCATCTTACTAAGAGGACTTGAACTCTCAAATCCTAGGAGTAAGTAAGTTGCATCAGGGCTTGTTCTTTGAGTTTTTGGAGTGGAAGAAAATTATATGTGGGCATCCAAATCAGGTCTCCCAACTAACTATATTAGGCTTCCAAATGTGTGCCTTCTAGAGTTACAGCACTTATATCCAATTTTACTTTACAAATACATATATAGTTGTATTTAAACCATGAAAGTAGTTAGTCTTATAAAACAGTATAAAATTCTATTCATGGACAAATAAGTGCAGTAGTTTAGACATAAATAGCAGTGATAGTGTACATAACCCAACCACAAAGCCCTTTAAAATAATGAACTTTCTCCTGGACTCATCTCATTTCAATTAAAAAGGAAAGCATTATCTCCACAAGAGTAAGGATCAAAATAAAAAATCTAGGAGTCATAAAATGGTTGGAGTTAATTTACCCAATTCAATCACTGGCAAATTGGACCTAAACAGATGAGCTACCAAATAAAGATGCTTCACTGGAAAAAAAATCTATCAACAACCTATATGTGTCCCCAGAACATGTTGTAGACAGAAATAATGGTGAGGTGACTGTGGATGATTAATAAAGTGAAAACTGGAGAACATCTTGAATACAAACCTAATTTTTAATTTTATCTTAAATTAAATTTCAATTTTTAGTTTATTGACTTGTAAAGAAGAGAGCCTAAACAAAACAGACCCATGAATAGAATTAGTTTAGGTTCTCATTTAAAGAAAGGATCATTTTCACTCCCCTTAATTCTGTGTGTCAGTAATCTTACTGTATGGCCAATAATATCTTTCTAATCTATAAGGACACATACTTTCAATATTTGCATTATTTACACTGCATACTTTAAATATATTATAGCATATGAACATCAAAGCTTTGAGATTTCAGAAAACTTGGGGACTAAAAACAAGAAACACAATTATCTGGAAGAACTGTTAGAGTAGGAACTCAGATGAAAAATCATGATTGACTGAAAGAAGACATTTAGAATGAAAGTATTTAACAATGGCATCACTACTGTGATGCTATTAATAACAGACAATTGGGAAAGAGTTCATAATGACTTAATCCCTAGTCCATTAACTTTTATGAATTTAATAAAAATCTATTAAAATGAAAATATGCCACAATGAAATTACCTACCTCAGTTATGCATATTTTTGATGACTTTCTAGAATGCATTCTGGTATAAATTTCCACCATCTAAGTGAACTGTGAAACAAATTGCTTTATTTACCATTATCTTAGATTTTTATTTTTTTTATCTTGTATCTTTTAGTTATTTGTAGAAGCCAATATGCAGTATAACAAAACAGAGGATTACAGAAACTTCAAATTATTTTCTCTGAATTTGGAGAAAACAAGCTATTGTTTAATGAACCCTGATGCTGCAGTTACTGACAATTAAAACAATAAGCTAAAAATAAATAATTGTTTCTCTTCCTTATTTAAAAGTACTTGACATTTTGCTACTATAAAAACCATAAGGCTCAACATATATTTTCAAATGATTTTGTAATATACAAAATCTGGATAGTGAAAGCTATCCAGACACATTAAAATGAAGGGTTGTTGCTTAGGGAAAATCCTGACCAAAACTATTGCCTTCCAAGCTCTAAGTCAGCTGGGTTAGCAGCAGCTATGCTGGGGGAACAATACCCATAGTATATTTCTTATCCATTTACATTCAGTCATAGTTCATGGTTACCTTGTACTTTTTACACAGCATGGTGTAAATGTTTTCTTGCCTGTGTTTGTAGATTTAAGGTTTTTACTACTCTAAATCTGGAATTTTTTACTTGCCTCAACATATTTACATTAGATTTGTCTAATATGTGTTTTCAAAAGTTTACTCGGGTACTTTTGTTATCATTCCTTCCAAAATACACATATTTTCTGAGTTATATTTTGCTTGGAAGTCTAGCACTGATTTCTCTAGGATAAAACATTTTTTAGGGGGTGAGGGTGGGATGATTTGAGAGAGTAGCATTGAAATATGTATATTACCATATGTGAAATAGATGACCAGTCCAGGTTCAACGCATGAGATGGGGCGCTCAGGACCAGAGCATTGGGACGACACTGAGGAGTGGGATGGGGAGAAAGGTGGGAGGAGGTTTCAGAATGGGGGACACATGTACACCCATGGCTGATTCATGTCAATGTATAGCAAAAACCACTACAATATTGGAAAGTAATTAGTCTCCAATTAAAATAAATAATGGGGAGCACATGTATACCTGTGGCGGATTCATTTTGATATTTGGCAAAACTAATACAATTATGTAAAGTTTAAAAAATAAAATAAAATTAGAGAAAAAAAAAAAAATAAAAATAAAGGTAGCAGTTTAAGTTCAGCATGATTTGGATGAGATAATTTTGTTATCAAATTCATTTATTTATTGAAATGACCTTATTTGCTTTCAGAATAACTTGAACACACTTGTGCTTTGTTGTTGTTGTTTCTTAGTTTTTGTTTGTTTGGTTTTGGCCTTGCTGCACGGCTTGTGGAGGGCTCTTAGTTTTCTGACCATAGATTGAATCCCAGCCCTATAGTGAAAGTACCAAATCCTAATCACTGGACTGCAAGGGAATTCCCCATAAAGTTTCTCTATACAGTTGGCCCTTGAACAATGCAGAAGTTTTGAGTGCTGACCTATACATTGTCAAAAATCAACATATAATTTGACAGTCAGCCTTCCGAATCTGCAGTTCTACAATTTAACTAACTGTGGGTTGTGTGGTAGTATAGTACACATTTATTGAAAAAAAAAATCCACGTAAAAGTGGACCTGTGCAGTTCAAGCCTGTGTTGTTCATGGTCAACTGTATATTTCCTGAGGACTATAAAGGCCTGTGTGATTAAACATAAAGTAATATATATGGAAAAGGAAGAGAATGGGGCTTGCTTTGGTTAGAAAAAAATAGAAAATGTTTTCCCGTTTAGTTTAAAGAATATTCTTATATTAAGGAAATTTGCTTTTGAAGAAATGAACAGATGATAAATTGAGGAAGTTGAGTCTTTTGTATCCCCTAGCTCTAAGGATTTGTGTTCTAAGATCTTTTGAAATTTAGGTATTTAAAGGAGAAAAGACCCCGATGCTGGGAAAGACTGAAGGCAGGAGGAGAAGGGGACAACAGAGGATGAGATGTTTGGATGACATCACCGGCTCAATGGACATGAGTTTGAGCAAGATCCAGGAGTTGGTGATGGATAGGGAAGCCTGGCATGCTGCAGTCCATGGGGTCACAAAGAGCTGGACATGACTGAGCAACTGAACTGAACTGAACTGAAAGGGAGTATATACTTCATGTTGGGGCTTCCCAGGTGGGGCTAGTGGTAAAGAACCCAACTGTCAATCCAGGAGATATAAGAGACATGGGTTTCCTGAGTCAGGAAGATCCCCTTGGGAAGGAGGGCATGGTAACCCCCTATAGTATTCTAGCCCAGAGAATCCCAGGGAGAGAGGAGCCTGGTGGGCTACAGTCCATAGGGTCACAAAGAGTCAGACAGGACTGAAGGGGCTTAGCACACACATACTTTATGACAGCATATTTTAACTATTAAAATAAAGACTTACAGTAAACTTATCAAGTAAAAATAAAAGCAACAAAATCATAAAAAACCTTGGCTAAACATAACAATCCAAATAATAATAGTAGTAAGAACAAAGGGCAAAGCATTTTAGAAGGGAGCAAGGTAGGAAATATCCCATTGAAGATGTTAAGTAGTTTTAAATTGCTTTGGTTCAGTTCATGTTAAATAATAGAATTCTGAAATTTTAAGGGCAATATTTCTTAGGGTAAATTGGACATGGTCAAGCAGGAGATGGCAAGATTGAACACTGATATCTTTGGAATCAGTGAACTAAAATGGACAGGAATGGGCAAATGTAATTCAGATGGTCATTATATCTACTACTGTGGGCAAGAATCCCTTAGAAGAAATGCAGTAGCCCTCACAGTCAACAAAAGAGTCTGAAATGCAGTACTTTGGTGTAACCTCAAAAACAACAGAATGATCTTGGTTCATTTCCAAGACAAACCATTCAACATCAGAGTAATCAAGTCTATGCTCAAACTACTGATGCCAAAAAAGCTGATGTTCACCAATTCTATGAAGACCTAAACCATCTCTTAGAACTAACACCAAAATAGAGATGTCTTTTTCATCACAGAGGATTGGAATGCAGAGTAGGAAATCAAGAGATACCCAGAAAATTAGGCATGTTTGGCCTTGGACTACAAAAGGCAGGGCAAAGGCTAGCAAGAGTTTTGTCAAGAAAACATGCTGATCGTAGCAAACAACCCAAGAGAGGACTCTACCCATGGAGTATTTAACAAATGTTAAATACTCAAATCAAATCAAATACTCCAAAGACAATGTTCTTTGGAGCCAAAGATGGAGAACCCTCATAAAATCAGGAAAACAAGACCTGGAGGTAACTGTGGCTCAGATAATGAGTGTTTTATTGCAAAATTCAGACTTTAATTGAAGAAAGTAGGGAAAAACCACAAGGCCATTGAGGTATGACCCAAATGAAATTCCTTATGATTATATACTGGAAGTGACTACTAGACTGAAGGGATTAGATCTGGCAGACACAGTGCCTGAAGAATTATGGACAGAGGTTAGTAACATTGTACATGAGGTGGTGATCAAAACCATCCCCAGGAAAAAAATGCAAGAAGGAAAAGCGGATGTCTGAGGAGGCTTTACAAATAGCTGAGAAAAGAAGTGAAAGGCAAAGGAGAAAAGGAAAGATATGCCCAACTGAATGCAGAGTTCCAGAGAACAGCAAGGAGAGATAAGAAGGCCTTCTTAAGTGAACAATGCAAAGAAGTAAAGGAAAACAATAGAAAAGGGATGACTACAGATCTCTTCAAGAAAACTGGAGATATCAAGGGAACACTTCCTGCAGGATGGACAAGATAAAGGATGAAACAGTAAGGACCTAACAGGAGCAGAAGAGATTAGGAAGAGGTGGCAAGAATACATAGAAGACTTATACAAAAAGGTCTTAATGACCTAGATAAACACAATGGTATGGACACTCACCTACAGCTAGACATCCTGGACTGTAAAGTCAAGTGGGCCTAAGATGCACTGCTACAAACAAAGCTAGTGGAGGAGATGAAATTCCAGCTAAGCTATTGAGATGATGCTGTTAAAGTGCTCCACTGATTATGTCAGAAAATTTGGAAAACTCAGCAGTGGCCATAAGATTGGAAAAGGTCAGTTTTCATTCCAATCCCAAAGAAAGGCAATGCCATGGAATGTTCAAACTACCATACAATTGTGCTCATTTCACATGCTAGAAAGGTTATACTCAAAATCCTTTAAGCTATCTTTCAGCAGTGCCAAGAACTCCCAGATGTTCAAGCTGGGTTTAGAAAAGGCAGACAAACCAGAGATCAAATTGCCAATATTCCTTGGATCATGGAGAAACCAACGGAATTCCAGAAAAACATCTACTTCTTCTTCATTGACTACACTAAAGCCTTTAACTGGGTTGATCACAACAAGCTGTGGAAAATTCTTAAAGATATAGGAGTACCAGATCACTTCACCTGCCTCCTGAGAAAACTGTATGCAAGTCAAGAAGCAACAGTTAGAACCAGACATAGAACAATGGACTGCTTCAAAATTGGGAAAGGAGTATGATATGACACGGCTGTATATTGTCACCCTGTTTATTTAACTTATACGCAGAGTACATTATGCGAAATGCCAGGCTGGATGAATCACAATCTGGAATCCAGATTTCTGGGAGAAGTATCAATAACCTCAGATATACAGATGATGCTATTCTAATGGCAGAGTGAATAGGAACTAAAGAGCCTCTTAATTAGGGTAAAATAGGAGAGTGAAAAAGATGACTTTAAACTCAACATTCAAAATACTAGGGTCATGGAATCCCATCCCATCTCTTCCTGGCAATATAAGGGGAAAAAGTGAAGCAGTGACAGACTTTATTTTCTTGGGCTCCAAAATCACTGCAGACAGTGACTGCAGCCATGAAATTTAAAGAAGCTTTCTCCTTGGAAGTAAAGCTATGAGAAACCTAGACAGTGTATTAAAAAGCAGAAACATCACTTTGCCAACAAAGGTCCATATAGTCAAAGCTATGGTTTTTCTGTATGGATGTGACAGCTGGATCACAAAGAAGGCTGAGCACTGACAAATTGATGCTTTCATATTGTGGTGCTGGAGAAAACACTTGAGAGTCCCTTGGACTGAGAGGAAACCAAACCAGCCAATCCTAAAGAAAATCAACCCTGAATATTCATTGGAAGGACTGATGCTAAAGTGGAAGCTGCAATAATCTGGCCTCCATATGGGAAGAGATGATTCAATGGAAAAGACCCTGATTCTGGGAAAGATTGAAGGCAAAAGGAAAAGGAAGAACCAGAGGATGAGATGGTTGGATAGTATCACTGACTCAATGGGCAGGAATTTGAGCAAACTCTGGCAGACAGTGTAGGAGAAAAGAGCCTGGTGTGCTACAATCCATGGAGTCCCAAAGACTCAGACATGACTAGCCACTGAACAACAACTACAACCATTTTAAGGGTTTCATTGGCAGCTCAGTGATAAAGAATCATCCTGAAAATCCTGGAGACACAGATTTGATGTGTGCATTAGTAAGATCCCCTGAAGAAGGAAGTGGGAACCCACTGCAGTATTCTTACCTGGGAAATCCCACGGACAGAGGAGCCTGGTGGGCTACAGTCCATGGGGTCACAAAAGAGTCAGACACAATTTAGCGATGACAACAACAATTTTAAACTCTAAAATTAAAATAATTTTATAAATATATAGTTACAGTACAACCATAAATCTACATAAGCATCTCTATCATTATCAGAAACTACTAAATTGAAAAGAATTTTTTACGTGCATTTCCAAAAATATCCAAACTCAAAGTAGGAATTATTCCTGTACTCTCAGTATACAGTGATACATCTTGAAAATAAAATGGAGATTTTTGCTTGGAAAATGGCAGCTCCAATCCTTCAGTCGCTTGTTGAATATCCTCTATTGTTTATTTACTAACAAGTTGTTTTTTCTACCCACAAAGGAAAATTCTTTTAAGAAACAGATCTGCTGTTGAACAAAGTTATCTTATAAAAATAAAAGCCTTATAAATCAGAGGCCCATGACTATGATGTTGTTGTCATTTTTATCCCTTATATCATTTAAACATCTTTCATAATAAAAATCGTTTTATACTATACCTCATTTAACAGCCATTAATACATTTTCCATCTCAAATCAAGGATACCTACTTATAATGACAATTTTATTACTCATATTATATGTGGTTTTACATTATTAGTGATCTTATACCATCTACACAGTTCAATATGTAAAGCTTCTGCAAATGTGTTGCTCATCTCTTGATATAAAATTCTGGGTCTATAATTTAACAAAGAGCAAGTTTCAGTTCAGTTCAGTTCAGTCGCTCAGTTGTGTTCGACTCTTTGCGACCCCATGAATCGCAGCACGCCAGGCCTCCCTGTCCATCACAAACTCCCGGAGTTCACTCAGACTCAAGTCCATCGAGTCGGTGATGCCATCCAGCCATCTCATCCTCTGGTGTCCCCTTCTCCTCCTGCCCTCCCAGCATCAGAGTCTTTTCCAATGAGTCAGCTCTTCGCATGAGGTGGCCAAAGTACTGGAGTTTCAGCTTCAGCATCATTCCTTCCAAATAAATCCTAGGGCTGATCTCCTTCAGAATGGACTGGGTGGATCTCCTTGCAGTCCAAGGGACTCTCAAGAGTCTTCTCCAACACCACAGTTCAAAAGCATCAATTCTTCGGCACTCAGCCTTCTTCACAGTCCAACTCTCATATCCATACATGACCACAGAAAAAACCATAGCCTTGACTAGACGAACCTTTGTTGGCAAAGTAATGTCTCTGCTTTTGAATATGCTATCTAGGTTGGTCATAACTTTCCTTCCAAGGAGTAAGCGTCTTTTAATTTCATGGCTGCAATCACCATCTGCAGTGAATTTGTAGCCCAAAAAAATAAAGTCTGACACTGTTTCCCCATCTATTTCCCATGAAGTGATGCAAGTTTAGAATATAATAACTAAAATTTGTGTTTTGTAAGATAAAATACAAAATAAAATGGTTAGTAGGTCAATCACTTCAGTTGCTCAGTCATGTCCAACTCTTTGTGACCCCATGCACTGCAGCACGCCAATCCTCACTGTCCATCAGCAACTCCTAGAGTTTACTCAAACTCATGTCCATTGAGTCGGTGATGCCATCCAACCATCTCATCATCTCCTGTCCACTTCTCCTCCTGTCCTCAATCTTTCCCAGCATCAGAGTCATTTCAAATGAGTCAGCTCTTCACATCAAGTGGCCAAAGTATTGGAGTTTTAGCTTCAACACCAGAACTTCCAATGAATATTCAGGACTGATTTCCTTTAGGATGGACTGGTCTGATTGCCTGGCAGTTCAAGGGAATCTTAAGAGTCTTCTCCAACACCACAGTTCAAAGGCGTCAGTTCTTTGGCACTCAGCTTACTTTATAGTCCACCTCTCACATCCATACATGACCACTGGAAAAACCATAGCCTGGACTAGACAGACTTTTGTTGGCAAAGTAGTGTCTCTGCTTTTTAATATGCTGTCTATGTTGGTCATAACTTTTCCTCCAAGGAGTAAGCGTCTTTTAATTTCATGACTGCAGTCACCATCTGTAGTGACTTTGGAGCCCCCCAAAATAGTCTCACTGTTTCCACTGTTTCTCCATCTATTTGTCATTAAGTGATGGGACCAGATCCATGATCTTAGTTTTCTGAATGTTGAGCTTTAAGCCAACTTTTTCACTCTCCACTTTCACTTTCATCAAGAGGCTCTTTAGTTCTTCTTTGCTTTCTGCAATAAGGGTGGTGCCATCTTCATATCTGAGGTTATTGATATTTCTCCTGGCAATCATGATTTCAGCTTGTGCTTACTCCAGCCCAGCGTTTCTCATGATGTACTCTGCATATAAGTTAAATAAGCGCTGTGACAAAATGTGGCTTTGACGTATCCTTTCCCTATTTGGAACCAGTCTGTTGTTTCATGTCCAGTTCTAACTGTTGCTTCATGACCTGCATACATGTTTCTCAAGAAGCAGCTCAGGTGGTCTGGTATTCCCATTTCTTTAAGAATTTTCCACAGTTTGTGGTGATCCACACAGTCAAAGGCTTTGACATAGTCAATAAAACAGAAATAGATGTTTCTCTGGAACTCGTGCTTTTTCGATGATCCAGTGGATGATGGCAATTTGATCTCTGGATCCACTATCTTTACTAAAACCAGCTTGAACATCCGGAAGTTCACAGCTCACATACTGTTGAAGCCTGGCTTGGAGAATTTTGAGTATTTTACAGTATGTGAGATGAGTGCAATTGTGTGATAGTTTGAGCATTCTTTGGCATTTCCTTTCATTGGGATTGGAATGAAAACTGACTTTTCCAGTCCTTGGCCACTGCTGAGTTTTCCACATTTGCTGGCATATTGAGTGCAGCCCTTTCACAGCATCATCTTTTAGGATTTGCAATAGCTCAACTGAAATTCCATCACCTCCACAAGCCTTGTTCGTAGTCATGCTTCCTAAGGCCCACTTGACTTCACATTCCAGGATGTCTGACTTTAGTGAGTGATCACACCACTGTGACTATCTGGGTCATGAAGATCATTTTTTACAGTTCTTCTGTGTATTCTTGCCACCTCTTCTGAATATCTTCTGCTTCTCTTAGGTCCATACCATTTATGTCCTTTATTGAGCCCATCTTTGCATGAAATGTTCCCTTGGTATATCTAATTTTCTTTAACAGATCTCTAGTCTTTCCCATTCTACTGTTTTCCTCTATTTCTTTGCATTGATCAGTGAGGAAGGCCTTCTTAACTCTTCTTGCTATTCTTTGGAACTCTGCATTCAAATGGGTATATCTTTCCTTTTCTCCTTTGCTTTTCACTTTTCTTCTTTTCACAGCTATTTGTAAGGCCTCCTCAGACAGCCATTTTGCTTGTTTGCATTTCTTTTTCTTGGGGAATGGTCTTGATCCCTGTCTCCTGTACGCTGTCATGAACCTCTGTCCATAGTTCATCAGGCACTCTATCTATGAGATCTAGTCCCTTAAATCTATTTCTCACTTATAATTGTATGATTACACTGTATAATTGTATAATTGAAAGGGATTTGATTTAGGTCATACCTGAATGATCTAGTGGTTTTCCCTACTTTCTTCAATTTAAGACTGAATTTAGCAATAAGGAGTTCATGATATGAGCCACAGTTAGCTCCCATTCTTGTTTTTGCTGACTGTATACAGCTTCTCTATCTTTGGCTGCAAAGAATATAATCAATCTTATTTTAGTGTTGACCATCTAGTGATGTCCACATGTAGAGTCTTCTCTTGTTTTGTTGGAAGAGGGTGTTTGCAATAACCAGTACGTTCTCTTGGCCAAACTCTGATAGCTTTGCCCTGTTCCATTCTGTACTCCAAGGCCAAATTTGCCTGTTACTCCAGGTGTTTCTTGACTTCCTACTTTTGCATTCCAGTTCCCTATAATGAAAAGGACATCTTTTTTGGGTGTTAGTTCTAGGAGTTCTTGTAGGTCTTCATAGAACCGTTCAAATTCAGCTTCTTCAGCATTACTTGTCAGGGCATACACTTGGATTACCGTGATTTTGAATGGTTTGCCTTGGAAACGAACAGAGATCATTCTGTTGTTTTTGAGATTTCATCCAAGTACTGCATTTTGGACTCTTTTGTAGATTATGATGGCTACTCCATTTCTTCTAAGGGATTCCTGTCCACAGTAGTAGATATATTAGTCATCTGAGTTACATTCACCCATTCCAGTCCATTTTAGTTTGCTCATTCCTAAAATGTCAATGTTCACTCTTGCCATCACCTGTTAAATGCTGAAATCTTATTTGATCCTGCCATCCATCAATGGTGGAGTGGCTGTGCAGCCATATGGAGATATCCCAGGTCCAAGGTCGGAGAAACCCCAGTAGGATGGTAGGTGCTGGAGTGGCTTCAGCAGATATACCATGTCCAAGGGCAAAGAACCCCCAGTAAGATGGTAGGAGGGGTGAATTCACGTTTAGAATCAAACCCTATCCCCACCAGAAATGCTCAGAGGGCTCAAAATAACCTTGTGTGCACCAGGACCCAGGGACACCACAGAGACTGAGACAGAACTGTGTTTGAGTGTCTCCTGTGGAGGTATGGGTCAACAGTGCACTGCCACAGGGACAGGAGCTCTGGGTGCAGCAGCCGTGGTATGGCATAAGCTCTTGGAGAGGTCACCATTAACCCCACCATAGAACTGCCAGAACTTACATAGGATTGGAAAATAGACTCTTAGAGGGCACAAACAGAACCTTGTGCACCAGGACCCAGGAGAAAGGAGCAGTAACCCCAAAAGAGACTGACCCAGACTTTCCTGTGAGTGTCCAGGAGTCTCCAGCAGAGGCGTGGGTTGGTGGTGGCCTGCTGCAGGGTTGGGAGCACTGAGTGTAGCAGTATATGCATGGGATCTTTTGAAGAAGGTCACCATTATCTTCATTAACTCGGTGTTCTTCTCTGTTCAGTTCAGTTCAGTCACTCAGTCGTGTCCGACTCTTTGTGACCCCATGATCGCAGCACGCCAGGCCTCCCTGTCCATCACCAACTCCTGGAGTTCACTCAGACTCACATCCATTGAGTCAGTGATGCCATCCAGCCATCTCATCCTCTGGTGTCCCCTTCTCCTCCTGCCCCCAATCCCTCCCAGCATCAGAGTCTTTTCCAATGAGTCAACTCTTCACATCAGGTGGCCAAAGTACTGGAGTTTCAGCTTTAGCATCATTCCTTCCAAAGAAATCCCAGGGCTGATCTCCTTCAGAATGGACTGGTTGGATCTCCTTGCAGTCCAAGGGACTCTCAAGAGTCTTCTCCAACACCACAGTTCAAAAGCAAGAATTCTTCTGCACTCAGCTTTCTTTATAGTCCACCTCTCACAACCATACATGACCACTGGAAAAACCATAGCCTTGACTAGACAGATATTTGTTGGCAAAGTATTGTCTCTGCTTTTTAATATACTGTCTTGGTTGGTCATAACTTTCCTTCCAAGGAGTAAGCGTCTTTTAATTTCATGGCTGCAGTCACCATCTGGAGTGATTTTGGAGCCCCCATAAATAAAGTCAGCCACTGTTTCCACTGTTTCCCATCTATTTGCTATGAAGTGATAGGACCGGATGTCATGATCTCAGTTTTCTGAATGTTGAGCTTTAAGCCAACTTTTTCACTCTCCTCTTTCACTTTCATCAAGAGGCTTTTTAGTTCCTCTTCACTTTCTGCCATAAGGCTGGTGTCTTCTGCATATCTGAGGTTATTGATATTTCTCCTGGCACTCTTGATTCCAGCTTGTGCTTTCTCCAGCCCAGCGTTTCTCATGATGTACTCTGCATAGAAGTTAAATAAGCAGGGTGACAATATACAGCCTTGACGTACTCCTTTACCTATTTAGAACCAGTCGGTTGTTCCATGTCCAGTTCTAACTGTTGCTTCCTGACCTGCATACAGGTTTCTCAAGAGGCAGGTCAAGTGGACTGGTATTCCCATCTCCTTCAGAATTTTCCACAGTTTATTGTGATCCACACAGTCAAAAGCTTTTGCATAGTCAATAAAGCAGAAATAGCTGTTTTTCTGGAACTCTCTTGCTTTTTCCATGATTCAGTGGATGTTGGCAATTTGATCTCTGGTTCCTCTGCCTTTTCTAAAACCAGCTTGAACATCTGGAAGTTCATGGTTCACGTATTGCTGAAGCCTGGCTTAGAGAATTTTGAGCATTACTTTACTAGCGTGTGAAATGAGTGCAATTGTGCGGTAGTTTGAGCATTCTTTGGCATTGACTTTCTTTGGGATTGAAATGAAACTCTACAGACTGCATTGGTCTATCACAAATGTCATATTTATCATTGAGTTTCAGTTTTAATAATTTGATACAGTTTTAATAATTTAATTTCCATTTGTTAGTTAATAGTGTATAGAAAAACAATAGATTACTATTGTTAACCTTTTACCCTGTCATTGTACAAAATCTGCTTACTAGTTCCAGTAGCTATTATATGCATTCTTTAGCAGTTTTGTAGATTTTTTTAAGGATTTTCTTACATCCCTGCTCACATAGTCTACAAAGAAATGTTTTATTTTCCATGTCATTTACATCTTTTTCTTGTCAACTTGTAATCATCAGGACATTCCCTAGGTTGTAGTACAGAAATGATGACAGTATCCTTGCCTTGTTCCTGATATTAAAAGGACTGTATTCAATGATACCAGCTCAAATTTTGTTTCTGTTGTCGTTTGTTTTCTGTTTCATTTTGTTTTCATAGATAGCCTCTTTTAGATTGAGGGATTTTCTTGCATTGCTGGTTTTCTGATCTTTTATAATGAATGGATAGAAAATAGCAGCATTATTATTGAAATGACTGCATTATTTTCCCCATTATTCTCTTTATTTGGTGAATTACATGATTGATCTTTCAAATATTATGATATCTTCACATTTCTTAGACAAACTGTACTTGTCCATGGTGTATTATATATACCATATTTAGATGGAATAGCATACAAATGGATTTCACTAACAAATTTAGAAAATTTTAGCAAACTGAAATTTTTATTTTTTTTCCTATCTTTGTTCATGAGAGATATTGGTCTGTAGATTTATTTTGCCAATGTCTTTGTCTAGTTTGACATAAAGATATTTTTGATAAAATGTAGATGTTTTAACATTCATGTTAAATATTATTTTATTAGTTACACTTCTATTTATGTATCTTGTATTCATTGTATATTTTTGTAGTGTACACTTAGATAAACTAGAAATTAATGAGCAGGGTGAATACAGACACACAAACCTAAATTTCTAAGACTGCAACCCAAATGTTTGTATATAAGGGTGGATATAGACAAGATAGTATAAATGCCAGAAAGAATGAGGGTCAGGGTAAAATTAGCAGTGAACGTTTAATCCTGCTTTCCATTCTAAACTCTACAAAAGATGATGAAACAGGCATTGCTACTATTGGATTAAAATGTGAAGGGGAGCAACAGCTAATATTTTGCATACATATTTTTCATACTTTGCCATGATGAATAAATACCACAAGTTTACTGGTCTACATCAGGTGATGGCAATCCTGAGAAGACAAGAGAATAGGAGAGCTATGGGATACAGAAACATAATTTTTATTGAATGTATGTGTGTGTTAGTCATTCCGTCATGTCTGACTGTTTGCAACCCCATGGATTGTAGCCCGCCAGGCTCCTCTGTCTGTGGGATTCTTTAAGTAAGGATACTTGAGTGGGTTGTCATTTCCTTCTCCAAGGGATCTTCCCAACCTACCTATTGAACCCAGGTCTCCTGCACTCCAGGCAGATTCATTACCATTTGAGCTACCAAGATCCATAGTTATTAGCCATGGAAGCCAGGTGAGGCATATCACCCCTCTTAGTAACCTTGGTGGCCAAACTATATGCAGCCAAAACTGGGTCTGAGAGCTAATGCTCTTTGTCAGCAATGCTGCTGACATCATAATCCCCTTTCTTCCACTTCAGGAGTTCAACTCCTGTCATAAGTGAAGAACAAGCGAATAAAGAAAGTGAAGAATTTTTGAAAGACTACTTACTTATTCCAAATATCCTAAACTATGATACATCATTACTAAGAGTGATAAGGGATTTGGATGAAAAGTCATTGTATTAGCCTGAGATTACAGTACCACAATAAATGATCTTTTCCAGCATATTATGGCCTCAAGAGTTAAAGCTAAACTAAGTTCATAAATCTAAGTTTTATAAAATAAAGATTCTTTTTCACATTTGTGTGGCAGTTATAAATCATGCCCTTTGCATGTAGAATCCATGTATTCTTAAATAACCTGATTCTATATAACATTATAAAGATGTTTTTCCCTTTACACAATCTCTACTTAATACTTTCTTCAACTCTCTCTATGGTCTAAAATGTATATGATTCTTCCTTCATAGCAAATAGCAGTAGAGAAAGAAATTCACAGTGATGTAGATTATTCAGTCATAAAACGAAGCATCTGAAAATTTGACTTGACAAGTAATTATCATATGTATTTTTGCATAGCAGGCAGTCCTCTAGCTGACAAACAGATTGAGTTCCAAAAGTTCATTTGCTTGGAGATTTTGAAAACTCAGAACATATTTTCCCTCTAGGAACAATGTTGGATGTGGTGGTTAGGTTATTATACAAGATTGAAAAGCCCATCAAATCCATAGTTAGTTAAAATTAACTTAATAAATATTTATTGAACACTTGTGGTAGGCACTGCTTGTGTTAGGCTCTGAGGATACAAAGATTTAAAAGTGTGCATTCACAAAGCCATGATATCTATGAGTTAATAACGTTTGTACGCAGCACAGAAATACTTACTGAGCACCTAAATTAGATGCTGGGCATATAATATGAGCAAACCAAGGCTTTGCTTTCGAGGAGCATGTTTGAAGTAGAAGGAGAATGGATATTGACTTGACTTGACTAAGTGTTACTGAAATGGTTTTGTAAGGAAGGCTGTGGATGCTGTAAATGTTAATAAGAGAGGACACTGCCCTTGTTTTGTGGGTGATTTCCCAGGAGAAAGCTGATATATGAAGAATTATTGGGGTTTACCTGAACTAAATATGGGAAGAGTGGGAAGAGACTGATTTCCTGGCATGCCTCTAAGTCCTTAGGGGAGAGAATGCATTTAGAGGAGTTCCAGCAGTTATGCATCTTGGGTTGACTACACATAAGTAATGAACAAATAGATGAAATATACATAAGTTGGGGATTGCCTAATAATTAGGTTATGTTGTATAAGTACTTTAAAAAAATCTAGCTGAATTGAAAAGTATTCCAATTAGGTATCCTGCCACATCCCTAGAGGAAAATACGACCCTGTAAGCTTTGCCAAAAGTCCTGATCCAGTACACGGGGATAATTGGAAGGTGATTTTTACCTTGTCTTTTGACTCTTTTGTTCCTGAATAGAACCTATTGTGAGTGAGCCATGATTTCACTGTCAGATAGAGTCTAGGCTGTGCACTGTGAAGAAAGAAAGTGAAAGTGTTAGTCACTCAGTCGTGTCCGGCTCTTTGGGACCCCAAGGACTATAGCCCACCAGACTCCTTTGTCCATGGAATTCTCCAGGTAAGAATACTACAGTGGGTTGCCAATCCCCTCTCCAGGGGATCTCCCAGGCCCAGGGATCAAACCCAGGTCTCCTGCACTGCAGGCAGATTCTTTAACATTTAAGCCACCAGGGAAGCCCCAGACTGTGCACTGTTCTGTTGTCATATGATGTCTGATTTGCCAATACGCCATACTGTCATATGATGTCTGATTTGCCAATACGCCATACTGCATGTGTTAGATACAGCAATGCCGCCACTGTGAACTACAGTTTGCTGTGTTCATACCCCTCTGACATGGACTCTGGACTTGGCCTTAGGACTCCCTTTGGCCAAAAGGATATTAGCCAACATGACACAAGTAGAAACCTGACAGGCACTCACCCAGTGGGAGTTGTCCTTTCTTGCTGCTGGAAATTCTTCCTGTTGCTAGTATATAAGCTAGAGTTAACCTACTGAAAGCATGTACTCTAATCCATAGCCAGCCCCAACTGCCACTCTGTATATGAATCCACCTTAGAACATGCAGCCTCATTTGTGGTGCCAGGTAACTCATTCAGATGAGGGCAGCAGAACAGGCCAGATGTATCTAGCACAAGATGTTGACCCACATGATTGTGAAGTGGCAGTTATTTAGGCCACCATGTCTTGGCATGATAGGTTACAGAGCTGCAAACCACTGTGTTGGCATTCACAAAAATGTTTGGGGAAATCAAATTACCCATTTTCTAGAATCCAAGTTCTTATTGGCTTGACAATTTCCCTTACAAATGAAAGTGGAAAAAAAATACAAGTTATCTTTGTGCACCACTAGTAAAATCTCTAGCTCTTGCTATCACATGGAATTTCTTAAAATGTCATAAATATGTTAATTAATGTCACATCATTTATTTATCCACTCACCCTTCATCCTTTCATTCATTAACAATATCTATTGAATAGCCACCACAAGTCACATTGTTCTCACTGATTTGAATATAAAAGTAAAGAAGACGTTGCCTCTCTGTCTTCCAGTCTTCCCTTCCATCAGGAAGAGACGCAGATAGATGTGCATTTATACTACAAGGTTAAATGGGTTGTGAAAGATCAGGACCCCCTGGGACAAAGGCTTCCAAGGGATGACTTCCTATAAAAAGGAATATTTCAGCTAAATCTGCCTCCAGAGCCTAAGCTTATAACCATTTACACATGTAGCTCAGATCATTATAAAATGACTGTGTTGTAAGTAGCAATTACCCTATTACAATGGTATTTTAACTTCTAATATTAGTAATGTAAAGATGAAACAGAAGTTATTCTGTGTCTTTACTCATCAGTCTTAGATCTAGGGTATCCAAAATACTCAGGATTTATTTAAAAGGTCCATGTTGAAACTCAGACTGTTCCAAGTGTTGAGATTAGACTATGAAATGCTACAAATATTCTGATGCCATTTTGTCCCAGATATAAAATCTTTTACAGTGGCCTGAAACCATGCTAATAAACCAAACTCAGCAAATCAATGGAAGAAGTCAGGCTTGAAATAGTTAGGTCAGCCACAGTGAGACCAAAACTTTTCTTGCACTGAGGCTGCCAGTAACAAACTGTAATCAAATTTGCAGTTCAATTATGGGAAAAGGAAGGATGCCATCCACATTCTTGGTCTTCCTGGACTACTTTCAGCTAACAGGTTTCATTTTGTTCATTCATGTACAATATCCATGTCTTTGCCAAAACGTGCATAATAACCCTCCTGATTTTCTTTTTTTTTTTTTAGTTTTTTTTTCTAATTTTATTTTATTTTTAAACTTTATATAATTGTATTAGTTTTGCCAAATATCAAAATGAATCCGCCACAGGTATACATGTGTTCCCCATCCTGAACCCTCCTCCCTCCTCCCTCCCCATACCATCTCTCTGGGTCGTCCCAGTGTACTAGCCCCAAGCATCCAGTATCGTGCATCGAGCCTGGACTGGCAACTCGTTTCTTACATGATATTTTACATGTTTCAATGCCATTCTCCCAAATCTTCCCACCCTCCCCCTCTCCCACAGAGTCCATAAGACTGTTCTATACATCAGTGTCTCTTTTGCTGTCTCGTATACAGGGTTATTGTTACCATCTTTCTAAATTCCATATATATGTGTTAGTATACTGTATTTATGTTTTTCCTTCTGGCTTACTTCACTCTGTATAATAGGCTCCAGTTTCATCCACCTCATTAGAACTGATTCAAATGTATTCTTTTTAATGGCTGAGTAATACTCCATTGTGTATATGTACCACAGCTTGCTTATCCATTCATCTGCTGATGGACATCTAGGTTGCTTCCATGTCCTGGCTATTATAAACAGTGCTGCGATGAACATTGGGGTACACGTGTCTCTTTCCCTTCTGGTTTCCTCAGTGTGTATGCCCAGCAGTGGGATTGCTGGATCATAAGGCAGTTCTATTTCCAGTTTTTTAAGGAATCTCCACACTGTTCTCCATAGTGGCTGTACTAGTTTGCATTCCCACCAACAGTGTAAGAGGGTTCCCTTTTCTCCACACCCTCTCCAGCATTTATTATTTGTAGACTTTTGGATAGCAGCCATTCTGACTGGCGTGAAATGGTACCTCATAGTGCTTTTGATTTGCATTTCTCTGATAATGAGTGATGTTGAGCATCTTTCCATGTGTTTGTTAGCCATCTGTATGTCTTCTTTGGAGAAATGTCTATTTAGTTCTTTGGCCCATTTTTTGATTGGGTCGTTTATTTTTCTGGAGTTGAGCTGTAGGAGTTGCTTGTATATTTTTGAGATTAGTTGTTTGTCAGTTGCTTCATTTGCTATTATTCATCATAGGTTTAAAGAACCTCTCATGCTACGTTATCAACATATTTGTTTCATAATGCTCCTTCATAGAAATTTAAGATTTATACATTAATCTCCTTAAAAATACCTTTCAAATAGTTTGAAAATATCTTTCAACTGTTTGATAAGCATATGGAAATTTATGTGTGTGTATTCTGCTGCTGCTGCTGCTGCTGCTGCTGCTAAGTCGCTTCAGTTGTGTCCGATTCTGTGCGACCCCATAGACGGCAGCCCACCAGGCTCCCTCGTTCCTGGGATTCTCCAGGCAAGAACACTGGAGTGGGTTGGCATTTCCTTTAGATCTCAAACAAGATTATGATATGTGTATGTCAGTCACTCAGTTGTTTCTGACTTTGCGACCCTGTGGACTTCAGCCTGCCAGGCTCCTCTGTCCACAGAACTCACCAGATAAGTCTACTGGAGTGGGTAGCCATTCCTTTCTCTAGGAGATTTTTCCAAACCAAGGATTGAACCCTGGCTCTCCTGCACGGCAGGCAGATTCTTTACCATCTGAGCCACCAGAGAAGCCCATGACATGTGTATAAATAGCCATAAACATTGCATGAATATTCATTTTACCAGCTGTATACAGATAAAAGAATACTTATTTGTGTGCATAAGTATATGGACTTTGTATGCATTATTACCTGAACAAAAATAAGCAAAGCTTATATGTCCCGTGTTTACCTGTTATGGAAATCAAATTCCAAGTCATTAGTGCCCTTGAATTCTACTTTTCAATTTTTCCACTTCATAAATGATTACCAGTCAGTTCTCATCAATTGTCTATATCTACCTATATGACTATATCTACCAAAAGCCTCTCTCAGATATCATAAATGTGTATGAATTTGTGTGTGAAACAAAGAGAGACAGAAAGATAGAGAGACAGAGGCAGGGAGAGAGAGACAATGAGGATAATAATTAATAACCAGAAGGGCAGAAGAAGAAGATGCAATTACAATAGCAGCAATGAGATAGTGTCACTGACAAACTTGCTATCACCTTTTCAATAGTGTTGGGATAATGGACATACAGATGTAAAACATATGAACCACATATAAATCTCATTTCTTATATAAAAATTAGCTCATAATGGGTTATAAATATAAATATACAGTAAGAATCTATAAAACTTTTAGAAGAAAATAGGAGAAAATCTTCGCTATTAGGAGTTAGGCAAATAGCTTTTTAGCATGACACCAAAACCATGTTCCTTTAAAAAGTTGATAAATTGGACTTTACAAAAACTGAAAATATTGCCCTGTGGAAGACACTGAGATAATGAAAAGATAACAATAAGACAACAACATCACATCAGATCAGATCAGTCGCTCAGTCATGTCCGACTCTTTGTGACCCCATGAATTGCAGCACGCCAGGCCTCCCTGTCTATCAACAACTCCCAGAGTTCACTCAGACTCACGTCCATCGACGTGAGTGATGCCATCCAGCCATCTTATCCTCTGTCGTCCCCTTCTCCTCTTATCCCCAATCCCTCCCAGCATCAGTCTTTTCCAATGAGTCAACTCTTCGCATGAGGTGGCCAAAGTACTGGAGTTTCAGCTTTAGCATCATTCCTTCCAAAGAAATCCCAGGGCTGATCTCCTTCAGAATGGACTGGGTGGATCTCCTTGCAGTCCAAGGGACTCTCAAGAGTCTTCTCCAACACCACAGTTCAAAAGCATCAATTCTTTGGTGCTCAGCCTTCTTCACAGTTCAACTCTCACATCCATACATGACCACAGGAAAAACCATAGCCTTGACTAGACGAACCTTTGTTGGCAATGTAATGTCTCTGCTTTTGAATATGCTATCTAGGTTGGTCATAACTTTCCTTCCAAGGAGTAAGCGTCTTTTAATTTCATGGCTGCAGTCACCATCCACAGTGACTTTGGAGCCCAGAAAAATAAAGTCTGACACTGTTTCCACTGTTTCCCCATCTATTTCCCATGAAGTGATGGGACCGGATGCCATGATCTTCATTTTCTGAATGTTGAGCTTTAAGCCAACTTTTTCACTCTCCTCTTTCACTTTCATCAAGAGGCTTTTTAGTTCCTCTTCACTTTCTGCCATAAGGCTGGTGTCATCTGCATATCTGAGGTTATTGATATTTCTCCCGGCAATCTTGACTCCAGCTTGTGCTTCCTCCAGTCCAGCGTTTCTCATGATGTACTCTGCATATAAGTTAAATAAGCAGGGTGACAATATACAGCCTTGACATACTCCTTTTCCTATTTGGAACCAGTCTGTTGTTCCATGTCCAGTTCTAACTGTTGCTTCCTGACCTGCATACCGGTTTCTCAAGAGGCAGGTCAGGTGGTCTGGTATTCCCATCTCTTTCAGAATTTTCCACAGTTTATTGTGATCCACCCAGTCAAAGGCTTTGGCATAGTCAATAAAGCAGAAATAGATGCTTTTCTGGAACTCTCTTGCTTTTTCCATGATCCAGTGGATGTTGGCAATTTGATCTCTGGTTCCTCAGCCTTTTCTAAAACCAGCTTGAACATCAGGAAGTTCACGGTTCACATAGTTGAAGCCTGGCTTGGAGAATTTTGAGCATTACTTTTCTAGCTTGTGAGATGAGTGCAATTGTGCAGTAGTTTGAGAATTCTTTGGCATTGCCTTTCTTTGGGATGGAATGAAAACTGACCGTTTCCAGTCCTGTGGCCACTGCTGAGTTTTCCAAATTTGCTGGCATATTGAGTGCAGCACTTTCACAGCATCATCTTTCAGGATTTGGAATAGCTCAACTGGAATTCCATCACCTCCATTAGGTTTGTTCGTACAGAGAAATAAACATCCAACAAAATCTTGTATTAAGTATGTGTAACTCTCAAAATGCTACAAGAAACATAAAACCTCAATTCAAAAACCAGTGAACAGATATGAATATTTTACCAAAAAGGATATATCAATAGCAAATACAAACATGAAAAAATATTCAAGACTGTTAGGAAATATCAAAATGCAAAGTAAAACTATATGAAATATTACTACATCCCTCTTAGAATAGCTTAAACTTAAAAATAGGAAAACATCAAGTAAAAAAAGAAACCAAGTGTTGGTATGTATGTGGAGCAACTGGAACTCATACATTGCTGACTGAGAATGCAAAAATGTTAGGAAGCAAATTGGAAAATAACTTGAAATTTTCTCATGAAGTTAAATTTACACTTACTGCATTGACTGAGAAATCCCACTCCATGGTATTTACTCTACATAATTAAAACTTGTACACAAAAATCTGTTCATAAACAGCAATTATTTTATAATTGCCCCAAACTGGAAACAACCCAAATGTTGCTTTTAAAAAGACTGTTTTTTTTTTTTTTGCTTTGTTTTGTTTTTGACATTTTATAATTTGTTACCGAAACCTGGGCCACTACATACTAAGAACTGAGGTAAATAGGCCTTTAGTGTTGAGATTTTATGCTAATATGGCTAGCAGTTGAGCTGTGTCTAGTATTTGCCACCTGTACTTGTCTGAGGTTTCAATATCCTCTCCAATTATTTTTCTTTTCCCTTAAATCTCCTTTAGAGTGCATAGATGCTAAGTCACTTCAGTCATGTCTGATTCTTTGCAACCCTATGGGCTGTAACCTGCCAGGTTCCTCTGTCCATGGGATTTTCCAGGGAAGAATATTGGAGTAGGTTGCCATGCCCTCCTCCAGGGCAATCTTTTCAACTCAGGGATCAAACCCACATCTCTTACGTCTTCTGCAATGGCAGGCAGGTTCTTTACCACTACCACTTACCCATGAAGCCCCTTAAATGGAGTAGGTACCTTCAACTCTTTTAGGTTCAGTTCAGTTCAGTTCAGTCACTCAGTAGTGTCCGACTCTTTGCAACCCCATGAAATGCAGCACGCCAGGCTTCCCTGCCCATCACCAACTCCCAGAGCTTACTCAAACTCATATCCATTGAGTCGGTGATGCCATGCAACCATCTCATCCCCTGTCATCCCCTTCTCCTAGTGCCTTCAATCCTTCCCAGCATCAGGGTCTTTTCAAATGAGTCAGTTCTTTGCATCAGGTGGTCAAAGTATTGGAGTTTCAGCTTCAGCATCAGTCCTTCCAAAGAATATTCAGGACTGATTTCTTTAGGATGGATTGATTGGATCTCTTTGCAGTTCAAGGGACTCTCTGGAGTCTTCTCCAACACCACTGTTCAAAAGCACTAATTCTTTGGTGCTCAGCTTTCTTTAGAGTCTAACTCTCACATCCATACATGACTACTGGAAAAACCATAGCCTTGATTAGATGGACCTTAGTTGGCAAAATAATGTCTCTGCTTTTTAATATGCTGTCTATGTTGGTCAAAACTTCCCTTCCAAGGAGTAAGGGCCTTTTAATTTCATGGATGCAGTCATGATTTGAAGTGGTTTTGGAGCCCCCCCAAATAAAATCAGTCACTGTTTCCATTGTTTCCCCATCTATTTGCCATGAAGTGATGGGACCAGATGCCATGATCTTAGTTTTCTGAATGTTGAGCTTTAAGCCAATTTTTTCAGTCTCCTCTTTCACTTTCATCAAGAGTCTCTTTAGTTTTTTTTTTTTTTTCACTTTCTGACATAAGGGTGGTGTCATCTGCATATCTGAGGTTATTGATATTTCTCCTGGAAATCTTGATTCCAGCTTGTGCTTCTTCCAGCCCAGAGTTTCTCATTATGTACTCTGCATATGAGTTAAATAAGCAGGGTGGCAATATACAGCCTTGACATACTTCTTTCCTTATTTGGAACCAGTCTGTTGTTCCATGTCCAGTTCTAACTGTGCTTCCTGACCTGCAAACAGATTTCTCAAGAGGCAGGTCATTCCCATCTCTTTAAGAATTTTCCACAGTTTGTGGTGATCCACACAGTTGAAGGATTTGGCATAGCTGATAAAGCAGAAGTAGATGTTTTTCTGGAACTCTTTTGCTTTTTCAATAATCTAACAGGTGTTGGCAATTTGATCTCTGGTTCCTCTGCCTTTTCTAAAACCAACTTGAACATCTGGAAGTTCATGGTTCATGTACTACTTAAGCCTGGCTTGGAGAATTTTGAGCATTACTTTGCTAGTGTGTGAAATGAGTGCAATTGTGCAGTAGTTTGAGCATTCTTTGGCACTGCCTTTCTTTGGGACTGGAATGAAAACTGACCTTTTCCAGTCCTGTGGCCACTGCTGAGTTTTCCAATTTTGCTGGCACATTGAGTGCAGCACTTTCACAGCATCATATCTTAGGATTTGAAATAGCTCAACTGGAATTCCATAACCTCCACTAGCTTTGTTCGTATGATGCTTCCTAAGGCCCACTTGACCTCACAGTCTAGGATGTCTGGCTCTAGGTGAGTGATCATAGCATCGTGGTTATCTGGGTTGTAAAGATCTCTTTTGTATAGTTCTTCTGTTTATTCTTGTCACCTCTTCTTAATATCTTCTGCCTCTGTTAAGTCCATACCAATTCTGTCCTTTATTGAGCCCATCTTTGCATGCAATGTTCCCTTGGTATCTCTAATATTCTTGAGATCTCTAGTCTTTCCTATTTTAGCTGTAATCCACAGTATTATACTGAAGCACTGTTGATGATGTTAAGGTGTGAGTAAGAGAAAATGTTGCAAAAATCTATGATGAAGTCTCAGTTCTTTAGTGGAGCTATGTCCTTAGGATCTCATCTTCACAGGTATTTGTCAGTTTTGGTTTCTCCTCAGGTGATAAAGGAAGGCTTGAGGGAACTGGAATCAAGTAATTTCCCTTCTCTGATGTTGGATATGCTGGTGACCCTGTCTCAGTGGTCCTTTGTTATGGAGAATGCTCTCAATATATTTGGAAATGGTTAACTTTCCCATTTCTTTGCAAGAAATAGGAACACTTTTTACTTGGCCCTTCACTTGTGAGAACCTCGTGGATTTCCAGGAGGTAAATCCACAAAAATGTAGGAGCCTCCATAACACTGCAGTCCCAAGATTTTATCACCCTTATAGTGGTTTACACTTTTTATTGTTGTTGTTGTTTAGTTGCTAAGTTATGTCCAACTCTTTTGCAAACCCACGGCTCCTCTGTTGTAAGATTTCCCAGGCAAGAACACTGGAGTGGGTTGCCGTTTCCTTCTCCACAAGATCTTCCCTACCCAGGAACTGAACTCGCATCTCCTGTATTGCAGGCGGATTCTTTGCCACTGAGCCACCAGGCAAGCCCCTTACCTCCAGCAATTTGTCAAAGATATTATTTAAATGTTTCTACTAGAATATGTTTCCAGTGGCTTTCATCCCAGGCAAGCTGATCTAATGTTGGGTCTGATTCTCTGTATTCACCTGTCTCACCAGATCTCAGGGTGACACTATACCTTGTGATCTCACTATCTGATGTGTGTACTCAGTTGTGTCCAACTCTTTGGGACACAACTCTTGAGACTCCATGGGCTATAGCCCACCAGGGTCCTCTGTCTATGGAATTTTCCAGGCAAGAATACTGGAGTGGGTTGCCATTTCCTTCTCCAGGGGAATCTTTTCAAACCAGGGATCAAACCTGAGGCTCCTGCGTCTCTGATAAGTGAAAGAAAATGCTGGTTTTCATTTTTTTCATCTTCTTCTCTTGCAGATGTAAATTACAACTTCCAAGATCCTAAAAACTGAAACTGAAAGTTCCATTATGTTTCAAAATATGAAGCCTCTTTACTCTCTTTCCTTTTTTTGAATTTATATGTATATGTGTGCATGTAATTTCTCAGAATCCTATAACTCTTTCAGACTTTGCTTTATTTTTGAGAATTTTTTCTGTGTTTTCTTCTAGATATAACTTAATTTTGTAAATTGCTAGTAACTAATCCTTTAGGGAGTAAGTCTATTTGTTGAATTTTTAATTTTTGGTTCTAAAATTTTCACTGAATTAATTTATTATAGAGCTTAAGTTTCTAGTGATATTAATCTTCCCTATTATTTTTTTACCATATTAGTATCATTTATTTTTAAGTTCATATATTGATATAATCAATATTATCTCTGTTTTCTTTACCTTATTAATCCCTTATTTATTTATTTTTTAAACTAAATGTCAGACATTGTTTATTTTAAAACAATCTGGAAATAATCTAGATGAATTATTTCCCTTCAGAGATGACTGACTTTTTCTGATAAGAAGTTAAAAGTTGGATAGATCACCCTGATCTGCTTAGGTCTAAGATGGTTTAAATCTGAGTTTCAGCCCTTTTGAAGTCAAAACTTAGAATCTGCATATCTAACTAGGCATTTTCTATTTGGACGCCCTGGACCCAAACTCCTAACTTTTCTTTTACCTGCACTGTGAGAATGTCAAAAGTCCTATGTAAGTTTTTAACTTTTAGTTGTCCATTTCTGCTTGGATTTTTAGGCTCTCACCTCGTACAGCTTACAAATTGGTCAATGCTTAGAGGGTAAAAACAGTACACATTCTTAAAATTACTTCTCTGTTTTTCTTTTTGGATCTTGTCTCTTCAAATTTTACTTTTCTTTCCATGGGAAAATTTCCCCATAGACTTGTGAATTCCTTGAGATTCTCTGATATCTGGCTTTCTGCTTATGCTCTGAGCCCTGAACCATCTTAGAACCAGAAAATACCTTGAAGTAAAACACAACGAGTGGTGCTGTACTCATCTCAAAGCAAAAAAAATTTTTTTTTACTTATTTCATAAGTTATTGCATGACTGACTTACTTCCATTATCTGTATTCACCTGTCTCACCAGATCTATTTAAATTTTTAAAAACAAACTTGTTCTCTCAATTTTATCTTCATAATGTATTTACACACAAAGATTTTCATTTTATAGAATAAAATGAAATTCTTGTATAGAATTATAGAATTTTTTAGAATTTTATAGAATTCACTCTAAAATGAATTCTTTTATAGAATTTTATATAAATTAATTTCTTTATATGTTATTTTCCCTTATTTTATGCTATCATGAAATAAGGTTAATTTTACTGCCACCAGATCTAGAACATGACTGTTGCATGGTGAACTTACTGCATTACAGTTTAAAAAAAAAAAACCAACAGACTAGTGTGTATCAACCTATGAAACTGTTATTACTGATTTATGGTCATATCTTAAATATCATCCCACTATACTTTTTCATTTCTCAATGTACCTGAAGTGATACCTTTAAATAACATATCTTATTTCATTTAAAGTTTAATTTAGCCTTATGTTCTTTAAAGACAAAACTGCTTCTTCAAGAAAATAAAGACAATTGTCATTTTGAACAAGATGGCTTAATACATTAAACATATTAATTTTTCCTTTATATGACAATGGCAAAAAATAAAACAAAATATAAGTACTGAGAAGTGTTCCCACTAAAATTTAAATAATTTAAAATACCATCTACCTGAATTTTGAAGTATGAATTCAAGTGAAAACTAAATTTTGATAGAATAAAAAATGCAAAGAATGTTAAAGGCTAAGCCATACAACAAATTTTTTTTTAATTAACTGAATTGGGCATGTAAATAATGAAGTTTAACAAAGATTTTATATAGTTAGAGATAAGATTTTTTCCTTTCATTTTTAAATATGTTAAACACATGAAAATAAACGGATACTATCTGTATTTTATAAAATGTCTCATAGTCAAATTTTGCTTTCTAAAACTCATATTTCATTTGCAAAATTATTCCTTATTTAATCAAAATAATTTTATTTCTATGTTATATTTTGAAGCACTTACAATACTGAATATTTTTCAATTTAAATAGTTGAATGATGTTTACAGTAATGCCAGATACAGCATCCTCTACAAATATATTTTTTCCAAGCACTGAAAATAACATTTTCTCTAAATTTTATAACAACTCTGAATAAGGCATATGTATCAGCCCCATTTTTGAGAATGTTGAGGTTTTTAGGTTGGCAAAAGTCACAGAGCAGATAAGGCTGGATGTCCGTGACTCCAAATTCTCTGTTAAAAAACACGGTCATCTTTTCAATGATGTGGTAATTTTGACAGCTCAACAAGATCCTTTCCTATACATTTAAAAGAATACAAACCCCATGAAAATGAAACATGTGATACTCTCATTGTCTGCATAAAATATCTGATGTTTCAGAGTTTCAAATGAGGCTGTTCCTTATAATACCTTTGAAACAATCATGCCACCTGCAGTCATTAACTTGAAAGCCTTGAATTTATAAATGCAGAGTAACACATGATTTGGGAATGGAACAAGGTGTAGTGAAACATTATCTGATAATCCACTGTTTTCTGAATTATCACAATTATACTTATTGCAATTTATCCCTTGGTATGTTGAATGTATCTGGTAAATGTGACCTCTGAGAGTTTCAGTAGTCTATTGTGTCAAGCTTTTATGTTGACCAATCTTTTTCAAGCCAATGAGTACTCTACAAACCAGTTATAAAAGCAGTTGTCACAGAGTAAAACAAATTAAAGAGGTAAGTTTTTTTGTTTTTTTGTTTTTAAAGAGCAAGCAGAGGGTAATTGTGTTGAAGTTGCTTTAAAATGTGCACATCTAAAATTATCTTAAGTCCCGAAGTGTTTCATCTGCTTTCTAATTTTCTACAAGATGCTTTTAATATTTTGAGATTTATATTAAACCACAGGGGTCTGAAAGAATTCAGGAACTCTTGCATATGCATCAGAAATAAACAATCAAATTAATAAAAGAAAATCACAATTTAGATGTTAGTTGCTATAAATTTCACTGTTATTCCTTTTAACTAGAGCTTGTAGTTTTCTAATTTAGCGCAGAAATTACACGGATACAACAACACTGAAGAAGCTATCACATTCAAACTTTCTCTTCAGCTTCTAGTCATATGTGAAAGTTCTAAATTTTGGTCATAATCAACTAGCTGCTTTAAACAATAATAATTTAGTAATTTGGGGTATCTGCTCTTTTGTTTCCTACAAAATGAAATACCAAAATACTGAAATCTCAATGACTTGGATGATTTCTCTTCTATTTAGATAGGCTCTATTCTTTGGAATATAGCTAAAACTGATAGAAATATAGGTAGCTATTGAAACTACATTAATTTTAAAGCAAATTAAATTGTTGCTAATGAGATTGTCATTAATTCCACATTGTCAAGGGAAGTGTAACCATAAATAAAGATCCCAGATACTGAATTTAGATGTTTATTTCATTTATAGCTTGTCTCAAATCAACTTTTCTCCTTTCAAAAAGAAAGATCTGAAACTCACGACCACATTATATAGGCTATTCTTTATATCACTAAAAACACAGATATGTATACCACATATGTGATTTTTTCCTACCAAAATTGTACTCTCACTAGTACAATTTTCATCAAGACAAAACTTGACTCAAAACACAGTTGAAGAACAAAAGTAAAAGATAAAAGCAAGATAAAGTATAATCTCTGCAGTGTTTACATATCTTTATACCTAAACTCTGCAATATTCCCTAGATGGCCAGATATCTCAGTCATCTTATACCAAGTATTTTATGTGATACAAGGTGGTAAATGCAAATGAAAGAATACCCTGTTGAAGCAAATTGCAGAGACTTCTTTTTCTGCATTGTTATATGGGGTAAAATCAGCACTAATGGCTGTATTTATTTAATAAAGCATCTGATGTATTGCAGTACAGTACACATCCCTACAGTACAAGATTTCAGAATCTGGGATCCATCTGAAGGAGACTTTTTAAAACAACATGGAAGAGTTTTCCATATTTAATTTTTATAGATAGAATTAGTCCACATAAAATAAAATATATATTAAAATTTGTAACATTATTTAAAATAAAGTGAGTGATAATACTATCTGAAGACATAGCATCTTTTTCATCAGTCCAAAATACTTTTCAGATATACTAATCCATCAGTCACTGTGGTGAAAAAGATTTTTGTGTGTCTAATTTCAAAGGTTCTGAAAGCAAATGATATAAAAAAGAAAAAGATCAGTGGGCAAAGTGTTATCAGAAATAGCCCTAAGATTTCTTCTTCTTTATAGCAAAATAAATTTTTGCTCAAATTTTTAAACAGTACTTTTCAGCTATATGTATAGAAAAGTTAAGTCATCTAGTATATACTTGCTGAATTTTCACGCACTGAAGACATGTATGTAA
Organism: Bos taurus; assembly: GCF_002263795.3. NCBI lineage: Eukaryota > Metazoa > Chordata > Mammalia > Artiodactyla > Bovidae > Bos > Bos taurus. The sequence continues at coordinate 50,374,657 of NC_037329.1, forward strand.
TCAACATTTGTATCACTTACCTATAAATTTACAGATTGTAATAGTATATATGAATAATCATGAACTGAGAACTGTCTTCCCCCTTTCCATTTTTTTTTTTTTTTTGGTTAGAGAAACTATGTTAAATGTAAAAAAAGTCATCTGAATTGCCAAGAGATCATGAGAAGGAAGGGCCTTTACAATTCAAAAATGTCTCCAATATATTTATTTACATTTTCTAATTCTGTCCATGTTTTTGAAGGATAGCAATCAAAGCCTGCAAAACAACTTTCCACAGAGAGACAACTCACACTAAAAACTAAATCGTAAGTAACCGAAATTCAAAGGCTGGAGAGGGATAAGTCACAAGCAATCTGGAACTGGCAAGTTACATTGTTAAAATTATATTGAGACTTAACTATCATGTTAAATAACTATTATTATAAACTAGGACTGAAGAAGCTGAGTGTGTGAAGATTTTGAAACCAGAAGAGTGCAGTTT